>NC_081294.1:42235208-42849166 GCF_030435805.1 Mustela lutreola | reverse complement strand
ATTCCTATCAAAGTACCATCCATCTTTTTCAAAGAAATGGAACAAATAATGCTAAAATTTATATGGAACCAGAAAAGACCTCGAATAGCCAAAGGGATATTGAAAAAGAAAGCCAACGTTGGTGGCATCACAATTCCGGACTTCAGGCTCTATTACAAAGCTGTCATCATCAAGACAGCATGGTACTGGCACAAAAACAGACACATAGATCAATGGAACAGAATATAGAGCCCAGAAATAGACCCTCAAATCTATGGTCAACTAATCTTCGACAAAGCAGGAAAGAATGTCCAATGGAAAAAAGACAGCCTTTTCAATAAATGGTGCTGGGAAAATTGGACAGCCACATGCAGAAAAATGAAATTGGACCATTCCCTTACACCACACACAAAAATAGACTCAAAATGGATGAAGGACCTCAATGTACGAAAGGAATCCATCAAAATCCTTGAGGAGAACACGGGCAGCAACCTCTTCGACCTCTGCCGCAGCAACATCTTCCTAGGAACAATGCAAAAGGCAAGGGAAGCAAGGGAAAAAATGAACTACTGGGATTTCATCAAGATCAAAAGCTTTTGCACAGCAAAGGAAACAGTTAACAAAATCAAAAGACAACTGACAGAATGGGAGAAGATATTTGCAAACGACATATCAGATAAAGGACTAGTGTCCAGAATCTATAAAGAACTTAGCAAACTCAACACCCAAAGAACAAATAATCCAATCAAGAAATGGGCAGAGGACATGAACAGACATTTCTGCAAAGAAGACATCCAGATGGCGAACAGACACATGAAAAAGTGCTCCATATCACTCGGCATCAGGGAAATACAAATCAAAACCACAATGCGATATCACCTCACACCAGTCAGAATGGCTAAAATCAACAAGTCAGGAAATGACAGATGCTGGCGAGGATGCGGAGAAAGGGGAACCCTCCTACACTGTTGGTGGGAATGCAAGCTGGTGCAGCCACTCTGGAAAACAGCATGGAGGTTCCTCAAAATGTTGAAAATAGAACTGCCCTATGACCCAGCAATTGCACTATTGGGTATTTACCCTAAAGATACAAATGTAGTGATCCAAAGGGGCACATGCACCCGAATGTTTATAGCAGCAATGTCCACAATAGCCAAACTATGGAAAGAACCTAGATGTCCATCAACAGATGAATGGATCAAGAAGATGTGGTATATATACACAATGGAATACTATGCAGCCATCAAAAGAAATGAAATCTTGCCATTCGCAACAACATGGATGGAACTAGAGCATATCATGCTTAGCGAAATAAGTCAAGCAGAGAAAGACAACTATCATATGATCTCCCTGATATGAGGAAGTGGTGATACAACATGGAGGCTTAAGTGGGTAGAAGAAGAATAAATGAAACAAGATGGGATTGGGAGGGAGACAAACCATAAGTGACTCTTAATCTCACAAAACAAACTGAGGGTTGCCGGGGGGAGGGGGTTTGGGAGAAGGGGGTGGGATTATGGACATTGGGGAGGGTATGTGATTTGGTGAGTGCTGTGAAGTGTGTAAACCTGGTGATTCACAGACCTGTACCCCTGGGGATAAAAATATATGTTTATAAAAAATAAAAAATTAAAAAAAAAAATAAAATAAATTATCCCTTTAAAAAAAAAAAAAAAAAAAGATGAGGCTTGGAGAAAAAAATCTGAAAATCAAACAGAATGATAATACTCAGATATTCAGGAAGAGAAAAGAACTGGGCAGGCTATCAGAGCTAGCTAAAAACCGATAATTTCCCTGACCTCAAGAGAAAACCAAAGACGCATGTTCAAAGAGCAAGAATGTAAGTCCCAAGAGAAGTCTGCCAGCCTTGTTCTCCACCGAATCCATAGAGCAAGAAAAGTACCTGGCACATAGTAGGTCTTACATGGATTTCTGCTTTGAGAATTAATAAACTCGAAATTTGCTTCTGGCTAAATTTGATGAAATGCTTTCAAGGCATGATTTTAAATGACATATAATCTACTTAGGGTAAAGGAGATCAAGATGGAGAAAAAAGTGCAACTGTAGTTAAAAATGAAACAAAATGGAACATTGGGGTTTTCTTCAATATGCCTCAACATTTTAAACTTAACCAAAAGGTAATAAGTTATTACTGATCACTCACACAGGCCATAAATATCAGTCAGTCATGGTGATGCCATAACAAACTACCAGAGTCAAAAGTGATTGGAAAATATATTTAGACTAATTTTTTTTTAAAGGCTTAAACAAAAACTTCATAACACTCATATACTTGGTATGTAATTGTGTGAATAAATGTGTGTTATTTTTAGCAAAGTAGTTTGTATTTAATATAATGCTGACTTAATTTCCTTTTGTAATCTCCAAATACTTGTTAAATGTCAAGTAATGGGCTTTCTATCAGCATCTAGCCATTAACGCTATAGGAGTGGAGAGGTTGTCAGGGAAAAAAATTCATCCCTGTTGTTTTACCCTGAGTAGAAAATTCCATGCCCCTTGCTGAGTGAGAGAGTCAACATGCTAATGGGAGTAGAAAACTGAATTTCATGATCTCTGAGTGACTTTTTGTACATATAATGGTGTGATTTTCTATCGATGACTGCAGTATATAAGGATGATCACTACCTCTTAGATTCTTGGAAATTTTACAGACCAGTTTCTTCTCATTCTTTGGAATTTTAATGACATTTACACTAGTCAAAAAACCATAGATCAATAAATAAATATTTTTAAAATGAACTATTTTTAGAAAACCTCCAAACACATACTGCAAACTGTATAAAGAAGTACTACATTCTCCTTCTCTGAATATGTTTGCCAGTAATTCCAACAAATTTTGTAAAATTCCCATTTTCCTTTCGTATATAGGAAAGTATAAAAAAAAGAAACAACAGCAACTTTTCATAGCTTTCTCAGGATGATGGACATCTCCTTTATGGCTTTTATGGGACAGAATCACTCATATCACATTTTTAACATGATTCTAATAGTAAATGTTTATTGACTTATTTTACTTCCACCAATCTTGTCTGTATCACCCTTCACCTTGTATGATGCTAATTCATACCAGATGAGGAACTGTGCCACTGGAAGTAAGTGTGCAGTGCTGCCAAACTCAGGGAGGCCAGAAGAACATTGTAATGGTACCAAGTACTCATCTAGGGAAGGGTTGCTACGTTGCTCTATTAAAAAAAAAATCTCTAAGGGGCGCCTGGGTGGCTCAGTGGATTAAGCCTCTGCCTTCAGTTCAGGTGATGATCCCAGGGTCCTGGGATCCAGCCCTGCATCTGGCTCTCTGCTCGGCAGGGAGCCTGCTTCCCTTCTCTCTCTGCCTGCCTCTCTGCCTACTTGTGATATCTCTCTCTCTCTCTGTCGAATAAATAAATAAAATATATTTTTTTTAATCTCCAAGACACTTAATTTATCACACTGCTTGGAGCACAGACGATATCTTTGAGGTCTGCCCTGTAAAAATACACCATGCAGTATCATTAGGCAGAATGAGAGAATGATTATATGGAAAACAAAATGAAGACTTTCTTGTTTCTGACCCTTTGGAATCATATTCCACTATTAATGAGGGAAGAGAAGGCAAGCTAAGTACACAGTGCAGGCTGACACCTGTCCCCTGGCCCCCAGCCCCTCACTTCTGGGTGGGACATGGGGGACACTCTTCCAGGAATCTTCCAACTATACTTTGCTAGAGGGAAAAACCTTGAAAATGGCAAGGCCTCTGGTATCTGGTTTCTTGTAGGCCATCTTTAGCATAGGAAAGTTCTTTAGAGCCCTTTCTTTTTCCTTACCTCCCCAAACCCCATAGTCTATAATCAGCTGCCCCGTCACAACCCCAGTGCAGTGGCTCTTTCTGCCCACAGGTCCTGCCCCTGCACTTTAATAAACCACCATTTGCACCAAAGACATCTCAAGAATTCTTTCTTGGTTGTTGGCTCCAGACCTCTCCCCACCGACCCTCACTTATATTCTAAAACTTCATCATTTGGTGCCTGAATGTGGGGCTTACAGTCTTTACATCTAGACACCGGGCTTCCATGCAAAGTTGGTGAGTACTTTCCTCTTCCTTTACTC
This sequence comes from Mustela lutreola, assembly GCF_030435805.1. Lineage (NCBI taxonomy): Eukaryota > Metazoa > Chordata > Mammalia > Carnivora > Mustelidae > Mustela > Mustela lutreola. The sequence continues at coordinate 42,845,080 of NC_081294.1, read as the reverse complement.
TCATTTTAGGGGCTTTCCAAGGAGTATGGTTTCACTGGAACACTTGGACGTCGAGTGCTCAGGCTGTAATCCTCTAGCCCATGGCTGCTCTATGGAAGAAGTAATCCTGCCTTTTGGCTGGAAGTTAGTACCCTGACTGGCATGGTAATTGAAAGGTCCCCTAATAATGGGTCTGTGATTAAAGGAGCGAGACTGATACAAAGCGAAGGTCAAGCAACGCTTTATTTCCTGCCAGGCATTGAGAATCAAACCGGGACTGTCAAACTAGTGGTCGGAGCCACACCTTACAGAGAGGGTGACCCCTCCCTGCCTCACAGACTAACTTTTATAGAGCAAAGGCCATGTGGTTGGGCCTGGCCACGCACAGGTGGCCAATGAGATTGTAACACACACAGAAAGCTGCACAGCCATGCTAGGTCACACATAAGTGACCAACTGAATTACAACTTACCCTATAGTAGATATTTGAACTAGCCTATCACCTTGGTGAGAATTGGCGCCCAAAAGGCGGGGCCTACACTCCTGTGTAGCTAGGGAGCCAGTATCTGTGCTTTACTGATTGGATATCTCCACCTGACCCAACTCATCCGGGCATTTGGCAGTTATCTCCACCTGACCTGATTGGCCCTTGTATTTGGGCTTTGTTACCTCCCTGGGGGGAGGGAGGGGAAGGAACAGTAAGTTTTACTGCATAAATAACAAAGTCATTGTTTAACAAGATGGAATCGCTCTGGCTAAATAGGCTCTTACAGGGGCACCTGAGTGGCTCAGTGGGTTAAGCCTCTGCCTTCAGCTCAGGTCATGATCTCAGGGTCCTGGGATCAAGCCCCACATCGGGCTTGATGGCGGGGAGCCTGCTTCCTCCTCCCTCTCTGCCTACTTGTGATCTCTGTCTATCAAATAAATAAATAAAATCTTTAAAATAAATAAATAGGCTCTTACAGTAATAAGACCCAGAACCTTGATGCCCTCTCTTTATTCCTGTTCTTATACAAAGTTGTCTGCCTTGGGCACAGGACAGCCACCTAAGTCATCAGTATGGCTGTCAATCTTATGACTCCTGTGTGCAGTTTCCTCCTGATTGATCTAATGTGATCCCCTCCACATCCCTGGACTAGCCACTTCTGGCCCCAGGACCTCCACTGGTGATGAAGGTTTAGAATATAGGTGAGGTTCACTGGGATGGAATCCAGAGCCCAGGACCAAGAAAGAATTCTTGAGACATCTTTGGTGCAAAAGGGTCCTTTATTAAAATATGAGGACAGGACCCATGGGCAGAAAGAGCTGCTGCCCAGGGCTGTGAGGTGTGGCAGGTTATGTACAGGGGATTGGGGGAGGCAAGGAAAAAGGGAGGTTTCAAAAGAACTTTCATATGCTAAAGAGGACCTGTAAAATGCCCGATACCAGAGGCCTTGCCATTGTCAAGATCATTTTTCCCTTCTAAGCAAGGTATTAACATTAAGATAGTTGGCCTCACATACAAGTGGGGGTGGGGAAGGTTGCACGGTGTCAGCCTTTTGCTTCATCCTCAGACCCCCTTCTGTTCCCTCATCCCCGGGAGCTGGCTGAAACCAGTATTCAATTGAATTAAAACCCAACGGGGACTGTTTCTTAGGAAAGTTGGCTGTCAGGACCCCATGTCATTTAGACCATGATGAGTTTCAATCTTTACTGTTTCTTGTCAGTGTCCTCTACTAAGTACTTTAAGCTAAAAAATTTGGTAATTTCCCCTTGCAAAACTTTTCTAGTATTTTCCACTGGTTAAAATGACAGGGTAGTACGCAACCTTAAGGACAGACGGTGGCATGGCGTGGCATGGCATTTCAGGCCATTCACCAGGCTCCCATCTGTAGCCTAGGATGCAGTGGGGAAGGGGAGGGATGCCAGCACCCCTCCAGGGACTTCAATGGCAGGAGTGCCTTCATGGGGAGGCAGGATTGTGATCACTAGTGATGTCTTGCTTGAAGGACGCCTCCATTCACTTTTGACACAGAGGAACCTCTGATGTATCATGCGTGGGATGCCAGCCAGGAGTTAGCAGGCATTTGGTAATGGACTTTTACTTTTCAGGGAGCATGGCCTGAGTAGGCTTCTTCGGTTCCCAAGGACTTTACCTTGGGGTGCCTTTTAGCCTACTGGAAGCAAACTGCATTGCAAAACTTAGGAAAGGACTGAGCTCCTGGAACACTGCATGGCCTCCATGGGATCTATCAGTCAGATCGCCTCCGCAGGGAATAGGGTGAATGGACCTAGGGGACCTTCATTGCTCATACCTAGGCCTTCATTGCTTTACACTGGGACCCCAACCTAAAGGCCTCCTGCAGAATGTGTTTGCCCAAGTATGTCTGGCTAGGAATCCCCTCCTGACATATTGGATGATAATTATGTAACTAAGCGGCCTCCTGGTAAACCCAGGTTGCTAGAGGATACAGAGGCCATCTCTAGCAAAGGGGACTCTGACTTTCTCTGTGTTCCTCCTAACAGATGTGGGGGTTTCTCCCTCACTCATTTCTTGGGTTGATGGCTATAACTGGAGCCAACTGGGGTTAGTCTCCCTTGGGACGGAGACATTAAGGAATTTTCCCAAGCAGCTGCCCAAACTCCCTTTGTTCCAGGGAAATTCTCTGTCTTCTCTGGCCCATCTTGGACTGCCTAACCCCTCCCTCCCCTTGTTGGCGGGAAAACATGGTGTTTGCCTCTCTGTTGGAGCTGATGAGCTCTGAAATCGGGAATGCTTTCTCTGCCTTCTGGCAGCAATTTGTCTCTTCTGACTCCCCCTTCCCCTGTTTCTACACCTAATGTGGGAAACAGAGGCAGAAGGAAATCATTAAAATTCCTTACCTATTGACAAGCCCTTGAAACAGGCAGAGTGGCTCTCCTCTAGGGACTTAACTGCATTCACCTTGAGGTTTTGCTAAGGACAATCCTAGCCTGACCGACGCCCTACCTTGACAGGTCCAACCAGGATCCTGTAAGTCTTCTTTAACAATTCCTTTAGGAAACTTTATCTCTAAATCTCCAAGATAGTGTTGAGAATCATTCCCAAGCACATGACCCACTGATAAACATCTAAAGGGTCTCAAGAGAAGATTTTTATTACTGGTAATAAATAACCTTTCTCCCAACAATAGCTAGCCCCTCAAGGTCCTGGATACATTGCTTCCAAAATTCTTAGAGACTTACATCATCCCTAATCCCCTTTGTCCTCACCTACCGCCGAGTCCATCCCTACTCTGCCTTTAAAAACGCTGACTGTACAATGTACAGAAATCAGTTGCTTTCTTATACACTAACAACGAAAATACAGAAAGGGAAATTAGAGAATTGATTCCATTTACTATAGCACCAAGAACCATAAGATACCTGGGAATAAACCTAACCATAGAGGTAAAGGATCTGTACTCGAGGAACTACAGAACACTCATGAGAGAAATTGAAGAAGAAACAAAAAGATGAAAGACCATTCCATGCTCTTGGATCAGAAGAATAAACATTGTTAAACTGTCTATACTGCCTAGAGAAATCTATGCTTTTAATGCCAATCCGATCAAAATTCTACCAGCATTTTTCAAAGAGCTGGAGCAAATAATCCTAAAATTTGTATGGAATCAGAAGAGACCCCGAATAGCTAAGGAAATGTTGAAAAACAAAAATAAAACTGGCGGCATCACTTTACCTGATTTCAAGCTTTACTACAAAGCTGTGATCACCAAGACAGCATGGTACTGGCATAAAAACAGACACATAGACCAGTGGAACAAAGTAGAGAGCCCAGATATGGACCCTCAACTCTATGGTCAAATAATCTTTGACAAAGCAGGAAAAAATATACAGTGGAAAAAAGTCTCTTCAATAAATGGTGCTGGGAAAATTGGACAGCTATATGTAGAAAAACTCAACCATTCTCTTACACTGTACACAAAGATAAACTCAAAATGGATAAAAGACCTCAACGTGAGACAGGAATCCATCAGAATCCTAGAGGAGAACATAGGCAGTAACCTCTTCGATACCAGCCAAAGCAACTTCTTTCAAGATATGTCTCCAAAGGCAAAGGAAACAAAAGCGAAAATGAACTTTGGGGACTTCATGAAGATCAAAAGCTTCTGCACAGCAAAGGAAACAGTCAACAAAACAAAGAGGCAACCCACGGAATGGGAGAAGATATTTGTAAATGACAGTACAGACAAAAGGCTGATATCCAGGATCTATAAAGAACTTCTCAAACTCAACACACACAAAACAGATAATCATATCAAAAAATGGGCAGAAGATATGAACAGACACTTCTCCAATGAAGACATACAAATGGCTAACAGACACATGAAAAAATGTTCATCATCACTAGCCATCAGGGAGATTCAAATTAAAACTACATTGAGATACCACCTTACACCAGTTGGAATGGCTAAAATTAGCAAAACAGGAAACAACGTGTGTTGGAGAAGATGTGGAGAAAGGGGAACCCTCTTACACTATTGGTGGGAATGCAAGTTGGTGCAGCCACTTTGGAAAACAGTGTGGAGATTCCTTAAGAAATTAAAAATAGAGCTTCCCCATGACCCTGCAATTGCACTACTGGGTATTTACCCCAAAGATACAGATGTAGTGAAAAGAAGGGCCATCTGTACCCCAATGTTTATAGTAGCAATGGCCATGGTCACCAAACCGTGGAAAGAACCAAGATGCCCTTCAACAGATGAATGCATAAGGAAGATGTGGTCCATATACACTATGGAATATTTTGCCTCCATCAGAAAGAATGAATACCCAACTTCTGTAGCAACATGGACAGGACTGGAAGAGATTACGCTGAGTGAAATAAGTCTAGCAGAGTCAGTTATCATATGGTTTCACTTATTTGCAGAGCATAACGAATAACACAGAGGACATAGGAAGATGGAGAGGAGAAGGGAGTTGAGGGAAATTGGAGGGGGAGATGAATCATGAGAGACTATGGACTTTGAAAAACAATCTGAGGGTTTTGACGGGGCGGGGGGGGGGTGGGAGGTTGGAGGAGCCAGGTGGTGGGTATTATGGAGGGCATGTATTGCATGGAGCACTGGGTGTGGTGCAAAAAAAACCAATAAATTCTGTTATGCTGAAAAGAAATTTTAAAAAAATAATAAAATAAAAAATTTTTTAAAAAGAAGAATGAAAGGAAAAAAGAAATAAAAACTCTGACTATAATCTGGTTCGGGGTCCAAGTCCCTACTCCGCTGTGTCGGGTACACTTTGGCCCAAGCTTAAGCTTGTTAAATAAAGCCTCATGTGATTGCATCAGTGTTGGCTCCTTGGTTGTCTCTCAGACATGAAAGCTTGGGCATAACACACCATCATGGGTGCAGCCTGCATGACCCACCTCTAGACCATCCTCGGTGCCTCCTGCACCATGGCTCCCCCTCTCTTCAGGGTCAGGGAGCAAGAAGACCACCCCCTGGACCTCACACCTCCCACTCCAGATTCCCCACCCGTGTTTCAGGTAAACATTGGATGTGGGGTGGGCCCAGGTGGAATGTCAATCAGTATTTAAACTAAGTTAAGTTTGTGGTTTAATTAAGACAGACATGTCTTCAAAGTTATTAGCACTAAATGTGAAACTTACTCTGTCAAGGTTTGCTTAAAGTCAAATAAGCTAATATGATCTCTGTTGTAATTTTTTAGCAAAACGATGACTAAACTGATGATTCCTTGTCTGTCTCAAAGTTTTCACAGGAAATTGTTCAGATAGCTTTCAAAGTCTTTGTACTTGGATGAGAAATGGAATTAAATTCGTTGGACATCTAGGTCTTTTCCAAATAGGATAAAGTGCTAAGTCATGAATTACTGGACATAAATTGGTGCTTTATAGCAAGGAAATGAAGGATGTTGAAATTTGTTGGTAAACATGTTTTGTGCTTAATGGAGTCACAAATTTGCCATCTAACGAATTCTGATGGAACAGTTCACAGTTGGTTATTCCTTAGTCTTCACTGGAGATTAAGGTTTCTGAAGAATGCAGAATTCTAAATGACTGATGGGAATGCACTGCTGTTGAAGGTAAAAGGTAATTTTGTCCTTAATAAGATGGCTGTTTGCCAAGATGGCTTGGGACAAAATCTGAATGCAAAGGAAAGTTGTAGAAGGTTTGTGAAGGGAAAATTTTGGAACAGAATTTTAGGTATGGTCAGGGCAGAGTAAGATTAAAATAAACAGATTTTAAAGGAAAGTGGTATAAGATTGAAAGTCTGCTTTCGCTCCATTCAAATTTTGCACGGACGATGTCTCAAGAATTCTTTCTTGGTTACCGGCTACCACGGAGCCTCACTTATATTCTAGAACTTCATCACTGTGACTAAATAGAAGGGCAAAAATAACACCTTTGGCAAGAACGGAGGCACATAGAACACTAGGTATGGGAGCATGCAAGCAGAAGATACCACAAGGAACTTTATAGCTTTTTAACATAGCTTGCTCTGATTAAATATTAGGGGTTTTTTGGGGGTACAAACTGTTTGTTGAGACTGTTCTTTTCAGAAGCATAATGACATTGAGGGCTTTTCTCCCACTAACAAGTTTTTTTGTTTGTTTGTTTTGTTTTTTAACATTGCCATCTAGTTTCATTTTCTGGTTCAATGACAAAGAGCTCCCTAGATCGCCCCATTTCAGCACCTAATGACCCAAAAGCTGATCTCCAGTGGAGCTTGTTTAATCCAAGCAAAAACGGGAAACTTTAAGCTATATAGTCACATCCAGGAAGGGCTTGCAGTTTCATGTTTTATTTACTTTCATCTATCTCCCTTTCAAAACACAGTACCAATTTTGTACCAAAACCTGCTTTTTTAACTCAAACCAACACAACCCTTCCAAAAATCAAACTCTGGACTACTTTTCTCCAAGTGTTTCTAAAGAATTCCAGTTGTTGCTATTCCTTTCATGGATCTTTTTAAATTTTTCACTTCAGGTCCCTGGGCAAATGCTAGAACCCTGGGGAAGCTTGAAATTAACCACTACTACTGTTTAGATCCCTTTCCTCTTGTCATGGCATTTTTTTTTTTTTAAAGATTGACATTTATGAAGCCTTCTGCATACCCCTGTCCTACCTTTGCCCCAGTACCTCCAGCCTGGATGGGACACTCTCCACAACTTCCTTTATGAGCAGCAGGAAAACTAGTGATTGCCCCCCCCCATTAAATATCCCCAATCAAATTAGATTCTTTACTTTATCTAACCTAGGAAATTCCAAATGTTTGCATTTGGGAGGATGTGAAATGACTAAGGTAACTGTGTGCCTTCCTAAAATGTGTGTTCACTTTAATATCATTTTTTTTTCTTAAAATGTGACCTTGGATAGGACTAGTTAGAGCCAGATAATTTCAAAGCATTTAGATTTTGTGCCATAATTTAGATCATAATACGAATGTAGCCACCATCTCTGCCTCATTATGAGAAGGGAATTTCTGGTATTTTTTGCCTGCTATCCGAAAGGCAAATAAAAAGACAAATCAACAAGAGTGGAGGAAAGTGGGTGAAGAAGTAAAGAGTGATGGTCTGAGTCTTATGAAAACAAATTCTTACCTTTCTTGGCGCCACAGTAAGGATCCTCCAAAGAGCAGTGCCAGGGACTGTTGGGGTTAATGGGGAGCAGGAAATCAGCAGCAGCACCTGGTTTGCTAAAATGCAACAGAGGGTGTTGCAGTGATGGAAGGTTTGGGAGGAGGGCGGAGGCCTTTGGAATGCTGCAGCCTGCTCCCCACTCTGCTGTTGGAAGGATGCGGGGAGGAGCCTTCCCCCAAAGCTTTGTTAGCCCAAACAGCTGCCCTGTGATCTAAGAGAAGGATGCATTGTCCCCCAGGCTATGTTTGGCCCAACTCGTAGAACAGGAAGATTAGCATATTGTATCTTTTCCAGAAACAGCTCCTCCTAGGTTCAGTAAGACCCCCTTGTTGAGAAACAGTGGTAAGGATTTGTGATTATCCTGAAGGACCCATAAAGCCGGGACAAAGAAGGGCAGAGGGTCTCCAACCGTTGACCCCCTTGCCTTGCCTCTCTGTGACAGCAAAGTTCGGAGTAATCTTTGATCCATCGGTACAAGGATGGCTGTCCATTCCTGGCAAGGTGCTACTTTACTGAAATCATGTGTTCTCGTGAAATTTTTGCAGTATAATTAATATACAGTCTTATATTAATTTCACAGGTACAATATAATGATTCATCAATTCTGTACATTACTCTGTGCTCATGAACAGAGGTGAATTCTTCCTCTCTTTTATGTATTTCAACAACCCCAGCCCCCACCCCCACCCCCACCCCAGCCCCCACTTCCTGCTGGGAACCACCAGTCTTTTCTATTTAAGAGAATTTTTTGTCTATTTTTCTTTGTTTGCTTCTTAAATTCTACACATGAACAAAATCATATTTGTCTTTCTCTACCTTATTTCACCTAGCCATATTCCCTCTGGGTCCATCCATGTTTTTGCAAATGGAAGGTCTCCTTTTTTATGGCTAACGGATATTACATTGTACATATATGTCCCATCTTCTTGATTCATTCATCTATCAGTGGACACTTGGGTTGCTCAGCAACAAAACAAAAAGGCAACCTCCTAAATGGGAAAAGATATTTGCAAATGACCTTTCTGATAAGGGGTTAATATGAAGAGGAAAATGACCCAGAGCAGGCCCTGGCCAGGAGGCTCCAGAAAATGGAAATTTACTAACAATAAGCTAGAAATAAACAGAAGCCCTACTGGCAGCAAGAGCTAACCAGCCCTTTCTGCTTCTGCAAACAGGCTTCCCACCACAGGCTCCCTGCTCCCCCAGTTCAAACCCATCTCCCAGCAGTCAGCATAATGCTGGGGACCTGACTGCCTGCAGTCCTCTATGAAAGCCTTGTGACCCTGTTGCCTGGAGCCCAGAGTTTCGAGCATGAGCTCATCTGGGTGCCCCCCCCCCCCCCCCCCCCCCCGCCGCGTGAAATAAGTTCGAGTACTCCTACTTCTCCAAGCGTCCCTTGAATTCTGTTGGGCTGGCAGGAAGGGCTACTAAAGATGGCGAAAGTTCCCGCCACAAGACCTGAGCTGGGACAGGAGAACAAAGGCCCAAGCAGGAATCTGAGACCCCCGCCCCGGGCTCCTGTGGACCAATGGGATCCCGATGAGCGGGATATCCAAATAAGGGAAACTTGCCCAAAGACCCCTGAACTTTCCCCAAGACCCCCTAAAAGCCCCCTCCTCCCTGCCTTGGGCGCGACTTCCGCCACTCTGCTTTCCAGAGTCGCAGAACCTCGCCCAAGGGTGCCCACCTCCTCCAGGCGCAACTTTCCTGGCTCCCCTTCTCCTGAGCCCTGAAACTTCGCCGGAGAGCGTTTTTAATAAATCTTGCCTTGCACTCACTTTGCCTGGTGTTGTGTTTATCTCGCCGGAAAAAACCTTACAAATTCTTGCTGGTCTGATTTTCATTTTTCTACCACAAATATCCAAAAGGTATAAAGAACTGATACAACTCAACACCAAATTTAAAAAAAAAAAAATCCAATTACAAATGGGCAAAGAAGCTGAATAGATGTTTTCCCAAAGGCAACATATATAAGACCAACAGAGACACGAAAAGTTGCTCAGGATCACTCATCGTCAGGGAAGGCAGATAAAAATGACAGTGAACTGTCATCTCACACCTGTCAGAATGGAAAAAATAAAAAACACCAGACACAGTAAATGCAAATGTTGGGAAGAATGGAGGAAAAGAAGTCTTGTGCACCGTGTGCAAATGCAAACTGGGGTGGCTGCTAGGAAAAACAGTACAGAGGTTCCTCAAAAAAATTAAAAATTGAGATACCATAGAATCCAGGTCTTCCACTAGTCAGTATTTGCCCAGTGGAGACAAAAACTCTTATTTGAAAAGATACAAGTGCTCATGAGTTTTTGTCTAATAAGTTATTCTCTAAGAAGGGTGCAGGTATATTAGGATTCATCAAGCTAGAAACCCACAGAGCTGTCAATGAATTAGGAGATTCATGGATTCCACAGAACATTGTGTTTCCGGAGTTCCCATGTTATCTACTGATGAATAAGATAGTTACTAGGTGTTGCATGTGTGCACACACCGCACATTTTGCATTTTTTTTTTAAACGCAAATGACAGTAGTGGGGAAATGGCAAACAGAACTGAGGACAATACATCTGTAAGTAAGCTTTTGAATTCAAGATAAATAGATAAAGGAACAAGCAATATCAAGGACTGATCCACAGATAGAGGCCTTCCTTGAAGCAGAAGCAAGCCAATCACAGGGCAGGATAAGACAGGGTTTGGGGTACCTGCTGGTTCTCTGCTTGCTCTGACTGGGAAGCTGTTGTTACAGCCGCTGGCTGGAGATATCTCTGGGTCCTGGGTCTGGAATCGGACTTGATCTCAAGCTGAAATTCAACCAAGGGCTGAGCTAGCATGGCCCCCAGAGCTGGGGCTGTGCTGGCTGACTTCTGACAGGGCACACGGGGACCTCTGTTTGCAGGGAGCGTGCCACAAACACATCTCCCTGAGCAGAGGCTCCATGTCCCAGCATGAGGGCTGCTGGGCTGTGGGGAGGTGACTCTCTATGAGCCATCAAGATGTCCTCAGCTTTGGAGACTCTGGGTTTGACGAGCCCACAAGTCACATAGGAAAACTTGGGGAAGATACCAAGTCTGCTCTCAGGATCCGAGAATGATGACGATCTTAACTAAAAATCAGTGGGGCCCCGGACGCTGTGCAAAGCGCTTTACGTGCACTTCATTCAACGCTCACAGAGGGGTCTGGAGAGGGTTTGGAAGACCACGCAGTCCAACCCTGTCATTGTGCTGATGAGGAAGCTGAGCTCAGACACGGGACTCTGCCAAGGGGGTGCGGACAATCCATGGGAAAGCTGCGCTTAGGGCTTCGAGAGCTCACTACCTCCATACCCCCATCATGCTGTCCACAGGGTTCTCCTGGGAAGGGCAGAAACAAGGGGTCTTGGGATGCCCTAGGGGAGTAAAAAGATTTGAGATAGATGTCCATACCTGAAATGACTCGAATGCGCAGGCCACAGGACAGCCAGCAGAGGGCTCGGGGGTCCCTTGTGGATGACCAGGAGCTCAGACCTTAGACGATGTGACAGCAAGAGCTGCAGGGGAGAGACTGGTGGGGCCAAAGGATGGGAGCAGGGAAGTCGTGAGGGACCCCCGGGAATGGGAGAGGAGGGGCCCAATTTTCAAATCCAAGTCCTGAGTTCTGACTTCTCTAGGACTCCAAATAAAATTCCTTTCTCTGGGTTCCCGCTGCCAAGGTGAATGGAGCTATCCAGAACTCTCCGTGCTCAGGAGAAAACAGTCCTGCAGCCAGGAGAGGAGTGACCCCCAGAGCAGACAGGCAGAGCCGGGACGTAGCTGGCGGGGTCATGGAAGGTCACAGAAGGGTCATGGGGTGCCTGAAGGACAGGACTACTTGAGGACGAGCAGGTGAGTGTGGCCGGGTGGGGGTGACTACCGGTGGGGCCAAATCGAGCCTGCAGCAGCCAGCTTCTGCGTGGCCCGGAGCTAAGAATGGTTTCATATTTTAAAAAATATATATGGAAACCTTCCTGAATTTCCTCTCATCCTTGTGCCATACTCATCTTCTTGGTTCAGTTCCGATTTTAGGGGATGTGCTGCCAAAGGGTGTACTTACATTTTTTTTAAAGATTTTATTTATTTTATTTGACAGAGAGATCACAAGTAGGCAGAGAGGCAGGAAGAGACAGAGGGGGAAGCAGGCTCCCTGCTGAGCAGAGAGCCCCATACAGGGCTTGATCCCAGGACACTGAGATCATGACCTGAGCCGAAGGCAGCGGCTTAATCCACTGAGCCACCCAGGCGCCCCTGTACTTACATTTTTAAATGGTTAAAAACCCTGTATTTGGCAACATGAAAATGATGTAAAACTCAGATTTCAGTGTCCATAAATAAAGCAGTTTTGGAGACCAGCCACACTCCTTGGAGTAGTCCTGTCCAGGGTGGCTTTTATACCACAGCCACAGGATGGAGCGGCTGCCACAGAGACGGGGCGGGGGGTGCCCACAGCACAAAATCGTACGGCCTGGCCCTCTGCAGAAGATGTTTGTCAACTCTTGCTGGAAAGCTTGATATTTCTCTCCCTCTCTCTCTCTTCTGTTTTTTTTTTTTTTTTCTTTTTAGAATTTTATTTATTTATTTGAGAGAGAGATCATAGGGGGAGGAGAGGGCGGGGAGGGGGAGAGAGAGAGAAAGGAGCAGACTCCCCACTGATCCGGAAACCCTACATGGGGCTCATTCCCAGGACCGGGAGATTGTGACCAGAACCAAAGGCAGAGGCTTAACTGACTGAACCACCCAGGCGCCCCAAAGGTTGGTATTTCTAAAAATATAATTTCACTAAAGTAAACCATATGTAAATAAAATTCATGCTCAAAAAAGATGACAAAGCTTAAGTTCCCTTTGATTCACCATCCCCCGCCCCCTGCCACCTGCGCTTTCCACGAACCTCAGAGGTCACCCCTGGGTGCGTGTTCTTCTAGACCTCCTCCTCCCTCTGGCATTTACATCAGCATACGTACATATCTATAGAGACATAAAGGATTGCCTTGTGAATTTTTCTTTCCGTAGGTGGTTTTAGACCATGCCTAGTTTCCTTAAACTTGCTTTTCTTGAACTCAGCCGTGTTCCTTGGCCCCTGGCCGAGACCTACCTTGATACTTTAAAATGCTGCATAATATCCCATCACTCGGCTCTATAGTTTATTATTCCCTTACCAGAGGACACACAGCGTGTTTCCTTTTTTTCTATTGGAAACAGTGCTGCAAAGAGCAAGGAACATTTCAAGACTCAACTATCTACATGACCTTGAAGATTAAAGGCTTGTTAAATAAAAGAATGGTATTTTGTACAGACATGCGAGCGCAGATGTGTTCTCGCTCGTGTGTTTGACACAGGAAACACCACCAGGCAAGTCCCTCTCAGTGTAGCCAGAAGCCTCCTTCTCTCCTGCAGAGGTTTGTGTACCTGCCCGTTATCAGTTGTAAGCAGGTAGAAAGTCTTCTGGCCTCCAGTTGAAACAGGATTCCCTCTGTACAAATTCAATGGTTATTCTTGGAAGGTAGTATGTGGGGCTGGGATGTAGCAGAGAATGGGGAGACTGGGAGCTTGGGGCCCCGCTCTCACCTTCCCACTTGACCTTGAGCCATCTCACGGGTCTTCAGTTTCCCTAGCTGTTTAAGGAGGGTCTGGGATACTTAGGGCTCTGGCCTTTCAGAGCCCTGACATCCTCTTTTCAGTGACCGAGTCCTTCAAGGAGCATCAGAGCTCCGAGAGATGATGGCGTAGCTGCCAGCCACACGGGCACAGTGTTCTCGAGGGAGGTGCTGGGAGCTAGGCAGGGCACCACATTGAACCCACGCTCTCACTGAGCATCCTTTGTCCTGGTCCATTAGTACAGTGCCCAGTACTTTGTGGGCACTAGACCAACCACTGCTGAATGAATAAATGAGCTGCTCCAGCCTAGTCTCAGCAAGAGACATAATCTCTAACCCAAGGGCTCCATAAGAGGCAAATAAGGAGGAGAGAGGAGCAGAAGGGCCAGGGTACAACGGTCTAGGCAACATCTCAGAATTAGAAAGGTCACTCCTTTCCTGGGCGTCAGCCCTTGGGTGGGGAGTGTCTGGAATAGTAGACCTGGGGGTTAGGGGGCGCAGATATTCACTGAGGCTTTGAATTATAGTATTCATTCACTCATTTATTTCATCCACTCAATATTACTGAGATGCTACCAAGCAATGGAGACATGAATACAGGTATTAGCCATTATCTCACAAGTATCTAATCACCGATGAGGACAGTGCTATGATGGGAAGGAACAGGATCCTAGGAGAGATGATGGGGAGGGGTGTATACAGTGTGCTGGAGAAAGGATTTGGAAGGAATTTCTGAAGAAGTGCTATTTAGGGAGAAACCCACAAGAATAGATAAGCTTCTACCAGACTTACAAGAAGAGCTTTCATTCCAAGGGAATGGAAAGTTTTGATAGAATTTTGAGTGAGTCATGGGATCTTAGAATCCCAGACAGAGAATCTCAGAGTTATAGAATCTTAATCCTGCAGAATCCTGAAAATAAACACTGACAAACTCTTCAACAGCAAATGGAACCTTAGAATTGAATGTTAGAGACTCAGTCTTCACATGTAAGAGCAAAAGGGAATCGTTCAAAGAGTTTATTCCCATCTCCTTCTCTACTGTTGTACAGATAGTAACAGAACAAAAGTGCACAGTCACAGAACCCAGCCAGAACTCTTGCCTCTTATTATCAATAGATGAGGACTCTGTCCATTTAACAAATAATAATAGTAGCAACAATGCTTATATTTATTTTCTCATTACTAGATACTAATTGCCGCTAAGTGATTTATATCATTGTATCAGTGCACTCCAACACCGAACTCATGAGGTAGATGTTTTGTAATACCCATGCATTATAAGTAAGAAAACAATCTCAGGGACAATATAAATGATAAATGTTTACTCAGCTAAAATGTGGAACCAGAACCTTAGGGATTTTTTTGCTTATGTGCTTTTTAATTTAAACACTGTGCTCTAGGAGTGCCTGAGTGGCTCAGTGGGTTAAAGCCTCTGCCTTCAGCTCAGGTCATGATCCTGGGGTCCTGGGATCAAGCCCTGCATCAGGCTCTCTGCTCAGCGGGGAGCCTGCTTCCTCCTCTCTCTCTCTGCCTGCTTCTCTGCCTACTTGTGATTTCTGTCTGTCAAATAAATAAATAAAATCTTAAAAAAAAAACAAAAACTGTGCTCTAAAGCATGGTGCTACACAGGTTTTTCTTAAGCAGTTGCTTTCAGGTCTCTTTGCAGTGACCCCAGCCTTCCTGTGACTTCCCCCTTAAGGGGTCAAGGTAATCTCTTGGCCCAACATTGCTGTGGGCTGATAAGCTTCCTGGAAGGTCTGTAGTGCACTCTCACATCAAAGGAGACTTCTGAGGGCGCCTGGGTGGCTCAGTTGTTCAGCATCTGCCGTCTGCTCAGGTCATGATCCCAGGGTTCTGGGATGGAGTCCTGCATTGGGCTCCATTCTGTGGGAAGCCTGCTTCTTCCTCTCCCAGTCCCCTGACTTGTGTTCCCCCTCTCTCTGTCAAATAAATAAAATCTTATAAAAAAGAAGAAAAAAAATGAGCCTTCTGAAACTGAAATGTGCTGTTAAATCTAAAAGAAATGAGTCTGTTTATGGGATCCAAGAAACACCATCAGGAAAAATAGTTCCTATCTTAGGTTAGGCACTGCTCAGTGACGGAGCCTCCCTGGGTCCTAGGCACCACCTCTTTTAGGTGAGATGACAGTGCCTGTTCTGTTCACCTCAGTTGTAGAGAGATAATGCATGATTTATGAAATATATGTAAGCATTCTAAGTTTCAGTGGTTTCTACCTTGTGCGTGAGAGCATGGATGGATCTCCTCCATATGGGGGGTAATTTGGGACTATTAGGAGCCTCAAAAAATATTGATTACTCTTTTATCTAGAATTCAAGTTCTAGGAAACAATCTTGAAGCTGTGCTAAAAAATTCAGAGTCAACCTAAACGTCCAACAATGGGTGATTAGATAAATGAATTATACTATTAACCCTAGGATGGAATTTGATATAGTTATTTTCAATGTTTTGGAGAATATTTAATCACATAAAATAGTGTACACAACAAGTTAAAGTGTATCAAAGATAAAGTAAAATTTACAGTAAGTTCTGGGTTTTTGCAAATAAGAGTATACATACATGTGTGGCACATAAGCACTATAGCAGTGCTGTAACTATAATCATTGCTGTTATTGTTATATAATAAAAGAATGATGTTAATAGTAGTGTTGCTGTAGGCTACCTTTGGATTATAGGATTATGTCTTTAAATTATTTTCACCCTTTGGGGTGCCTGGGTGGCTCAGTGGGTTAAGCCTCTGTCTTCCACTCAGGTCATGATCTCAGGGTCCTGGGATGGAGCCCTGCTCTCTTTTTCAGCAGAGAGCCTGCTTCTCCCACCCCCTGCCTGCCCCTCTGCCTACTTGTGATCTCTGGATGTCAAATAAATAAATAAATCTTTAAAAAATTCTTTTCATCTTTTGATTACCATGGATAACCAATATTTTTACAATAAGAGAAACAAAAATCATTAGAAAAGTGGTTCTCTAATTTTTTTAAGCCTATTTTTTGCTTGCATTCTGTCTCTCCATCTCTCCACCCTCCAAGTGACCTGCCTGCCCAAAACTAAGTGTCCTCACATCACTAAGACCCTAGAGCTAAAAATAATCTGCTTCATGCTAAGCAGTTAGAAACTCCTTATGTTCTTTCCCACAGAGAGGAGCAATCCCCAAGTTCCTCAGAGGAATGTCGCGGGCACTGAAACAGGACTTTCTTGTGGAAGAAGAGGGTCTTCCCGGTGGCCGTATGAACAGTACCCCCACCCCTTCCTTTTGTGAAAGTGAGAACAGGAATGCGCCATGCCAGGCCCACTGTCCTGATGGAAGCCGGCAGAACTGGAATCTGCCAGCAGGTGGCAGTATCTGACCACTTGCAGCTTTCCCAGCAGGCAACCCAGAGACCTCTAAAGTTTCTCCTCTGAAATTAAGAGAAACTCTGAGGAAAGAGTCTGGAATCCCAATCCATTGTTCTGCCCACATCTCCACACCACATTGTCTCTCTTACAAACACTTTAGAAGGGCCACTCTATGTAGGAAGGAGTTTGGAACAGCACCATAAAGATGAAGTCATCTTAGCGTGTTTCCGTCCCCCGTTTTTCCTCCTTCCAGGCTTTGTGTCCACGAGCCAGTGAGGTTATGTGACATATGCTCACTTGCTATTCCATGGCCCCTGGATGTTTGCGTTGTTTCCTTTCTGCAGTTAAAAATACGTGCGGAACCTAAAAAGCTTTCTCTGTATTTCAAATTATTTTCTTAGGACTGATTCCCAGAAATGAGATGATCAGTCAAAGAAAATGAAAAGTCTATTACCCTCTTTTTCTGCAGCTCAGGGAATAAATAAGGCTCTGGGTTCAGCAGTCAGGGAACCAGGCTTGCAATCCTGTCTCAGTCACATGGGCTGACTGTGAGAGCAGACGCCATGTTTTCTCTGATCGTCCGTCATCTTTACTGCGAAGAAGGATACTAACAGACCCTACACTCATACATTAGATCCCATTTTCTCTCCAAATATCGCTCCCCGCTCTCTTCCATTTCTTCACTCTACCTGGTCATTCCCATCAGCTCACAAATATGCTGTGATGTCACCAGTCCTAAGCAAATAAACCAAAACCTTCCTCTTGATCCCCGCCCACAACCAGGGATGCCCCATTTTCTTTGCTGGCCTTGGCAGCAAAACTCTTAGAAATGAGTAGTTGGTACTTGTTATCCTAAGCCCATTCCTATAAGGCCCTGCCCCCAACACTCCCCCAAGCCTGTTCTTCACAGGAAACTTGAACTTCCTACTGCTAAACACAATGATGGATATGTGGGTCTTGTCTTACTGGACCTAAGAGCAGCATTTGCACAACTAACCACTCCTTCCTCCTTCAAACACTTTTTCCCACTTGGTTTCCAAACCACCACACTCTCTTGGATTTCCTTGTAGCTTACTGCAAGCTCTTTCCCAGTCCCCTTTGCTGAGTTCTTCAACTCCTTCTGATTCTTTTTTCTTTTTTTAAGTTTTTTATTTATTTAAGTAATCTCTGCCCCCAACGTGGGGCTCAAACTCAGACCCCAAGTTCAACAGTCGCATGATCTTCCAACTGAATCAGCCAGGGACCCCTTTTCTCTCTGATTCTTTTTTCTTTCTTTCTTTTTTATGTATGCTTCTTGCCCAGCACAGAACCCAATACAGGGCTTGAACTCATGACCCTGAGATCAAGACCTGAGATGAGACCAAGAGTCAGACACCTAACTAACTGAACCACTCAGGTGCCTCCTTTCTGATTCTTAAGGTAGGGGTGACCCTTGGTTCTCTTCTCCTTTGATGAGCTCATTGCTTTCTCTGGACTTGAACAGTAGTTCTATGTGTGTCACTTTCAAATCTATATCCCCAGCCCTGACCTCTTTCTTGAATGCCAGATTTGTTTATACAACTGCCTTTTTGACATCTCCTCTTGGATATCTAATAGAAATCTTAAACAAACTGATCAAAAATGGAAGTCAATTTTTTTCCCACTTTCACTCCCCAAAATTCTCCTCCTCCAATTTTGTTCCTCACAGTTCATAGTAACTCCATTCTTCTAGTGGGCCAAGCCAAGATCCTTGAAGTCAGTCTTGGCTCCCCTCTCTGTCTCTCACCTTATATCCAGTCCTTCTGGAAATCATGTTAATTTTACCTTGAAGTATATCCAGTGTCTAACCTCTTCTCACCGACTCCATTTATGCCACTCTGGCTGAGCCACCAGCATCTCTCCCCCAGATTATTCCAAAAGCCTCCTACCAGATCTCCAGCTCCTACTCTTGTGTCCTGTTAGTTATCATTATTCTTGACATAGAAACATATAAAGAGCAATATATAAAGAATATAAAAGCTCTTATAAAATATAAATATTTTACATAATGTACAATATATAAAGAGCTCTTACAACTCTTACAACAAACTATAATATACAATATATAAAGAGCTCTTAGAACTCAACAACAAAAGGATGACCCAGTTTAAAGATGGACAGAGGAAAAAATAAATAAAATAGGTAAAAGATTTGCATAACTTGAACAGGCAAAGGACATTTCTTCAGAGAAGATGTATGTATAAGTGGCCAATAAGCACATGAAAAGGTGTTCAACATCATTAGTCATTAAAGGAATGCAAATCAAAATCAGGAGATACCAAAAAAAGAAAACACTCAGCTATACTACAGTCATAAAAACAGAACATAAAACCACAAAATACCATTTCACACTGACTAGGATGGCATTGAAAACAAAAACAAAACAAAACAAAAACAGAAAATAACAAGTGTTGGCAGGAACATGAAGAACCCTGTGCATTGCTGGTGGAAACAGCTCAGCAATTCCTCAAGCAGTTAAATATAGAATTATCAAATGGACTAGGAATTCCACTCTTAGTAAATACAGAAGAGAATTGAAGACAAGTCCTCACACCAGCATTTGTACATAAATATTGATAACAGCACTGTTCACAATGGCCAAAAAGAGGAAACAACCTAAGTGTCCATCAGCTGATGAGTGGATAAGCAAAAGGTGATAGATACACACAATAAAATATTATTCAACCGGACACCTGGGTGGCTCAGTTGGTTAAGCAACTGCCTTGGGCTCAGGTCATGATCCTGGAGTCCCTTATGATGAGATCTGTTAAAAATGAAACCGCTGGCCCGAAATAGTGTCATTGAGACTGAATTCATAAACAGTGGCTTGGGGATTAATCCTTAATCTGTTTCAACCTCCCCCAGAAATGTCGTCTTAACTGGTCAATTAGGAATTTTTCAATCAGTGCCAATGAATCTGCTGTTGGAGCCCTCCAAAGAAAGATGAGATCCTCTGCAGGGTAAGACTCCTTGCTCTAAGAGAGGGGGAGACTGGAACAACAATGTGGAAGAGGTAAGGACGGTCGCCAAGCTGTAGGAAGAGCATCTCAGCCAAAGGAAACAGCTGGAACAAATGCTCTGAGGCGAGTGGGAGTGGGGAGCAGGGCTGTAAGGAGGCCTGTGTGGCTGGAGTGGAGTGAGAGGGAGGGGAGTACCGGGAAAACAGAGATAAGGAGGGACCAGATCAAATGGGGGTGGGGAAGGGGGTTTGTGGGTCCTTGTAAGGACTTTTTTTTTTTTACTCTGAGGCTTTTGGGAAGCTGTTGCAGAGTGCTGAGTAGAGGAGGGTCATGCCATTTGTTTTCTTTCTTTGGGGGTAAAATTCACATCACAGAAAATTAACCATTTTAAAGTGAACGATTCAGTGACATTTAGTACATTCACATCCTTATCTAACCACCCCCCCTGCATAGTTCCAAACCAGTTTCATCTCCCTAAAAGAAACCCCGAACCCATTAAGCAAGTACGCTGCATCCTCCCGGCACCCAACCCCTGGAAACCACCAATCTGCTTTTCTGCCTCTACGGATTTGTCCATTCTGAATGGGCCATATACATGAAATGATACTAATGTGTGACCTTTCAGGTCTGGCTCCTTTCATTTAGTATGATTACATTAGGGTTCTCCAGAGAAACAGAACCAACAGGGTATATAGAAATAGATGTAGGACGAGATTTGTTAGAGGAATTGGCTCAGGCATTTTATGGAGGCTGAGAAGTCCTATAATCTGCTGTCTGCAAGCTGGAGAACCAGGAGGGCCACTGGTGTGATTCCGCTGGAATCTGCAGGCCTGCAAATAAGGGGCTGTGGGTCTGAGAGCAGGAAAAGATAGACATCCTGGCTCAAGAAGAGAGAAAGCTGAATTTACCCTTTCTCTCATTTGATCCATTTGGCCCTCCATGGATTGCATGATGCCTGACCACACTGGTGAGGGCAGCTCCTTAGTCTACTGTACCAAATCCTAATCTCTCAGTGAATCAAATGCTAATCATCACAGACACACCCAGAAAGGATGTTTTATCAGCTCTCTGGGCATCCCTTAGCCCAGTCAACCCGACATGTAAGATTAGCCATCATGACAGTGGTCTTGAAGTTCCTTCGTGTTGCTGCGTGTGTCTGTACTTTATTCTTTTTATGGTTGAATAATTTTTTTTTAAGATTTTATTTATTTGAGAGAGAGAGAGTGTGAGCATGAAAGGGGCAAGGGGTAGAGGGAGAAGCCGGCTCCCTGATGAGCAGAAGGCCTGATGTGGGACTTGATCCTGGGACTCCAGGATCATGACCTGAGCCCAAGGCAGTTGCTTAACCAACTGAGCCACCCAGGTGTCCGGTTGAATAATATTTTATTGTGTGTATCTATCACATGAAAAAAACTGAGGGTTGCTGGGGGGGGCGGTAGGGAGAGGGTGGTTGGGTTATGGACGTTGGGGAGGTACGTGCTATGGTGAGTGCTGTGAAATGTGTAAGTTTAATGATTCACAGACCTGTACCTCTGGGGCAAATAATACATTATATGTTAATAAAAAAAAGTTATCTTCTTGGATGCCTGGGTGGTGGGTCCATTGAGCATCCAACTCTTTAAAACAAAAAATTTTATTCATTTATTTGACAGAGAGAGAGAGCACAAGCAGGGGAAGCGGCAAGGGAGAAGGTGAAGCAGGCTCCCCACTGAGCAGGCAGCCTGACCGACTGGGGACTCAATCCTAGGACCCTGGGATCATGACCTGAGCCGAAAGCAGAAGCTTAACTGACAGAGCCACTCAGGTGCCCCTGAGCATCCAACTCTTGATTTTGGCTTAGATCATCATCTTAGGGGTCCTGAGATTGGCCCCCTGTTGGTCTGCACACTCAGTGGGGAGTCTGCTTGAGGATTCTCTCCATCTCCCTCTGCTCTTCCCTCGTGCAAACATGTGCTCTCGTGCCCTCTCTCACTCTCTCCCTCTCTCAAATAAATATATAAATCCTTAAAAAAAAAAGAGAGAGAGAGTTCTCGTCTTGGTATAGGCTCTTTCCACTGTACATTTAGGAGATAAAGAGCTTTTCCTGACTCTGGTTTTATTTTTTTTTTTTTAAGATTTTATTTATTTATTTGACAGAGAGAGATCACAAGTAGACAGAGAGGCAGGCAGAGAGAGAGAGGGAAGCAGACTCCCTGCTGAGCAGAGAGCCAGATGCGGGCCTCGATCCCAGGACCCTGAGATCATGGCGGCTTAACCCACTGAGCCACCCAGGCGCCCCTGAATCTGGTTTTAATTCAAAATAATCTTCATGCCAAAGTGGTCCATCTTGGAGCAGCCTGCCCTTGGCCCTTCCAAACAGATGAAAGGACATGCTTTCCAACCAGGTCTCCTTGTGGGAGGCTTAGAGGACTCTGAACTAGTGACAAATTGAGGACAGCCCTTGGACAAGGCTTTGATTGTCACTATCTCTTGGATGAGCAAATTTATAATCAAAGCAGTTAAGTGTCTTGCCCATGCAAACAGCACGTGAGTGGCAGCCCCCGGTTGTCATCAGTCTACCTTTTCACCAAAGCAGAGCTTCTATGGAGGTATAGGGGATGGGAGATACTACTGACCTTCACTGTGGGGCCACCTCCCCCAGGAAGTCTCAACAAATACCCTGGGGGACAACCATTCTGTTCCCTCTAGATTCCCAAATAGTTTATCATTTTCTGTGTTGTAGCATTTTCCACGCAGCCCTGGCTTTAACTGCTGTTCTCTGCCTTTCCCAGAGGCAAGCCCCAGTGAGCATCCCTGGGGAGTCACTAGGCCCAGGTTAGAATCCCAGCTCCACAAATGACTAGCCGCGTCACATTGGTCAAATAACTGGACGTCTCTGGGCTCTCCGGCTCCCCAAAGTGGGTAAGTAATGTCACCAGCCTGGCGGGGCTATTGTGGAATGAAATCCATCAGGCAGATAAAGTGCTCAGCCTCAATTTTGTCTCGATGTTCTGTTTCTCAACAAAGCTTTGGCGACTGGTTGGAATTTGGGGGGAAATGTCCAGATCAGGGAATTGGAAGCTCTGACTTCTGGCCCTGAGTGGCCGTGTGACCTTGGCCAAATCCCCCTACATTCTCTAGATCTCGGCCGGGGTCTGAGCACTGCCCTATGTTCTCCTGGCTAGGCCCTTCTTGGCCCGTGACATTCTAAGTTCCAGGAGCGAATGAACTTGGGGGGGTGGGGTTGGAGGAGGGAAGGCGGGGCGAGTCGGATTGGCCTCGGCGCGCCACGTGTCCCGCTGGGGAGCCGCCCGCTGTCCTCCCGGCCAGCCCCGCGCTGCGGCTGCTGCTACCGCTGGGCTAACGGGCTCTCACCCTGCGAGCTCCTCGTCGGCGCCCGCGTCTGCAGGTTCGCTACAGGAAGCCTCCGCCGCGCGGTGAGTGGGTTGAGGCGGGAGAGGGGACCGCATCAGGGGACCCTCCCCCCTCCTGGGGGCTGCAGGGAACGTGGGGACCAGCGATAAACGCCCAGTCATCGCCGACCTGTGCCTCCCGCGGGACTCCGGGGTGGGGCGCAGGCAGGTGGCTGGCGCGGGCAGGTGGGGGACCGCAGGGGCGGGAACCCGAGAGGGTCGCAGGCTGCACGTGTCTGGGGGAGCGCAGTGGAACCAATCTAGGGCGGCGGGAGCTGAAGAGAAGGCTGGGGGGATGGGAGGGGAACGGGGAAGGGGAGTGGAAGGGAGGGCACGGGGGGACGGGGCGGACTCTGGCGCGGGTGTGGTCCAGGGGCCGGGGGCATTCGGGCGGAGGCAGCGCTGGATGCGGGCCGCGCTTTGGCTGGGGTGGGAGGCTGGAGAGACTTCGAAGACCTGGGGTTGGGGGCAACCGGACTAGTGCGGGGTGGGGGGGAGTGGGGGCGGGTCTAAGGACCGCAGGGAAGGGTGTGGCTGAGGCCTAAGACTGAGGCATGCAGGAAGAGGCAGACCCTCCACAGTGGCTTGTGTGTGTTGGGAGTGGGGCTCTCGGAGTGCAGACCCTTGGGGGACTGCCTTGTTCACACCCCAGGAGACCACCTCTCCCCTTTGAAC
Organism: Mustela lutreola; assembly: GCF_030435805.1. Classification (NCBI taxonomy): domain Eukaryota; kingdom Metazoa; phylum Chordata; class Mammalia; order Carnivora; family Mustelidae; genus Mustela; species Mustela lutreola. The sequence goes on along the minus strand of NC_081294.1, from coordinate 42,821,486 downwards.
CACTGCGGGCCTGAAGGGGACTTGCAGCTGGGCGCTCAGGGCATATGCCCCACCCTTCTTCCTGCTCCCCGGAAGCCCAGTTTAGGCCTTCCCGAAGCTTAGGTCTTCAGATAACTCCCAAAATACCAGCAATAGACTGAAGTGCCCCGAATGCAATCCCAGCTCCTCCATCGACCTGCAGCTGTGACCTTGAATCAGGAGTTTTCCGTCTCCCTGTCTCAGCGTATTCCAAGTCCGGAGCTGATAAACCCAGCCCCTCTCCGTGGAAATGATGGCTGTCGTTAACATTGATTTACTTGTCAGCTGCAAGGAATGATTACAGATTTGGGAGGTCTTCATTACAGACTTGCCAAGCCTGGGCTATGCTGGTAGGCCCTGTAAGGGGAGTGGAGGGGTCCTTTGGGAAGAGAATCTAGCCTCTGCTTCCTTCCTAGCCCCTCCTTTTCTCTAAAGCCCCGCGGGTCTTCTCTGACTATTCCAAATTTGGACATATGGCTCCGGGGTTGGCCAAAGGACTCGGGTTTCCTCAGCCTGCCATTTTTTTCACTCACTTCCCCCTTCTGCCGCACCCAAAGCGCACCTGAAATTGCTGACCCCACTGACCCAGAAGGGATATCCTGCCCTGCTTTGCCCTTCCAGGTGAATGACCCTTCCAGCTGCAGCTCCCACAGACCGTGCCCTTCTGGCTGGCAGGCCCCGTGCCATGCAAAAGGGCACTGGCCTGCGAGTCCTTGGAAAGCAGAGTTACTGTTCCCGGTGCTGGAGGGGTCCTGGGGCAAGGTTCTTCCCTGCCTGGGCCTTGGTTAACCATCTGTATAGCAAAGGCTGCTGAACCGCCTGCCCCTTCCAGCTCTGGCACTCTAGGATTCAGCTGTTCTAAGACTTAGGATTCTGGGAGTTGGGTGGGGCTGGGGAGGGAGGCCGAGGCCTGCATCCCCCTCTGCAGCTGTGGCAGTCACTCATCCATCTTCCTCTGCCTTCCACCCTTTGTTCCCAAAGTACTGGCTGCTTGGATTCAGAAACTATTTGAGGTTTCTGGGTAAGGGCAATAGCTCTTGCTGGGGCAGAATGTGGATACCAGTGTGCAGAGGAGGGGGTTGTCCTGGGGAAGGGCCGGACCTCACCTGTGGGAGCGGACCCTGGGAAGGGGTGGAAGAGGCTCTGCAGAGTTGGGGAGCTGCCAGCGCTGGGAGCATCCGCACTGCAGCACCCAGCAGGAGCCTTGGGCCACCTGGCTCCAACCCCCCTGCCCCGCCCGGCGTGGGTGGGTGGGCACACCCACTCCCTCTAGGCCTTGGTTCCTTCCTCCCTAGAGGGGCAAGAGATGTGCCCAGGGCACAGCTGGTAAAATGAGTTGGGGCTGCATGACTCCTCATGTTGCATTATTCTAGGACTTTCTGGGGAGGCCCAGGGGTATCACTTACCCTCACCCCACCCAGCTTCTCCAAGATACTTCCTGGGTGGGGACAAAGTGCAGGATGTGGTCTGTACCCTGATTTCTAAGCATGCAAGTCCGAGTCTTGTCTGCACCCCTGCCACCCCCACCATGGTGGAGAGGAAGTCTGGGGGGAGGGGGGCGAGTCCTCTATGCTTGTAAACTTCTTGGCTTGGAATCCTGCCGCACTGCATTTCCTTTCTGCCTGGGGTTGAGAAGCTCCCACAGGGACTGGCTGTGGAGGAATGACTGTCTTTGGGTTCTTTGAGCCTCAGATAACCCGTCTGTAGAAAAGAGGATGAGGCTGGTCCGCACGTCGTAAGATTGTAAGATGGCAGATGTGAGAGTGCCTTGTGAACTGCAGAGTGCAGGGCACCGAGAAGCAAGGGCTGCTCTTGTCCTCTCGGAAGGGTGTGGTGCTTGAGAAGGCAGGTGACCTGAGCCTTGGGTTCCTCATCTGTAAAATGGGTGTCCTGGGACCTCTTAAGTTATAATTAAATCGTAACGTCCGTTATTTACTGAACCTTGCAACTTGCCAGGCTGTACCCTTCATAGATTGGACACTGCTGCCGTGCCCATTTTGCAGATGTGGAAAGTCAGCCCTCTGAAGTTTAGGGGAGAAATACTACTAAATGCACGTGTGTTTCCCATGAGTCGTGGCCAATTCCTCAGCTCTAGGTGTGTCTTCTTTTCATCTTCACCATGACTCCTCTGAGACAAGCGCTATCTTTATCTTGTTTTACATATGAGGCTCAGTACTTGCCCAAGGCCACACAGCTCCTGAAGAGCGGGTCAGGCTTCAGTCCCAGGAGGGGTGGTTCCAGCCCCTGTCCTGTTAGACATTACGCTTCTCTGTCTCTCACAAAAGTCACCAGAACAGGGATTCAAACCCCGGGCCCATCCACTTCCAAGCCTGGGGCAGCCTCTGATGATCTAACTGGGGCCTTGCCCAGCCCTGAGATCAATGGTTCTGGGTCAGGAGTGGGAAAGACATTGCTCTCTAAGAAACCCTAGTGTCTCCTGTCTCGAGCTGGAGGGGGTGTGCCCAGGCTCAGGGCCAGGAATGGCTTTTACCCGGGCTTCATCAGAGGCTAACTCCCCGAGGCCAGTGGGGCTGGTCCTGGTATCTTCCCGCAGGCTGGGGGAGGAGCCATCAGGAAAGGGGGAGGGAAGGATCCCCATCTTACAGGCCTGGAGCCTCTGAAGTCCTGTGCACACGTCCTGGGAGGGACTAAGATCATTTTCTGGGGTACAGGAAGAAATTATTAGGCCTCTTACTACATATGCTTTTAATCTCATGCTTATAAAATATATTTTTATCATGACGAATACTCACTATTTTTTCCTTGGTTACTGGTGGCACATAGGATCAAAAAGATGACAGATTACAGCAGCAGATTGCCAGCTTTGTGTGTGTGGGAGACTCAGCTGTCTCATTTTTTTATTCTATCCCCATCTCCTACCAATGAACATGCTCAGTAAGGATTTTGTTGAAAATTGAGCTCCTGCTTAATCACTAATTTTCTTTACCACATTGGGTAAATTGTACTTAAACCTCAAGTCATTGCCTCTCCTGGCTATAGAATGAGGAATAAAGCACAGTTTGAAGACCCCTAGACTGGATGTCCTTTTATTGTGTGATTCCCGCCTCCCCCCCCCCCCCCGCAAGGGGTTCACTAAAGGAGCATTAAAACAACTCAGTGCATTTCACCCAACAATCCTTATGAGCCACACCCTGTAGTAAGGGGTGCAGCAAAGAAGCAGACACAGTAATCTTTAAGGAACAGTAAAGTTGGGGCACCTGGGTGGCTCAGTGGGTTAAAGCCTCTGCCTTCGGCTCAGGTCATGATCTCAGGGTCCTGGGATATCATCGGGCTCTCTGCTCAGCGGGGAGCCTGCTTCCCCCTCTCTCTCTGCCTGCCTTTCTGCCAACTTGTGATCTCTGTCAAATAAATAAATAAAATCTTTTAAAAAAAAAAAAGAAAGAAAGAAATAGTAAAGTCATGATTCAGAAGATAGAAAAGTGATCACATGCCAAAAATTTTATTCTAGTCACTGACTAATGACTGGACAGCCAGATGTTCTGACCAGCTTGAAAGAGGATCAGTGGACACTTTTATTAAAAGGAATGTACAAATGGAGGCAAACTGGTTTTTCTGGTGGAAGGGGAGGGAGATTAATTGGACCTTCACCAAGTAGAACACTGAGCACGTCTGTAAGAATTATTTTGCATTACCATCATTTACCTACAAATTACTGAGCTGTAAAATTGCTCAGACTGAAAGCATAACCTGGAGAGGTTGAAGTCGAGATTTTTTTCCTAGAATACTTTGGAGGCAGGCAGCCTCCATCTACTCAAGGGATGATGAAATCCACAATGGTTGAATCCAAGCCAGTCAAAAGTAGGTGGTTTCTGAGTGCTCTGGGGGTTCAAAGGAGAGAGAAATCCCTTTTGGCTTCCTGGATGAGTTGAAAGAATCACCTAGGAAAATTTTTAAAAATTGCCAAAGTCCAGGCCTCACCCCAGAACTGATGAATCAGAATCTCAGGGAGTTGACCTTATGCTTTCGTAAATTTGAAAAACTCCCCAGGTGGGATTCATGAAGGCAGGATGGAAAGCTTGATGCTGGATAGGCAATGCTGGTAGAAGAGGTTCTTGGCTTGGTGGGGCAGGGAAGGGGTGAAAGGGAAAGAGGGGAAGGCAGATAAATCAGGAAGGATGTCGCAGGCCTTCAGTGCTGAGCAACAAGGGCCTGCATTAAAGGGGGTCTCGGGACACGTGGGCAAGCAGTGACACAGCTCAAGTTAGAGTTCCCAGGGCTCCCCTGGGGTACAGAGGTCTGGGGGAGTTTTTGCATGACCTTCCATGTTATTTTTGATTTTTCTCAAATTTCCTTCCTGCACAGTCTGGTTTCACCCCCTTATACCCAGCATTTCCTCCCACCCTAAAAGCACGCTTTTCCTCCAATGCATGCAAGATACCTTCAGAGGACAAAAATGCTTCTTCTTAGGCTGGTGTTTTTGTTCTGTCTGATATTCCCTCTCTCCTCCATCGGCTTCATTCTATGACATCCAGACTCTTGCTTGTGCCCACCTATTGGCCTGAACCCCTAACATGTGTCTTTAACTTGATACACGCATCACACATTCAATGAGAAAGGACAAGGTTAAAAAAAAAATTTAGAAAGTTGTAGTGTTTTTGTCCTGCACACCCATGTCTCATTGTGCCCAGAACCCCACCAATCACAAGTGACTGGGATGACAGATGCCACCCCATATTAAACATTAAATGTGTTCCTGGACCAGCTGAGTATTTTACCTGCATTAGCCCATTGAATTTTCACAGAAAACCTTATGAGATTAGCATTTTCTAGATGAAGAAACTGAGTTGAGAGAAATGACAGAACTTGCCCTAGGTCACGAACTAGGAATTTTCTGGAATTTTCAAATTCAAATTTGAACTCAGGCCCGGACTGTAAAGCCTACATTCTTTATTATGATGCCATGCTGCCTCCCTTGTAAATGTTTGGGTTTATCATAATAAAAACTACCATTTCCTGAGCCTTTACTTTATAATAGGCTTAGGGCTTTTCATCTGCTGTTTCATTTATTTCTCAGTGTTTTGGGATAATTTTTATGTGCATTTTGCAGGTGTGGGTACTGAGATTCAGTGAGGGTAATTTACCTAAATCACAAATGGGAGGGGGGTGGTGCAGAGCTGTGACTCACAGTAAGGTTCAACCTCAAAGCCCATACCTCTTGCATGAATTAGCAAGACCTTTCCCCTGTCCAGTTCTCGGTTTCCCTAACTCTTTTTTTTTTCCTTTCCTTTTTTTTAAATTTTTTTTTGTTAAGACAAGGGAGTGGTTTTTTGTTGTTGTTGTTTTTTAAAGATTTCATTTATTTATTTGACAGAGAGAGACAGTGAAAGGAGGAACACAAGCAGGGGGAGTGAGAGGAGGAAGAAGCAGACCTCCCTCCAAGCAGGGAGCCCGATGTGGGACTCGATCCCAGGACCTTGGGATCACGGCCTAGGCTGAAGCACAGATACTGAACGACTGAGCTACCCAGGTGCCCAGTTTCCCCACATCTTGCACTTGGCCAGCGGCAAGCCGCATGTCCTGCCAGCTCTGGTGTTTTCTCTCCCCCAGAGCTTTCCTCCTGGGATCAGTCTGCAGCTCCCAAAGGGGAAGGAAGGAAACATGATTGCTTGTGGGCTAAAGGGCTAAGGCAGGGGCAAGCCATGGTAGCATAAAGCTAGGAGACTCTACCCTAAAATGGATTTCTGGAATGATCAGCCACGATGAGCCCTCTTGGATAGGCAGGTCAGAAGAGGTTCAGGGTTTCTTGGAGGAGAGAGGCACAGGTTTAGAGTGGCCATGGCTGCCAGTCTTGAGAAGCTATTTCAGCCAGGATGATAAAACTTGCATATTGGATAGGGGGAGGTTTGGGGGAAGAACCCTCCTGGGACTGATATCCTGAGATTCTGCTGTGAAAATCCATGGTTGGAATCTATAAAAAACTTTCTCATCCACTCTGGATATGCCTGAAGAGATAGTGATATTATCCCCATTTTATAGATGAAGAAACTGAGGTCCAGAGAGAGAACCTGACTTGTCTGAGGCTACAGACAGATTGGGAACCACACCTAGGTCTTTTTCTTTGGCCTCTCCCTAATGTCCTTCCTGTTGCAGCCAATGTCCACAGTTGCGTGGGGGCTTTGGACCTGGGGCTCAGAGGCACAGATACTGGCCATGGTCTGGGCCTTGGCAAGTCACTTACCCTCCCTGAGATGTCTTTACCTCACCCAGAAAGTGAGGGGCCTGATGTAGTAGTGGATGCTTAAAGGGATGCCTGGGTGGCTCAGTTGGTTAAGTAGTGGATGCTTAAGAAACCCTGGGATTCTGAAACATTGTACATTAAACTTTTTATTCAGCCAATTTGAGAGGTAGGGTCTGGGTTGCTCTGGGAGAGAGCAGAGATCCTTGTTAAGCCAGGTAAACAGCACCGCTATGATTAGTTCCAGAGTTTTCCTGAGTCCACAGAGCCTACAGAGGTCCCCTTCCCTCCCCCCCACACCCCTAAACTGCAGTCTCCACATCTAGTTCTGGAAGAAGCTTGCTTTGTGTGTATATACAAGACTGTACTTACATGAAGCACATATAAACCGCTCTCTGAGCTGAGAATATTTTCCCAAAGACTCAGAGGCCCTTCCTCCAAGCTGTCTCTCCTTGAAAAGGGGCTCTTGTCCAGACAGACCTGGGCTGCAGCCAGCAGCTGAAGTTTCCAGCAACAAGGCCAAAGGAAAACGCTTCCAGTGTGGAGGTGCAGGAGACAGGCCTCAGCCCTCCCTGCCCATGGGACTTCCTGGGCCTCCTTTGGTCCTTGTTGCTGTGCTGGACTTGGGGGTCTCTCACAGCCTGCCCACACCGTGCCCCAGGCAGGGAAAGCCGGAGCTGGCTCCTGGCCAGACCCTGTGGTAGATGAGGTTCCCCATCCCCTGCAGGGGGAGTTTCCACTTTCTGGTGAGAGTTGCACATTTGTACAGAGGGGCCCCTGGTTGTCAGGGAAATAGCAGTGTTTCCTCCAGCTCTGCTGGGGTTGCAGGCAGATCTCTGTCCTCTGCTGTTCCTCCTCAGCCCCACCTCCTGTCTGTCTGTCTGCTGACCACGATATGGGGACTCACCATCAGGCACTGGAGCTACGGGCAAACACGACAAAGCCGGGTCAGAACTTCCCACCAATACAGTGAATGCCTAGTGTCCTGGGCTCTGCCCTTGGCATAAGTTAATGTCTCATCCTCCAACAACCTTCCAAGGCAGGAAAGGGCAAGCCCCAGTTTTGTCCATGAGGTGACCTTGAACTCAGAGATGAGCAATGTGTTCAAGGTCATGGAACTAATAAGTAACAAAATGTATTTGAATCTAGTCCTGTCCATCTGACTCCAAAACCTGTCTTCTCCTTACTGTGTTGCACCGTCCCCAGCAGGATTATGGGCTGAGGTCAGGAAGGGCCAAGTTCACCTAAGTTGTTTTTTTTGTTTTTTGTTTTTTGGTAGTGGGATATGTGGGGAATGGAAAGTATTGAGCTGAAATGCCACCCTGGTTTTCTTCTAGTTCAACTCCTTGTAGGTCTTACTGAATAAGCCAGATAGAGTTCATTATTCTCATTTTTAAAAAGTAATACAGAGACATGGTTTAAAAAGATCAAATGGAACCATCCCGACTGAAATGGAAAGGACTGGCCCGTCATTCTCCTCTTGTCTCGGGAGAATGGCTTCATTTACACCTTTGCCTTCCTGCTGGGCATGCTCACCCGTCTGGGCCCCTTTTCTTCCCATTTCCAAGCCAGTGACAGCCCTTTCTCCATTTCTTTTTAGGTGTAAGACACTTGTTTATTTCTTCCCTCTAGATCCTGTCTCCAACACACCCCCCCCCCTTTTTTTTTCTTAAGATTTTATTTATTTGACAGAGAAAGACACAGCGAGAGCGGAAACACAAGCAGGAAGACAAGGAGAGGGAAAGCAGGCTTCCTGCTGAGCAGGGAGCCCGAAGTGGGACTCGATCCCACAACCTGGGATCATTACCTGAGCTGAAGACAGACGCTTAATGACTGAGCCACCCAGGCATCCCTTCAACATCCTCTTTGAAAGCTCTTATCTCCTGTTTGTCCTCACAGGGAAGAATCCAGAGCCTTTACCATGGCCTCAGGCACTGGTCCCATGCCCCCATTCCCTGCTGCCCCACTAGCCATCCTGAGTCCCTTGACCACCCCCCGCCCCAGTAGCCACGTGGTTCGTGATCCTCTGACCACTTGGCCTAGGCTACTACTCCTTGTCACTCTCTTCTGACCAAGTGTTATCTTTTTCCCTTACTTTTTGCCATTTGTATTTGTTATTCTTCCCCATTATAGAGTAAGCTGCAGAAAAGCAGGGTTTTAAAAATCTCTTTTATTGATTGCTCTACCTCAGTGCCAGAACAATGCCTAATCAGAGCAAATGCTCAGGAAATGCGCACTGACTTACCCGGAACCGGAAGCTAGTCCTTCAGATATTTGCAGCAGGTGGCCCAGAGCCCTTGGAGCATTCTCGTCTGCAGAAAGTTAATCCCAGGCTTCTGGAACCCTTCCTGGTGACTTAGCATAGAGCATGTGTGGTGCAGATAGCTTGGACTCTGGAATCTGCACTTCGTTGAATTCAGTTTAAGCTGTGTGACTTTGGGTAAATGCACAACCTCCCTGACTTCCCATTCTCCATTTCCTCCTCTAGGGAAAGGGGAAATCTGATGCTGGGAAAGATCACCGTGAGGATTAAGTGGGACATGTGGGAAAGTGCCCTGCATGGCCTGGAAGAGTCATGTGCTCAGTGGCCATGCCCTGTCTCCCTCTCAGTTCCCAGTCCCTCTCTCATAGTGGTGTGAGTGTCTGGACCAGGCCAGTCTCTCCATTGTCTTCAGAAAAATGCATCTAGCCCCAAGGCAGGTCTGGGTGTAATTTAACCTAAAGGGCTGGGTGCAGCTGGAAAGCAGCAGGGGGAGCATACCTTCCCTTGGGAGGTAAGAAGGATGAGGAAATTGGGGGAAATCATGGAGGGAACCAGATCTCATGGGTCTCTTTCTTCCCCACAGTGTTCCCTGCTGTAGAACCTGAGATCATGGCCAAACCAGCACAGGTAAGGAGCATCTCCCCTCCTGGAGGCTGTGGTCTGCCTTTCCTGGGCTCTTATAGTCCCTAGGTCTGCTCTGCAGATCTCTGGTACCTTCCTCTAGAAAGGAGCAGGACAGGTTCTTAGGCTTTGCTTGCTCCCGTTACAAGTCACACCCTTTTCTGTTGCAAGTGCCCAGTGACCACACACAACATCCTAAGCAGAAGAAAGAGATGTGTACTGGCTTATGTGACTGACAGTCCAGGGCTTCAGGTTTGGCTGGTTCCAGGGACCCAGTTGATATTGTCAGGATTCTGCCTCTGTGAATTGAACTTACTCTGGGTGGCTTCCTTTGTGGGTGATCCTTCCCTGATTTGGGACCCCAGCCACCAGCCGCCATGGAGGAAACAATATAATTTATTTACTTTATATCACTTTATAAAGTGATTCCAGGGCAAATCCTAGGTTTCGTTCTCATTGGCTGTACTGGTAGTGACCTGGATTCAGGTGGTAGAGTTGGTCCTACCTGAACTGCATGGCCTAGAAGTGGTTCCCCAGCATGAGAGGGTTCTCTCTGCTTTGGAGCTGGAGGTGTTCCTTGTCACGTGCATCTGGAATTAAGTTTCCCTGCTTAGGACACCCCCGTCTTTCATGCTGCAGGACCACTTTGCTAGGCAGTAGAAATGGAGATGTGACAGAGCTTTTACTTTTGGGTGTGGCCAGGATCAAGTTCTGTCCTTGCGCAGAGCTGGGTGTCCTGTGCCAAGCTTCACCCGAGACTGATCCCAGTTGGCTTGCATTAGAAAAGGAGATCCGGCTGCTACAATGCTGGGATGGCGAAGGGAGAATGAAACCAAGGGACGCCTGACTAGGCCCCTTTTGCTCCTCGCTTCAGTCACAGAGCTACTGGCCATGGACATAATAGAAATACTGTGTGATCTTGGGAGAGTTCATTACCCTCTCTGGGCCTCTGTTTTCATGACTCGTCACCCAGTGAACAAGGGCCTTAAGGATATCGATTCACAATTTTTGAAGAGCACAGTGTGTCATGTGTCGCAAGATCGGTACTCAAGAGTCCCCTCCCTATCACCCTCTGAGGAGCGTCCTTTGCACAAGTGGCCTCTCTGACCGGGAGGAGAAAGTGTTAGTGGTTACGGGCAAAGGTCCAAGCCATAGCTTGCTGTTCCCCATTTTCCGTATGTAGTCATACCGCAGCTACTTCCTGGGAGGACTTCAAAGTGCAGGGTTCTGCAAGACCTGAGTGGCCAGAGCAGATCCTGGGAGAGCAGAGGGGCCCGGACCCAGGGTGTGGGTCTTTGCAATCCTGCTCCAGTGTTCCCGGCCATACTCAGGCCTGGCTGACCCGTGGTTTCTTGTTGCCACGGACCAGGGGCCTGCAGGCAGTCTGCAAGCAAGAGTCCCACGGTGGCAGGGCCTTGGGGTTCCCTCATCCCATGAGATGAGCTGGAATCCCCCACACACGGCACTCGTGCCCTGGTGGAGGCTATAAGGGAGCTACGTGGGCATGCGGGAGGAAACGGGGAAAGGGTCCTGGAGAGTTACTGGGGGAGAATAGGGAGCTGATGTGCTTTGGGGGGAGGGGTTGCTGGAACAGATGGCCAGAGAGGAGAGGGTGTGTGTTGTGGGGGGGGGGGGTGCGGGGCGGGCAACAAAGGTAATTTGGCACGCTGGGAGTGCAAGGGTTTGGGCAAGAGAGGAGTTTGCAGAAACAAAGCCAGGGAGTCTGAGCAAGGTCTTCCTTCCATTCTTGAGCTGAAGTTGGTATCCATTGCTTCCAATTATGGACACCCCAGTTCTGCATCTTGTGCACCCCTTTCCCCACACGTCCCCATGCACACATGCACAGAATAAGGCACTCCCTCTTTTCTCTGCTCCAGATCACCCCCCAGTTAGTTCTGCTGTGTTAATGGTGCTCTTTCCTTCTAGAAGAAGGGAACTGGGGACCCACAGTTGTGACAAAATAGTGTGGGGACAGAAAGGTCCCGGACGCATGGCTCTGCGGCGTTCATGCCACAGGGATGGTCTGGGGTGGAACTTGCTGGGGGCATGAGAACACTGGGGACCGGGCAAAGGGGCAGGCGCTGGTGCCCGGAACTCCAGCCGCTGCAGAGATGAGGGCCCAGTCAGGTGTGATCACAGGAGCTCTGAGGAGGCATCCTGGCCTGGCAACCAGCTCTCAGGAGAGGCCAAGGCTTCCACTCCCGCAACAGCTGGGATGGGTCCCAAGACCTCAGAGCCCCAGGGCCCAGGCCGCTCACCAGCTGGCAGCAGGACCTGCTGAATATTTCAGGGTGGAAAGTCCCTTCTGTGCTCTCCCATCCCCGGGGCCATGGTGTCTAATGCCGGGATCCTGCCTGCGGAAGGAGCACAGGCCATCTAGGTGAGGTGCAGAAGTGGGGACACAGACTTTATCAGGTTGGCGTGAGGATGACTGATCGTGGGAGCCCAGGCCTGGGTGATTTGAGGGCCTGTCTCTGTGCCTCTGAATGTGACCAGTGCTAAGGCCCCCCATGTCCGCCTCTTCTAGTAGCTGTGATCCCGAGGGCCCCTGGGAGAGTTGATTATCCTTATGCAAAGACACACCTGGGAACCTGGCCTCGCTCCTCACTAAACCGGTCTCGAAGGGAACATTTGGCTCCAGCTCCCTGTCAGTCATTCCCTTCCCCCTGGAGGACATGACCTCATCTTTCAGTGGCAGTCCTGGCCCTGCTGCCCGCTGTGGAAGGAGGGGCCGGCTGAGGTGGAGGAGCAGCATTTGTTGGCGGGGGAGCTGGCGGGGAGCTTGGCCGGCTGCTGAGGCCTCAGCCCTTCCACCTTCTCCTCTTCTCGTTCCTTCCTGGCAACTTGGAGTCCCACGGTCTTGGCGACCTGGGGTGTCTGCACCGAGCACTGAAGAATCTGTGCTGAAGAATCTGGGCGGCCTCCCCGATGTTCTCGCCTGCTCTTGCCTCCAGGGCTTGACTGTGCTGTTCCCTGCATGAAGCCTTCCCCCTCTCTGCTGTTCTGTCCCCTGCCCCCTCCTTCGGGGCCCCCCGCTGTCACTTGTCCTTTAGGACTCAGTGTAGACGTCCCAGCCAGGAAATCTAATTCATTCTGCTCAGAATATACTCGGTCATTCATCCATCCCTGTGCCTGTCCCTCTGGGAAACATATTCAGTGGGGGCTTGGTTGTGCCAGGCTTTGTGCCAGGAGTTGGGAGGCATCCGTGAGCAAGACAGACAATCCTAGGGCTTTCTAAAGGGACTGACTCTTTTCTGGTCTGGGTGTTTCGCCCGCGTTTCTCCTGTGTCCAAGGGTGCGATCGGGTTGCAGGGGACTCACGGATGGCGGGAAGAGGGCCGTGTCCTTTTTGGTCACCCGCCCTGTCAGAACTTTAAATAGCCACCCTGCGCCCACGCATGCATACCTCAGAGGAGCAGCAGCTGCAGACAACCGGGGGTAAGCCACACGTCTGGCCAGGTCCTTCAGTGTGCGCACCGGGAGACGCAGGAGGTGGTTGGAGGCTCATCTTTGCACTTGCTTCTTACCCCTTTAAGGTGCACTGTATGTGGGCCACCCCAATCCTGGCCCCCTCCCCTAGCTAGAATCGGCCTGCCTCCATCTTAGGGTATCAGTGATGAGTTCTATGCTGATTTGTGTGCTTGTCTCTCTCCTCTGGGTTCAAAGCTCATGAAAGACAGGGCCAGGTCTTCTTTCTTCCTGAATCTTCTGCCCTTTGCATTGGAGCTGGCCCAGGCTGAGCACCCTTTCACCGTGCCATGGGTTCCGGCATCCCCAGCCCTCCTAGCTCTCAGCCCCTCTCCCAGCCCCTTGCTTCTCTGGGGTCATGTAGCTGACCCACATCTGACTTCTCTGTGAACCAGCCCATTGTGCATTCAGATTCAATGTCTGAGATACTCTTGCCCTGCCTCTCCTCCCTTTCACCCTGAAGACCCAGCCAGCTTGTCCTCAGATGCCAGCTGCCAGCTCAGTTTACCAGGCCCAAGGGGCATTATCTTTTCTTGGCACTGATTCTGAGGGTGGCTCCGGGCTTCCCTTGGGCCATGACCTCACCCTCAGATGCCAGTGGCTGGAAGGTTGCTGGAGCTGGAGAGCAGAGGGGACTGGGCCAGAGATCTGGGCTCCGTGGGGCCCTCAGCAAAACGCTTTCCTTCTTTGGGCTCAGTTTCTGTGTTTTTGTGATACAGATAATATTAAGTGCTTCTGCAAGTTGGAATCCCAGTAAAGGAGGCAAAAGGGCTTTGTAGACTGTAAAGTGCCATAAAAATATGAGGAGCTCCTGTAACTCTTACAGGGATCATTCCTACCCCTTGCACTCAGCCTGGCTTTCTCCTCCCTCCTGGGTCCTGGGAAGCTTGTACTGTGCTGTGGGCTGGACGGAGCCACCGTCCCACAGGGCAAGGGTGCCACCGTCCCACAGGGCAAGCCCATCCCACAGCCTCGGGATGGGCTGTGGCAGGAGGTCCAGGGAGAGCTGTCCCTACCCTTGCCTGGGCTTCCTGTAGTCAGGGCTTAATTTTGGTGGAAGGGAACTCAGCCTAGACTCTGCCTATTGCCAGGGCTGAGAGTGTGATCGGGGGGTGGGGCTGGGAACCCCGTTTAAGGCCATGGTCAGCGGCTTACCTTCTGCTTTTTCTCTCCCCAGGGTGCTAAGTACCGTGGTTCCATTCACGATTTCCCAGACTTTGACCCTGGCCAGGATGCCGAGGCCCTGTACACCGCCATGAAGGGCTTTGGTGGGTGCTCAGTCACCAGCGTGGGGGCATTCCCCCATGGGGGCCCAGCCCAGAGCCCGTCTGGGGGCGAGGGTGGGGATAAGGTGTGGAGATGGGCTCACTCATTCTTTTGTCTCCCGTTTTTACTATTTTTCATCATTTTCTAATTAAATATTCCAGACCAACCCAAAGGTCTAAGGAATAATAGAAGCTTCCCCTGCAGGCCTGCCACGCAACTTGACAACTAGCCCATGCTTCCTCATGGAGTTGAAAGCTCCTTGGAAGGTCCCCTCCGGAAGCTTCAGCCCTGCCTTCCCCTTGGGGGGAACTGCTAACCCGAGTTTGATGCTGATGATTCTCTTTTATTTTTCTTGTTGTTGAAAGAACCCTATCTTGGGTGTTAAGATGCCTGGGGTTTTCTAAGCCAAGTCTCACTGTGAAAGTTGGAGTGAGTCCTCGCTGCTCTCTGGGACTCATTTTCCTAACAGGTCTGATGAGGGGCTGGATCACAGGCCCTCTGAGCCCAAATGCTGTGGGTGCTGTGATCCTTCTCAGTCAGGGCTTGACCGGTCTCCATAGATCCTCCGCCACCAACATCCCCGCCTGATGAACAGAGAAGGCTGGTGCTGAGGACGGCAGGGAGCAGCCCTGGTGGGCTTCCTGGAGGCTGGTTGGGGGAGGGTCACCAGTGCCCTCCTGTCTTCCAGGCAGTGACAAGGAGGCCATCCTGGAGCTCATCACTTCTCGGAGCAACAGACAGCGACAGGAGATCTGTCAGAGCTACAAGTCCCTCTATGGCAAGGTAACCATGGCGACCGCGGGGCAGGTGGGGCGGGCCTGTGCATTCATTCAGGGTCTCTCCTGTTGTATCCTCATTCAGCCTCCATGCTAGCCAGGCCCCATTCAGCCACAGATACATCCATGGTACTTGCTGTGTCCTTGGGCACTGGCTGGGTGCTGGTGCCCACAGGTGAATGGGACCTGCGAGGTGTGCACCCGTGGATTTCCAGATGGTGGGAGAGACACCCCATAAGCAAGGGAACAAACAGTGCTGTGGGGAGAGGCCCGGTGCCATAGGCTTGCTCCTGAACCACCCTCTGCTCATTACGTAGCTTTGGGCAATTTCCCTGACGTCTCTACGCCCATTTCTTAGGGTTAATGAGAGCCCATACCTCCCAGACTGACACTGCCATGGGCTTATGTAGCCTGGTGCCTTACAGAGCAGGTGCTCTTTAAATGTAATTCTTATCCTAAATGTTCTTCCTCTTCCTCCTCCATCGCCTTCTCCCTCCCCACCCCTGACCCCTGACCCAGGACCTCATTGCTGACTTGAAGTATGAGCTGACAGGAAAGTTTGAACGACTGATTGTGGGTCTCATGAGGCCACTTGCCTATTGTGATGCCAAGGAAATTAAAGATGCCATCTCGGTAAGGAAGCATGGGTCTGCGTGTGTGTTGAGTGGGGGTGTGATATGTGGGGCAGATTCTGGTCTCTGCAGCAAGTACTCACAGAGCGCTGCTGTAAGAGGCTCAAACCCTGTCCCAGAGGAGTGCCACGGTCTCCTTCAGATGGCCAGATGTGGGACAGATGTTGGCAGGAGACAGACCTCAACGCAGCAGCTTCCAGCCCTGAGGAAGCAGGATATAGGGGCATAAAGACAAGTTGTGCCCAACACCCCAAGGCCAAGGGCATACTAAAGGAGGGCAGGAGGGCAGGCTCAGGGTGGCTTGAGAGGCATCACAGAAGATGAGAGATCAAGTCACACCCAGAAGCCCCAGGGAGGATTTGGTTGATCAGAGTGGGAGGGTCCTTCCAGCTGGGTAAGAGGTCAGCAGAGGTGGTGGAGTGTGTTCAGGTCAGGAAGCGTGGCTAGCTCTGGTTGAAGGAGAGGGTGGCTCCCTAGCAAGTGGGGAAAAAGCAAAGCCCTTCAGTGCATCTGCACTTTATTGTCTGTAAAGTGCCTTGAGCTTTGTCCCAGATGACTGTTCAACATGAATTTACTTGCCATATTGGTAAGTTTAATGATGTGAGAGATCGCCTTTTCAATCTCCTTGTGATTTTGGCAGAGCCACTGGCATCATTTCCATTTCACGGATGAGAAAACAGGGGCCCAGAAAGACATTTTTTTTTTTTTTAAGATTTTATTTATTTATTTGAGAGAGAGACAGTGAGAGAGAGCATGAGCACGGAGAAGGTCAGAGGGAGAAGCAGACTTCCCATGGAGCTGAGAGCCTGATATGGGACTCGATCCTGGGACTCCAGGATCATGACCTGAGCCGAAGGCAGTCGTCCAACCAACTGAGCCACCCAGGCGCCCCAGACATTTTTTTGATTGTATTTATTTATTTGAGAGAGAGACAGTGAGAGAGAGCATGAGTGAGGAGAAGGTCAGAGAGAGAAGCAGACTCCCCGTGGAGCTGAGAGCCCGATGCGGGACTCGATCCTGAGACTCCAGGATTATGACCCAAGTCGAAGGTAGTCGTCCAATCAACTGAGCCACCCTGGCGTCCCCAGAAAGACGTTTCTTAATGAAAGGTCAAAGCAAGCTGCTGGCAGAGGCAGGACTAGAACCTATGTCTTCTGAGTCTCAGGGCAGCAGCTCCAGTCTGGTGCCCGAGAGCTGTGGTAGGGGCACCCTGAGTGTTGGGAGTGTCATAGCTCTGGCCACTCTAGGAAGGCAACCCATGGTTGCTGGTGGCCTCCCATCCCAGCCCTGACTCCCATGTCCCTTCTGTTCTCCCAGGGTATCGGCACCGATGAGAAGTGTCTCATTGAAATCTTGGCTTCTCGGACCAATGAGCAGATCCACCAGCTGGTGGCAGCATACAAAGATGGTGAGATGGGCAGGAGGGGCCATTCAGGACTTAGCTATGAAATGAGGGTAATTCCAAGAGTAAGGACACTAAGGCTACCCATCCGCCATCTTTCCTCTTGCCCTCTGATCTGTCATTTCTCCTTGTCAGAAATAGCTGCTCTGTGCAATGTTCTAGGTTCTCAGAATATGGTGGTGGGCAGAACCCATGTAGTCCCTGCCTCTTCGAATGTACAGATTAGTGAGGTAACAAGGGATACAGACAATACGCAGGTCAACACAATGATAACACATTGTTACACAATGAAGTAACAAGAATCAGACTTTAATTCTGGAGGACGTTCTCCAGATAAGTGTGTTGGGAGGGAATGAGGAGTCCGTTGTGTAAGGAATAGGGAGAAGATCCTGGCAGGCAGAGGGAATGGCAAGCCCAAAGGCCCTGGGGCAGAAATTAGCCTAGTAGCTAGTGTGAGGCCAGAGTGGTAAAGGGCAAGGCAGGATCACACAGGGCCTTGCAGCCCAAGAGAAAGAGGCGATGCTTGATTCCAAGTCTAGCGGGAAGCAGGGGAGCCTGTGATCGGAGAGGGCTTTAAAAGTCACCCTTGTTGCTGTGGATTGGAGAGGGAGGGGGAACAGAAGCAGGGGAAATAGTTAGAAGGCTCTAGCCACTGTCCAGGTAGGTGACCACAGTACCTGGAGTAGGATGGCACAGGTGTGGATGGAGGAAGTAGACAGGTTCCATCTCAGTGTGTCAGGGGTCAGTGCAGAAACCTGTGAGAGTACATGTTGGGTCTTACCGTGACAGCCCGGAGCCTGGATGCTGGGATCATACTGGGGACAACAGGGACCTTTATCCTGGATCCCTGAGGTCTCACGGGGATGGGACTAGAGCTTGTGTTCCTTTCCTGCAGCCTATGAGAGAGACCTGGAGGCTGACATCATCGGTGACACCTCTGGCCACTTCCAGAAGATGCTCGTGGTCCTGCTCCAGGTTGGTCCACATTGGGGTCCTCCCGGAAGTTCCCTACCAGAGTGCAGGCAGAGGGCCATGGGTACCATCTGCCTCTTGTCCCAGACAGGGTGGCCTGTGAGAGGTTCCTTGGTGGCTCCTCGGGTATAAAGTCCTCCTCAGCTGTGGCTACTCCCCAACTGCCCATTTATCCTTGAACTTGAGATGTTTTCTCTCTCTCACCTGGGTGTGGAATCCGAGCATGGAGGGGTTTGCTGTGTCGCCCCTGGTTTGTGCAGGCAGGTGATCCACATATCCCTTTGCACACATCTCTGCTCTCTTGTGCCCAGGAAAATCTTCCCGTGACCTCCATCCTCTCTTCACACCCACCCCTCCCCCTCCTCTCCAGGCCTCCCTCCCGCCATTGCTTCCCCAGCCACGGCTGCCACGGCTGGCACGTCCACGAGTCACCCGCAGGGATGTGACATTTCTGGGGCTGCCTGCACTGCGTCTCCCACAGCCAAGCCCTGCGGCTCCTCCCTCCCATCCCCAGAGACATAAGAAGGACCATGAAGTCAGGGCTGCAGACTGGCTTCCATTTGCCAAGCTGGTTTTTTTTTCTCCCTGGTTTTCCTACACAATGTTTTTTTTAAATATTTGAGTTAGTTACTAACATTTAAAAATGGGGAATTTTTACTCAAAAGCCAGATTTCTACATTCTTTAGAATAATGGAAAGTTCCGGCACCAGCAGACCTGCATTTTGTATGGCTGCAGAGCGTTGGAAAACATGACCCACCCTGCTGCTTCCCCTTCACCTGCCCGGCTCCCCGGAAATTCTCGCACTGAGCAGTTTCAAGCCCAGGTCCAAGGACCACGCTTGTGGGAAGCTTTATATAGGAATTAAGCCATTTCTCTGTTTCTTTCACTTCCTCTGCTCCCATACACAGTTGACCCCAGCTGCTCCCAGGTCGTTTTCTCCATTGCCATAGCAACCCATATCCCACAGTAAGCAGCTGGGGGATTACTGGAAACAGCAGGAATGGGCAAGTGTGACCTTTGCCCCCAAGTTCAAAGCCATTTGTTCTGGAGAGTTCCAGCTCCTTTTCAACATCTAACACCAGGGGGCCAGTGCCACAGCATGGATTGTGAATGTGCGGGCTCTGTCTTCAGAAGCTGTGTCCACAGGAGAGCCCGGGGCTTTGAGATCCTGAGATTCATAGTCCAGGGGAGGAGGCCTGACCCGCGCCCACGGAAGCACGATGCCCGCTTGGGCTGGCCCCATCCCTTGCAAGTTCCTTTGTTGGATGGGGCACTGAGCCTGGCAGGAGCAGCAGAAACACCAATAGCACTGGGTGCCTTCACTGCTTATGAGCTCAGATCTCAGGGCCCAAGTCTCAGATCCTCCCTGCTGAACTTTCTGGGTCAAGGTCTGTGAGCCCCCAGGGGAATGCCGGTGTGCAGTCTTTTTAGCCCTGTAGTATCATTTTCCACGGGCATCGTGAGCCATACCAGGACCTGTATGGGGTCCTGTTCTCAGTACAGGCTCTGGCTGGCTCTGGGATGGGGCACCTAGAGGGACCTTGGTCATTCTCAGGACTCTCCCCTTTGTTCTTAACTCCAAGGATGAAGGGAAAAGCCAACAAACCCCATGATTCCCCACAAAATAGATGCATCAGTCTTGATGTAGTGGCAGCTGAAGTCACTGCTCCAAGACCCACCTGGGCCACCATACTTTCTCTACTGTCCTGTTCTCTCCCTGGTATCCACACCAATCCCATCTCCCTGGCCCTGGTATGTGAATCCCGTGTCCCTGTGTTTCTGCTCAGGGAACCAGGGAGGCGGATGATGTTGTGAGCGAGGACTTGGTACAGCAGGACGTCCAGGTAAACCAGCACTGACCAGGGGCTCTTGGGGCACAGCAAGGGAACCCCGAGAGCTAGTTGCTTGGGGATCCAGGGAAGGGCTGGGGGCCGAGTAATTTGCATCAAATACCAGAAATAACTGACTCATGGCCAGTGTTTTATGCAGTGCTTTGTTGAAGAAAGGACTTAAATTGTCTTTCAAAGGTACGCAACATATATAAAGTTGGTGAGATATATTTTGGAGCTTTTGTCATTTGTTCCTTTATTCATTCAGTTAACTAATATGTGTTGAATACCTACTATGTGCCGGCCACTCTGCCAAGCACTGGGGGATCACTACTGATTAAAATCACACAGTACCAGGAGAGAAAGGCAAATATTAGTCATACAAACACCATCTCTAGGGATATAGCATTACGTTCAAGGTGTTTTGAGCCCCACTGTGTGCATGCAACACTGCAAGGGTAGATACAGAGAATGCTAAGACATAGTCCCTGTCTTTGAGGAGCCCATGCCATAGTGGGAAGACAGGCTTATAAAGAAGTTGTTATAACATACAGTGAAGCAAAGCAATAGAGAGGTACAAAACTATGGGAGCCTAGAAGAGGGAAGGAGGAGAAGAAAGAGGACTCCACCTTGGGGACATCAGGAAGTGCTTCAAGAACAAACGGGACATTTAATCTGGGCCTTGAACGTTGAGTCGGAGTTTCCCCAGAAAGAAAGGAGGGTATACAGGTGTATGCAGAGGTCCTGAGGCTACCAATTACTCGTATGTTCAGGGATTCAGCAGCAGTTGATTCGCTTGGCCAGTAAGTTCTGTCTCCTTTCCATGAAGTCCTTCCTCTTCCCCTTCAGGACCTGTACGAGGCAGGGGAACTGAAATGGGGAACAGATGAAGCCCAGTTCATTTACATTTTGGGAAATCGCAGCAAGCAGCATCTTCGGTTGGGTAAGTTCCAGAGAACAAGGACCTACAGCTGCTCCCCTGGAGTTGTGCCAACGATTCCATTCTTTTTTTCCTTTGCTACTAATAGAGCAGGGTAGTTACTTCACCTACAGTGCAAGTACTAGTCCTGATTTTATTAGATGGTGGTTTGTGTAGTCCCTCAGGAAAGTCATTGACAGGATGCTCAACCTTCCCAGCTGAATACCTGCTTCCTGTTGGAGTGTGAGGTACACATAAGTCCCTCACGTCATACACGGCCTAGCTGCATGGTGACTGGTGGTGTGCTTGACCTCCCTGCTGGCCAGCTCCTCAAAGACCAGCCCTGACTTCATGGTGGGCACTCTGGTCCTGGCCTCCCCTTCTGAAGTCCTGGCTTCTCCTGCCTTCTGGGGCACTCTCAACACCCCTGTCTCTCTGACTCAGTGTTTGATGAGTATCTGAAGACCACTGGGAAGCCAATTGAAGCCAGCATCCGAGGAGAGCTGTCTGGGGACTTCGAGAAGCTGATGCTGGCTGTGGGTATGTCCTGACCTTGCATTCCCAGGGGCTTTGGGGGATTCTGGGATTCTGGCCCAGGAACAAGAGCCCAAGAATGGGAAAGAGGGATTACATGATCTGGAGGCAGGAAGGAGAAAATCGGACGCGCAGTGAGTTCTGCGGGTTGGCCAAGGCCACATGAAGTCAGGGAGGCAGGGAGTGGAGCCTTGGGGGGCTGACTTCCTGTCACTCCCTCCTGTGAGATAGAGCAGGCGGGGCAAGATAGAGCTATGAGCCCGGGCCCAGAGGAAGAACCAGCAGGAGAGCAGACTTGTGTGGGGCCCATACCACATGCGGCGTGCTGTGTGGAGTGTTTAATCTTGAAAAAAGACCCAGGAGAGGGGCATGATCTCCACTTCACAGATAAGGAGACCATATCTCGCAGAGGCTATGTCACTTGCCAAGGGGTAGTTCAGTCATGACTTGGGGTATCATAGGCACAGGGCACACCAGGATCTGACTAGTCGGTTGGTCGACCCAAGATTCCAACCCAGGACTTCTCCCAAATCTGCTCTTGACTTGGGACAAGTCTCCTGTCCTCTCTGGGCTTCAGTTCCCTCATCTGATAAATGGGGGTGGGGGTGAGGCCCTGCCTGACCCAGAGGCCCTCAGAAGCTCGACATGGCAAGAGGCAGTCTGTCCGAGTCTGGGGAGGGTTGTGTGCGTGTTTCCTGGGGGAGAGCTCTAGCCCCAGCCTCCTCCTCCTTCCCGGAGCTGTCCCCAACCCACTCTGCTTTAGGCAGTCAGGTTCTGGCCTGCTCTCCTAGCAGGATCCAAAGTGACGTAGCTGCCGATACCCTTGTGGCCGCAGCAGGACGAACAGAAACACCCCTCCCAGCTCTACCGCAGGTGCTGCCCCCCACCTGGGCCTGCTCCCTGCCAGCCCCCCAGCAGACTAGAAAGACGAAGTGGGTCTTTAAGAGGCACAGCCCACATTTCACCAGCCCAGTTCCTGATTTCTCGAAGTTCTGGGTTTGTGTTAAAGGGGGTGGCGCCTTGGGTTATCAGGAGCCTGGATCCATCCTGGGTTTGCCCTTCGTGGTCCCTAAGGGGTAGGAATAAAGAAGGGGTCAGGCCACCCCAACCCATTCTGAGACAGCTGGAGTAACTCCGCCTCTCCTTCCCTCTTCCCAGTGAAATGTATCCGGAGCACTCCAGAATATTTTGCGGAAAGGCTCTTCAAAGCGATGAAGGTGTGTGTGTGTGTGTGTGTGTGTGTGTGTGTGTGTGTGTGTGGGATCAGTGGGAAAGAGCTGTGGAGGGGGTCTCTGCCCATCCCCATGGGACTGTAGAGACATTCTGACAAGTCTGTAGGACCCACTGGCCAAAGAGAGCCCTCAGGGGATTGACTACAGGAGAGAGTGACGGCCCTTTTTCCAGGCGAGCTCCTGAGCTTGGGTCACTGTCCGGGCGCACGCCTGCCCACCCAGATACCTGCTCCCGCCTCGTGATTGATAACAGGGTGTTATGACAGCTCGCACTGGACCCATCCAGCCAGAGGAGCTAGAAACCCACACGTTTCAAAAATATTAATTGACCAGAATGTTTCTGTACAGTGGATGTAGATTAGACCACTTTGGAAGATCCTTGTCGTTGTCGGCTAAGACTCGCAATGTTTACCCCTGTGACCCAGCGATTCTACCCTAAGCATGTACATGAAAACAGTGATTCCCACTGTTTTGCCCACAGGACACACAGAAACTAATGATAGTTCTGTAGCACAACAGGACCCATGAATGCAGAGGCCACAGACCCAAGGCCCAGGAGCTCAGGCCTTCGTGGCGTCAGTCGGCCATCCCAAGGGCAAGGGAAATATGGCCCATTCTCTTTCAGAGGGAGGTCAGGCAGCTCAGCCCAGGAGAGAAGGTTCCTGTGTGCATGCATTCCAAAGAATGTGGCAGTTTCTTCTAAATTTTTTACAACCCAGTGTCCATCAGGCGTAGCAAAAGAAATAAATGCAAAGTGGTTTGTTTACAGTGTTCCAAGATATCTAACCATAAACAATCTGTATTTAGAGTTATACAGTTATGGTAAAATTGTCAAGGAAACCAAGGATGGACCTGACATATGAAAGGAGGAAGGAAATTAAAGCAAGAGGGACACATAGGGAGCTTCAGGGGAAAGGCAATGTTTTGTTTCTTTTGTTCTTAATTTTAATGTGCTAGCACAAAAATTGTATTTTTCAACCAGCTGGGGGCTGTCAGCCGTCTGGCCTCCTCTCAGGTTCCTGTCCCCCAAACCCACTTGTCTTCCAGGGCCTGGGGACTCGGGACAACACCCTGATCCGCATCATGGTCACCCGCAGTGAGCTGGACATGCTTGACATTCGGGAGATATTCCGGACCAAGTATGAGAAGTCCCTGTATAGCATGATCAAGGTGAGCGGAGCCAACAGGGTACGGAGAGGAGCGGAGGGCTTGGGAACCACGCCTAGGAGAAAAGAACAGTCCTGAGGAGCTGGGAGCCTCTTGGGAACCCCAGGAGCCCCTGCCTCATGGCACGTTCAGGGCACGTGAGACAACTCAACAGAGAAGCAAATGTCTGGTGGTGCTTATGAGTCAAGAAGCTCAAAAGGAAGGCGGGCCTGGGTCAGGAAGGGCACGCGGGCGGAGTTAAGGATGAGGACTCCATCCCAAGGGCAGTGAGCTCAGGCTGCAGAAGTCAGGGTAGAACTCTTGGCCCCGGGCCACGTGATCTGTGATGACTGCGATGTCCAGCCTCTGACACTCGGCCAAGAGACACATAGAGGGTTGGGTATTTTTCTTTTTGGGGGTGGTGAGTGAGATAAAGCTTTCTGAGTTCAAGCTATGTTCCCCGAGTGTTATAGATATTAAATGCAACAATGGTTCATGGGAAGTGTTTGGAAAAAGCTAGTGAAAGTAAGACAAGGCAGCCTGTTGCCTTCAGAACTTCTCACAGCCTTTAATTGGTTAAATCCATCATGAAGCTCTGAGAGAGGCATAAAATAAGCTACATCCATTGGTCTGGGTTTGGCGTTTCCTGGTGTTTTGGTTCATGGAACCCTATTTCCATGGACTATTTCACATGGGGGTGCTGGGCTGGGGATGGTCAGAGAGTAGAAGTGTGCTGGGGCCAGCTCCCATGGGCTTCACGTTCAGTGAAATCCTATGGGTAGCTTGAAAGTATCCCTGTTGGACGTGTTTACACCACGGAAATTGGCAGATATTAGAAATTAGGGCTGGGGCGCCTGGGTGGTTCAGTGGGTTAAGCCGCTGCCTTCGGCTCAGGTCATGATCTCGCGTCCTGGGATCGAGTCCCACATGGGGCTCTCTGCTCAGCAGGGAGCCTGCTTCCTCCTCTCTCTCTCTCTGCCTGCCTCTCCAACTACTTGTGATTTCTCTCTGTCAAATAAATAAATAAAATCTTTAAAAAAAAAAAAAAAAGAAAGAAAGAAATTAGGGCTTTTTAACCTTCTCCCCTCCCCGAGAGCTGGTTGTTCAGGACTTGCCAGCACACCACTGCTTGGTGGTCTCTGCCACCCCAGACCAGAGGAGAGTCAGTATTGCCACAAATAAGTGTTCAGCCTTCCCCTATTTTGGGCTCTGCGCAACCTCCCCTCCTTATCCGAGGGGAGCACAAGGGTGAGAAGTCACCTTTCTCTGTCTCACTTTCTCCCCAGAACGACACATCCGGTGATTACAAGAAGGCTCTGCTGAAACTCTGTGGGGGTGATGATGAGTAAGTGGCTCCTGGACCCTGGGCTGGAGGGGGTGGCCTGAGTGGGGGGAGCGGTGGCAGGCCAGGCTCCCCTGGCCCTCATCCTGATGGATGCATGGACTGGATGAGCTTGGGGATTCCTCAGTGCCTGGTGAAAGTCTGTGAGTGTGTGTGACGGGAATGGGCTCTCCCAGACTGGGGGAGGGGTGGGGGTGTCTGCTCCCATGTGGGTGTGGACTGGGAATCCAGAACAGGGGGGTCCAAGCCCCGCTACCTCATAACTGCTTCCCATTTCATCATCTGTTCGATGGAAAAAATACAGGTGCCCGGTCTGCCTGCTCCTTTATTCAGCACGTTCGTGCCCAGTATGTTCTGGGACAGGCCTCTTGGCAGGGAAGCCCTGGTGAAGCCCCCAGCCCGGTGGGGCTTCCGGACCAGGGCCTACATGTGGGGTCGTCACGGGATAGGGAAAGTCTCTGTGCCTGGGAACGCACAGATCGGGGCACTCTCCCAGACTGTGGGTAGAGAAGCAGAGGCCTGAGGGAGACCTTAAGGAGGAGGAGGTGAAGAGAGGCTCTGAAGGAGAGTGGGTGGAGGAAAGACCTAGAGACGACCACGTTCAGCCTGGTTCGTTTCTGTACCTGATGCTGCACTTTTGCTGGGGCCGGGAAGAAAAGAGGGTGAGAGGTGGGCAGGGCCTGGGGGCCTCCTGCTGGCAGAAGAACCTCTCCTGGGGTAGTGGGAGCCATGGGAGAGACGACACTGGGTGTGACTTGACCAGATTTGTGGACTAGGAGGGGAGCCATAGGTCCTCTGACTTCCTCTCCCAGAGCTTATAAGGATCCAGTGAAGTAAGGGATACGAGAACCTTCTGTTAACCTTTGACAAGTGCCTTGGGGGCTGATTTCGGTTCCGCAGACATTTACTCAGCATCTTGTAAGCCCAGGTAGTTTGCAGGAGTAGAAAGCGAGGGGACATGGCTGTAAGCTGGTAACTGAGCTTGTTTGAGAGGGGAGAGTCGGGTAGAAATCACTCAAATCACGAGGGAGAAAGGGGAGGACAGAGTATTCAAGAAATCCTCTCCTGCTGGGAACATAGAGCCTAGAAGGCAGCTGGGCAGACCGAGCGCTGCAGGGGGTCTCAGGAGAAGGTAGAAGGTTTCTAAAAATGGAGGGGAGGCTCTGGATGGATGAGGCTTGATAGGAGGTAAAGCAAGATGGATTTACTTCAAGTGTGTGGCTGTGTGTGTGTGTGTGTGTGTCCTTGTCCGTGTGCATACATGGCTGTTGCTGTGTGTGTGGTCTTGCCCACGATGACCTTCCCTTCTATCCTCTCCCCAACCCCCTCCATTCCAGTGCTGCTGGCCAGTTCTTCCCGGAGGCAGCGCAGGTGGCCTATCAGATGTGGGAGCTTAGTGCAGTGGCCCGAGTAGAGGTCAGACCCTCCCCACCTCCTGCTTGACCTCTTGACCACAAGCTTCCGGTCTTCTGCTCGCACCTTCCCGCTGCTCCGGTTGGCACCCAGCTGCCCCCTGGCGGCCAACCTGAGACATCGGTTCTCACATCTGAAGCTTCTTTGTCTTCCAGGAGTGATGAGTTTGGTGGGCGGGCACTCTGCTGTGGGCCTCTGATTCCCGCCCTAACTTCTAACACGCAGGGGAGCGTTGGGGGCCCGCTGAGTACTAACAGGGCTTGCTGAACGGAGACATGTCTGGTTCTGTGGATGGGCCTGTGTCATCCTCGGTCAGACAGTTGGCCTCTGGAGGCTTCCAGATGGTCTGTCACCCCTCAGGGCGCTGGGTGACTCGAGGTTGTTCTGACCATCCTGAGACCCAGGGTCCGCGGACGTACTGGGGGCTAACCATTCCAGGGACTAGTAGCCCTTGGTCTACGTGAAAATAATTTGGCACGTTGCATTCTCTCTGTTACTCATGGAGCCATTTTTGGCAGGTCCCTACCTCTCCCGGCCTCTGTCTCCATCTTTCGAGCGAGGTGTTAGACACGGCAAACTTAGTGCCTTCCAAGGGCTCTTGAGCACTGATATTCTAGAACAGCATTTCCCAAATTGCAAGCCAAGAAGTGTCATTGCAGGTGACTTTAAATTACCTAAGAAATGAATTCTTTCGGGTGAGGGGAGCCTTGGGGGCATTTGGTAACACCAAACCTCACATAGTGAGAGAGTGACTTTTCAATCCCAACCTCCTCCTTATTCTGTCAGAGGGAGAGTCTGGCTCCGTGCCACCCTCACTGACTTTCCTTTTTTCACAAACTGAGCTGAGAGAGCTAACTTCAAGTTCAGAGCTTTTGACAAGCAACAGCATCTGCTTAAATTTGGTGATATTTGACAAGACGGTATTTTCTCTTTATTACATTTATTTTCATGGGTTATCATCCGTCGATGGCACTTAAGACCAATTTTCTCTTTATGATAGTGATTCAAAATTCTTTTCATTCATTAATCCACATAGCAAATATATTTTGAGTGCTTATTTCTGTTGTAGGCACTCGGGATCCATCCAAGAATGAAATGAACAAAGCTCCTTGCCCTTCAGGAGTATTTAAATACACTTAAAAGTGAATGCATTTAAGTAAAACAGAAAAGAGGTTGAATTCAGTAGAAATATTGAGAAATAGAACAGGGCATATGCAAATAAGGAAACACTGAGAACCCCACTTAGGAGTGACTGAATTTGGGAGATTCTGTTCTGGGATTTCAGACATTTTGTTTGCCTTTTCAGGGGATGGGGATCTTAAAGAGGCAGGAGGGCCTTGGGGACAGGGCAGGATTCTGACAGGGACTGGGGAGGCCCCAGTGCAGCTAGGGCAGGGCTAACTCCTGGGGCAGGAAGCTGGCTTGACCAGCATTTGCCCTGCTCCCAGGTCTGGGTCTGTCTCTTGCCCCCTCTCCCTTTCTCAGCTCTAGGGCAGGGGTCTGTCTGCTGTGCCTTCACCCCTGCCTCTTTCCCCCGAAGCTGCTTGGTTTGGAGCTCATGGGGAAAGCTTCCCCTCTCTTGCATGCTCCTCTCTTGGCCTGGCCCCCAGGGGGGCCTCCAGACACCTGCTGAGGCTCTTTCTGCTTCTCGCAGCTGAAGGGAACCGTGCGTCCAGTCGACAACTTCAACCCTGACGCTGATGCCAAAGCACTGCGGAAGGCCATGAAGGGACTCGGTAAGGGGACCAGGAAGGGGTGGGTGGACTTCTGGGGCAGCAGGTGTGGCAGGCTGGGCAGTGGGCTGGGCAGGAGTGAGAGCGGAGGCCTAAACTAGGGTCCACAGAACGAGGAGGGTCCTGGCTCCATGAGTCTAAGCAGGAGTGAGGGGGGTTGTAAGGACCTGGGAATGAACCCTTCCTAGAGACCAAGGTGTCCCCCAGCCTGTCAGGAGCAGTGTCCTGGAGTAGAAGGAAGTCTTAAGGCCTGGGTTCTCCCCCTGGCTTTGCTTTCGACTCACTGTGACTTTGGGCAGGTCCTTCAATGCCTCCAAAGCATCCATTTCCCGCACTATAAAGTAAGAGCTGCAGACCCAATTCTGGGATGGGAGTGCCCCCTACTAGTTCCCCCTTCAGAGCCCCTGTTTGGAACTAGTGGGAAGAACTACTCTGTGGGTGGATGGCCTATTCTCAGAAAGGCCATCGGGGACAGGATCCGGGTTTGGCCTTCAACACTTTGCCCACCCCTGACCCTGCCCATCTAACAGCACCTCCCAGAGACCTTGGCTTAAATCCTCCCCATCTGGGCCTCCTCTCCATTTGTCTCTTGGGAATGATAATAGCCCCCGAGCATGTCTAGGACTGAGATGACAGGTGCAAGAGTCCTTCTGAAAGGTGGAGTCCTGTGTGGAGTCCGAGGTTGAAAGCATTCATCTAGGAGTTCAGAGGTGGTATCCTGATGTTCTCAGAGTCGACATGCACTGGTTACAAGGACTTGGGCTCCAGCTCCTAGGAGCTGAAGAGAAAGGACACGGGGTCCCCATGGGATTTAGATGGGCAGGTTGGAAGGATCCCTTAGTAGCTACTCGGCCCCTTTGTGGCGTAGAGGGGACGGGGGAAGTGGGCTGTGGGTCTTCCTCTGAACCATGCAGCTTTGATGATTCAGGAACTGACGAGGACACCATCATCGACATCATCACGCACCGCAGCAACGCCCAGCGCCAGCAGATCCGTCAGACCTTCAAGTCCCACTTCGGCCGGGTGAGGCCTCAGCCAGGCCCGGGGGGCTTGGCTCTCACAGCCAGTGCCCAAGTATGGGCGGTCCTGGGGCCCCTGTGGTCATGTGTTCTTGGAGTATCTCCCTCATTGGTTTTGGGCTACCTGTAGCACATTCTGTCCGTCCCCCAGTTCCCCAGGATCAGCACCCGTGGGGATGGCTCAGTGTGGGGCTGAGATGAGTTGCTTTCACACAGCGTTTTCTGGATCTCGAGTTCCAGAGGCTTCAAGGCCCCAAGGCTGAATGACTGAGATTATTGTGCCTTTGCAGCTGGCGAGCTTCCCCCACAGTGGGAATGATGTCCTTCAGCCCTCCCCCGCTTTCCTGTTCTACCTCCTTGCCTCCAAGGAGAGCCAGTCTTCCCTCTGCTTGGGGTTTTTGCCATCCTTTAAATAGTAAACCTCAGCAAAGACAGGGGTGGGTTCCCACTATCGCTATCCCCAGCATTCACCTGGAGCCCCTGATTCCTCATTCCATATCTCCTCCCTGTCCTGGGTCACTCGGGAACATGTGGTAATGCCTGCGTGACCTCGGCCCCCGTCCTTCGTAGGACTTGATGGCAGATCTGAAGTCTGAGATCTCTGGAGACCTGGCGAGGCTGATTCTAGGGCTCATGATGCCACCGGCCCATTATGATGCCAAGCAGTTGAAGAAGGCCATGGAGGTATGGTGGGGGCACCAAAGGGATGTCCAGTATGTGGGTGTTGGGGGGACCCGGGGGCTCCCCACAAACACAGGTGTGGATTGGCCATAGCTCCTTGGCAGAGCCCTTCCCACGCCCAATTCCAACTAGTGTGAACTACAAAGGGGATAACAGAGGTACAGGACTCCATCTGGTTTTAGACATGGCTGAATCCAGGGACTCAAATAATGTTACGTGGACTCTTGTCTCTCCCCTACCAAGGTTGTCTGTCTTCTGTGGTGGCTTTGCTCTCAGAAAGCTTTCTCCTTCTTGTGGTAGGATGGCTTGTGCATGTATGTCCTTCTTCCCAGAAGTTCCACCAAAGTCCTGGCTTCCGCTCTGGCTGAAGTGAGGTCACATGCCCAGTAATCAGTGGTGTCAGGGGATCTCAAGGAGCAGCTAGAGAAAGCAGGATGGATCTGGAAGGGAAACAACAGCAGTCAGAGCCTGTATTCGAACTCACTGTGATGTTGGGCCCCTTACACTTTCTAAACTTCCATGCCTTCATCTGTGAAACAGCAGTGATCATCCCTGCCCTTCAAGCATGGAGTGGGCCAGGCAAGGTCATGGGTGTGAAGGACACTGTTAACTCTGAAGACCTGCCCTTGCGGTTGATTAGCAAGAAAGGATGTGATGTCCCAGCCCAGCTGTTGCTAGAGCTGCTTGATTTCCCAAGGGACCAGCTGTATGGGGCTCCTCTCTGTCATCAGAGCATTTAGCGACCCGTCCTGGGCTCAGCTCCTTGTCTCACCAACACACAAGGCAAGGCTATTGTCTTATCCCCATTTTACAGATGGGAAAGTCTGGCTCTGAGCCTCAGTCCCTTGATCAAAGTCACAGCGTTACAAGGTAACAGCTGGGATTCAGACCAAGTCTGTCTGGCTCTGGAGCCTGAGACCACGAGGACTTTGGGCCCCTGGAGGATTCAGAGAAGATCAGACATTTTCCTGGGCAAAGCAAATTGAGGTTCTCGTCCTTTTAAAATGCCTAGACAAGAAAAGCAAAGGATTTGAAAATGCGGAGTTTAGAGGTTGAAGGGAGCAGTGAGATAACCTGACCCGACCCTTCCCTTTCCCACAATGGGAAACCGAGGGAGGCTGAGCACACCCAGCTAGCGGTCCGGCTAGCAGACCCTGCCCTAGGGAAGGGGCTAGACCCTGGGTCTTAGGATGCTCTGGGAATCAGGCTGTCCTCCCCCATATGCCTGCTTTGAATAAAGCACTTGTGAAGATCTCCGTCAGCCTCAGTCTCCTTCAGGTCAGGGCCCCAACGGACTGGCCACCCCACGGGAAGTAACCTCTAAGGGCAGTGAATGTGGCTTTCCTGTTTCTTACAATTGTGGCTGCAGCGGCTTGTGCGGCGACTGGCACGTTGCAGGTGTTTAACAGATACTTGAATCTATCGATCTATCCATCTCCTTTGCCCCCCTCCCCTCCCCCAGCGTGAGGACATTTGAGTAGCTGTTTCAGTCCAAAGAACCTAACGGGTCTGTCCCTAGATCACTCCTCAAAGGCAAATATCAACAAATCCAGCATGTTTTTCCCTTGAGGCACGGAACCTTTTTTCTTCTGACAAAATAGTATGTGAGACAATCTACCCAGAGGAAAAAAAAAAGAAATGAGAAATCGCCTGTGATCCTTCACCCATCCAGAGACCACAGTCACAGTTATACTGTGAAGCATGAGCTCTGTTGTTTTTATACATTTACACATAAATATGTGCAGAGACATATGTGTGTGTGCCTTTTTATATACACGTGCCTATAGGCCATATTCTTTGCTTTTTAATTTTGGTCCAAAGCAGTTCTCATGGGAGGTTCTGGAAATCTTGACGAGTCGGCATGTTCTGCCCTGATTGTGCTGTCTCTGGTCTGGGGGTGAAGAGAAAATCCAGGAAGGCCTGGTGATCCGAGCATTTGCCCCCTGGATGGTTGCTTAAACAGGGGCCTTCTTGGCCAGGGCCTCTCGAGTCTCTGCATGGGGTCAGGGCTGTGGTTAAGTCTTCTTGGTCTTGACCTTGTAGGGAGCTGGCACAGATGAAAAGGCTCTCATAGAAATCCTCGCTACTCGGACCAATGCAGAAATCCGGGCCATCTGTGAGGCCTATAAGGAAGGTGAGTGTGGGAGGCCTTGGGGTCAGCACCGCTGGGAGGCAGTGCGAGAAGCACCACCTCACCCCGCAGCTCTGCTGTTCTCCCCTCTCTCGGCCACGACGCTCTGCTAAGCCCATGGGTATGCCCAGCCCTGTGTCTGAGGAAAGGGCGCCACAGGCAGAGAGTCCCAGCTGGAGGCGGGGAGTGAGGAGAACGTGTCCAGGCTGCTGGGGAGCAGGCAGGCAGCCTCCTGGATGGGCAGAAGGTCAGAACGTTATTGTGAAGAATCTTAAGTATTAGTCAGAAATGTTTAAACTTTTCTCCTTGTCAGCAGCTCTAAAGTGGCTGAAATTTTGAGCGGGGGACTGACAGGGCTAGAGCTGTGGCCAGAGCGGGTGGGTCCAGCCCCTGTCCGATGGGTGGGAAGGTAAGAGAGGGAAGATAGAATGACCATGAAGCAGGAGAGGCAGGGTTCCAAGAGCCCTCAGCTGGGATGGGGGCAGAGGCGATGGACTGGGGTGTCAGTGTGTCGCGACCCATAGTGGCGTGGCCGAATGCTGCTAAAAACCAACCGCAAACGCCTTCATCCCCACCACCCCAGCCAACATGCTCTGGCTCAAGTCTTGAGCTTCTAGAAGCACGCCCCATCCTTAGCCAGCAGCTGCCCACAACTCCATTTCTCTGTTTCAGACTATCACAAGTCCCTAGAGGATGCTCTGAGCTCAGACACATCTGGCCACTTCAAGAGGATCCTTATCTCTCTGGCCACGGTGAGTGAGTTCATGGCCCCAGGTCCCACCTGGTCCCCCAGGGGCCCTGAAGGGGGGGCAGGGAGCTAGGAGCCCACCCCTGATGAAGAAAGGGTGTCCTCTCTACTTGCCTTCTCCGTCCCACCGCTGAGGCTGTGACTGGCTCGTGTGAGGCCTTCTCCCGCTGTTTACTTTTCAAAGCTGGCTTGGGGCCACCTTCTCCAGGCAGCCCTCCCTGGTGGCCCTCAGCCTGGCTTTCTGGGTCCCCAGTTGACAGGACGAGGCCATGTGGGCAACCCACGTTACCTGCAAGTATCCTTCACCATTGCTTGCATTCCCCCAGCCCAGACCCCAGGGCCTGACGCATGGTATTGAAGCTGCCTGTGTTTAAGTCGCCTTGGGCTGAGTGCCTTCAAATGTAATGTTTACCACAGCCTTCCCTCTGAGGGCAGGATCCCTGTCCCCATGTTATAGCTCAGGAAGAGGGTTCTGAGAGGCAGAGAGGCTGAGTCAAGGGTCCTGTGGCTGCTGAGGGCCAAAGAGGGTGGATGTTTGGCAACTGACCTTTCTCACGGGTCCTGTTGCAGGGGAACCGTGAGGAGGCAGGAGAAGACCGGGACCAGGCCCGGGAAGATGCCCAGGTGAGAACCGTCCCCTCCCCCTCCAAGTGTCTCCAGCTGATGTCCGTCTTGCCAGGCCTTGGCTGTTTGGGAGCGGGGAAGGCTGTTTTAATTGGTGGATCCTTAGACTCAGGGACCCCTTGCCCCTTTCTACCCTTAGAAGTGAGATTTTGAGTATTTCCACAACTTTCGGAAGGATTCTCATGAGTGTGATGCTGGTCTTATGACATCCTGTGTGAAGAGTAGGCTGAGAGACCCCAGACCTTCAGAGCTAGAAGGGACTTACAGATCAGCAGGTCAAACTCCTTATGTTACAGTGGGGGAAAATGGAGGCCCAGAGCGGGGGAGTAACTTCTGGAAGTCACACAGCAAATCAGTGGCCTAGGTAGAATTGAGCCGGAGGGAGCAGGTCTGGGGGCCTGCTGGAAGGGGGCCTGGGTGCTAAAGGTCTCAGTTTCTTACCTATGAAATGGGACCAAGGTTGAGGGACATGTTCTGAGAGAGCCTAGAAAGTGAGTTCATCAAGGGCTGGGATCTTTGTTTTGTTCACTGATGTATCCCAAGTGGTCATATGGTCAGAACTCAGCCAATATTTGTTATTAAATGAATAGGGAGTCAGGGGTTCTCTTGGGTCACTTGGCTGCTCTGTTTCTGCCA
The DNA here is from genome assembly GCF_030435805.1 of Mustela lutreola. Lineage (NCBI taxonomy): Eukaryota > Metazoa > Chordata > Mammalia > Carnivora > Mustelidae > Mustela > Mustela lutreola. The sequence goes on along the minus strand of NC_081294.1, from coordinate 42,787,884 downwards.
TGCCCCTTAGGCTGGGAAGCTTGAGGTCTGGAGATGGTTTCTCATGGAGGGTAGACAAGCCCAAATCCCCTAAGGGTCATTATGGTTGGGCAGTCCCTCCTAAGGCCATATGCACTGTCCCCACTCACCTGTGCCTTGCTCTATCCAAGGGTATGGTTTCTAGGTGGCTGGGGTGTGATTTGAACCCAAGCCCACCAAAGCCTATGTTAATACAATTTGATACCTTCCCAGACCCAGTACGGCAATTTCCCCACAGCCTCCAGACCAGGGGGCTGCTGCTTTCCAGTTGTACAGCCCCCAGTTCAGAATGCAGCTGTCCAAAGCTACAGGGCTGCATTTAAGTTTGGTTTTCCAGCTGCATATGGGTGTGTTTACAAGGACTAGCCTGGAACCCAGCCCCTAGGGAGGCCCGTTGAGGCCACGTTTCATTCGCTTATTCAACATGTATGTATTAAGTACTACTACAGACTGTCCCATTGCACCCTTGAGGGCCTTTGAACCTGGCTTCCTCCTTAGAGCTCACCCCAAATCCATCCTCTACTCTGAAATTCATCCTCTAGGGAACACTTCCGCCTGGGGCCTACCTATGGGGCTGTGCTTCCAGTTGTTGCCAGCAGGGGGGAGTGGTGGGCTGCATCCACACCTTGCAGGCGCAGAGGGGTGAGAGAGAACCTGGGGAGCAGAAACAAGGGAACCCTGCCCAACTCAGCTGCCCATCCAGATTCACAGGTGCTGGACCCGGATTAGTCTTAGTGTGGACTCATTTTCTCAGAGTCAGAATATTCGGTTTCTAAAGTAAGACCTATCCTTTGTAGAGACTCTAGAAAACAGATAAGCCTCAACAAATACATACATACATACATACATACATAAATTAATATTCCGCGAATGCCATTCATATTATTTTTAAAAACCAACGTCACTTAATGGCCATGTCCTATTCCACTTAAGAAGCTACTACCAAGCTTTATTTGGGCAGCGCTCTTCCCAGTCACCAACTCTCCCCTCATACGCAGGAACGTTTTCCTTAGCTAGGTTTCTAGAGGTGAAACGCGGACACCTGAGGAGAATGTACACAGAAATGGAAGGCGTTCAATCTGCAGAACACAGGGGGACCTGGTCCTTTTTGTGTCATGCCTCCTCCTTCCCACACTGTCCCCTAGGCGTCTAGCATACCCCGAACTCTTGGAGGTCCGGGTCTGCGACCACTGTGCAAACGAGTGTGCCGTGTTCACCTGCCATCCCATGGGGATCGCTGACTGCTTCCCTTCCACCCTCCGTGTTCCAGACAATAACACAGACAATCTAAACCAGAGGGAAGTGAAGACCTGTGGCCAGTTTGGGATGATTTGATCCCCGGGCTGTTATTTTTGAATATACAGTTTTGTTGAACTAGAACCCAGACACGATGCTTTCAGCCCATTGAAAGCCTCCACCTTAGTGGCTCATGGCATCATCACGGACGTGCACAACCATCACCAGTCCATTTTAAACCATCTCATCACCCCCAAAGGGACCCTGAACACGTTCCTTGTTTCCTCCCTGCCCTCAGCCCTGCATAACCACTAACCTACTTCCTCTCTCTGTAGGCTCACCTATTTCATATAAATTGCATCATACGATACATGGCCCTTCATGACTGGTTTCCTTCCCTTAGTGTGTCCAACATTCGTATTTAGCCTATATCGGTACTTCATCCCTTCCCGCTGCCAAATAATACCTCATTGCATGGCCGCATCACCTTTTTTTTGTCCATGCATCAGCTACTTGACATTGGACTACTTCTCAAGAACAGCGCTGCTTGCTGTCAACACGCGTGTCTGTGTTCTGCGTGTACGTATATTTTCATGTCTCTCGGGTAGATAGAAGTGGAATTGCTGGGTCATAGGATAACTCTGTGTTTAGATTTTGGAGGAACTTCCCAGGTTACTTTTTGTAGCCTATTAGCTAGGCTAATAGGGAAAAGCCTTTGTGTTATTTGAAAAATTGTTTTGTTTTGTTTGTTTATTTATTTATTTATTTATTTGACAGACAGAGATCACAAGTAGACAAAGAGGCAGGCAGAGAGAGAGGAGGAAGCAGGCTCCCTGCTGAGCAGAGAGCCTGACAAGGGGCTCGATCCCAGGACCCTGGGATCATGACCTGAGCCGAAGGCAGAGGCCTTAACCCACTGAGCTACCCAGGCGCCCCTGAAAAATTGTTTTAATAGCCTACTGCGTTTATCATATTGCACATATCATTACAGATGCTCTGACAAAACAAATATGTCTGGGGTCCTCTGACCCAAAGAAATGATGGATGGCACTTTAGATTCCTATTTATTTGCCGTTTTTTTGTTGTTGTTGTTGTTTTTGTTTTTGTTTTTTTAGAGAGCGAGAGAGAGAGAAGGTGGGGAGGGGCAGAGAGAGAGAATCTTAAGCTGGCTCCATGCCCAGTGTAGAACCCTACGCAGGCCGAAATCAGGAGTCAGACACTTCACCAACTCAGCCACCCAAGTGCCCCCTTTTGTTTGATTTTTAAAATATCTCCCTCGGGGCGCCTGGGTGGCTCAGTGGGTTAAAGCCTCTGCCTTCGGCTCAGGTCATGATCCCAGGGTCCTGGGATCGAGCCCCACGTCAGGCTCTCTGCTCAGCAGGGAGCCTGCTTCCTCCTCTCTCTCTGCCTGCCTCTCTGCCTACTTGTGATCTGTCAAATAAATAATAAATCTTTAAAAAAAATAAAAATAGAAAAATGACATATCTCCCTCTCTTTAAAAAACGAACAAACAAAAAACAGGTATTTTTTAGCATCGCTTTTTATAAATGGTGGTAAAATGCACATAACACATAATAAGGCATGACACATCGTAAAATGTGCCATCTCCACCATTTTCAAGTATACAGTTTAGTGACTGTAGTGCATGTCCCCCTTGCTATGCAACCATCACCACCATCCGTCTCCAGAACTCATTTTCTCTTGTAAAACTAAAACTGTGTCCTCATTAAACAGTAACTGCCCCTCCCCTTCCCCCAGCCCCTGACAACAACCAACCGCTTCTACCTTGTCTCTCTGAATCTGACTATAGGGACCGTGTGTAATTGCAGTCCTGCAGTATCTACCCATTTATCACTGGCTTATTTCACGGACCATAACGTCCTCAAGTTTCAGCTAGGTTTTTAATACAGAAAGGGATGAAAAAAGTCCAAAAGAATCCCGTGATCCCCATGGCCCCGATAACTTCTATTGAACATTAAAATAAAACATCGAAAGGACACATTTGCTTGTTGAGAAAATGGAAACATAGAATTTCAGGAAAAATCAAATGCAAAAGCTTTCCCAGTCCTTCTCCTCAAAGGTAACCACCGCCCGTGGCACCTTGACCATGCCTATAGCATGACTTCCCAGCAAATATGTAAGAGTGAGGGTGCCTTTACCTTTTCTTATCCAGATAAAAGGAACACTGTTGCAAACAATGTGCTCTGCTTTTGTTTGGCTTAATTTAAGGGGAAACTCTCCTTCTCAGTACTGTAGACTCATTCTTTTAAATAGCTTTGTGGATTTCCATTATTGGATAACCATAGTTTGTTTAACAAATCATCTATTGGTAGTTTCCAGTTTTTCCTCTATTACAAAGAATGCTGCGGTGAACACCCTTTCCTGCTATCTTGAAAGGCTTTGGCCCATGTGTCCGTAAAGGCACATTCCTAGTGATGCCATTGCTTGATCAGATGTCATGTGCATTTAAAATTTTGAAAGACGTTGCCAACATATATAATGAGAAGAGCTTTCTAAAGCGTAAGGCTATTGTGAAGTTTATAAGGAGGATGGTTGGGGTCTGCCCAATAGAATCAAGGGCTCAGCAGAGTTTCAGGGAGACAGGCAAGAGCAAAACCCAGTCTGGGGCCCCCAGGGGGTGCTGTATTTTTTTCCCCAGACACTCCAAGGCACTACTGCTTGCCTAACAGCGTCATGTTCTAAGGACTCAGCATAACGCAGTGACCGAGTCACCCTTGTGAGATGACCGGACCGCTGGCATTTCCCGCACCTGGTTTTGGCTGTGCCCCCGACCAGTCTCCTGCCTCCCAGCCTCCGCTTCCCTGTCTCTCCTGCCTGTAACACGAGGGGGTAAAATGATGGGTCTCAGACCCCTGGTGGTAAAGGATGTGGGGGATTCAGGGCTTCTCTTCTCACTTCTGGGCCGCCCTGCGGAGACAAGCAGGCTGAGGGCTGGAGTCTCCCTCAGTGGCCAGGAGTGACAGTTAGAGTGCCCTATTCTGTGTCCTCCCCAGCCCCTCAGGCAAACACTTTAAAATTAATTCCCAGGCCTGTCCCCATTTGGGGCTCCAGCCCAAAGATCAAGGAAAGGTGTTTTCCCTCTTCCCTGCCCGCCCCCTGTCCCCAGGGCCCCAGAGCCACCTCTCCCGGCCTCCTCTGACTCAGCCTTCCCTCTCTCCCTCCTCTCTCTCCTCCCTGCTCTCAGGTGGCTGCTGAGATCTTGGTGAGTGACCTGTTCTTCACGGGGATGTTCGTGGCTTCTTGAGTGAGGGCTGAGTGGCTGTGTCTCTGGGTGGGCTGAGCGGCCAGTCAGGCAGTGGTTGGGGACCTGCCCGTAGGTTCTCTCTCTCCCTTTCACAGCCTCTTAAGAGCCCCACTGGGTAAAAAATGGGCCAGGCAAGTGTTTCCCAAATTTTAGCCACTTACCTCCCACATGATTCGTGCTATATACCACCAGTTTTTGAGTATTTTTCTTTAAATGGATCCTTTTTAATCTGAAATGAATTATTTTAATGTCAATTAAAATTTAATGTCGATATGAACAGGACTAGTGGATGGCTGGAAGATCCTCGTGGAAACATATATATGCAATGTGTTATATGTTTGCCCATCTAGACTCTTAGGGAAACACTTGGCTAGGCCATTTTCCTTGCAATGAACAAACCCACTTCCCCAGAGGGCCTTTCTGGAGGGCTTGAGAACAGAAGGACTCTGCGTCCCCATGCCCAGTGCTTGTTTGCGCTCCCTTGGGCCCCAGTCTTAAGGCCCTGAGGCTAAAGCAGAAGTACCCGGTGCAGAGCACCCCCGTGTCAGTCCAGAAGGCTCCTGAGAACTGGACAAGGGGATGGAGGGTTAGGGAGGAAGGGGCCAATGTCAGCCTCCTTAGTTGGGATGACCCAGTTTCTGACCACCCTCACCCCAGGCAAAGACATGAAAGTGAATAATAACCAAGGCTTTCTGGTGTCTTCCCTCCCAAATCCTTCTCCCAACCTGGCATCCGCAGGAAATAGCAGACAGACCCAGCGGAGACAAGACTTCCCTGGAGACCCGTTTCATGACGATCCTGTGCACGCGGAGCTATCCACACCTCCGGAGAGGTGAGGCCTCAACCCCTCCCCTTCCCGATGCTGCAGGAAGTCCCCCAAATCTGATGGGAGCCTCTCCGCTCTCTGTGGCGAGAAGAACCAGGTGTCCACACACCCATTCCTTACCCAGCACCGGAATGTTGTGGCTGGTAGGGAGTCTGGCCCTGGCTCTGCTCCTGACCCTCAGCCTCGGGCCAGCACCCTTTACCTCCTTAGGGAAGCAGGTGGGATGCCTGGGATACAGGATGGCTGGTGCCTGTCAACCCCAAGGCCACTCCAGTAGACTGTGGTGGCTGCCTCCAGAGGTTCAGGGTCATGACCCTCTGGCAATGTCTGCCAGGAATAAGGCCACAAGGCGTGCTGATGGCACCAGGACCAGCCACATGTCTCGGGGCCCCAGGCAGCCACATGCACAGGGCGCACCTGACATTAGTTCATGAAATGCCCTGGCCACTAGGACATTTATGGCTTAATATGGATTTGCCTGGCACTTTTCAGTAAAATACATAAGGTACATTAGCATAGTGGCTGGAAGAATGGACTTGGGAGCCCGATTGCGTTGATTTGAATCTCCCCCTTATCAGCTGTGTGACCTTGGGCAAGTTAGTGGATATCTGGGCCCTCACTCCCTTATCTGCCAATTGGGATTTTAGTTCTACCTCACATGATTCCTAATAAAGATACAGAAAATATAATGCATGAAAAGCACTTAGCATAATGCCTGGCACGTGGTGACTTCCTCCGTGTTTTCATTATGATTACTTACATTAATCTCGATCCCAGCTTGACACAGGAGGAAGGGGAGGCCCAGAAGGGGGTAGGGGTTCTCCCAAGGCCATTCAGTGGGAGGCAGAGCCTTTACCAGGACCCCAGCTCCTTTTGCTACCCCAGCCCACATTCCTAGAACTCGTCCGTTCCTAGAACAGCATCTGATTTGACACAGATTTGGCTCTGAGCCCAAGGCAGCCTCGAGGTCAGAATTTCCCTCCCAACCTGATCGTGCCCAGCGCACTTGGGCCTGGGCTGCAGCCGCACCTGCTGTCCCTTTCCCCTTCCCTGGGACATGGCCTGGGAGGGGAGCTGGGTGGGCGGGGCAAGGGTGATCTCCCCCAACCCTCTGAATTGAAGCTCACCCCCCACCTGTGGGGCTTCTCTTGGGGCCAGTCTTCCAGGAGTTTGTCAAGATGACCAACTATGACGTGGAGCACATCATCAAGAAAGAGATGTCTGGGGACGTCAGGGACGTGTTTGTGGCCATCGGTAACTGATGGATGTCCCGGGAAAGCGCTGGGGGCGCTGGGAACTTGGCCAGATTCCCTGGACAGGGGTGGCCTTGGCGGCTTCCAGAGCTCATCGTACTGGAGAGTAAACCCCAGCATTGTGGGGGTCCTGCCAGCATGTGGTAGGGGGTGTTAGTGTGAAGACTTGTTCCAGGCTGCAGGGCAGGATGATGGAACAGGCTCTCCCAGGGGAGGTCATGGGGAGGGCAGGGAGAGACCCTGTGTTCTGCAGGACCAGGGTGTGCACACCCATGCACGCATGTGCATTTACACACACACACACATGTGCATACCATACCTGGAGAGTTAGGAAGGTTGGTGTGTGGCTTCCTGAGCCAGTACATGACACATACCCCAGGTGACTGTGCCCTTGGGGTATGCATCTCCAGCCCCTTGCCCCCTGCCCTCCTCACAGACACACTTATATCCAGAGTCATTCTGGATTTCAGATACTGGTATCTGACTCCTGCTCCTTAAGCTGCCTGAGACACCCCTGTGTAGGCACTGGAGCCTTGAAATCCAGCAGCTGCTGAGAGCTAGAGCCCCCCAGGCCTTGGGAAGGGGCTGGGACTGGTACAGCCAGGCAGCGTTATGTGGGGGGTGGGGATGGTGCATGGGGCGCAGGGCTGCCAGTGCAAGCTGGAGTGGGCAGGCTCTGGAGCAACACAGCCCCGGGGTGGGCACAGTGCCTTAAATCACACCAACAGACAGTCATCTGTGGGCCTGGTCTTCCTGTCCATCAGTTGCTCTCCAACATGAGGCTGCCCCAGAGTAGGCAGACCCAACCATGCTGGTTTGTACTAAAACCAGGAGCATCCCTGGCGGAGTGGGACAGGTTGGTCACCTCCCTTCAGAGTTGCAGTCTGAGCGCATCTGGTATGGGCCATTCGAGTTTGCATTTCTACCAAGTTCCCAGATGCTGCTGCTAGAGCCATCCAGGAACCATGCTTTGCAAGCCAGTTCAAAATATTTCTGGGGTCTGAATCTGGGGGGTGGCACCTAAAACCCAAGTTTTCAACAGGTTCTCCAGTGATTCTCAGGCCCTTTGAAGTTTGAGGCCCTGTGCCTTGGGTTTCTTCCCTTTGAGTCCTGACTGATCTCGGTTAGCTGCAAGCCCTGTAGCAAGAAGGGAGTTGTAAGCCAGTGAGAGCCAAGCTGAGGGATGGGCCAGAGGAGGAGGAATCGGGAAGGGGGAGTGAAGGTATCAGGCCTTGGGTAAGACCCTGGGACTGGCCGTGACCTTCCCAGTCCCAGGCTGGAGGGAGAGGGGGTGGGAGAGGCCAGCTCAGCCCATGGTCTAGGCACACCGCCTCTGACCAAGTTCCCTGCATTTCTCTCATCCTACCAGTCCAAAGTGTCAAGAACAAGCCTCTCTTCTTTGCTGACAAACTTTACAAGTCCATGAAGGTAAACAAACTTGCTTGTTTGTTCCCTTCCCTTCAGGTCCTTCTGCCCACCCACAAACACAGCTGTGTGCGGTCCCACCAGCCCCAGCCAGGACTTCTGGCCACTGTTTCTGCCCCCTTGATGCTTAGCAGCATCTGCCCCGTGTCTGACTCTAGGATAGTGATTTTGTCCCCTGGGGAACCTTTGGCCATGTTCAGATGCATTTTGGTCACCACCACTTGGGGAGTGTCACTGCTGACATTTGGTGGGACGAGAGCGGAGGGTGGGGGATGCTATTAAACATGCTACGCTGTACAGGATGGGTCCCCCAGCAAAGAGCGACCTGGCCCCAAAGGCCCAGGCTGAGAAACTCACTCCAGGAACACTGGGCTGAGTCAGACCCAGTCTCTGCCCTCATGGAGCGCACAGTGAAGCAGGTGACAGTGTCTCCTGTGACCGATGATTAATTACAGAGGCAGCCAGTGCTGGGCGCTGGGACTAGCCCTGGCTTCCTGAAAACCCAGGCTGCTGTGGCTACCTTCTCAGCCCAGCGAGGGGTATCTCAGCTGCTAACAGAGTCTGGGTAGGCTGTTCGGTGGCCTGAAACCCTCCTCCACCTACAGCCTCAGACATGATGGCCATGTATTGAGCACCCACCAAGCTGGTGTCCCGGAGCTCCCTTGGGGCTGAAGTGGGCCCTGACTGCCCACACATTCCATGTCCTGCGCCTGATCCGTGGGCCCCCTCTTCATTTCCCTTTAACTGCTTTATCAAATTACCACAGACTGAGTTATTTTCTCATGGTTCAGGAGACCAGACATCAAAATTGAAGGCATTAGGTTCCTCCTGGAGGCTCTGAGGGGTAAACTCCCATGGGTCTCTCCTAGCTCCTGGTGGTTGCCAGGAATCCTGGTGTTTCCTGGCTTGTGGGCACGTCCATCAGGCTTTACCTTTATCCTCACTCAGCCTTCTCTGTGTGTGTACCCATGTGTCCCCTTCTTACAAGGACACAAGTTGTTGAATTTGGGGCCCACCCTAATCCAGTGTGCCCTCAACTCATTACATGTGTGAAGACCCTATTTCCAAATTAGGCCCTGTCGTAAGGTTCCAGTTGGATGTGAATTTTGGGGGCACGCCATTCTACTCTAACAGCTTGTTTTTGCCGGTCTAGCCAGTCCCTGGGGGAGTCTGGGTCAGCACTACTTGCAGAAGACTGAGGCAGAATGCCTCACAGGGTTTGGGAGGGAAAAGGAAGGGAAGCAGAAGGACACCTAGGAGTTCTTGCCTAACCCGACCCTGTTTCCCCTCCTGCCCTCTGTCTCCCTCTCCCCTGGTCCCACCAGGGTGCTGGCACAGATGAGAAGACCCTCACCAGGATCATGATCTCCCGGAGTGAGATCGACCTGCTCAACATCCGACGGGAGTTCATTGAGAAATACGACAAGTCTCTCCACCAAGCCATTGAAGTAAGGGGGAGGGGCTGGACATCGGTAGGGGAGGGCGGGAGGAGCATCACATTCCTGAGCGTGGGATTACAAATCCCTCCTATTCTCGTCTTTTTCTGAGTTCTCTCTGACAGCAGAGATTACTGATTCATGAAAGACCTACTTCACTGTGTATACAAAAATAAATTCCAGGTGGCTCAAAGGGTTATAATGAAGGACTTCTAAATAAAACAGCCCATCTTGGGGGGCTGCTTTCTAAAGACAACTTTGTTGGGACGCCTAGGTGGTGCCGTCGGTTAAGCGTCTGCCTTCAGCTCAGGTCATGATCCCAGGGTCCTGGGATGGAGTCCCACATCGGGCTCCCTGCTCGGTGGGGAGCCTGCTTCTCCTTCTGCCTGCTGCTTCTCCTTCTGCCTGCTGCTCTCCCTGTTTGTGTGCATTCTTTCTCTCTCTCACACAAGTAAAATGAAAAAAAATCTTTTTTTTTTTTAAGATTTATTTATTTATGTATTTGACAGAGAGAGAGAGAGAGAGAGAGAGGGAACACAAGCAGGGGGAGTGGAAGAGTGAGAAGCAGGCACCCCACTAAGTAGGCAGCCTGATGCAGGGCTCGATCCCAGGACCCTGGGATCATGACCTGAGCTGAAGGTCGATGCTTAATGACTGAGCCACCCAGGCACCCCTAAAATGAAAAAAATCTTAAAAAAAATAAAGATAACTTTATTGACACATAACTTATATACCATAGAGTGTACTTATTTTAAGGTGCATTTAATATTTTTTAGGAAATTGAAGAGTCATGCATCATCTCCACAATGCAGTTCTGAAACATTTCCAGTGCCCCTTTAAGATACCACACCCCTTATACCCGCTTACTTATTTCCACCCCTGCTGTAGGCACCCATCGGGTGACTTTCTATCTCTATAGATTTGCCTTTTCTGGGTATTTCATAGAAATAGAGTCACGTGGTATGTGATCTTTGGTATCTGACTTCTCTCACTTACACAGCCTTTTTTTTTTTTTTTTTTTTTGTCTTCGATGTTGGCCAAGATCTTAAAAGTTTGATACTAGCCTTGGCTGACAGCCTGTGGGAAATGTTATAGCAGCTTCACCCAGACTTGGTGGGGGTATACACTGCTAGCACATTTTTGAAGGGTAGTTGGGCAGTTTTCAGAATTTTAAACACATATGCTTTGAACTTGGTGATTTTCGTGTGGGAATTGATCCTACAGACAGAGCTACACGTGTTCCCAACGATGTGGAGGAAAGTGTTTATGCTAGCATTGTTCACAGGAACAAAAGACTAGAAGCCTTCCGGACAGAATTGGTTAGAGAAGGTGTGGTACATCCATAAGATAGGATATAATACAACCATGAAAAAGCATGAGCAGTTCCATCTGCTGATTTGGGATCTTCTTTAAGTCAGAAGGGTATGAATGCTGTGTGTCCATGTGTGTAGAAAAGGGACATTCTGTACCTATACTTGTTAGCACATGCACAGACTGTTGCTAGAAAGCCAGACACCAGTCACCGTGCCTCTCTCTTGATTTGGGGAAAAAGGTGTCAGGGGTGGGAAGTTTTTTATTGTGAAATCTTTCCTTTAACTTACCTTGTTTATAATAGTGATTTTTGAAATAAAATTTACAAAAGAAAAGAAAAACAACATGTATCATAAAAATGACAGGAGACAATAACAGGAGGGAGAGTCTGGGCTCCCCGCACTCTGCTGTAGGCCTGACATTATGATGCATCCTAAAGGCAACGATGTTCCTGTAAATTCCTGCAAGGGCCTGGTGCTCAGTAAGGGCTCCATAGTGTTGGTTCAAATGAGATGTCTCGTTCACATGTGTCAATGGATGTGGGAGGAGGAAAGCAAGAATCAAGGGCAGGAACACTTCATAGAGGAGGGGGCATTCAAGGGCAGGCAGGATTTGGGGGTGGTGCAGAGGGCCGGCTGGTCAGAGGAATGATAGATATTAACGTAGGAAAATGAACCAGGGTGCCCCCACAAGGGAGGGGGGAGGTGAAGCCAGCCCACAAAAGGCCTTCAAGCCAAGCTGAGAGCTTGGACCTTTTCCTGAGGGTAGCGAGGACCCGTAGAAGGGATGTAGTCATATTTATGTGTTCAGGAGACATTAAGCTGATAGCCACTGGGAGGAAGGGGCGTTGAGGCCATCAGGACTGCTTTCTCTCACTGCTTTTCCTCTGCTCCTGCCAGGGTGACACCTCTGGAGACTTCCTGAAGGCCTTGCTCGCTGTCTGTGGGGGCGAGGACTAGAGCCACCGGCTTTGGCCAGCACCTCTGCCGAGAAACGGTCAGCAGCACCAGCCGCCATGACCAAGCCTGATTGCTCCAGCTCCCGGGATGAAGGAAGGGACAGGGGTGGGGGGAGGGGGTCATGAGTGGGCTCTTGTCTTCAGCCGGGGTTTAGGGAAGGCTCCCATTCCCACGGGCCACTGAAGGCCCAGCACGGTCACTCCTGCTCCCGTGTGAGCAGCTGAAGATCCGTAGCCACAAATCCCGTTCATCTCCACTCCCCGTCTTCCTCCTCTGCCTTTCCTGGCTTCCGTCCCTCGCTGTGGCCACTGCCCTGGTTTGGGCTTTGTCAAATCCAAAAACATACTGAGCCTCTGCCTGTGAAATGAGTGGAGTGTGTGCTTTGAGCCGTGGGGTATGGTGGCCGGTGCCAGCTGAGTGTTCCAGGGGAGGGGACAGACAGTTCATGTCTTCCTGCCAATTGCCAGACCTCCCACTGTTTCACCACCCACCCTCATTCAGGTTTTTGTGTGAAAGACAGAACCAGGCGTCTGGATACCTTCAAATTTGTGTCACCACACATGTGCTTTCTAGCTTCTGGCCAATTTCTTTCCCTCCCCGAGTCTCTACTTTCTTATCTACAAAATGAGAGAGTTGGACAAAAGAATGTTGACTTTCTCTTCTAACATTGACATTGTAGGATGTGCCCCCAAATCATTCCCTTTCCACTGGCCTCTTTAAATAAAAATAGACCTATAGACACATAAACACATTTCATTTGGGGATCTGTGTTTTTGTCCTAGCCCTGCAGCCTGAGGTAGGCACCTGCCCAGGAGTAAGTCCTAACCTCATCCTCTTGCCTGGGAATCCCAGGTGAGAGTGAGCCAACATCCCGCCCGGACAGGCCGGCCCCACCCCCCTCCAGCTCTCGGCTCCCCTCTCCTCCCTCTGCTGCCTGCACGTGGCTCTGTGCATTCTTCATCCATTACAGCCAAACCCAGACTTCCTCCTTAGAGCTGTTCAAGGGCACCAGATGCAATCGTGATCTGGGGAGGCCTGTGGAAAGTTTCTACTTTGTGCAGATCACTGATAAGCAGCAGGCTCAGCTGCAGCTTCTCTGTCTCCCTCCCGAGAGCTGTGTTTCTGCTCTGAGACTTGGACGTGAAGCGGTCCCTCGAGTGCCGTGAGGGCCCTGCTCCCTGTCCCGACTGGCCTGACCTATTTTGGCAGTTCAGAGCCTGTTTGCTACAGTAGGTGTGCAGGGATCACAGGGTTTGGGCCAGCCACTGCCCTCACCGGGCATCTCTAGTGAGCGGATGGCCCCCCCAGTTGTAAAGAGCCCCATCTTCATCTCTGCCATAATGATGCTGAAAGCAAGACTGTCCCTCCACCCGGCTGTGAACCCAAGCAATAGGAGGGTCCGCTGATAGCTTTTTGGGGGGATTTGCCCAACTTCACACAACTGTTACCAAAAGATAAATTAACAAGCAATTAAGAGCTGTGGAGTCAGACCTTTGCTGCTAACCAACTGTGAGCCTTTGAGGAGGAAATGAGGTGACACCTGTGAGCACTCAGCAGGGGCGGGCCCTGCCTGGGGTCAGCTGTCAGCACCACCAGCTCAGACGCAGGCCCCACTGTAGGAGATGATGAGTGGACCCTGAGGTTTTCTGAGCTCTCTTGTCAAGAACTCAGCAGCAGATCACAAAGGCATCCAAAGACAAACAGAAAAGTGCCTTAAAAATGTGTGCTAAGGGGAAAAAAAAAAGCTCTGGAGTCCAAAGGAAAGAGTGATGGAATCCCAGGGAATAGAAGCAGGAGGCTCCCTGAGGCGAAGGGGAACACACAAGCAGAGAGACCAGGAATTTCTAGAATCCCCAGAAACCAGGAATGAGGAGAGCTCACAGAGCGCTTATAATGTACGAGACCCTTCTAATTCCTCACCGTGCAGCTTTCACTTACTTTTCAGTGTAAGTGGGCTGTAGTCTGGGGCTGGTCTCTTGTAGGAGGGAGACCCTCAGGGTTTGGGGGGGTAAGGCTGATGAGATTAGAAATGGGAGTTTACATCCAATGACAGAGGCCATCAGCGTTTTCTCTTACAAGGTTGGCGGGGGAGAGGTCCTTTGAAGGGAAGGCTAACCTCGTGCTTGAGAGCACTTCAGAAAAACCTGTGAAGGAGGGGTGGCCGGATGGGAGGCTGTTGCAGTGATCCCACTTAAGACCCAGGTGCCTGCAGAACAAACCGCATTTTCCCTTGGAGCTGCGGCAGAGGAGGGAGTGGCTGCTGTCCGCTATTATCCGCTATCCGAAACCCAACACCTCCCTCCGTCATTCAGTCATTCACTGGAGCAGCTTCTACTTACTGAAGGCCTCCCCTGGGCCCCTCCGTGGCACGTGCCTGATGCTAAAGCTACAACACGGAAAACTGTGGAGTCCTGATCCCTAAGAGCTGACCTGAGTGTCCCTCCCACCCAGCCTTCTCCAAAGTACGGTGTTGAGGGACACCGGAGGGCGTTTCCCTGGCCAAAGTTTAAAGGACACAAGTGGCAGGAACTAAATTAAAACTAAAAGGAAAGAGAAAGCAGAAGCCCAAACCACTGCTGTCTCAAAGCGGGAGAAAAGGAGGATGGTGGTGATGTATTCGGTGTGGAAGGGGCCCTCGGAAAGTCTCACCTCCCTCTCCCACTTATAGACAACTGTCACTCCCACAGAGGAAGCGACTGGCTCCAGGGCACTTGGCACTTCAGCGGAGGACCGAGGTGGAGCCTCCCAGTCCTGCCAGGTCCCAACCTTCTGGCACTGACCTTCCTCTCGCCCTGGACCCTGGCCTCTCTCTCCCGCGGCCACGCCCCCGCCCCCGCCCCGCCTCTAGCTCCTTGCTCCGCCTCCTGCCTCCACGCCTGCATTTTCCCCTCCGAGGGAACACTTCTCAGAACCCCTAAACCGGGGTGCTCCAACCTCAGTCTTTGAGGCCACAAGGAACTGTCTCAAGTGACCGGCGGGGAGGGGGTTTCCGGGCACCGCTGGGGCCACACTTCAGCTGTCGGAGAGCAGCGTGAGGACAGCTGGCTGTTGGAAGCCCCATGAAGAGTTCCCCCGCTTTGCGGAGCCACCAGTCACCTCGGGAGGAGCAGCTTCTCCTCCGCAGCCCAGACTTCCTTTGAGGTAGTGCTCGGGATCACCCCTGTTCTCCTAATGAGGAAACTGAGGGACCAAGCGATGAAGCAAACTGGCCAAAGGTACAGGCGACACACCAGGGACTGAGCCGGAAGTGGGCTGAGAGCTCATCCAAACCAACGCTCCTGTTTCACGAGTTTGAAAATCAAGGCCCAGTGACCATGGTATTGCTGGGGGACGGCACTTGGGTCTCCTGATTCCTGCTCTGCTCACTATAGACATGCCATTGTCCTCCTCCTCTTGATTAATGGAAGCCAAACTTCGCTGAGAATGGGAGGGAGAAGTGTCAAGTTGCCCAATTCGAATTTCAGAACCCAAAAGTAGCAAATCCGTGTTTCTAACAGACCTGGGAGCCCTCAGGTTTCCCCAGGCAGAATTCCCCACTTTACAGCTGAGTTAGGCAAGCAGTTCCTAACTGAGTCCTCTGCTCTGCAGTTAATCTATGAAAGCAGGCAGGCCGGCTAGATTGGAAACCCAGTCAACCACTTAGAAGTAGCTAAGTCACTTGGCCTTTCTATGCCTTGGTTTCCTTACCTGTAGAGTGGCAATCACAAAAATTTCTACTGCACCAGATTTTGTGAAGATTAAATAAGGCAATGCATGGATACCTCTGAGCACACTATCTGGGACATAATAAGGGCCCTATATTGGGTCTTTGGTATTAATACATAGGCTGGATTCCATTTCCTAGAGGAGGACTTGGAGGAGGAATCTCTTTCAACAACCTCTGATGAGTCCCTGCACTGTGCCTGCTTCTTACCCCTGAAGAGCTCAATGGAGAAAAGAAGAGAAAATACAACCAAGACAGAGCAAGAAGTACCTCGTGCAGAGGCCACAGATAACCACAGAAGGACGGACACAGGATCCTTAGAAAAGGGGCATGTGAGAGGCACCTCAAAAGATGAGGAGAGATGGGCGCGCCTGGGTGGCTCAGTGGGTTAAGCCGCTGCCTTCGGCTCAGGTCATGATCTCAGAGTCCTGAGATCGAGTCCCACATCAGGCTCCCTGCTCAGTGGGGAGCCTGCTTCCCTCTCTCTCTCTCTCTCTGCCTGCCTCTCCATCTACTTGTGATTTCTCTCTGTCAAATAAATAAATAAAAAATCTTAAAAAAAAAAAATGAGGAGAGATGTCTTCAACAATAAAAGATATCTAAGATGAAAGGGAATTCCAGGCCCAGGCAACAGTAGGAGCAAAGGCCCAGAGGTGGGAAGTGGAGACCATGGGAAGTGGCCTTGGGTGTCTTGGATCGCATATCCAGTGTGTGAAGACATCATCTGGGAGGGTCACAGAGAGTCCAGGCCACAGTGTGGCCCTTACCCTCCAGGCCCTGGCCAGCCCCCAAAGGTGCCAGGGACAGGGGTAGTGTGAGTAGAGGTATCCTTTAGAAAGAGCTCTCTGCGGCCAGCGTGGAGAAGGAAACTGGCTGAGAGACCATCAGACAGGCTTGCAGTGTTTCCCAGAAATGGAGGGATGGGGACATGAGCCAGGGCAGAAGAAGCTGACATGGAGAAAAGAAAAGAAAGATGTGGTGGTGCGGGAAACCAAGGAACCTGCTGTGGAGAATCAGAGACAGAGGCAGATAGATACACAAAGCCAGATGTCACTATCTGGGAACCCGGAGGCAGGAAGTGCTTTTAAAAGCAGGATGTGGGCGCATCTGGGTGGCTCAGTGGGATAAAGCCTCTGCCTTCGGCTCAGGGTCCTGGGATCGAGCCCCACATCGGGATCTTTGCTTGGCGGGGAGCCTGCTTCTTCCTCTCTCTCTCTCTGCCTGCCTCTCTGTCTACTTGTGATCTCTATCAAATAAATAAATAAAATCTTTAAAATAAATAAATAATAAAAGCAGGATGTGAGGCCAGAGGCTTCTTGTACCCACCTCTCAGATAAGGAAGAAGACCTAAACCAGAGCCATCTGGAAATGAGCCCTGCCCCTGAGCCCAGCTGTTCTAGCAGTTTCCAGAACATGTATTTCCTTCTGTGGGATGGTCTCACCCCTCCCAGTTACCACCATCTGCCTATTGTTCTGTCAACTGAAATCAGAACGACCTAGTGCCCCTCCACACTGGGATGGCCACGGACCTTGACCTGGAGATAGCCATAGGCGGGAACAGGATGGCCTGATAGGCAAGCCAGGAGGGCGGGGAGTGGACCTAGAGATCCCATGACTATGCTGGGCTGGTAATTACTGTTCTCCCACACAGCTGTTGTCCTCTCAAAGTCCATAAATACTATTTATCACAAACCCAGAATTCCAAATCACTGCCTGTCATACCCACAGGGACATACTATGGATATCCAGAATCAGAAAGAAGCCCACAGCTCTTAACACATGCACAGAAACATACACGGCAGACCACGTGGGGAAAAACCAAATGATTGGGCCCCAAACACACTGCTTAGAAGTACAGATATTGTCATCTCTACATGAACTACCGGCCATACAGGAAACTCTTTGCACAAGTACCCAGACTTGCCTTTCACACACACTCCCTAGGGCGTGTAGGCACTCAGTAGTTTGTTTGGCACACAGCCTTAGTGTGTAGCACACAACTCCAGAAATCAGTGACCTGCCTGCTCTCATGTACGTTCTTTCACAGGACAACAAACCACAAAACCACCGGAATCTACGGAGGACAGACTTTGCACCCAACTGCTCTGACTTGAGCCTGCTCCTACAGGCATCCCTGCTCAGAGGAAGCAGAAGCAGCTCCTCAGAGAACCAGGCTATAAGTGGGATCAGCCTTCCGGAAAGAATAAAATCCCTGCGGAGGTCTTCCTGGGGTAGTGAGGCTCCATGTGAGTGAGATGTAAAGAGGTAAGAGGGAGAAATATCCCTTCAGAAACCCCCATCCCATTCTGTTCCCTTCTCTAGGAGTATTCTAGAAGCTAGCAGTGGAAGGGTTAACAGTGCCCAGGCCACACACACCCCACCTTTGGGCTTTGGAAAACCTGAGTGCAGGGATTTGCCCAAGGGAAGTCAGGGTCACTACCTCCCTATCTGCCTTTTAGCTGTCCCCAGGATAAAACCCCCCAGGTGAGTGAGATGGAAACCCAAAATGAAACTTCACTGGAGTTCTCTGACTCTAGCCTTGTTGCTGTCACTCTGGCCAGCAGCAACAGCAGCTCCAAATCCACCCCCATCACGGCTCTCCCAGGCCTGCTCTCCTCTCGGGGTGGTGCTGCGTTCTCTTGGGCAAATGTACCTTCCCCTCACTGGGCCTCAGCCTCCTAGCTCTCCTAGGGAGGAGGCTGTTGCAGGGACCAAAGGAGATACAGCATACAAGGGGCCTGGCATAGGGCTCTATTGTCAGGCTCTGTCACTTCCCAATTCCCCTGTCTCCCGGTCCTCTCTCCCCAGACCCCTCTCCCATCCTGGGGTCCAGGTTCATTGGCATGCATTATTTGCATAGACATGAGACCTCACCCCCCCGGGGAAATTCCCCCTGGTGACCAGGCTTCCTTTCTGAGGTCAGGCCACATCATCAGACGCAGCACCTTCCTCTCCAGCTTGCCCCAGCCTCCTGCTGGTTTGGGCCCCTGTTATCTGGCAGGTGGAGACCCAGCTTCACAGATTTAGTCCATCATGTGATCTGGGGACCTGGGGTGCTGTCCAGGAATGTGAGTGTAGAGGGTGGGCTGGGGGCCTGGAGCAAAGCCAGAAATGACAGACATCGGAGGACTAGAGAAAAAGTCAGCAGGCAGGGGGTGGTTGAGAAGACTAGTAATACTAGCTCTGTCAGCAACTCCCTGCCTTACCTTAGGGACATGCCTTCCCTTCCCCAGGCCTTAGTTTCCCTTTCTGTCCAGCCAAGGGAGTGGTCAAGATAATCTCTAAGTTCTGTTCCAGATCGAATGAGCTAAAAAAAACCCCACTTCCTTTAGCAGCACAGTCTTGCAACATTTGTCCTTGGATCTTCTTCCTTTGAAAAAAACCTTGCAACATACTGCCCTGAGTCCATTTCCTTTCCTTTCCTTGGAAAGCACAATTTTGCAAAATGCATTCCTGAATCCCATTTTTTCAGATGCTCCAGAATGACATGTACCTCCTCTCCGTGCAGTGACTTGGTTTGAGGTTGAATATTGCCTTTCTAATCCACTGTGTATAATGCCCAGTGACCCACAGTGCATGGACTCGAGCTCTCTTCTCTCCAGATTCTAAGATCTGTTGTCTTCTTGGTCTCTGATGCTGGTACTGAGAAGGCACTTTTCCTGGAACAAAAAGGGGAACAGTGAAGTCCCAGGACCACCCGCATCAGAACCAAAGATTTGAAAGGCAGCTTTGAGAGCAGGAGTCCCAACTTTGAATCACCTGGGGGAGCCTTTCTTTCTTTCTTTCTTTTTTTAAGATTTTATTTATTTATTTCACAGAGATCACAAGTAGCCAGAGAGGCAGGCAGAGAGAGACAGAGAGAGAGGAGAAAGCAGGCTTCCTGCTGAGCAGAGAGCCTGATGTAGGGCTCGATCCCAGGACCCTGGGATCCTGAACCGAGCCAAAGGCAGAGGCTTCAACCCACTGAGCCACCCAGGGGCCCCGTGGGGGAGCCTTTCAATGCCAATCCCAGGCCACACCCTCCACCCCGCAAGATCTTGATATAATTAGTCTGCGGTGAGGCCTGCCCATCTGTATTTTTACAAAGCTCCTCTGGTGATTCTAACACGGTCAGGATTGAGAACCACTGACCTGAGATCAGCCTAACCCAGACACATAGATCAGATGATGCTGGCAAACGCTCAAATGGATGACCCCCTGACCTATGATATTCCTAATGAAATGACCTCAGTGGGCACTTCTTCTGTGCACATAGGTATTCCCAGGATTATAGATGGGCGAAGAGCATTGACCCCCTTTCCCAGATGAGGAAGGTGAGGGACAGAGAAGGGAATGGCTGCTCACATCACACAGAGAGTTAGTAACAGCAATGGGACTTGCCCCTAGTGGAAGCTGGTAGACCCAAAGCATTTTTGCAAAAGTCATGGATTTGATGCATGGGTGACCCAGAGAAGTACTAGCACGCTAGGTACTGCCCACTAGTCCATGACACTGCGTTCTTGGCTGCCTTTATAGGAGAAGATGATGCTCATTTTGGAGCTGGAAGATCCAGTTAGGGAGCTTGGGCCTCTCAAACTACTAAGTACTAAGATAACCGCGGGAGCTTACTGAGAACGCCGCCTCTCAGGCCCTAACCCCCAGAGAGTATGATTTCTTAGGTCTATGGTGGGATCCAGAAATCTGCCCAGAGTCCTGGACTAGGTCCCCATGGCATGAGGAATTCCCATCCTTGGGAAACATCAGGCAGACTTGGTGAATCAGGAAACCCATGGCGTCAAGTCCATTCATTTGTTAAATAAATGTTGATCGACTAGGATGAGACTGGCCCAGTGCTGTTCCCAAAAATGTCAACGAGACCAGAGATGTCAGGACAGGAGAGGTGGGCCTGAGCGATTAGGTGTCAGAGGGGTGGGCCAGTGAGAGGTTCCCCGTGTGTATCCAAATTCAGCCATCTTTTGAGGTCTGGCATGGATCTTGTCTCCCCCAGGTGAGCTCTGTAGACATGACCTGAGTTTGAACTCCCTGTGCTACTCATTAGGTGTTGGCTTAAGCCCCATCATCTGCAAAGCAGGGGTACCAATCTCCAAGAGTTCTGATGAGGAATCCACGAGTATCATGCCCAGTACACGTTAATCTTAAATATTAGCTATTAGTGGGCGCCTGGGTGGTTCCGTTGGTTAAGTGTCTGCCTTCGGCTCAGGTCATGATTCCAGGATCCTGGGATCCAGTTCTGCACTGGCTCCCTCCTCAGTGGGGAGTCTGCTTCTCCCTCTCCCTCTGCCTCTCCTCCCTGCTCTCCCTCTCCCTCTCTTTCTCTCTCAGATAAATAGATACAATCTTTTTAAAACATTAGCTATTAGTGTTATTATTTCCTGATCATCTTGGCCTGCCCTGATTTCTCCTTTTTCTGAACTTCTGGACTTCCTTACAGTATCAGAATGGAAGGTCCCTTAGTGATCATCCGGTCTGATTCCTTCACATTACAGAAAGGGAAGCTGAGGACCAGAGAGGCGAAGGGACTTGCCCCAGGCCACACAGCAGAGCCAGGACTCAAGCTCAGCTCCTCTCATGCGCAGTCCAAGGGTCCCTTCCTCCTTGACATCCATCCCACAGCCTGAACAAGGAAGGCAATTTCAGGGAATCCATGGCTGGATGAAGAAGAGGTGTGAGAGAAGGTGGGAGAAGCTAGTTGTGCTCAGCACTCCAGCACGGAGAGTCCAGAGTCGGTTGTCCCCCAGGAACTGCAAGCCAAGTGCTCCTGCCTGGAGATTCTGGTTCACGTGGGGCCAGCTCCTTGAGCCTCCCTAGCCCTTCAAGGTCCTTCCATCATCTAAGACGCCCTGAGCAGGAACCAGTCCAAGCAAGGCTTTGTGAAGTCACAGATGATCTATGATCACCGAGGCCTGCGGAAAGATGTCAGGTTTAAAGGAAACACTGCAATCCAGGCACATCAGGGCTGAATTACACACTATACTGATGAGGAATCTGAAACCCAGTTTCCTCAAGGAAGGGACATTCCTCAATTTCATA
Organism: Mustela lutreola; assembly: GCF_030435805.1. Taxonomy (NCBI): domain Eukaryota; kingdom Metazoa; phylum Chordata; class Mammalia; order Carnivora; family Mustelidae; genus Mustela; species Mustela lutreola. The sequence goes on along the minus strand of NC_081294.1, from coordinate 42,766,422 downwards.
GAAGGTCCTGGCTGACCCAGATGGCTAGTCACAGGCCACCAGGAGGCTTCCCAGAGAGAGCCAGGGATAATATTGCTCTCCCTGATGCTGAGTCCTGCCACCATCCTGAGTGCCTGTTCCTGCCCAGCTGGGGACATGGGTGAGGAAGGACCTGCAAGCAGGTAGCAGAGGGGAGAGAGGGGAGCATGTGATGCTGTCAGCATGAGGTATAATTTATTCCTTGCAGAGAAAAGGGTGTATGTGCAGGGAAGTGAATCATCCTTTGCACTTGATCTAGCTCAAGGATTGGTGCTGTTAGTCCTGTAGAACTTTCTGTGTGGATGGAAATGCCTGTACCATACGGTATGGTAGGCACTTGCCCCATGTGGCTATTGAACATTTAAAAATTGGCCAGTGTCACCAAGGGTCTGAGTGCAGCATGGGAAAGAGCACTGGACTAGGAGTCAGGAAGTCCCTTCATTTAGTCACTAGGAAAGTCACTTCCCCTGTCTGGCCTTCACTTCCTCCTCTGTTGGGCCAGAAGCTCTCTCTAGTGTTCCTCATGGAATCCCAATCCGGAGGACACAGAAGCAGGAGAGGAGGACACAGAAGCAGGAGAGGAGTGGATTCGGTGCACTCTCCCCATCTCTCACCTCCTATCCTCTGCCTCCCAACCCCCTGCTTAAGCTGAGTGTGGCCCCTTGTGACTTGACCTTCCGTATTTCTCCAGGTCCACCTCTTTACTTCCCCCTTGCTTCAAACTCCATGTTTCACTCCAAGTGAACAATTTTCAGTTCCGTGAATGTATTCTCTCTTTGCATATTCTATTCCCCTTGCTAAGAACACTGTTCCTTGTGCTCTTGCTTCGCTGCTTTCAGGTCTTAGCTGATGTGTCACTTCCTCCAGGAAGGCTTCCCAGATCCCCGAATCCTAACTAAATGCTCCCCGTCCATGATCCTGTAGCTCCCTGTATTTTCCTGTCATAACACATCTCTACCATTCTTGATTATAACTACCTATTAGCCCATAGCGCCCAGAGCAATGCTATCTAATAGAACTTTCTGTAATGATGGAAATGTTCTATATATGTGCAGCCTACTCGGACAGCCTCATGTGGTTACTGAGCATTTGAAATATGGCGAGCTGTACCGAGGAACTGAGTTATTAATTTATTTAATTTTAACTAATGTATAATTAAATAGCCATGGGTGGCTTATGGCTACCATACTGGAAAGGGCAGGAAGTGGGTCTGACTTGTCCATCCCTGTATCCTCATCAGTCTGTAATGTTGCTGTTAAGAACAAAGTTCCAAAACCTGAAGTTCCAGAACCTGAAATGATCAAGAAAGGCCAGTTCATCCACAGCCAACTCATGTCCTCCCCAAGCATCTTATCGGTGGATAATGAACTAAGACCTTATGTTTGTAAAGTACTCAAACGTTCAGAATCATTCTCTTTTAATCACCTCATCACAAGAGCCAGACCCAGCAGGACTCCTTATACCCATTTTACAGCTGGGGATCACCAAGGCTCCGTCTGGATGGGAAAGTGAGGAGCAGCAGAAACGGCTGGTTAGTGTAGAGCTGGGTGGCTCTATGCTAAGGAGCTTAGCCTGCTAAGGCCCCACTTGACCTGGAAATGAGCACGGAGGGAAGCAGGGGGCTTTTCCTTCCCTCTGGAGAGTCCACAGACACTAAATGGAAACAGATGGAACAGGGATGGGGAAGGACGATGTGGGCTGGGTATCTGGCCCTTTCCTGAGGGTCCCGGGCACTGGAATCCCCCACCTCAGGCAAAGGAGGCATTAGCGGTCTTCAGAAGAAGTCAAAGGCTGGGGTAGGGTGGGCAGACCAGGCTGCCCCCGCGCCAGTTCCTGGTCCGGCCACAGAACCCTCAGGCTTCCAGCTCCTCCCCAGAACGCCCTCCCCTCCCCAGAACGCTTGGCAAGTGATAGCCAGTCTGGGAAGTGACAGGTGGGGAACTGACAAAGAAGGGCCCTGTGCTCTGCCAGGGCGGGCAGGATGGGGCCTCAGCTGGGCCTTGTGGGGTTGCCTGGCGGCTGGCTCCTCCATCTCGGGGAATTCCCCTCCTGCCTAAAAGTCAGCCCAGCCCAGCCCTCCTTCCTGCAGAAGCACAGTGAGCTGACGAGCCTTCACAGGGTGCCAGCCCCCACTGCGCCCCCGGTCGTCTTCTCCTGCCCCAGGTAAGTGACCAAGAGCAGGGGGCGGCGGGTCAGGACATGGCTAGGAGCTCACTGCATGAGGGGTCAGGGCCACCAGGCCACCCCCCAGCTCTGCCAAGAGCCACCTGGCCTCCTACTTTCCTGCCAGCTGGGGTCGGCTGCTCCCCTGGGCCAGCTCCCTCTTCTCCTACCGGGGCTTGGGTTCTGGGCCTCTCTACCTCCTTGCCTGGTCTCATTCTCCTCTTGCTTCTCTCCCTCCATTTCTTACTTCCTCTTCCTGCCCTCCTCAGCCCGTGTGTTTCTTTCTAGCCGCTTCTAGTTCTTCCCAAGGGAAGGAAAAAGCAGAGTCTATTTTTGTCTTATCCTTCCCTGGAGGAAAGGGATTGGGGTCACAAGTATGAACGTAGATTTGTGTTGGTGTGTGAATGTGCATCTCTGTTGGTGAATTTCGTCTGTGTCAGATCTGTTGAGGTATACGTGTGAGTGCAAGTTCGCAAGCGTGTCTAAGTGCGTATGTATCTGGAAGTGTCTGGGTCATTATATGAACCTGTGTGCGTCTCTGGGTGAATGTGAATTTTTGAGGGTGGGCGAGTGTGTGTGTGTGTGTTGCCCACGTCAGTGGTCTATACAGTGAGGTAGGAAGAGCCCAGGTGGGAGTCTAGCTCTGCCTCCCTCGGGAACGCAATGGAGAGCTAAGACCCTCCTCAGCGCTGGAGCAAATGGCTCTCCGGAAGGTTCGCTCACCTGCTTCCCTCCTAGGGCTGGCTGGACCCTGCTGTGGTTGAACATTTCATACGGGGTCTGAGGCACAGGGAGAGGGTGAAAGCTGGCAGACGGTGGTGATAATGGCCTCCTCTTTAATCACAAACAGTCCAGATTTTCCAGAGCCTGTCGGAGGCCCAGCCCTGGGAAGTCCCTGGCTAGGAGGGGCAAGGAGTAGAGACCAAGTCATTGTCACAGCAGCTTCTGGGCTGGATAAGAATGGAGGGAACAGTGGGAGGGACCCTGAAAGAAGGAGTATGAGGTGGGGTGAGGTGGTAGGAGGATTGCTCCCTGGGCCCTGGTAGGGCTTCCCAGGATTAGGAAATGTCTGGTTCCCATGGGGCTGCCTCCCTCAGGGGCTGGGCTGGGCTGACCTCTCTGCCCTCCCAGGAGGATCACGAGGAGCAAGCTTGGATCCAAACTCAGATCTGGCTCGACACCCTGACCTGAAGACAGGGAGGCCAGAGGGAGAGGACGTGGACTAGGGGAAGCCTGGGGCTCCCAGCAACTGTGGGAGGTGCCTGGCCACATAGGCTCCGAGGCCGGGAATTTCCCCCAGAGTCACTGGCTCTTTCCTTTCCGCAGCGGTGTCCTAGAAACCCTAGCACAAACGGCAGGCCCAGGGCTGCAGCGGAAACAGCTGGGAGGGAGGAGGAGGAAAACAGGGAAGACCCTGGAGAAAAAGTCAGGGAAATGCCATCTAGGCCTGGTGCTTCTGAGGACACTTTGTGAGGTCTTGGCCAAGTTCCTCCGTAGCTCTGGGCCCTGAGCTTTGCTGCCTTTAACTTCACCCCAAGCCCTATGGCACCTCATTCTTTCGCTACCCTATGCACTGGACCCTGTCCCTTCACATTCTCTGTGAGGAAACCGGCAGAGAGTGATCACAAGGTGTAAGGGCAAGGCTGTGACCTAAACCCAGATCTGACTCCAGAGCCCATACCCTTGCATGACCTACATGCTCTTGGAGGAGGGGCAAATTGTGAGTCTGGTATGGTTTAATTTACCTTAAGGTGCCTAAGGAACATGAAAAGTTATGGAAATCTTAGAGCCATCCATCCATCCCTCGTGCAGTGATCTGGGAGGTAGATAGAATTAAAATGCTTCTGAGGCTGAGGATGGGAAACAGGGGACCATTGCTTCTGCTTACTTATTTCTTACCAAAAAATATAGTTACCTACAATTTCAGCCAACAGCATGTGCTTGACTTGCATTTCTCATTTAACTATCACTAAAATCTCTCTCTCGTGTGCACACACCCAGTACCAGAAAGCACCTAGAATTCACCAAGGGTTTTATATTCCCCAGATTGCCTCAGGCTATGGGACCAGGAGACTGGATAGAAGGAAGGGACCCAGAGCCAGGATTGCTCTTTTCCTAGTGCGTTAGCCGCTCACCTTGAGTTTCATTCCCCTGCAGCCAAGACCCTAACTCACAAATTCACCTCCTAGAGTAAGGCTGAGCTTAGTGGTTTTAGAAGCTCCTCTTCCCATCTGTGGGGTGTACAGATGGCCCTCAGTGGTTGTATCCATGTGAGAGAAAGGTTGGATCTAATCCTTCCTAAACGAGCCATAATGACTAGTATTTTGAGCTCTTACTGGCTGGCAGGACTCTATAGTCTAATGCTTAAGAGCAGAAAGAATTTAGGACTCGTTGCTGTATAAGACCTTGGGAGAGTCATCTAACACCTCAAAGCCCCAGTTTCATCTGTGAAATGGGCATGACAGTGGTAATGGCCTCAGGGTGGTTGGGAGATATCCTGTTAGGTCAGAGAGCAGAGCCACCACATGGTGAAAACAACCTTTTTGCATGGCAAAAACACTCCTTTTCAGGCACTTGATTTAAAGCTCGGTTGGTGACAGGTGAGGTTTTTGGTAGGTTTTTTATTTCTATCAAGTGTGGACTTCGGTTCTTCTTTGGAGCATCCTTAGTGGAAGTAGTAGAGAGAGGACTGGTGGGAAGTTGCAGGCTTTAAAACAAAAACCCAAACAAACCAAACACAGGCCTTTGATTCTCCTCCCAGGTGGGGCTCTATGCAGGTGCTTGTCATCACTCTGGAAGAGCAAGAAGTTTCCAGCTGCCTGAGTCACTCGGCTCTCAGCTTGGACATCTCCTTCCAGATCTAGGGATGGCAGGGGGTGACAGGCTGGGGGACCCATTTCCCAGCCTGCCAGGGGTCTCAGGGTCCATAGAGGATGTGGATGGTGACATGGAGCTTGGGGAGAGTGCATTCCTGGGTTTAACAGTGAAGTTCTGTCCAGTGCTGGCAATCCGTGTCTATATGCCACTACTGTTTCTCAGATGCCTACTGTGTGCCAAGCTTTGGGCTTTCCTTGCATTAACTCATTTATCCCCATGATCCCGTGAGGGGTAAGATGCAATTTCCTCCACTTTTCAGAGAGGAACTGAGGCTTAGAGAGACCACCCAGGTAGCAAGTGGTCGAGTAGGAGTTAGAACCCAGCCTTGTTCCTAATGAGTGTTGAGTTTCTATAGGGAAAATCATGACACTGGAAAGATAACAGGATGCAGTGAAAAGAGCACATATTACTGGAAACCAAGGTCCTGGCTTCTAACCGTGGTGGCATCATTCAATGGGTGCGGCCCTGAACAAGTCCTTTATTATCCTGAGGACTCAGTTTACTTATCTATCAAATAGGGGATTGCGAACAATGGTCTCCATGGCTTCTAACATGGTGGGAAGTTCTGAATTCAGATGAAGTTTTAAAAAGGTGGGAAGGGGTGGGTGTGTTCACGACTTTGAAGAGGATTTTCTCACACATTATAAGTGTTAGGAAAAAGTACCCCAAAACAGGGAATCAGTTCAAAAAAAAAGAAAAGACCACGTAACCTTTTTGTCATACCAGAGCACTGTCCAACAAGTCCTCCTAGTGGTCATCAAGCAATTTAAGGGATGAAGCTATTTGCCTAAATCTCGAAGGTCAGACATTTTACAAAGACAGCTGAAATAGTCTGGAAGCAAAATGCAAATAGGTGGAGACTCTTCATTTTTTTTTTTAAAGTAAATTTCAGCGTTCACAAGAAGAGTTGGGTTGAGATTAGGAAGACAGCATTCCGGGAGGAGGCAAATTGGGAACTGTAGACAAAGAGCAGGAAGAAAACCCCGCTTTGGGGGAAGCCTACTGGGTAGAGGTGATGCTTACGGAGCTTCTGGTGAACCAGCCCGATTCTAACCCCTCCGTCCCCTCCCCTGTTGGTGATGGTCAAATGTGCTTGGGTTGGCCTTTGTATCCTGTTCTCCCCACCCTCTTTAAATTCAGAGCTTATGAGTACTTCTTTTCCTAGTTAAAAATGAACCAGAATTACTATTGTTTTGAGAATGTGGTAACACTTTTGAAGTAACCAAAGGCATCCCAGAATTTGAAGACACCTTTGAAGTAAATGAAGTCACAGGCCTGACAGGAGAATCTTCCAATTAGGTTCCTACTTGGGTAGAGGGGTGTGTGTGTGTTCACAGTCACAGCTGATGGACAGATCTCCACTTCTGTAAAATCAGGACTTGTACAAAATAGCTCACCAAGTCCTTTCTGAGGACCAGGACCTGTCAATGACTAAGTTTTCATCAGTTCTGGGGAAATGAGTCTTTTGCAATAGGTTTTTCATAAAGCTGTATTTACCCCCATTTAAAGAGCTGTCCTTTATTCCCAGTTTAGGTCCTTCCACTTTTTGAAATCAAAACCCTCTTAAATAAAATGATGAAACCAAAGACAGCGTTCCCACCATTAAACCAAGCTGCTTCTTAAGGGTCTGGGAAATCCCACAGCTGTTTGGATGATCTGACCCACAAATACGTAGACAGGGTGGGAGGAGGGCTCTGGATTTGCCCATTAGGGTTTAAATGCTGGTTCAGCCACTTACTGTCAACCAACCTCCTCTCAGTGCCTGTTTTTTAATTTATTTACAGTAAACAAGGGGTAAACCCATATCACTAGGGTGGCTCAGTGAAAGAAATAATGCATACAAAATGCTTACAATGTCTGGGGCTGTAAGTTTATGCAAAAAAAAAAAAAAAGTTATTTAGGGGTCCTTTCAGCTTAAATTTCTGGGAGTTCCGCGAAGTCGTTCAGGAGCGCCCTGGACCCCACTCTGCGGCCCGAGCTCTAGCCCTGGCCCAGCTCCAGATGCTTACGTGCCTTTCTGCAAGTTCCCTCCCCGCTGTGGTCCTCGAGCCCCTGGCATCAAAGAAGGGAAGGGGTGGTCTCTGCGGTTCGTCTCTGCTCTGAGATTCCGGACTCAGCCCGGGCTCTGGGGCTTCCGGCGCGGGGAGTGACACGGGGGGCTGCCCAAGCCCCGGAGGTCACCGCCCGAAGGGCTGGCCCACGGGCGGGGGTAACCGCTACAGCTCAACTGCTCCCGGCCCCGGACCTCCCCCGGCGGTTGCTGTTTACCTCGCTCCGTCCCGCCCCCACGGTCGCTGGCCCGCCCCGAGGGCGCAGCGCGATTGGGCGAGCGGCCTGTCAGTCGCCGGGGACTTTCCCAGGGGTAGGGCGGCCCTGCCCCCAACACTTCCTCGTCCGCAGCGCGGTCCCCCTACCCGGCCCGGGAACCCGCAGAGTGCTGAAGGGCCGGACAGTGGCCGCGGCCGATAACCCGTCCCTGCATCCGTGGCTGGACGCAGAGGGGGAGGGCGGTGTGTCCCTGGGCCCCCAACCTCAGGTAAGCCGGCCGTGCTGAGCGGGGATGGGGCGGAAGGGAGCCCGCGACCCGGGTGTTCAGAGCCTCGGCAGTGACCGTGCGCGGAGGAAAGGGTTGGTCGGGCCCGGCCCGGTGACCTAGGCTCCTCGGCCCCTGGGCCCAGGCACCTGAGGTCCCGGAGGCGGCAAGGGGCGGGCGGCGGCGAATGCCTGCCCCTCGCCGAGGGCCGGGGGCGCGCCTGCGCACTGTGTGGGCGAGCGCGTCTGGGAACGGCGTGCAGGCGGAGTGTGCAATGCGTGCGGACCAGCCGGGTGGGGGGAGTGAGTCGGCGCGGGTCTGTGTATAGTGTGCGGGACAGGCCTGGAAGCAGTGTGCACATGTAATGGAAAGGAAAATAATTTATTGGGCGCTTTCCAAGCGCTCATCTAAACCCTTTTGGTGTATTAAACTTGTAATTGTCACATCTTTCTTTAAAATGAATATTATTATTATCACCCCCATTTTACAGTTTAGGAAACCGGGGCACCTGGAGATTGGGTTCACACAGCTAGGGAGTTGCAAAGGCAGGATTCGAACCTTGGCCTTTGGCTCCAGAGTTCAGCTATCCAGTTTCTTTTGAACATACTTTGCACACTGTTGGAGGCAACATTTTGTGTGCATGTGTAGTGCAGGGTAGCTGTAGTGAGTCTGGGAGTGATTTTCGGTGTGTTTTTACGAATGGGTGAGTTTTCCACTGTAGAACATTTGTGTGTGTGTGTGTTAGAGAGAGAGAGAGAGATAGGGCAATACGGAAGTGATTACATTGTACATTCATTAATTGTGTGTATGGAGGTGGGCGTGAATTTTGTGCCCCAGGGTGAAAGATTGTGTTTTGGTTGGGGTGGTTTGTGGATGATGCAGAAGAATAGGCAACGTCCATCCCCACCCCCTTGCAGAATGACAGTACAGAAAAATCTGTGGATTCCTAATGCATCATTTTAATTTCACAGTATCATGAAAATAGAATTTAATCAGCACGTATTTTCCAGGTTATGGTAGAGGGGAATTCAGCATCGAATGAGAGGTCAGAGAGGATGATTCTCAGTTATTTTTTCTTTGTTCTTGAGCATGCAGGAGACTGGAATATTTAGTAGTACAAAAGTTTAGGAATCTTGTGATGTTATATTAATATCCTTACAGCAAACAGAACTGAGGCACTGAAAAACCAAGAGCAGTAATGAAGACAGTGTACATTTATGAACACTTAACCTCTGCCATGCACACTGCTTTATTTTCAGTGTATCATTTAATCTTTTCAACAACCTTGGGAGATAGTCACTAATAGTAGCCTCAGTTTTCAAATGAGGAAATTGAGGCCCACAAAGGTTAAGATTTGGCCAAGACCAGTAAGCCTTGCATAGTATTGCCCTGTTCCATTTCCACTGACCAAGGTTGCTGTCTTCTCTGTGTCCTGGGAAAAGAGTGTAATCAGGAACTGGCTTTTCATGGAAACACTTGATCATGACCCCCTGGGAGCTGCATTTGAGTGTCTTGTATTCTACATACTTCTGTGATTCTGTTTTCCCCCACCCGTGGGTGTCCTGGGGCTATGGTGAGGCTCTCATGCGGAGGGGCGCTACCTGCCTCTATGCCCACACCAGGTCTTGGGGGGCCCCAGGAAGCCATGGGGTCTGACTCTTACCCTTACCCCTAATGCTGCCTGTGAGCTGGGTCCCGGATGTTCTGGGGTGGCTTGGGTCGCACTGGTTTGAGCACCTCACCATTGAAGGAGGTCGTCTGTCTATCACTCTGAGTACCCTGGGTACTGCTGCCGTTTTCCCTGCAGTTTAGCCACGGCAGCTGCTTTTTTTCCCCTCCAAGGTGCCAAGCTTGTTCTTGACTTTCTGTGTGCTGTTCCTTCTTGCCTGGAACACCTTTCCCCATTTCTTCACACGGCTGGTTCCTATCTGTCAAGTCTCAGCTCAAATGTCACCTTCTTAGAGAGGCCTTCCCTGACCTTTCTATGCAAAGTGGCACCCTTTTTTTCACTTTCTGACATATTACTATTGTGTTTTTGTACGCTCATCATACTCTGCAATAATCTTGTTTATTTGCGAATGAGAAAGTATGTATATGGAACTTAGTGTCTGGAATGTAATAATGTTTCGTGTTTCCTTGTTTTTGCCTTTCTCTGTTTCCTGGAGCAGAAGGGTGAGAGCAGGGACCAGTCCCTGATCCTGGATCAGAGTGTTGGGGGGGTAAGGCTCTGCTGCATTCACTCAGTGGACGAGTAGAATAGAAGAAACTAGAATAATGGTGCATTTCACAGATGAGGGAACTGAGGCCAGGAGATGGGAAGGCACTTATCCCAGAAAGGTAGTGGCAGCATCAGGATGAGAACCAGAACATGCTTCCCAAGGGGACATTTTTCTTTCTTTCTTATAGTCAGCCAGTTTTTCCTGAACTGTCTTGTGCCCATTGTTTGGCAAGGAGCGTGGTGGCTCAGGTACATAAGGAATGAGCCTGGCCCTCCAGGCACGTGTAGCGGAATGGGGAGAGATGTGCTCTGAGTGTGATCTGGAAGACGTTGCACACCGGCAAGTGCCCGGTAGAAGTCTTACTGGAGTACAGGGCAGTTCGGGGGCCCCAGGTCATTGGGGTGTGGGGTGGGTACCTCTCCGGGCAGGCAGCTTCAAGGCCAGGCTCTAGAAAGATGATGAGTGCAGAGTGGGGCCTGAGCACCTTCTGGAACTTAGTCGACTGGGTAGAGGATTTGGGGTAAGGCTCTGCTGGGTTGGGGGAGCTGGCCAGCTGGACCAGGAAAAACCCTAAGGTCTTGACTACCAGGCAGAGAAGTTGTGGTTTCTCCCTGTGGGCAGCATCAGGAAGTGATTAGAGCGGTTGGTTGGCAAACGTAAGTGTGCCTGTGCAGCACCTGTGTGGCTTGCTGAACACACCAGGCTGTGTCCCCCCAAGAGGGGCTGATCCAGTGAGCAGTGGCCATGCCACTGCCACAGTTGTGACTTACTTTGTCCCTGGTCGAGAGTTTGGGTTTGGCACACCTAGATGAGTGTGGCCCCTGCTCCCTGCTTGTGAGGTCCTCTGATGCCAGGGCTGGCTTCTCCAGTGCTGCAAATTAAGGGGACAGACTGTACAAGGCTGGTGTATGCTAAGCAGTCATTCGGTGCTAGCTGCTGGTCTTGTGAGTGAGGATAATCATGAGCGTGCTGATGGCATTTCAGTAGGAGATGGTAGGAATGGTCCGATTTTTCATGGTTTGGGATAACTCGCTTTTAACCCCTCTGCCACCTGTGGACTATGCTGTGTCTTCTCTGGATGGGTCATCCTTTGCTCTGGGTCTGATGTCTGTCTGTCTTTTTTTAGATTTTATGTATTTATTTGAAAGGGAGAGAGAGTGAGCGAGAGGGCACAAGCCAGGGTAAAGTCAGAGGGGGAAGCAGATTCCCCACCGAGCAGGGAGCCTGTTGCAGGACTTGATCCCAGGACCCTGGGATCATGACCTGAGCTGAAGGCAGTTGCCTAACCATCTGAGTCACCCAGGGTCTGATGCCTTTCTATCCCTGGGGCACAGAGGACCTCTGGCCCAAGTTCCCTCAAAAAGCCTCTAGCACCCCAGCCGGTGATCATCTAGTCTTGGCTTGACTTCTGCCCCCAGAGTCAGGGGGTGCTGTACCTTGTAGGTAGCCTCTTCCCGTATCACGGCTGGGGCGCCCTGGGTGCAACTTCATCCTATCTCACCTCCCTTTTCCCTCCTTGCCCACCTGACCACTTGGGGGGAGGAAGGGCATGGTGCCGGGCAGTAAGAGAGTGCCTCGCTGGCCCCCGGAGGCCTGGGTTTGCCTCCTCTCTGTGTCACTGCCATCCTCTGCTGCCTCAGGCAGGTCTTTGTCCTTCTCTGGCTTTGGTGTGCCCAGTGCAGCATGAAGGGATTGCACTGGCTGCTGTCTTAAAATGTTCTTTTAGCTCTAAAAACTGTGGCCCAGTGCCCTGGATCCATCCATTCCTGAGCTCTTCCCGCGGGGCCAGGCCTCTCTGTGCCTGTCCTTCCTCCCCACTTCTTGCTGCTGCACCCTTGCCTGCCTACAGTGCCCACTTCTCTTTTTGCTGTCCCTCTTTGAATGGAGGGTGTCCAAGGCCCTCTGGAGAGTTGCCAAAAAGGAGGCGCAGGGAAGCAGGGGGAAGCTCCCTTTGCTCTATGGAGCAGAGCTCCCCAACCTCCAGAGGCCGACCTTGGCAGTCACCGTGGCCTATTAGTTGCAGGAAGTTTTTGGTGTTTTTCCCCCATGACTGGCCAAGGACAGTCACTCTTCCAAAAGGAACAGATGACTGGCCCGAGGAGCAGCTGAGCTCTTCTCTCCCTGGGACCTCCCCCTGAAGCTGTTCCTCGTGCCCTTGAACACCTACAGGGTGGACAAACCGGGTGGCCCTGCAGATGTATGTGTGGGGGAGGGCGGGGGCGCGGTGGGAGTTGTGTCACCAAGGAGTCATACTCAGAGGCCGGAGCTGGTATTTTTAGGGCGGGTGTGGGGGGTGTCCCATGAGTCAGGGGCCTGGGGTTTGGTCTCCACCCACACTGGAGAGTGCTTGCTCTGTTTTCCACTGTCGGGCAGGCCATCGTCCTAGGCCTTTGTCGTGGCCAGCTTTATCAGTGGTCTGAGGAACCCCCGTCCCTCCACGTCCCCACTTCTGCCTCGGCAAGGGCTCTCCCCTCCCCTGCCCCAACCCCTGGGAAGAACAGAGGTTGAAGGATAGCAGCACTAACTCTTTGAAAATATGAAGGAATCTTTCAGACGTAGAGGGTAACAGGCACACCCCATACACCCAGCCATCTGGCTTCAGCAATAACACGTTTGTACACCTGAAATATCTCCTTGACCATCCCCTTTCCCCCTCATGTGGAAGTAGCAAGTATTCTGAATTTAAAATTTATTTCCTAATATCTATGGTTTTAGTGTAAATATAGGCCTCCTTACACAATATGTAGTACTGTTTTGTAGGTTTAAGAATGCTGTTTAAGAGCCATCATACTGCCCGTGTTCTGCAACTTCCTTGTTTGCTTAATACTATGTTTATGAAATTCAGTTGTGTTCATATCTCTAGCTGTAGCTCATTCATTTTCACGGCTATATCATATTCTGGGGTATGACCGCGCCCCAATGTATTTCTTTGTTTTCATCCTCATCAGGTAGTTTCCAGCCTTTACTGCTAGAACCAGATATCTTTGGCTTTTTTCTGAGTGGTCTTAACACCCCTGTCCTGTTGTCCCCTTCCTAGCCATTATGACTCCTGCTGGGGTCTGTAGAGAGCTCTGTGTTTCCTAGTCGATCCTCCCAGCATTTCCATTAGGAGGAACAAGGAAAGTGAGGCCAGCTCAGGGTCGCATGGCAAGGAGCAGAGCCAGGATTTGAACACGATGGACCGTCCTTCCACCATATTTAGAGAAGGGGAATTCTTAAAAGTTGTCCTCTTCCTCCTTAGAGGGGGCAGTTACAGGGTTGGAGAAACCCTTCATTGGGTAAGCCAGCTTTAGCATACTGGGGACTGGGAGACAGAAGGACGACTAAGTCCTTCCTGCCTTCTGTGTAAGGGTGGACCTAGTGCCCTCTGTTTCCATAGCTGATAGTCGAGGCATCCCTTCTGGGCTAAGTGAGGTCCCAGGTGCTGGGAGGAAAGCCAGCTCCTAGGTGTGGAATGTGTGTATCTGTGGATCCCAGAAGCTGAGCGGAGTCGTGTATGGGGTAGAAGGAAAGTGGGCTGGGGTTGCCGGGGCTGTCTTCTCAGGGAGCTTTTGGCGGCAAAGAGTGCAGGGCAGGACCAGTGATGTGATGATCAGATGTGGGTTCTGCTTCGTCCCTTGGGAACTGTGTGGCCTTGAGCCAAGCCATGTACCTATCTGGGCTTGGCTTCCTCTCCAGCAAAATGGGTGTACCTGCTGTGAGGACCCACAAGCAGTGGGTAGGGAGCCCTGTACTGGTCCCAGTTCAGGGTGGTTATCCAGAGTCTGCCGCTTCTCTTCTCATCTTTAGCTCCTCAAGGCCAGCCTTGGCCTTCCTGAATCCAGATCCTTTCTGGTAGATTCTAGGTTGAAACTCTCCCCAGCAGTTGCCAGCTTTCCATCCACTGACTAGAAAACTCGTTCCTGGGTTTTCCTCCTTATTGATGATCAAATCCCTCAGCCTTATGTGTCCATATGAGGCAGGTACGTAATGAGCTGTCACCCCTGCCTGTGGCCCCCCCAGCCTCATTTGATGCCAGAACAATGGGCCTTCCCTATTATTCTGACCTTGTCAAGGCACTTATATTTGTGTGTATATATCTATATCTATATCTAATTTTTAATTTATTTGGCAGACAGACCACAAGTAGGCAGAGAGGCAGACAGAGAGAGAGAGCGAGAGAGGAGGAAGCAGGCTCCCCGCTGAGCAGAGAGCCAAACATGGGGCTCCATTCCAGGACCCTGAGATCATGACCTGAGCCGAAGGCACAGGCTTTAACCCACTGAGCCACCCAGGCACCCCAAGGCACTTATATTTTTAAAACTTATTTTAAAAAGTTACAAAATAACATTATCATTGAAGGAACTCCCCCAAACTCAACCAATACCAAAGGTATAAAGTAAAAAGCGCAAGCTGTCTTCTCCTTCTTCTGCACTGCCCCTGTTCCCACTATATTTTTGAATGAATTTTTTTCAGTAGAACAGGTGTAGATTTCCCTTGTAAAGAGTATAAATTTTGTAGGTAAAATAAACGTTTCTTTGGTTTCTGGTCCCTATCCTAGCTCCCTTTCTAGAACTGTGTACCAATAGCAGTTTGGTATGTAACTTTCCAAACCTTTTCCTATGCACATTTAAGATTTTATGCACAAATATGTATATGTACATATAGATGTACATATATACATATAGACATGTATGTAGTTGTATGTTAAAAAAAATAGTATCTTAGGGTACCTGGCTGGCTCAGTTGGAAGAGCATATGACTCTTGGTTTCCAGGTCATAAGTACTAAAAAAAATTACATAAACTTAAAAAAAGTATTCTATTATACTTTGCTTTTTATTCTTAATGATGTTTTATGGACATCTTTTTATGTCCTTGCAAAGCAGTGTGCCCCATTCTTTTGATGACTGCATAGTTTTCCAGTGGTTCAATGCACCGTGGCTCATTATACCTGGTGGACATGTAGGACATTTTTGCTGTTACAAAGCAGGTCACAATGCACCTCTTTGTTCGGCCCCTGTGGGCAGTGATGCAGAGATTTCTAGATTCTTAGATAGAGGATTACTGATTCAGGCAGTAACTTCTGGCTGTATAGATAACTAAACCTCAAGGCATACATTTCTATAAGAGCACTTTGTTCTCAGCTAATCAGACATGCAAGCAGGTATTGATATCATTGAGAAAGGACATTCTTTGCTGCAGGCGGCCCAAGGCTGCATCAATAGAAACATAATACCTAAAAAGGTGGAGGTGAAAGTTCCTCTGTTTGGTCAGATAAACCACACCTGGGTGTTGTATCCAGTTTCAAGACTTGCTACAGATAGGCTAGTGGGAGAAGGTTGAGGGGAATGGATAGGGAAGGGTCTGCAGGCCAGTCCCTCAAGGAACAGCACAGGAAACAGGGTCCAATTAGCTTCAAGAGAATGCTGCAGTCTTCAGGGCTGGACTGGAGAAGAGGAATATGGTGTTCCTGGTTCCAGAACCTCAGAGGGCAGCGTGTAAGGACTGGTGGGGGGAGAACTGGGAGTAGTCTAACTACAGCCAATGTTGGCTACCGGGGTGGGGTGGGGGGTCCTTAGGGAGGAAGTGGGGTCACTAAAGATGGTTCTCGAGTCCCTTGGCTCCCCTGGCGACTGAGTAAGGACAGGACTGCGTTTCCCCCGAAGCTTCCTTGCAGCCTGAGATTCTAAGCCTCAGTGACTGCAGGGGATCAGGGGCAGACTGGGACCTGACTGTATACAAAATTAGAGGTACGTAGAGGCAGGGGCTGGGAACTTGGGAGTCTGTTCTGGCCAGATGCAGGACTGGTTTCCTCCTACTGAGCTTCAGCCCCTTGTCTTTTAGGCTGTGCGGGCCAGCAGAGAGGGTATCAGTGCTGGAGCCTGAACACATAGAGCCCGAATTATTTTTTCTGCTGCTTACCAGCTGTGTGTTCTTAGGCAAGTGACTTCACCTCTCTGAGTCTGCTTCCTTACCTGAAAACTAGAGATACTACTATTTAGCCAAAAGGGGTTTCCTTGCTGGAAAACAGTGATAAGTTTTCTCTCTGTGCAGTGAGAAGAACACAAGGTGGTGAGCCTCAAGCGGCAGCCCAGCGCCTGATCTGCGGCGGACTTAACTGTAGGCACTCTCCCAGCCCTCAGCAGAGCCTCCTTGTCCTTCTTTCTCAGTGGCTCCAGCCAGCTGTCGGCTCTAGTCCAGCCCCTCAGCCCTAGGCTGTGCTATGGAGCCTGGGTGTTGGAGGCTGGGTGGGGGCAGTGGGGCTCCCTGGGCAGGGGAGGGGAGGAAGGGAGGACACAGAGGAGATGCGGGGACACAGTCCTCAAGCTGGGCTGAAACCGGGGTGCCTGCTAGGGTGGAGGGGAGGACCCCGCGAAGGGCTGCAGACATCATCTGCGGGTTTCTGACTGCCCTTGGTGGAGGGGAAGGCACCCGGAGAGCACTTGAAGGAGGACTCTTGGTTCAGGGAAATCCACATGGGCGTTAGGAGGGATTGGAGCTGAGGAGAGCAGCCTTCTCCAGGTCAGACGGTTGTAGGAGGGGGTGATAATAAATTGCAAGTTCCACACATTGCCTAGTGGATCCCTTGTGTTGTGTTATTGCTAGTGTTGCAAATACAAACCCCTTCTTTTGGGAAACCGAGGATCAGTCAGGGGCACATGTTCGCTTTGGCGGACCTTGACTTGCTCCCACAGCTTCTGGGCCCAGTTCCCTGTATTACATGCTACGCCTGCAGCCTCTTTATTACCGAATTGTCGCAAAGACCAAGTAAGTCCTTGGCTCATGGCGAGGAGCCAGGACGGGCACCCTGATGGGTGTCCCTGGGTTCATAGTTCCCCTGACAGTGAAATGGGAGGTTGGGGAACGACCGGAGGTCATCCATGAAGTATGAATACGGAGAGATTTTTGCTTTAGTTTGCACGGTGCTTTCATGCCTTCCTGTCACATCCTTGGGGGGTGTTGTAGGATAGTCCCACCTACCGTTGAGGAAGAGGAACCTCAGATGCTTCCCAGTCTTTTGTGAACGTGTTTTCTCAGTCCATCGGCTTTTGGGAGCCATATCTTCATTGGCTGTGGTTGGACCAGCGTCCCTACTTAACAGCCTTTCGGAGTTACCAGAAATTAAGTGGGTGTCACAACCTAGCTTACTGAGCTGGCAGAGGAACCTAAAAACTCCATTAAAAAGGGGAGTAGATTGGGAGTGGGGGAGACTCGGCCCTAAATCGGTGGGGCAGAGTTATGGGGCTGCCCCAACCTTTTACTGAGAACCCACTGCGTGCCAGACATTTAACTAGGTGCTATACACACATCATTATTACTTTGGAAATTTTATTACTATAAAATGAATGTGTTTCTTGTTGAGTAAATCAAGCAATCCAGGAAGTAAGAAGTAGAAAGTGAGAACTCCCTTCCCACCGTACACGTATCGTTGCATTTAATTATATCAGTCTGACGATCTCTTACTTTCCTTGTTTTGCCACAGAGGCAGCCCAGGCTCAGAAAAGGCTCGCAGCCTCCAGGGTGGACGGGGCAGATGGGGCTGGGATGAGGGAGCAGCAGACACCGATGAGGCCCCCAGGGGCAGGCAGACCAGGAGTGGGGCTCCTGCTCAGAAGCGTGTGCCTGGCCTCCAGAGCCCCTTTCAGTGTTGTGCTGCGTGCCCAGCTTCACCCCACCCCCACATCATGTCGGGACCCTTTCTTCCTGACTCCATGGCTGTGCCATCCTGAGTATGTCGGATCGCCTCTTTTTACTTGCCTTGCTGCTGCCTCGGAGCTGGGCTTGGGTCTGCGTGGATCCTTAGGCCAGCTCGACACCATCCCCTGCTTTCTCTCTAGTCCAGGCTCCTCCCTTTGCACACGAGGGAACCGACATGCAGAGAGTGGACAGACTTGCCCACGGCCGTGAAAGGCAGCGGAGTAGATGCGAGCACCTTTGGACTTTCTGTCTGGAGCCTCCTTTCCTAGAGGTCGCTTCCCTTCAGCCCTCTGTGAGCCCCTCCCTCAGGCATCCCAGGCAGCCCCTGCCTCTGCCCAAGGAGGTGGCCTGGGAGACCTTCTGGGACCTCCTAGCTTCTGGTACCAAAAATCTGCTTGGACTTTTCCTCTGGGGGCAAGGGGAACTTCATTTCCTCCAATCTTCAGCCGGTGCCCGGTGGCTTTAACCCACTGAGCCACCCGGGTGCCAGTTCCCGATGCCTTTAGTCTGAGCTTATTCATGTTCCCAAGTGGGCCTCAGTTTCCTCATCTGTCAAACAGACATCCTGCCTTCTTCCCAGACTGTTAGGACAATCAGACAGGAAAACAAAGCCTGGGAAAATACCAGGCGTTTTGTAGATGTTACAGGCTATGCAGACTCATCTCTTTTGGAGGGCCTGGGAGCGCCCCGCACCCCACCCCCCCACCCCATCCCCGCCGGCACCAGCACATGTATGATCACACAAGACAGTCTCTGATGGGCCAAAGCTCTGCAGTGCAGGAGCTGAAACACAGGCCGAGGGCAATGGGAAGACTAGAGAGAGAGCAAGGATCCTCTGGTCCCAGCTCCGTCCTGACATGTCGGGTGACCTTGGTCTTCATGTCTGGGCCCCGACTTGTTGCCCTCACATCATGAGGGAGAGAGTCAGATGAGCTGAAGCCCAGGATGCCTGGGCACTGGCCTCCGGTACTGCCCTGCATGGGGCCTTGGGTCTGCTCCTCTTGCTGCCTCCACACACATTCTGCCGTCTGTGGTGAGCGGAAACCAGCCGTCCACCAAGGAGGCAGGAGAGCAGCTCAGCCCCTCCATCAGAAGGCCTCTGGATGCCTGCTAAAGGGTCATCCTGTTGCCCTTGGAGATTCCCTTCCAGTTCTGTCATCCTGGGAATGATTCCCCTTTTCAGGAAACGTTCTAGAAACAACACTGACAGGAGGAGAGTTCCTGTCTGCCCGGCAGTCATCCTGGAACTGCCGCTGACCATCTGGGCATGAGGTCAGCAGGACATGGAAATTCCCCATTTCTCTTTTTGTGTTTCTTCCCTCCAGAAGTCCAGCCCTCCCCTGGGTGGCTCCCCTGAGCTCCAGAGAGGGTTTTCTCACATCGGGCTGCTTTGTATGGGTTCTGTTGGCCTACTGCCTGCCAGCCTGTTCTCGTGCCCTACCCCGGAGCTCTGCCTGCAAGGCCACAATTTGGGGGGGGGGGGGTAGCCCTGCTTGCTCCTTGCTTGGCTTCCCTGAACCCCCTTCCGTGTCAGCTCCCCAATGCTGAGGGAGAACCTGAGCATCACACAGTGTGGAGGACGTGGAGATGGGGTTTCAATTCCTGTGTCCCACACCCTGTTCCGTCACTTGGCCACATGTCTGGGCATCTCTGAGGCAGCACAGTGGTGCTCCGCCTGGTTCCAGAAGTGTCCAGAGTTCTGCTGGTTGGCGGGTCACAGTCGTGCTCTGAGAACGCTTTCACATGGCCTCTTGGCACAGAGGCAGGTCCCAGGCCCCTTTGGTCCTTCAGTGTCTCTTACTAGAGGCTTACTGAAGGTCTGTTCTGGGCCGCTTTGAAGAAACCCTGGCAGACAGGGTGGGCTTGGCCCTGCTCTCAGGGAGCCCCTGGTCAGCTGGGCTGGAGTAGAGTAGAGAACATGCCCACATCATGACGTCAGCTATGAGTTTTGTTTAGGGCGAGTGCAGAGAGGAGAGCAGGATCCAGAAGAGCCTCCAGGCCTCCTCTAGCCCTCTGTTTCCCTCCTTGGGAACTCCGTTCTGTTCTCGGTCATGGCTCACCATCCAGGCACTAGATCTGTGCTGGTAACAGATGAGCATTCGCGCTCCCCCTCCAGGACCTTCTCCGTCGGGTACACAGCTGCTTACACCAGCCCTGTACCCTGCATCCTGGGCTGTGAGTGTGTCGCTGGAGAGGCCCCTGAGGAGTGGGGAGCACAGAGGAAGGACTCTGCGCCCCCCATGTCTGCCAGCATCTTGAGCAGCTTGTGATGTGCCAGTCATGGTGCTAAGTGCTTTATCCACACCGTCTCGTATCTCAGTGAACACTTGCCTGCTTGAACTGCTCTGCGCTGTAACTTTGACCTTTTCAAGTCGAAAACAAGTCCCCCCTAAACTAAGTGATGACTTTTGTGTTGGCTGTGTGGGCAGCTGTCCTTTGCTTCTGTGGGGCCCAGCTGGGCGTGGGTTGCCTCTCGAAGTGTGTCTTCGTCTTCTGCTTCTCAGTCTTTCAGGAAGGGGTCCCACTCACCAGAACGCTGTTTTTCTTTCTGGCCCGTGTCATTCCATGGTAATAGGGACCCTTGGGGCAAAATCTTTATTATTTCTTCTGCATGAGGTAGGGGAAACAGCCCAGAGAGTACCTGATGGCTGGGCAAGTGTCCTTCCCTGAGTTCCCCAGGCTGGAACTCGCTGTCCGTCCCTTGGGTCTGAGTCTTGTTGGGGATGTGGAGCCCGTGTAGCAGGGAATTAATTTAACTCACTTGCTGAGGCAGCAAGTTATGCCCCCGAAGCCGTAAGTGCGGTGCCTGGCGAGGGGGCTGTCATGATCAGTCCTGATGAGTGAATGGGGCCATCATTATTAGTCCTTGTTCCCTCTTTTCTTTCAGTGAGCCCTGTGTGGGTGCTCAAAGGGCCTTTGCGGATTCCTGACTGAAGCAGTTTTTGCTCTGGGGGTGGTGACCTTGGAAGGGAGGTTTTAGGGCCCCAAGTCCTTCTGAGGGCCCCAGTGAAGCCCTTTGGAGCTCTTTCCTGTTGGCTAGCTCTTTGCAGGGCTGGAAGCCAGGTCAAATTTTCAGCCTCAGGGCCTTTGTACTTAACTCTTCTCTCTGCCTAGAATATTCTTCCCCCAGATAGCTAGTTCCCTCAACCCCTTTGGGTCTTGGCTAAAATGCCTCCTTCTCTGTGAGGTCTTTCCTGACAGCTCCACTGAAAATTTAAGTCCCTGCCTCATACTTCCCTGCTTGACTTTTGTTCATAGGTAGGTCAAGGTCACCTCCAATACTGTGTTTATCTCCCTTTCTATCATCTTTCTGTCTTGGCCACTAGAATGCAAGCTCCAGGAGGGCTTTTTGTCTGTCTTATTAGCTGGTCCTTTCCCAGCACCCAGTCTGGTACCTACCACAAAGTAGATAATACATGAAGGAATGAATGGAAGGAGGGCGTTTCTCTACTAAGTTCCAGAACTGGGATTCTGAGACCACTTCCCACAGCGGTATCAAATGAAATAAAGCAGATGAAACTGAACACACTGATGCAAAACCCTGGCTGGCATGAGTAGATAGCGGTTGGATGGAAAATTCGTCTGTTCATTAGAACTGTAAGGGGCAGACCGTACGCGATATGTCTGAAGGATGAGGGTGACCGTGTCAGTTAGTATATTAAACATTAGTCAGGGTTTTTTCTTCTTCTTCTTTCTCTTAGAGAAGAGGACATACCTATAAATGAAACCTGGGATTGGGTTGACTTGCTTATCCCTTAGGGCCCCGGGCGTCTTAGTCTAAAGATCACTGATTTAGTGTAAGACTTTCATTTCCCCTCAGAGTGGGGAAGGGACTGTCCGCCATCGCGCAGTGAGCCAATGGCGAGGTTGTTGATTCATTCACTGAATGTTCACTGGGCACTCACTTGATAGCTCTACGGAGCTGGGTGCTGGGGCTGTAGGGTCCCCCTCCTTCTGGATCCTGCCGACAGGACAGGAACTAGGTGGTTTGACTTCCAAGTGCATTGCTCTTTCTTGTAGCCCCCACTGGTACCTCGGGTGGGTTGCTGCTCCGAATGAACCAGCAGGGCAGTGAGGCCGCTTGAAGAAACTGGTGGCACTCTGGGGTTGTCTCTTCATAGAGACACGGTGTCTGGCTCAAAGGGGGTGACTCTGCTGTTCTGGTGTCCTATGTCCAGGCTAGCCTCGAGCGCTGTGCTCTCTCCTGGGTGATGGGGACCACCTTGCGGGGGCGCTGACGGACTAGGGTGTGTCAATGGCCTGGCCAGCCCCCTCACATGCTGTGTTGTCCTTACAGCCCCGTGGGCGCCACGGCAGGGCTTGAGCCACCCTCATGGAAGGGAGAGGACCATACCGGATCTACGACCCCGGGGGCGGCCTGCCTCTGGGAGAGGCTTCCGCAACTTTTGAGCGCCTAGTGGAGGAGAATTCCCGCCTGAAGGAAAAAATGCAAGGGATAAAGATGTTAGGTAAAACAGAGCCTGCTGCCGCCCCCTACAAGCCACCTCCTGCAGCCTGCCATGCCTGCTGGCCTGTGCCTCGCTGAGCCGTCCCTCTGCCTCTCCTGGCACAGCGCTGGCTCCTGCCTTACAGCTCTGTCTTTGCACACTCCTGTAGCATGTTGGCAGTGTCCCCGGCCCTGGTTCCCTGGCCCCGATTCTGCAGCGCCATGGGGGCTGGACTCAGGACACCCTAGTGACCTAGAAGGAAGTGTGGGTGGGGAAGGGGGGAGGAGCTAGAAGGTCCAGTTTGTGCACATGGAAACAGAATGGCCTCGTCTTCTTGGAAGCAGCAGAAATGGGAGAGCTGGCCTCACCGGGCCAACAAGGGCACAGTCCCCAAGTGTTGGAGCAGGGAGCTGAGCTCGGCTTGAAGCAAAGCAGGGATAGGTCCTTTGGTTTCTTTTTTCCTGGCTTTTGCTCAAGCTGTCCCCTTTGCCTGGAACAAGTCTGCTTATGTCCCTATGACTGAACCAGTCCAGATGCCATCTCTTCCTCCGTGTGAAGGATTCACTGATGCCCTGTCCAGAGGAGTCTCTTTGCTCTCCGTACCCCTGAAACTCTTCCTTTCCTTTGCTGCCACCTTTTCTGGCCGTAGGCCTTGAGGGGTGAGCATAGGTCCCCAGTTTTCCAAATGCTTACCCCTTGCTTGGCAGATCTCTGCTTAGAATGGCAGATTCGGCAAGGGGGAGGAGAGTTCCCCATTTTCCACTTGTAGAAAGAAAACTGAGGCCCAGAGGAGTAGTGCTATTACCAAAGATCTCCCTTCAGACAGCCCCTGACTGGCGGGTGTAGGCTGTGGGTAGGCCCCAGGGCCCATGATCGCTGCTCTCAGAAAGCCCCTGGCTTTCTGTAGAGTCCCTCGCCAGGTATGGCAGGAATGGGTCAGCAAGACAGTGCCTGGAGGCCAGGAGTTTGTTTTCAGTTCCCCTCTACTCCATTTCCCCTGATTGCCGGGTCCCTTCTTTCCCTACCCATCTCTGCTTGGGGGGCGGGAATGATGTGTGTCGCACTCAGCCCACAGGGTGATGGTTGGGGCACAGCCCAGGGCCCGCAGCATCAGAAGCTACACAGAAGCAGGCTTGGGGTGTGGAGCCGGGAGAACGGGTCCACTGATCTGAGTAACTCTCCCCAGGGGAGCTTTTGGAAGAGTCCCAGATGGAAGCATCCAGACTGCGGCAGAAGGCAGAGGAGCTGATCAAGGACAGCGAGCTGCTCCCA
This sequence comes from Mustela lutreola, assembly GCF_030435805.1. NCBI lineage: Eukaryota > Metazoa > Chordata > Mammalia > Carnivora > Mustelidae > Mustela > Mustela lutreola. The sequence continues at coordinate 42,743,214 of NC_081294.1, read as the reverse complement.
ACGCCGTCTCCCTCGCTGGCTTCCTATGACCACCTGGCTGAGCTCGCAAGTATGAGGGGGGCCCGGTGGGCCGCTGCCTTTCCCCAGACTCCTAACTCTAGATCTGAGCAGTGGTCTCATTCATTCAGAATTCATTCAGAAACCCACATCGCCTCCACTGGTCCTGAGGCCACAGACTCTCCTCCTCATTGTGTTTTGTCTCCAGTATCCTTCAGAAGGTCAGGCATGGAAGGGACCTCAAAATCATTCTGTCCAAAAGTGGCTGGGGACTCAGCACTCCAGAGGCCCTGGCACACCTTAGTGATGGGTCACAGTGCACCCAGGATGTGGCCTTAGGGTCTGTGGCAGCATATTTGTTCTGCACATCTTTAATGAGCAGCTACTGTGTACCAGGCATCGAGTTCCAGACAGCCACTTCAAGCCACTCAAGAGTTGGTACATGGGTGGAAAGCTCTCTGGGCTGGCCCCACTTGTTCCATTTTACCACGGGGGAGTCTGAGGCCTGTGGAGGAATCTGGATTTCCTGTTAGCCTGATGCAGTGTATTTCAGGTGTCAGGTACCTACACACCTATTAAAGGGGAAACACTGACTAGGGGGAAGGCTTGTAGTCCTGAGTGGGGTCACTACACTTTCCTTGGTGTGTCTCCGAATATAGGGCAAGGTCAGGGACCAGGAAAGCAAAGGTCCCCTCATGTGAGGCTGAAGTGCCTTCTGCTGCAACCTGCCTCTGGTCTTGGCCCAGGCCCGTGTGCCGGCCTTCTGCTGACTGGGGGTTACCTTCACTGAATGGACTAGTGAAGAAAGTGATGATCCCAGAGTCCACTGCGCTACAGTCAGCGGGAGCTTCCAGCCTCCACTGGTCTGCTCAGCAGTGAATTCGGAGTCCCAGCTCGGCTTCGGGCCTACCCTCTGAGGGGACATGCAGCCACCCTCCAGCAGCTGCAGGAGATCAGGGAGAGCCGTCTGAGTCCTGGTTTTGCCATTGCTGGCCATGTGACTGTGGGCCGGTTGGTGACCTTTCCTGGCTTCCCCTTTCGTTACTTGAAAGTGGAGATACAGAGCTGTCCCAAGTACTGGCTGAGATGATAAATACTTGGTTAATCATGCAGTGTCCCCTTTGTCATCAGGGAGGCATGTCCAGGGTAGTGAGGAGCAGAGGCCACCTTGGGATTTTTCCCAGCAAGTGCAGAGAGGATGTCTCTCCACCCAGGTTCTGTCCCCATTATTCCAGTCATTTTCCTAGGCTGCCTGCCCCCGGTGGGACCACCTCCTGTTTTCCCAGACTCATATAGGGAATGCTGAGAACGCTTCTGGCCCAGGCTGTCCTCAAGGGCACGGAACATGGGTTTTCCTCCTTTCCCTGCTGCTTATCCATGTGCTCTCAATTCTCCAGGAAAGGATGCAGGTGGTCCAGCACCGCCCGCTGACCCTGCACACCCCAGCGACAAACCTGAGCCGGTCCAAAAACCTCCATCCAGCGTAAGTTACATTTGGAACCATGGCTGAAAGTTGCCTGGACTTCAAGGGCCCTGTGGTAGATACAGGAATTTGGAGAGAGAAGGTTGAAGTCAAAATGCATGGGTTTTGACTTATTAGGTGATACTGGGCAAGTTGATCTCTGTCTCCTTGGGGCCTCACTTTCCCTGTTTTCAAATGAAGGTCATAGTTAACACTTAACCAGGAAGACCCCGGGGTGCACAGGGCATTCCTCCCATCCACTGAGTTGCATAATGCTGAGTGGGTGTTGACTGTACACAGTGCTGGGACACTGAATAGATGTGACCTGGAACTCTTCTTCTCCGGGGGGCTCAGACAGTACTTTCTCCAGATATGCCTTGAGAAGTTCTTCTTGGTATCTTATGACTGGAAGGGGCCATAGTGGTCATATGGTGTAGGGTCTTCATCCTACAAATGAGGTTCAGACAGGGAAGAACATTCTGTAAGGTCGTGCAGACCACTCAGGAAGTGGAGGTGAAAGGGATGCTTAGGAAGGTGGGGCTGAGATCCCGAGCTGGATTCTTGGTGGCGGGGAGGCTCAGCCGAAGCTGAGTGCAGAGACCCTTCTGCCTGTCTGCCCGTTCCTGGGATGAGGGAAGGGCTGGAATAGGCCTTGGAGACCAGATTCAACTGCAGTCCCAGAGCCAGTTCCTAGTTGAGGGGAGCCATTGGCCTGACTGTCAGTTACACAACCATGCATCCTGCGTGGTATGGCTGCAGGTATGATCGTCTGAAAGTCCTTGGCCACCCACCCTGCAGTTGGGTGACTCCTGAAAGGCTCTCCATTTTGTTGACGTATCCTTGAGCCTTACTGCATATTGGTCCACAACTCCGGTCTCTGGGACTGGGTCAGCAAGGCCAGCCCGGGACTGCCCTGGTATGGGCCCTGCTAATTGCGATCTGTGCTGCCGGCCTTTGCGTGAACTAATGACGTGCTCTCAGTTTCCTCATCTGTCCAAAGGGGATAGGGCCCTCTGATCTCTCTGTAGGTTGCTTTGAGAAACACTGGAATTTGCAAACATTCTAAACGTGCAAGGCCTAACGAGCTAGTTAGCAGTTCAAGGTCACTAGCCCCACATCCCCGTTTTACAGATGAGGAAACTGGCCGTGGAGGGGAAAGTGACCTCACATCACACAGTGGGGTGCGGGCAGACCTGCTGGGAATCCTGCTGTGGGGGCTCACAGGAAGCCATGTGGAATTGCCCTGTGGGCGCAGCCTGTGCGCGGAGGGGCTGCCCGGAGGAACTCCTGCTCTGTCACGAGGCCCCAGAGGGGCGAGGTGGTATTCTCTCAGACAGTCCCTAACTCCCTTTCTGTGCAGGGCACCTCCTCCGAATTTGAAGTGGTCCCCGCCGATGACCAGACTTCTCCCCCAGCAAGCGGCGGCCACGCCAGAAACACAAAGGTGAGTGGATGGCGGGTCTTGGCTCATCCCGCGTCTCCTCTCTGTTTCGGTCACCTAGCACTGGCAGAGAGGCACAGGATCTCTCACATCCCTGGGGCACTCTGGAGTCACTTGGGGTTCCACAAGGGGCTGGGGCAGGGGGCGCTTCTCGCTCACATATGCAAATTCCTGGCGGATGACTTCCCCGACTGGGGCCGCATATGCACCCGACCATTGAGAAAGCCTGGGCAGGCTGCCAGCCCCGCTGGTCTTGGCCTTGTGCTGGGCACCTCCACATACTGTGAGTCAGCTTCTGGGCCTGTGGGCTCCTAGCCTGGGGGGAGGAGAAAGGGCCAGAGAAGCCCCGAACAGCTCAAGGCAGGTGATTTACCCTTTTGTGCAGGCTCACTGCTCCTCCCGGGTCCACTTCTAGGGCGTTTATGCACACACACGCGCACACACACACACACACTCCTCCAGCTCTGGGGGTGTCTCCCAGCACCCTCTTTCCATACTTCACCCTGCTTGCTGCCTTTACGCCAACTCTGTCCCCCTCTGCTCTCTCTTAAAATGGCAGACTTAGTGGAAAACCATTGCGGAAGGTCTAGAACATTCTTCATGAGTTTTGAAAGTCCTGTCCTCTCCTCCTTCTGCCTCTGTGTCCACTTTGAGATTTTTTCAGTGCTGATAATAAGGCAGGAAGTGGCGTGACTCTTCCCCATGGTTCCTGTTTCCTCCTCCCACTGAGGTCTAAGGGACAGGTGTTGCTCTTTGATTCACTGGTGGCGTGTTGTGTCTGTCAGTCCCCCTACATTGCAGGGTCCCCATCAAGTGGTCATCTGGCTTACACTAGCACGCCCTCAGTGACAAGTGGCTCCTCACTGTATTGGGCAGGTCTGAGCATCAGAACCTTTCTGATGCCTGGAGGCTCTTGAGATGCTGGCTGAGGAGGAAAGATAGCACCCGCCCTCCACCCCCCCCTGCCCCGCCCCTGCTCAGAGAGTATGTCACTCTATGACCTTGGCCCAGTAGTTGCATCGTGCTGTCCCGCCATGTGCCTCGTCTGCACCAAGCAAAGGCAAGACAGCCTCTGTGCTCCCAGGGAGCTTGCAGGCTGGTGGGAGAGATCATGGAGATGAAGTGGTCCACGAGCCTTAAATAGAGCAGCAGTCAGCACCTCCGATCCTCTGTGGGAGGAGGCAGTGGGAGATCGGAGGCCCAGCAGAAGCAGCAGCCTCAGCTCCTGGGTGGATAAGGTGCTAACAGTATTGCGGAGCCATTCGCCGACGCCATGCAGTGGCCATGGGGCACCTCCAGGGCAGCCGAGTGTAGAGACGAGGGAGCTCAGCATGGCAGGTGCCGGATCAAGAGTCAGAAGCTGACGTTCCAGTCCTGGCTTTGCCACTGAGTCACTGGGCAACTTCGGGCAAGTTCCTTCTGCCCGTACTGTGGCTTCTCAGCCTGAGCCCTGAGGCTCCCCACGGCACTGATGTCTGTGACTTCCATAAGTGTTTAGGGGAGGCTGCTGGAGGAGCTGAAGTGTGGGCCCAGCTGGGAAGGATGGGCAGAGGGGGCACTGTGGGAATGAAGACCGAGGAGGCGTGGGGCCTGGTGTGTGGAGGTCTAGGCAGGGGATGGTGGGGAATCAGATACCCAGCAGGGGAGCTGGGCTCGACGCAGTGAGCTCTAAGGGGCCAGTGAGGATCCTTGGGCTTGGTGTTGGCATAACTAAATACCATTGTTTGGTAAGAATGTTCTAGACAGGAGAGTGGCCTAAAGAGAGAGAGAGACTGATTACTGAGATTAGACCCACAGTTTGCTTCATTTCTTCCATGTACTACTAGATTGGGGCTATTTGAACCTTCTGAGTGCTTGGACCATTCCCAAGAAGGGATACACCTACAGACACAAAAGTAGTGTAGGTTTCTGCATGGCTCCCTAGTCGAGAGTCCCTGAACCAAAGAAGCAGTGCTGTTTATAAAGGGACACCCCTCTCCTGGGCTTGCAGCTTTCATATCTCGTTAATCCTCCTGAGAACCCTGTGAGGCAGAAGGGAAGAGGGGAGTGTGTGTACATTTATTAGGGGACTCGGAGGCCTGGTGGACAAGCGGTTTACCCGCAGGCACCCAGTGAGGCCCAGAGTGTGGGAGGAAGGTGGACCCAATGCTGGCGAACCAGCCTGGAGCCTAGGAGTCCCAAGTCCTGCCTCGTGAGTCAGCCTCATACAGGGAACCTGTGTAACTAGAGAATTTCCCTGGGGTATGTGGGGCTTGGGGGGAAACTGAGTCATGAGGCATGGGGTGGGGGAAGCTGAGGGAGAATGGCTGGTGGTGAGTGGTCCATGTGCCCCCCTCCCCCCACCAGGTGTTGGGTCCCCTGCCTCACGAGGACAGCAACCTGATGCTGCATTTGCAGCGCCTGGAGAGCACACTGAGCGTGTGTGCCGAGGAGCCGGACCACAGCCAGCTCTTCACGCACCTGGGCCGCATGGCCCTAGAGTTCAACCGGCTGGCCTCCAAGGTGCACAAGAATGAGCAGCGCACCTCCATCCTGCAGGTGAGGCCGACTACGGGGCGTGGGGTGTGGGGCGGGGATGGCAGGTGTGTTCCCTCTCCGCCTCCCCCAACCCGCTCTTCCTGGGGAGCCAGGGGTCCCAGGGGCCCCTCCGAGGGTGATGTTGGGGGCCGACCTTGGGCTTACTGTTCAGGGTGGCAAGCAAGGTCAGGAAGTTGTGGGAAGGCCGGAGGAAGAGGCAGGAAATTGGAAAACGTGTGTGGGTAATGCGAACGTCACAGTCAGGGGTGCCGCCTGGGAGTGGGCCTGGGCACTTGGCGGCAGCCCCGCCTCTAGTGGTGGAAGAGTTGGGATTCGGCCTGCAGTCCATCATGCTCTGAATCCCATGCCCAAAGCGCCCTTCCCGCCTCCCAACCCTCCCTGTGCCGTGGCCATGACGTCAGGTTCCCTCCTAGGCCGGGCCGGGCCTTGGAGTAGAATGGTCCTTGCTTCCAGTAGGGACTTTTTGGTTTATTCAGCTGTATGAGGATGGACAGGTCACTTATCCTCTGTCCTGCACTGTCCCTCTCAGTAACACGGAGTTGGGAATGCCTCCCTCGTGGGATTGCTGTCCCGGTGGAGCACCCAGGGCAGCCTCAGATGCAGCATGTGGTCACTGTTCGTGTTTTATGGGGCTCGGTCATCCGTACCAGGCTGGGGATCTTAGCCTCAAGGGCCTGGGGCAGAAAAGGATTCCCAGATGGCGAAACTGAGGCACTAAGGGGACCCGAGGCCTCCTTCCTGCCTTCATGCCAGTCACTGTTCAGTCACTCGTCTGTGGTCTCATTGATGTCAGCAGACATTCAAGACGCTCCAGTTGTTGTGGGCCGGGGGGAAGGGGGAGTCTGCTGTGTGTGACCTTGAGAAGGGCTGGGCTGACAAGAGCAGGGGTGGAGTCCAGGCTGGAGACACATGTGAGGACAGAGGTGAGGGGCAGAGGACCCCAGGGAGAACGCAGGACTCCCATCCCCCCATGAGGGAGGCGTGTGTTGAGGGGAGTGACCGGAGCACACCATGAGGGTCTCGGGGTCGGGGGGAGTGGTGGCCAGGCTGAGAGTGAGGTCTTTCCGCCATCACAGAGGCTTAGCAGTGTCCAAGTCGAGCTCCGGGGAGGTGAACGTGGTGCGCTATGTGCAGTGAGATCTCGAGTGCTGACCTTTTGGCTTTGAAATGGGGATCAATACCAGGCCTCATAAGAGAGGGTCCTGCCAACCTCCTTTTTTATGCATCGAGCTCTTGTGTGTTGCCTTCTTGGTTCTTAGTCATGTTGGTACGAATTTTATCTTATTCGGCGGCTTATCCACTTTGTGTTTGATTTTGTTGCCTTGCACTCCCTGCTGGACTATAAGCCTCTTGCGGAAGGGCAGCTCCTTACCTGGCACGGTCACTGCTGTGTCCTAGGGGCCAGCATATAGCAGGTGTTTCATGCACGTTTTTGAGTGAGTGAGTTAGTGATCAAATGACCTTACAGGTCTGCTCTTTTGGCCCCTTCGATGGAAGGTGATGACCTTGGTGACATCCTCTGTTGGCTGTTCTGTGCCCAAGGCATTTGCCCAAAGACGCGGAGGAAGCAGCCCTCTGGACTGGCAGGTAGACAGCGCACGAGTCCTCGTCCCGGCCTTCCCTTCATGACCAGAAGCAGGATACTCTCTTCCCGCCCAGGGCCATGGCATCCTGGGCATTTGCCTAGCCTGTGGGTGGAGGCACATTAATCCGGTTTCTCCTCATTTATTCATTGATTCGTTTCTTGGTTCACTCCACAAACACTGTCAAAGGCAGTTATGGTGCAAGGCTTCTGCTAGGCACTGGAACCAGTCAGGGTAGTCTTCCGCCCCCTCGGCCTCGGATCCCTTGTGTCCTGCCAGCCTCCGTTTCCAGGCTGTCTCCTCCACGCAGCCTTCCTGGGTCTCCCCTGTGTTAGTCAAAAAGGGCTAGGTTTTGCTGTGGAAACAGACAACTCTGAAGTCTCCCTGGTTACCGTACAGGTTTCCCACAGATCCTGTGGGGCAGCGGCTTGTTTCCGCTCCTCAGTTACTGAGAGGCCCAGGCTGACAGACACCCCGGCCTCGCATGCCCTTTGGGCTGTGAGGCAGCCTCAGCCACCGGGGAGAGAGACCAGAGGACTGTGCCTGGGCCAGCCCAGCAGCGAACACAGGTTGCTGCTGCTCACTTTCATGGACCAGGAGTAGGCAGGTGATGGCAGAGAGCCCGGGACTTAGAAACAGAAGGGAACAGATGGTAGGCTGTGACCACCACCAGCTGTGCGCTGGCCCAGCTACAGGCCTTCCCTCCCCTCTCTGTGCAGGGGGCAGGGGGGTGGGGAGGACACCCCAGTTTCCATCTGTCACATGGAGTGGAATCCCAGCCGTGATTCTTAGCAGCTGTGCAACCTCATGCAAATCACTTCACCTGCACCGGCCGGGCTTTTAAAACGGAGAGTTCAGTAGCTTTGGGGAAGCCGTGCGGCTCCCACAAGGCAGTGAGTGGAAGAGCACCCGGCCGTGGACGTGATGCGTACTAGGTGCTCACTAAGTATGTGTCTAAAGAGTGAGCACCTCTGTACGGACATGCGCATCACGCACGTCCCGCCCTCCAGGTCTGTCCCTGCCATCTTCCATGCCCCACCCCCCGCCTCCCAGCAGGAGTCCACAGATAGCATGGGGGACTGGCCAGCTCCAGAGGGTCTTGTTTGTAAAGGAGGCAGAGGAGGTACTGTTGTCCCCGTGTGGAGAGGAGGGAGCTGTGTGTCTGAAGTGAAGCAAGCCTGAGCGGCACCTGAGACCTTGCTGAGGTCTTGAGCAAATGCCCTCTCTCGCCATCTGACCACACCAGAAGGTTCTGACCTTCCCTGGGTTGACTAGCTCATGGGCCTCCTGGGACATCGCTCTTCACTTGTTCGTTCCTTCATGGGGCCGCTCAGTCATGTGGTCGGGCATTCCCTCAGCAGAGTTGAGTGTTGGCTGCGCTAGGTCCCGAGCTGGGCTGGGGATTTGACGGAGGACAGGAGAGTGGGGAGGGGCTCTCGGGCCTCTGGGTGCTCACAGACTGTGGCTCTTCGGCTGTCCTTGTCACAGGTCCTAAGCAGGGGGACCGCAGGGGTTATGAGCAAGGATAAAGGCAGTGACCTCACTCCCCCAAGGTGTGAGAGTCAGGGAGGACTTCTCTGACAAAGGGACGTTTAGGCTAAGAGCTGAAGCGGGAGTAAAAGTCAGCTGGGGGAGGGCTGGTGAGGAAGAGTGTTCAGTGCTGTGGGAACAGCAGTGGAAGAGGAGGAGGGATGGAGCTCTCTGCCTAGCAAGACCTGAAGGGCCTGTGCTGATTCTTGGTTATGCATGCTTATGGCTGGCTCCCGAGGGAGAGGATGCATAGAGGAGCCAGTATGGGCCTAGCGCCTGGATTCCCAGCCGTCCTGAGAGGGGCTTGCTGAGGCCACACAAAGGGTATCATGTGTTGGGACCTGGTGTGGCTGTGGCCCTCCTCTGGCCTCCATTGTCAGCCTGCACTTGGGAGGCACCCCTGCCCTCACCTTGCCCCCCGTCTACCTCTCTGCTTGCAGACCCTGTGTGAGCAGCTTCGGAAGGAGAACGAGGCCCTGAAGGCCAAGCTGGACAAGGGCCTGGAACAGCGGGATCAGGCTGCTGAGAGGCTGCGGTAAGTCCTGGCTCCTCAGGAGCGAGGAGTCAGATGGGCAGGAGGAGAGGGTAGTGCCTGGCATTGATTTTTCTGGGCTGTGGGCTGAGGGCTCTGAGGCTTTTGATGTCGGGTCTCCTGGTCCTTCTCCCTGGGTGCCCTCTCTGGCCCTTTTAATACTGTTCTCAAGGGCCTTGAGAGCTTCAGAAGAAGGTCTGCACAAATTGGGCTCCTTCCTTAGGAACTTGCCCCCTTGGCCTGTTAACAGCAGCCGGCCCACCTGCTGTTGGGACAGCTGGGAGAGGGCTTGGGACTTTGCTGCCCTCTGCTGGTCACCATCATGTCCTGCCGTTTTCCTGCCTATCTTCAGGAAAGATCCCTCATTTGCCTCAGGGGTCCCTCATTTGCCTCCTGGCTCTCCATTGTGCCTCAGAGTCACTGCGGGTCTGGAAGAGTTCGCACTTCCAGCCCTCCCTCCTCAGCTGAGCTCCTGATGCAGTGGATGTGAGGCAGGCCTAGGCATTTTCCCGAGGGCCTCTGGGATTACGATGTGGGTAGACCCGGGATCACACTTGAGAAACAGTGCTCTTGTCAGAGTTCGAAGGGCCCTTCGAGATTACACAGGTCAGACCTCGCATTGTGCAGAGGGAAGACTGGGGCCCAGGGAGTGCAACAGGTAACTGCTGAGTCCCTGTGCCATTTTGGGTGATTTCCTGGCCGAACACTTGGAGGTTTAAGAGCCATAATACTCCATCCATGGATCCGAGACCCCAGGTGGAGGAAAGACTCAGGACTAGAAAGCAAGAGTGCAGGTCCCTGCTGTGTGACCTGTGGAAAGCCACTTTACTTCTCTGTTTTTCTCTTATTACATGGAAGCTTGGCTGGCAAATACAACGTAAATATTTTCCCAATTTTACTCATACCTGAACCCACGTCAACACTTTCTATTATGTTCTATGTCACCTACTTTCTCGGTTTAAGAATTGGCTTTGATTTGAATCATGTTTTTCCTGAAAATTATGATTTAAAAAACTTGCCATTAACAGAATAAATAAAACTCCGAGTTAATAGAAAACCGTATTCCCTATGAATAGAAGACAAGCCCAACAAGAAATACAGCAAACATGGAAGGGTGTTACTAAGTTCTGGCAAAGTGCCATGGCCCTCGGGAGGCTCTGAGCCTGAAGCCTGCCCTTTCCTGCAAATAAGGCAGAATAGCACGTCCTGGAGGAGAGCGCCAGACCTGTTGGCCTCAGCTGAGAATGTTCCCTGCTCTACACAGGAGGTTTGAAGCCGACTGGAAAGAGTGTAACTTGCTCTCTGGAGTGTGATCAGAGTCATTTAATGAAGGTTTTGAGTGACATCCTAGAGATGTCATGTGTGCAGAGCCCCCACCATTGGGAAACCCTGCTGTTGATGACCAGAGACTTATAGAGAAGCCCAGATTGCCAGCAAAGAGGCCTAGGGATTCCTTCTTTGGTTTGGGTTCCCACCTTCTCCAGGACTCAGCTATGCTTCGGAAGAGTAGTAGGTCTAGGAACCCCAGCCTCCTTAACACAGGGCCAGCAACGTGACCTCTGTGTTTGCCTCTGACCCAGGGAGGAAAACCTGGAGCTCAAGAAGTTGTTGATGAGCTGCGGCAAAGAGGACACCTGTGGGCAGCCAGGCTCACCAAAGACGGAAGGCGTAGGCAAGAAGGGGGTGGCCGGACACCAGCAGGTATGTGCCCAGAAACTCCTTCCACGGCATCCTCGATCATCAGGGCCTGGCCTCCGCGGCCACCTCCCGTGGCAGTAAGCTCCCCACCTCCTGCCGCAGCCAGCATCCCTGGGTCAAGGTTCTTGTTAGATGGCATCTCCTCAGCTCAGCTTGACAGTCCGTACTTCTGGAGCTTCCATTCCTCGGCCCTCATTCAGCATCCCATCCCTTGGTGTATACACTCGGGATTTTGGCCGTGACCCTGGCTCGGTGGTCCCCAAAGGCCATCTTTTCTCCAGGCCGAGTAGCTCCAGTTCCTTCGGCCACTGCTCACAGAGAGTGGTGTCGAGTCCTTCGCTCATTCTGGGCACATTCCCTAAACGTGGTCCCATTTGTGAAGGTCTCTGATGGGTGGGTCTCAGATATTCCTGGCAGAATGGGGTGTTGGGTTGAGAAAGCTCCTCAGGGGACCCAGGTGAGCTCCTGGGATTGCGTCCTGGGACCTCTGACCTGGAGAGAAGTGGGGGTTAGCTGACGTTGCCATGGCCTGGCCCCCCCTTCCCATGGCCGCTCCCAGCTGTGGCTCACATCCAGTTCCCAGGCAGGAGCTGGCACTCCTCCCTTGCCTGCTCTGTGTCTTTCCCCCTTCCCACAGAGCTGAGTCTCAGCTTTTTCCTGACACGTTTTCCCCTTTTAATGGGCCTTAATGGCTGCACAACAGGACTCAACATCTTTAACAAACCCCACACCTATGTAATAGCAGTAATTATCTTAATAACTTAATACCTTGTTACTATGTGGCAATGTGGAACTCACCAGGGACTTGCAAATCTGTCATCCTATTTGATCTCCACTCTACACGTATGCTAGGCAGGGAGGGGATGATGACTCCATGACAGCCTTGGCAGGCGGTGTGGAAAGGTCACATGACTTCCTGTCACCAAGCTCCCTGCATCACCTGCTAGCAGGCTGGCCAGCAGGGCAGCAGAGACGCACGCTGATAAGTGGCGAACTTCAGCCCATGACGCCCCTCCCTTCCTCCATTCACCCCTTAGGGCAGAGCCCTCCTGGGCTGTCCTTTTATGGAAGTGACCCATGGAGCCCCCTCCTGAGCCACGATGTTGGGGGATTCTGTGGGCAGGCCTCTTCACTTTCCCCAGCCCTTCGGTGTCAACTCATGTCGCTCGACTCCCTGGAGGTGCAGCTCTTAGCATCCTGCTGGGGAGGAAGGTCCCATGGGGGGGGGGGTGTTAGAGGCAGTGGCCCCTGGAGCCGCATGCAGCTTGAGTGCTTACCCACCTCTTGCCAGCATAGTCACCTTGGATGAGTTACACAAACCAGCTGTGTGGCTCCAGCTTCTTCTTTTGTAAAATGAAAGCGATAACACTGGCCTCAGAGGATGTTGGGAGAATTCGGTGGCGTGATACCTGTGAAGTAGGTTTAGCACCGGGAGCGTATGGTAACCTGTGACCTTAGCTATTGCTTCTCATGGCAGCTTTGGTGCTGGCAGCCAGGCAGGCTGACCCTTCTCTTCTTCATGGAGGTTAAGGGTGTACCCCCAGGAGCCCCCATCCTCTCTTCCTCCTTGCCCTGTAAGGAGGCAGTGGGCTTCTAGGGGCAGGCCCATCTCTTGCCTTCCTTAAAGGCCAGGGTCTCTGGAGGGCTCCCCCAGCCCACTCCCCTTCGTAGCTCGTTCTGTGGTGTGCTGACAGGCCTCAGCCTGCAGGGGGCACTGGAGCCTCACAAATGCTGCCCTCATGGCCCAGGCCCGCCCACGCCCACCCAAGCCCTGGGGGAAATGCAGGGAGTTGGGGGGCCAGGGGATACAGAGAGTGTGGGCAGTGACCCCAGGACAAATGCTGACAAGCCCACAGGATATCAGAGGTTGGGGCCTTCGGAGCCCACCTTGTTTGGTCTCCTTGGCGGAGAGCCAGCACTCCACCGCCAGCCTCCTAAGCTGATTCTGCTCTTTCACCTCAACGTCTCCTAGTCCAAAAAATTTTTTTCAAACTTTATTTTGAGATAACTTTAGATTTACAGAAGAGTTGCAAAAGTAGTCCAGAGACTTCCCGTACCCCCTTGACAAGTTACATAACTGCAGTTCAATAATTGAAACTAGAAAATAAACAGTGATATTAACTAAAACTATAGACTTTGTTCAGATTTCGCTGGTTTCTTACTGCATCCTCCTCCAGCACTTTCTGTCCGGGCATCACCAGTCCTGGACCCCGCATTTCCTTAGATTCTAATGGTCTGTGACCTGTCCCAGCCGCCTCTTCTCTTTCACGAGCTTACGCTTGGGAGTTCTACCGGCCAGTGATTTTGTAGCGTGTCCTTCAGTGTGGGTCTGACTGGTATTCCCTCATGATCAGATGAAGGGTGTGCCCTTGAACTTGGATGGGAGCACAGTAGGAGTGACGGCATGCACTTCCTGGTGCATCCCGGCAAGGGTACATGACGTCACTGTGTCTTATGACCGTCCACACTGATTGCTGGCCAAGGGGGTATGTGTCAGTTTCTCTGTAATAAAGGAACTAGCTTTCCCCTTATGGTTAATAAATACTTAGTTCTGAGGAGAAACTTTAAGACTACGCAAATGTCCTGTTTCTCCTTACACTTCTTATTTTAGTATCCATGATGGATCTTTACCTGCAGAGATCATGACCGTAGTAGATTCTGAATTTCCCTCGCTCCTTCTCTGTTAGTAATGGGAATTCTTCTGTAAGGGAGAGTTAGCCCTTCTCCCCCACTTACTTATCTATTCAGCTAGTCTTTTCTACCAGTTATGGACTCAAGGATATTTATTTTGTTCTTTGGGTCATCATCTACTACGACCATGATCTATGTTTTTGTTCACATTGTTCCAGCTTAGGCCAGAGGAAGCTCTTCAAGTTGTCCCCTGTGCCCATGAGACATGCCTTGCTTCTTCATATTATTATTGAGCACTTTCTTACTTTTCCTTTTCTTTTTTTTTTTTTTTAAGATTTTATTTATTTGTTTGAGAGAGAGCATGAGAGAGGAGATGGTCAGGGGGAGAAGCGGTCTCCCCAAGGAGCTGGGAGCCCGATGCGGGACTCGATCCTGAAAGTCCGGGATCATGACCTGAGTTGAAGGCAGTCGCTCAACCAATTGAGCCACCCAGGCACCCATTTCTTACTTTTTCTTTTAAAGATTAGTTTATTTTAGAGATGTAGGGGAAGGGGCAGAGGCAGAGAACCTCAACAAGCTTCATACCCAGTGCAGAGCCCGGTGTGAAGCTTGATCTCACGACCCCAAGATCATGACCTGAGCCAAAGTCAAGTGTCACACGTCTAACTGACAGAGCCACTCAGGCACCCCAGCGCTTTCTTACTTCCTGGCACAAGTTGTTCCCAACTCTGCTTCTGTTTTACCTGCCCCTGGAATCAACAATCCTTCTCTAAGGAGCCCTGCCTCATTTTGTTGGAGAATAGCATTTAGAAACAAAGATCTGGGCACAGGATGTGCTCACTGCTCCTGGAGTGTCACTGGGTTAAGCTCTCTCAAAGGACAGAGCTAGGAAGCACATGTACATGTACTCATCACACATACCTATCTTTATGCCATATCTTTCTAAACAGGTTTGTAGTAAACATTTTATAAATTGTTTTTTTAAAAAGCCATAACTCTTACCTTCTAGTGAAGGATTTTTGGTTGATGTTGAGTGGGGGACGGTGGCAGTGCCTTATAGAGTCTGAGCAGGGGAAGAAGTGGCCATGGGAAGGGGAGCAGAGAGCAGGAGGGCAGGCGGGCAGGGGAGGAGGAATAACGATCTGGATAGACTTTCCAGAGCAGGCTTAGTCATGGCTGGGATGTAGAGTGGTGTCCTGGCTGGTGGGCAGATTAGAGAAGTGGGGGGTGAGGCCTGGGTCCCTGGGTAAAGGCCCTCAGGAGCCTTGTTCTTTGAGGCTTTGCTGAGGGTCCTTCTGTGGTTCTCTCTAGGCTTGTGCGGCAGCAGGGAAGAGCCCAGAGGTGGGGGCCTTGGGTGCAGCTGAGAAGAAGGTAAAGATGTTGGAGCAGCAGCGCACTGAGGTAGGTGGTGGGGGTGGAGGGGTGGAATTCAGGGAAGAACCTCCTTCCCTCCTGGGCCTGGCAGGATGAAGGCCCTCCCTGGCCCCCTGTCTCCTCCTCCTCGGTCACCATGGTGGTCACCATGGTGACCACAGAACCATCTGTCCATGGGAGAGAGACCTGCCACCTCATTCTGGGCTCTTGTTTCTTAATCAGTTCCCCTGCCTACAAGGGTCACTCAGAAGATGTGCCATTTGGGGCCTGACCTAAAATTGTTGGCAGGGGATAGTTTAGGAAGGCTCCTCTGGCACACCCTGGATGGTGGAAGGTAGGCAGGTGGCAGCATCGGGTGGGGAGCCCGGAGCTCCTTTGTCACCATGCTGCTGGGTCAGAGAGGGACTGTCACAGAAGAGGAGGATCGGATGCCTTCTCACAGCACTGCTTCTCACCAGCTAGCAGTCTCCAGAATTGAGGCTATGCCCATGTGCCCCCACCATCTCCCACCCCAGGCCAGTGTTTCCAGACTGGAGGCGGAAGCCCAGTCCTGTCTGTTGGCTTCGCCATTTCACCCCCCCACCCCCACAGCTCAGCTTTTCCTCTGGATTCCTGGGCCTTGCTGCCCTCCCTGGGCCCCCAGCCCGGGAGCAGGTCAGGCTTCCATCAGTCTTCTGCTTACGTGTTCATCAGTTTCAGTTTTCTTTTGGTTTTGCTGTAAGGTCTTCGTTCTGATGACAAAAGTAATATAATGCTCATTAGAGAAATATTGAGAATCTTTCCACCTAGAGATGCCCACAAGTTGGCAACAGTCCGAGTTTTATTATGTACTTAATTAATGCATAATCTGTTTTTTTAAAATAAGCAGAAAAAATTATATCCTCCATACTGCATGATTGCAGATCACAGGTTTTTCTTTTCTCCTCCAAAATCAACTATATCCTTGAGGGTCACTGTTTATGTATCAGACACACACTCTATTTCTTCACTTTTGAATACTCTTCATCATATGCTAATGTGTCTGAAATGGGGATAGCTTTTCCTATCGTTTTATGTATTTAACAGTGTAGGATTGTTTTTCTTCCCTGAGGAAGTGGTGTGTCACGGAGGGCAAATAATTCGGGTTGTCCTAGAAATGTACCAGTGTATGAGGGGCCTGATTTTCTTACTAACTGCACAGCTTCTCATTTTCAGTTTCTAGTATAATTTTCTTAACCCACGTCCTACGCATCAGTAGTCCTCTAGATTTTGCCATCACGCAGACGTTGCTGAGACGGCCAGCCTGGTACTGGGTACTTACGCACACTCGTGCGAGGGCTCCTTCAGGTTTCCTTTTCAGACACCAGCAATGAGTTAAGGAAAACGAAAATGGGAAGCTTTCATACGCAACCCCAGGTTGCACGTGTGTTGTGTAACCATACTCCAAAATTACATAATTTTACGTAAATTACATAAATTTATGTAAATTACATAAAGTTTACAGAATTACATAATTTTACTGCTCCTTTGGTGTTAGTCTTGCTTCCCTGGTGAAGATAAAATATAGCGCTTGATAAAGGTTCCGCCTTGGGGAACGTGGAGTCTTCAAGAAGGGGAGGGTTCAAGGCAGAGCATCCGTGACCACCGTTCTCCCACACACACCGCATACACTGTGACAGCCAGTCCGTGTGGAGTTGTCCCTCTTTGTGCCTTCGTTGCCTGTCTCCTGCTAACCCCAGTCTCTCCCCACAGTTGCTCGAAGTGAACAAGCAGTGGGACCAGCATTTCCGGTCTATGAAGCAGCAGTACGAGCAGAAGGTAGTGTGGGGTGATGGGGACTCACGGCTGAGCCCCAGGTGTGTCCTCTCGAGACCTCCCCGGTCTCCACCCTCTGCTTCCTTCTCAGGAGCCTTAAACGTTGCAGGTTCACCCCTTCCCTCACGCACTCCCCGTCTCTGCCTTTGAACCTAGATCACTGAGCTGCGCCAGAAGCTGGCGGACCTCCAGAAGCAGGTGACTGACCTGGAGGCCGAGCGAGAACAGAAGCAGCGTGACTTTGACCGAAAGCTCCTCCTGGCCAAGTCTAAGATCGAAATGGAGGAGGCAAGTTGACTACTGGCCCTGCAGGTTCAGCTTGTGAGACCTCTCTCCCCAACCTCAGTAGCCAAGAGCTCAGTGTAGTAAACAGACAGTGGGGGGTGGGTGTGGGGGGCGTGGCCAGAGTCAGGAGGCCTGGGGGTCCCAGCTCTGGCTCTGGCGCTAAGGGCTGTGTGGCCACAGGCAAAAAGCACTTTCTTTCCCTGTACCTCAGTTTCCCATCTGAAAATTGAGGAGATTGGATTAGCTATTGCTTCCCCTATTTTCATGTTTGCATGTAGGAGAGCTTTTTGTTTAATTAAATGATTTGTTTAATTAAGATGTTACAGACTGGGGAACCATACAGGGAAGCACAGAGTATAAAAGAGACACATGCAGGCTGCTCCAGCGCTTGCTGGGAGTGGGCGGCAGCTGAGTGTTTAGAGTAGTGGTGGCTGTTTAGAGTGGGTTGGGAGGGGGGCCCTAAAATATCAGACAGAGCTCCCTTTCTTCACTGTCTAGCCGCTGTTCAGCAGAGTGTGCACTTGGCGCCGTGCTGGGCACCAAGACTCAGCGGGGAACAGATCAGCGGGTGGGAAAGAAATGGGAAACAAGTCATTACAGAAGCAAATAGGAACAAATGTGTTCAAGTATCACAGGAGAAGTTCCAGGGAGTGAGGGGAGGGCATAAAGGGGAGCCAGGTCTGGTCTGAGCCGGGCTGGGAGCAGGTCCTCTGAAGAAATCGAGTCTGAGCCCTCAGTGTGTGACTGATAACAGCCAAGGCTTTCCAGGACCCTGGGACAGCTTAAAGAGGAAAGGCCACTGGGAGCCCCAGATTCTTGGAAGATTGTATTTAAGTCGTTGTATCTTTCCCTTCATGGGAACTGGGCACAGGCCACTTGTACCTAGCTTAAAAATGGCCATTTTCAACACGGATTGCATTGCACAGTTCCCTCTTTCAACATGTGACCCCAGGGGCTTTATCTGAGGGTTTGGCCTGCCTCAGTGACCACCTCGTGCCTTGAATGTGTGTGTTAGGGAGGACACTGCCTGTCTGTTCCCCAAGGGCAGTCACATCTGTGACTGTCTACCAGACCCCTGGCTCTTTGGCCCCTTCCCCTAGCTTACATGGGTGGGTGAGACAAGTCCATGGGATGGGACAGGTCCTCCCTGTTAGCTGGGAGGAGGTGGCCCTGTGTTAAGGACACATGGTGACAAGAGACCATGCTAATCCTGGAGCCTCCCAGTGGGAGTCCAGACCCCTCCCACAAGTTCTGCCCAAGGCTGCCCTCCCCAATCTCTGGCTGACCTCCCTTATTTGAAACACTTCCTTTGACTTGCAAGGGGAGAGGGAGCACCAACCAGAATTAGGAGACCTGGCTTCTAGCCCCAGCTCACTGTGCGGGCTTAGGTAAGTCACCTCCACTCTCTGAACAGTCATTTCCCATCACATTAAAGTGTATGTGCTGCCGAAGCGAGCACTCCCATCACATTAAAGGATTAGGACTTGATGCTCCCCAAAGGCCAGTCCAGCTGTGGCCTTCTGCAGTGAAGGAGTCCTGCCTGTCCCATAGTGGGTGTGGCAGCGGGGCTTCCACCTGGAAGCCCTCCCTGGTTTCTTCTCAGCTGTGATGCCCTTTCTTTTCACCTCACAGTAGTTTGTTTCTCTGTGGAGGAACACTCTACCTTTTATGCTGCATTTATTTCTCTAAGTATCTTCTCTTCTAGGCTTAGAGACTGTAAGAGCTAAGAGATCGTTTAGATAGTCTCAGTGGTTTGACCACTTCTGTGCATCACAGAAGACGTCAGTGTGAATCTGGAGGAAACTATGGCTCTTCTCCCTAGAAAATTACACAGGCAAAATATTGCATCCCATTTTGGAGCTCATAGACCTCCTGACACCCATCCGTGGCTCGTGTGAAGAGCCCCCATCCGGTGGCAGATAGGGGAGCATAGACCAGAGAGTGAGTGACAGTGGCCAAGGTCTCAGCTCATTGGCAAAGTTGCTGGGATCAGAATCCAGAGTCTTTCACTGAACCGAGCTGCCTTTTCCTTGAGGACGGGATGTTCGGGCATTAGGGCTCTGAAGCCCTGCATGATGTCTTCACGCGAGCACTGGGGACTGCTGAGGGAGAGGCAGAGAGGAGGCCTGGCTGACCAAGGCGGGGGCAGGTGGGGCACGGAGTTCAGGCCTCCGGAAGGGGCCCCTGCTGATCAGCCCTGTGTTCCCCGCAGACTGACAAGGAGCAGCTGACAGCAGAGGCCAAGGAGCTGCGCCAGAAGGTCAAGCACCTGCAGGATCAGCTGAGCCCGCTCACACGGCAGCGGGAATACCAGGAAAAGGAGATCCAGAGGCTCAACAAGGTGGGCGCCTTGTATCTCCTTTGGTGGCCTGTTTGCTGCTCCATCTTCCCCTCCAGCAGGGGGAGGTGCTCCTCTTCACTGGCCTGTGTGCCCCCAGCACTCAGCACAGTGCCTGGCATCAAGCCCTTGCTCTGGAAACGCCTGCTGAAGGGAGGCGTGAGCAGAGGCCCCAGGGTTCCTGCCCTTGAGAATCGGAACCCAGGGAGACGGGGCATCTGGGTGGAAGCTGGATTTTAAAGCTGAGGCCCGCTGCTTTGAGCCCAGGCAAGTGGGTAGGGGTGAGGCTGGCTCTGGGGCTGGTTTTAGTCCCAGCTTAGCCACTACAGCCTCTCCCGAGCCTCCGTTTTGCCATCTGAACACTGGATGGACACCTTCCAGCCCTGCCCACCTTCCAGCATGGGGGTTAAAGGAGCAAGCTGAAGGAGGAAGCTTTGAAAGGAAACATTCTCCGAAAGCCTGGAGTTGTCTGTGGTTCATCTTTGCCTCCTTTCTTATCTGTCTGCCTTCCCCGCTGCCTCCTGACCTTGCCCACAGCAGTGTCTGGCCTGAGTTTGGCATATTTGGGCCCCAACCCTGCTAGGGGAGCCCTTTCTGTTTGGTTTTGGGATTTGATAAGCATTGATTTTGCCATTGATTTGGGGGAACCGTGGGACCTGTTCTCAGGGAAAAAATGACCTGTCCCGAGCTGGGGACCTTGGGGACCTAAATCAGAGTGTGGTATTGTGCATGGTGCTGGACCCTAGAGGTCATTCAGGCTGGGTCACTGCCCTCTGGGTTTCCCTGGCATAGCGGGAGACACACGTGTGGGTGACCGATGCAAGGCAAGTAACCTGCTTTGCTTGTGACCTCCAGCAAGTCTCTCCCTGTGCCTGGACCTCAGTCTTCTCATCTGAAAAATGGGCAGACAGAACAAGAGGATAGAGTGGCTCCATAACTTGCCCTTGCAGCGGCCTGGGCTCACTCTCAGTTCAGCACTTGCCATGGTTTTCTGGGAGAGTCAAGGAGACTAAGCAGGGCCCAGGTCCACACGGGGGGAGGTTTTCTTCATGCCCCCCCACTGCCTAGGGAGGCACTGTGGGCGCTGCCGACGCATGGCGAGCAGAAGCCCCGCCGTGCTGGGGGCTAAAGTCCATGTGGCAACGAGCATGGCAGGTCCTGAGCGGGGTTCCAGAGTCCTCAAGTAACACGCTAACTGCACTGAAGGGGAACCCCATTAACAGAGATCTTTCAAGAAGCTCTGAGCACACTGCTTCCGTAAAAGGAAAGGATTTTATGAGCGTGGTGGAAGAAGGGTGCTTTTCTGTTTTCAGAATGTTATTTGGTCATGTTTCAGCCCATTTTCAGGCTTATAAAGACAAAATATTAAATAAGTCAGAATTATGTAATCTAACTACAGAAGAGCTGGGGACAGAGAGTTCAGCTTGGGAGCCACGGTTTTGGAAAGCTGAAGAATCTGAGGGCAAGGCGAGTTGAGGACATGGAACCTTTCCCGAAAGGCTTAATATTCTCTCTAGGTCTGGGTGTTGGGAAGTGAGCTACCCCTGCTCAGGGAAAGGGACATTTTCCCTTCTGGGTGAGGACCCCCCACTTAGCCTGCTTCTAAGCTGTGTGACTTTGGACACGTCACAGTTTTCTGAACCTCAGTTTTTACATCTGTCAAATGGGGGTGATGGTCATAGTCTTTCCTTCATAGGACTGTGGAGAGGATCCAATGAAATGATGTGTGTCATGTAAATAAATAGGGTAGCCCTTAGTAGATAGCACTGGTGGTGGCAATTATTATTGTCACTCATGGCAGGAAGGTCCCTGAAGGTGACCTTGCCAATGGGGCCGGACTTCCAGGGCTTCTGCTGATGGGCCTGTCTCCTTTCTTCCCAATCCCAGGCCCTGGAGGAAGCCCTGAGCATCCAGGCCTCCCCTTCCTCTCCGCCAGCAGCATTTGGGGGCCCAGAAGGAGCTGGCGGCCTCCTACGGAAACAGGAGCTGGTCACGCAGAACGAATTGCTGAAACAGCAGGTGAGTCCAAGAAGAGGAGGTGCTGAGTCCGGAGCTGGAGCATTCCTGAGGACCCGCAATGGGCTTGGAATCCCGTGGAAGTTCTAATTAGTAGTCCACATTCTGACTACTGGCCAGGACCCCTGTCTGGTAATAGGTTTATCCTTTCTAGCACTGTGTCCCTAACTAGGTCATTTCTCTGCCACCTTTTTGAGTTAACCATCTCTATACCCCGGCTGTGCTATTATTTACTTAGTATTTTAAAAATAACTTTTAGGGGCACCTGGGTGGCTCAGTTAAGCATCTGCCTTCAGCTCAGATCATCATCCCAGGGTCCTGGGATCAAGCCCCACATCAGGCTCTCTGCTCAGTGGGGTGTCTTCTTTTCCCTCTCCCTCTGCCTTTCCCCTGCTTGTGCATCTGCATGTCCTCTCTCTCTGTCTCTATCTGTCAAATAAATAAATACAAATCGTTTAAAAAATAACAAATTTAAAATACATCGTTTTCAATCAATGTATTTAAAAAGGGACTTTAGGTCACTGCTATAAATGAAAAACACTTTATTTCTTGCTAAGCAAGAAATACAGTAAAAGAAAAATAGTTTTTTAAAGATTTTATTTATTTATTTGACAGAGAGACGTCACAAGTAGGCAGAGAGGCAGGCAGACAGAGAAGGGGAAGCAGGCTCCCTGCTGAGTAGAGAGCCCTATGCGGGGCTCTATCCCAGAACCCTGAGACTGTGACCTGAGCTGAAGGCAGAGACTTAACCCACTGAGCCACTCAGGCACCCCAAAAAACAGTGTTATTAAACTCTAACTGGATACGCTTGCCTGATGAAGACTCTGAACTTGAGTCCTCTTTGAGGCAAGGGAAGGTAAATTCATAAGTACTGGAAAGATACTAAAGACATGCCAGCATAAATGGAGACTTGCTCCTTGAGGGGCTCAGAAGGACTGAAAGGAAGTTGGCAAGTCTAGGGCTGTCCCATGTGTTTCTATCTGATGCTATGCTTTGGAACCCCCTAAACCTTGTCTAACCTGGCCAGCGTCTCACTGGTCTCCGTGGGAGGTGAAAGTGTGGGCTCAGGGAGCCCACGAGGCACCCGTGAAGCCTTGGGAGAGTTCTGTAGGTCCCCTGGGAGACAGGAGATGACCCCCAGTCTTGCCCCCACGCTCCAGGCCTGTGGCCTCACCTCTCTCAGGGGCCTTAGCAGATGAAGGGATGGGACTGGTGGGGGGCTTCTGACCCCCTCTTTTTTTAAGCCACGGATACCTTGTTTAAATAAAGCCCTATGTTGAAGCCCAGATTATGAAATAGAGGGAACCAGAAACTTCTCTGTTTGCAGGTGGGAGCCAGAGTCCTCACAATGGCTGTGAGGATGGGGTGACAGCAGCAGGAGGCCAGAGCAGTCTGAGCCCCTCCTCCCTCACCCTCCCTTTCCGTCCCCTCCCCTCCGTTCCCCTCCAGGTGAAGATCTTTGAGGAGGACTTCCAGAGGGAGCGCAGCGATCGAGAACGCATGAATGAGGAGAAGGAAGAGCTGAAGAAGCAGGTGGAGAGACTACAGGCCCAGGTCACCTTGTCCAATGCCCAGGTGAGAGCAGCTGACCAGGGAAGGGGCACCCGGCTGCCCTCACAAGGTAGGGGTGCGGCTTGGCGGGGCCCTGGTGAAACTGGAGGTCAGGATGCACGTGGTCCTTCCAGCTCTGCCTACCTCTGCAAGTCCCGTCTCCTCTCTGACCCCGCCTCCATGGTTGGAGTCCCCCACTCTCTCTCAGAAGTGAACTGAAGGATGTTAATAGGGACCTAGGGCAATAGGAGGCTTGTGTGAACCCTCCTGATCTCTGTTCAGACCACGCCCGGTGAGCAGGCCTCCCTGAAGCCACCAGCCAGAGCTGGACTCTGCTCCTTGGGGGCCTTCCTTCCCCGGGGCTGGGCCACGAGGGCCGCCAGGAGTGCTGGCCCTTTGCCGCAGCCCATCAGCCCGCAGGGCTTCTTACGGCCTGAGTGCAGGCCTGGCCAGGAAGCAACCTGGGCCAACAGTCTTCTCCCCCTCCCTTCTCCTCTCAGCTAAAAGCATTCAAAGATGAGGAGAAGACAAAAGAAGCCCTCAAACAGCAGAAGAGGAAAGCAAAGGTGAGGAGGTTTAAGGGAGGAAGCAGCACTTACCTCATCTTACCTTACTCAGGGAGCTAAAGTCTGAGTGGGGGAGGCAGCATCTTCTCAGGTGTCCAACTAATTAATGAGGTAGTGCAGGGCAAGCACTTCGAACTACTTGGTACAGACTAAGTGCTCAGAACACGTCAGCTTCATCGGTGGATATTTTGTGCCCTTGTATCAGCCTCCTGTGCACCTACCTGTACCCAGCCACCTGTGTCCCGGTACCCAGCCACCTGTGTCCCGGTACCCAGCCACCTGTGTCCCTGTACCAGCCTCCTGTGCACCTGTACCCAGCCACCTGTGTCCCTTGTACCCAGCCACCTGTGTCCTGGTACCCAGCCACCTGTGTCCCTTGTACCCAGCCACCTGTGTCCCGGTACCTGCCACCTGTGCCCCTGTTCCAGCCACCAGTATCCCAGTACAAGCCACCTGTGTCCCAGTACCCAGCCACCTGTGTCCCGGTACCTGCCACCTGTACCCCTGTTCCAGCCATCAGTGTCCCGGTACAAGCCACCTATGTCCCAGTACCCAGCCACCTGTGTCCCTGTACCAGCTTTCAGAGAACTAAGATACCAAGTAGAGAAAGAGCAGCGAGACAGGCATCACTGGGATGGCCTGTCACAGACTAGAGCCAGACACCAACATTTCTTGCAGGCCTCGGCGGAGCACTACCACATGGAGCCCCACCCAGAGCACCTGTGCGGGGCCTACCCCTACGCCTATGCGCCCATGCCAGCCATGGTGCCTCACCATGGCTATGAGGACTGGTCCCAGATCCGCTACCCCCCGCCCCCCATGGCCATGGAGCACCAACCCCCACTCCCAAACTCACGCCTCTTCCACTTGGTGAGTCTGTGTGCCCCCCCCCCCCACTCTAGGACACACGAGAGGCCCACCCATGCACTTTGCAGAGGGCAAGGTCAAGGGAGGGGGTCTGAGACTGCATTCTTAGCTCTTGGCTGAACAGCACTGTGGTGTGCAGGCAGACGTCCAGAGCCAGGCAGGACTCCAGCCCAAAGCTACTCAGGGTCTCTTGTGTAGGACAGGAAAGGCTCAGAGGGAGGGCGGGAAGCAGGCCAGGGGCTCAGAGTTTGGGTTTGCCTTATTCGTGGAACCTGCACTTGTAACCAGGTACAGGCCTTCAGCTGTGCAGTCTCTCCTTTGCTTTCCTTTTCGTTTCCCTTTCCAGGTTCCCTTCCACTCCCTTCTTTCTTTCCTTTTATTTTGCTGTTCATTCTTTCTCCAAAGAGCTGCTGCCACCTGTCCCACCCTCTCCATCCTTCTGCCATTGTCCTGGTTCGGCATCCCCGCTCCCACCTGGACAATGGCACTGTCTTCTGCCTGGTCCTCTTGTCTGGCATCTCCTGCTCTGCCCTGTCCTTACACACGTCTTCTTGGTAGTCTACACCGGAGCAGAGGCGGGGCTTAAGAGATTGGCTTGGGGGATTGTAGAGACCTAGAACCGAGCTTGGCCACCTTCTTAGCTAGATCTCCTTCAGCGAGTTTCTTAACCCCTCTGAGCCTCAGTTTCCTTACCTGTAAAATGGGGATGGCAGCCCAAGTTGTAAGGATTCAGGTGTGCTGGATTAGCGTGTATTGAGTGCTGTGCTGGCATGGTAGCTGCTCCTGGGATTTTTGAGGGCTGTGATTGGCTACTAAGCCCCACTTCTGTTGCAGCCAGAATACACCTGGCGGCCGCCCTGCGGCGGGATGCGCAACCAGAGCTCCCAAGTGATGGACCCACCCCCAGCCAGGCCTGTAGAGCCAGGTGAGAGTGGCCTTGTCCTGGGTCTCTCCTTTCCCTGGGGGGGATAACTTCTTACCTGCCAGGAACGCCCCAGTCTGGGGATGAGGTCACTGCCTTCTGCTCTTGGTGCCAGAGAGGTCTCACATTTCAAAACAGGGTGAAGAGGATGGGGAGGTGACCGCGGAGCAAGGGGGTTAAAGTCATTCATTCATTCTTCCGAGCTTGGTGTCTGAATGGCGGGCACTCTGCTGGGTGCTGGGAAAGCCACGTGGGTAGAAACAGTCGATGATTCCTGCCCTCGAGGAGCTTACTGCCTCGTGCGGGAGGAAGAAATGAGTAAAAGGCACACACAGGCATCACACAGACAGGCGTTCGAGTGCACTTAGGTGCCCTGAAGAAAGGAGAGCAGATAGCAGAGGATCCTGTTGGAGTCCAGACCCTCAGTGCCTGAGGGACAGTAGAAGATGTCATTGCAGAGAAGTAACACGTACAAAGGCCCTGATGGGAGGGAGGAAAGAAGGAAAGCCAACTGGAGGGTTGAGAGAAAGCCAGAGAAGACTGGAGAAGCCGAGGGCGAGGTGGGGAAGGAGAGCCGGGCGAGGCAAGAGCAGGGAGGTAGGCGAGTCCAGGCTCCACGGGGACCTGCAGACGATGGCGGGGCCTGGTCTTTATCCCAAAGATGATGGGCCATCCTCAGACATGTTTAAAGCAGAGTGGCATGACAGATCAGATCTGCATTTTGAAAAGCTCTATCTGGTCATAGTGCTGGCCAGCCACAGCTGGGGACCGGAGGTCGGTTTGCTAGTCACAGGGGGACTCCAGGACCCCGGTGACTTCCTTTGCTTCCTGCAGGGCTCTGCAGGGCAGAGGGCACTGCCTTGCCTTGGGGGTGGGGGACAAGGAGCTGAGTCCTTCTCTGCACAAAGAGCTGTTTCCTGCGGACTGTGGCTTTGCTGAGCTAGAGCCGGCTCTGCCGGGAGGTCAAGGGCCCCTCACGGAAGGTGTGTGTGCAGACACTGTGGGATGATTGGAGCCAGTGTGGTTTGGAGGAGCTGGTGGTTGGCAGGAGGCACTGGGCTGGTTGGCCATTTTCTCCTGGCTCCTGACAGAGCCCTGGAGGTTGTGTGGAGCCCCTGGGATGCTGCGGGGATAAGGGGCTAGTGGGCGGGGCTCTCTCCTCCCCCAGATATGCTCCCACTCTGGGATCTGGAGTCAAATGGGGTAAGCTCCAACACTTGTAGATCTGGAACTCTGGGCAAATACTTAAAAATCTCTCTGTGCCCTTATTCCCTCCTCCATAAAGGAAAAATAATCTGCCGGCTTCATAGGACTAGGGAAGGACTGGACGACACCGAACGTCCTAGCCCAGGACCTGACACTCCACAGCCCTCAATTCTGGGATTTCCGCTATTCCTTTCTGGTTCCCATAAGCCTTTGAAACCTACTGTACTTCATCATTTCTAAAGTCCTCAATATTTTTCTTTATTTAGAGTCTACGAAAAATGACCGTGAGGGGCCTCAGTGAGACCAGATTCTGTCACTTGACTCCACCCCGTCTTGCAGGATCTCCTGATCTCAGATGCTGAAAAACTGGAGGCCGTGTTCCCTGTGTGGCCAGAGCCTTCACTGGATGGGAGGCTGAGGGGCTCCTGGGTTGTGCCCCAGACCAGCCTAAGCCGTTTCCAGACTAGAGAGGCTCCACACAGAAGGCTTCCATTTGGCCCATCCTTTGGAGCCACGAGGAGATACTCACCGCCTAGCATGGACCAAGTGGAGAGAGGCCTCATCCGACTTTGACCTGCCATGCTCTGTGGAATCACTGGGGGACTTCAGTCTGAAGAGTGGGGTACAGCTGAGACCCTTCCCTTTCAAAACTTCCCCGGAAGTGGTCCCAGCCCCTCTGTGGAACATGTTCAATTCACATGTGTGTTGAATTTTTGCTTCAAGCCCTGTAGTAGCAGGACCTGCCCCATGCCCAAGCCTCCCCCCCACCCCCGAGGAGCTCCAAGAAGAACGAGTTTGCTCTCAGAAGCAGAAGACAAATGTTCTGTCACAGGGCCCTCCACTTCCACCCACAGCAGCCTTGCCAGCACCGTGGCAGCCTGGGATGAAGGCCACGCCAGCCACCCATGCCGAGGGGCCCACCATGAGGATGGCAGACCCTCGGCCCTACATTGAAGGCTTGGGGTGCCAGAGGACCAGATCAAGGTGGCTGGCTGTCCCTGGCCAGCTGTTTGCACGAATCTTGGACATAAATCCAAGTTGAAGATCAGTATTCTGTGATTTGTATTTTTTTATGGCCTGGCTAGTGTTCCCTCCGCAGTCGATGAGAGTGCTGCTTTCTGTGCCCCATTCCCCTCTAGTCTCGAGACCATCACCAGGGCTCTTGGCAGATTTCCCCGGGCTCTGCTCCGAGCCCCTCCAAGGGCGGGGCACCCAGGGGCAGTGGAAGAAGTCTGGGCTGAGAGTCAGGCGACTTCACATGTTGGGAGGCAGTGGGCAAGGCCGGCCCTTCTGTGAGACGGTTTCCTCACCCATCACATGAACTACCTCGTCTCAGCCCCAGCTTCCTGGAGAATTGTGGGAGGGAATGAGTGTGGATGGGAACTGCTTTTGTAAACTCCAAATGCCAAGTTAGAGAAGCACAGTGGGTCTAGGTAGAAACCAAATAGCAGGGGCCCAAAGCACTCCCTCCATTTCTCTTCTCCCTCCAACTCCCTCCCTACCCAGCCCAGTGAGGACAGCCCCAAGGAGGAAGCACCACAGTAGGCTCAGCTGTTGCAGAAAGGCCTTTACTGGGCAGACAGGGAGGGAGGAGTCTAATGCCAGGGACCAGGGTGAGGGGAAAGGGCACGTCCTCCAGAAAAGCAGGGGTGGCATCCCTGCCCTGGGGCCTCAGCCTGAATGCACTAAGGGCCGGCCCTTCAGACAGGCTCAGGGGAGGTCCGCCCATGAGGGCTTCGGGCCCCTCCTTCATGGAGATGCCATTCCTGACACGAGGACGTGGCCCTGGCTCTCAACATCTGCCTTGGCTGCTCTATGGGAACACTACAGTGGGGGTGGAGGGTAGGGGACTCGAGAGGGCCCCTCAGGAAGGAGAAGAGGCTGCATGGTGGAGAGGAGGGAGATCAGGCAGTGTGGTAGACCCAGAAAGTTCTGGGCACTTAAGTGGTGGTGGTATCTGGAGGCAAAGGGAGGTGCTGGCCCCCAAGTTGAGGTCTAGGTCAGAACAGAACAGTTGGAGCTTGAGCTGGTTTTAATGTGGGCTCAGCTGAAAGTGAATGGTTCTCGTCCGAACAGAACTGGAGAGAAGGGGGAGGTGTTCTCCTGCACTCCCGCACTCCCAGCACAGAGCTGTGCGTACACATATGGTACACATTCCCCGTATTCACGCAGGTACACACAGGTGGTGGTCCCTCCTGCACACACACCGTCACACACACCTGTAGGCACGTGTGCAGACGCCCACATGCACAGCAGTACAGACACAACTGTTTGCATGTGTTTGGGTCAAGTTGGGGCCTTGTGTAATAGGGGTCTATGGTGGGAGTGTGGCGTAGTTGGAGAAATGGATTCCTTCCTGAACGGAGTCCCTCCCCAGCCCCCGCACGGAGGACAGGGGGTGGGGCAGGCCTGATTTACTTCCCCTGGACCGCCAGAGCTGCCTGCCGCCTCATGTAGGCCAGGATGTCCATCTTGACGGTGCTGACCGTGGTCCGGTGGTACCAGCGCATGATGGGTATGCCGTCTGGCCCCACCAGGAACTTCTCAAAGTTCCAGCGGATGTCGTGGACCTTCATGGGTTCCCAGAAGAGGCGGCCAGGTGAGCCCAGGAGCTCTGAGGTGGGGGGGCAGGAGTTCTGCAGCGGGAATGAGAAGCGTGTCAGCCCTGCTTGGGGCCCTTCCCACCCTCCCTCTCCAGGCCTTCCGCGAGGGCTTAGAGGGGAAGGTAGGAGAAGCCTGGCACTGAGCAAAGAGCACCAGTTTCGGAGTTGAAAATGGAATCCCAGGACCAGCTTAGACTCTAGTGGATTGTAGGACTCTAGCAGCTTTTCCCTTCCGGGGCCCTGCTTGGGCCTTATTTATACAATGGGCTGTTGTGATCCTAGGGTCTGCCAAGCTTGACGGTTAGAATGATAAATGCCAGGAAATCCCCCCCAGGGGCCCAGAGGTGGGCGAGGGTGGCATGGGCTGTGTCTCCCCAAGGGTGGGAGCTGGGAGTGGCTGTAGCTCTGTCCAGAGCCAGGTCAGCGGGTCAGTTGTGGCTACGCACTCACCTTCAGGAACGTGTAGAACTTCTGCTCTTTCTCTCCGTTCACATCCCCTTTCTCAAAGAGTTGGAAATTGGGGACAAAGCCCCCGCCTGGTCGGACATGCCTACAAGGAATGTTCTTATGTGGGTCCCAAGGAGATGGGCCTAGGGCTCAGAAATGACAAGAAGGGACTGTGCAGGGAGGGGCTATTGGGAATCTGGAACTTTTCCCACACCAGGCAGTGGGAGTTGATGAAAATTGAATGGACACAGGCATAGTGTGGATGTGCAAGCTTCTTTTTCCGGTTTGGTACCTTCTCAGTAACCCTGTCCCCTGCCTACACTCCCCCCAACACACCCCCCGGCCCTGCCACCATCCTATCATGCACACACAGGCAGTCATCCCTGTGTCCGACCTCTCTTTGTTCATGCCAGCGAACGGGGTTCCTGGAAGGGGAGCATTGTTCTTGGTGGCTAAGTACCCATCAAGAGCAGAGGCCAATGCAAGAGATCCCCGGCACCTCGGCTGGGGCACAGGGGACTGTACTTTCTCAGGACACCAAGCAAGCAAGCACTCACTTGAGGCTGGGTAAGATTTCCGAGTTCTCTCCTGGCTCCTGTTTTCCGAATTGGTTGCAGGGGAAGCCCAGAATGACTAGACCAAATGGTTCAAGCTCTTCCTGTAGTGCATTCAGTTCTGGGCCAGGGTGAAAGAGAGCAGAGATGAACGGAGACTATCAAGGACCCCTGTCTTGTCTGCACCCCTCCACCTGCTCACCCATTGTGAGCTGAAACCAACCGAGGCCTGACTGGGGAAGATTGCTCAGCAAGCGTGACAATGCTGGGCTACAAGCCTCATTCTCCTGACTTCAGTATGGTTGTATTGGAGATCTGGAGAGAAAGCAATATGCTTTCTCAAACCAGAAACCAGTCAACTGCTCACTGCCACTGGGCCTGTAGGCTAATGGCTCCTCCAGGACTCTCAGGATTGAGTCCCTTAGAGCAAGAGCCATACATCCCTGGGCAGAAGACTTCCTGGCAGTTCGGGAATTGAATGGAGGCCATGGCCCAGCTTCCCAGCTCCCTCAGTGCCAGCACCCAGCCCATCTCTTGCACAAACACACTCTGCTCTATTCCAAAGTCTGGAAAGAAGGATTCTAGAGAAGAGCCCACTGGGCCATCCAGCCCACTGTCACTCTGCTTCTGGGAATTTGCCTGAGACGGCCAGGCAGACATTCAGGGTCAGGTTCCTTGCTTCCCCCAAAACCCTGCCAGCGGACTGTGCTCAGCCCCATGGCATTTTCCTGTGGGTGGGGTCAGATAGCCTCTGGTCAGCCTGTTCCCTCAGGCTGTTTCCTCTGCCCTGGCTAAACAGAGAGGAGTGAGGATACCAGGATCACAAAACCTAGCGCAAACACCTGGGATTGCCACTGACACGTGTCCTCGGGGCCTCAATCTAACTGCCCAGTTTCCGGATAGGAGCCAAGAGAAGCACTAGGGCCGATGGAGCTGAGGGCAGATGGGAGATTCTCACCAGGATAAAGATACCATTTCTTACTCCCCTGGAAGAACACCCCAGGCACAGACCCAATGTCCTCCATCCCTCTGTTTTCAGGGCAGTTGGGTCCCCAGAGATGAAGGGTTACTGGGAATCTTCTAGAACATGTCTGAAGGCAGTCAGACCTCAGGCTTATATAGTCATCTTCACTGATATATGGAAGACAGTAGAGTTGGGATACAGGACTTGGAATCTTGGGATCTTGGTCACCCCTTCCTGCTTGCACCGAAAAAACTCCTGTGATTAGAATGTGCCTAACTGGCAGAAATAGCCTCACAGCAGGGGGCGAGGGTGGGCTCTTACCAACGTACTGGCCCGTCAAGCCTCAGTAGCTGGCCACGTTGACAAAGAGGATGTATTTGCCAGCGAACTGCTTGAAGGGGATGTACTCCTGCCCGTCGATGGTGAGGGCTCCGTAATCATAGATGGTGCCGCTCACATCAGCATGGCAGTCCGTCTAGAACAGAGGAAGACCAGTCCCGGGGAGCGGTTAGGGCTGGAAGGGAACCCGGGCATCTCCGTTTTCAAGATCATGAAAGATATCAACAGGGCGAGTGACTTACCCAAGACCAATCTAAGAACTAGAACTGGACCAGAACCAAGGTCTACTTCCTTAGGCAAGGGAATGCTTATGAAAGCACTTAATCAGCAGCTGGGTGTGTGGAACCCTGCTGTCCTACTTCCATGGCCATTCCGTCGCCTCCTGTGCCCAATGCCTAAACACTGGCCAGGCCCGGAGAGACACCATGCTGGTGCAGGAGGTTGCCTTACTCCGGGTTGCTCCTGGAGGCTGCCGGGGCCGCTGCTGCAGACAGCCAGGCAGGGGACAGTGTGGGCCAGCTGATCGCATTGCCAAGGACGAACTGAACAGAAAGGAGGAAGTGGCTGTGTGCAGAGGGGTGATTCAGATATGGAAGACTGGAGGACTGGAAAGCTGAGGCTGTTGCTACAATATAAGGAAGTAGGAGGAGCCAGGAAGGGGAGAGGCCTGCCTGGAGGATTCCATGTGCCGGCAAAGGGAAACCGACAGGGCCTCGCCCATGGGAGATGTTCCCTGTAAGTGTGTAGCTGGGATGACCGGTATGCCTTCCTCTGTGCCCAGCTGCTGCGCACCCCACCCCCACCCGCCGACAAGTGACCTTCTAGAACAAGTAGTGGACAATGGACTCAGGTGGGGATGCGGATTCCATGTCCAGCTCTGCCGCTAACTCCCTGTGTGGTCTGGGGCTATAGCTCCTTCTCTTCTCTGGGCCTCAGTTTCCTCTTATAAGATGAGAACCTTGAACTGGATCAGCCACGCTCAACCATGACGGCTTGCCAGCATCACCAGCAGTGGGCAGGGGAAGGAGTGGGCCCAGTGCCAACCAGCAGGGCATTGCCTGGACGCCACTCTCCACCTACCCCAGCTCCGGCACAGGCGACGAAAACCTGGGTCTACTATTTTTTTTTTTTTTTTCTGGGTCTACTATTGAAAGGGTGTCTTGGCGTCAGTCACACAATCAGCAGCAGTGCTGGTCATGAGGGGAAAGGAAAGTGTTGGCCAGCATTATACTGGGTCATCTCTGGCCATGATGGGGGAGGAGACAGGTACCCAGACAATAAACAAATGTAGTACGAACTAGCATTACAGATCAGGAGAGACCGGCGGTAGCAGTGAGAGAAGCAAATCCACACCCTCTCCTCCCCATCGGTCTTGGAAGGCTTGCTGTTAAGGTGAGGCACCTGGGCCCAGCCAGATGAAGGGAGTCATCTGGTTGGCAGGGTGTGGCCCCAGGAGGGTATAGAAAAGTCACCTCAGCCTGGAAAATGTCGCAGGTCTGCTGAGCCTGGCGAGGCAGGGCTCCTTCCGGCAAGCCATTCCCAGAGAGCTGTGAGCTCTCTTCTCGGCCTCAGTGCCGATTCCCTGTTTTCCGTGAAACTGGCAGCCCATGCCCCGTGACTTCCAGCGGGTGCCAGAGACAGGTCCGAAACCTAAGCTCCACATTCCTCTAGCCCCAGCTGGGTCAGTTCCACCACTGAACACAAACAACCAGGGTAC
This sequence comes from Mustela lutreola, assembly GCF_030435805.1. Classification (NCBI taxonomy): domain Eukaryota; kingdom Metazoa; phylum Chordata; class Mammalia; order Carnivora; family Mustelidae; genus Mustela; species Mustela lutreola. The sequence goes on along the minus strand of NC_081294.1, from coordinate 42,710,259 downwards.
AGCACACCCGGCCCAGAGCTGGCAGAGGAGGTCTAGCAAGCCAGAAGGCAAAGACTCCCCACTCGCCGCTCCAGCTCTTCCCCTCCACCCCCATCCAAAGGCAAATTCTGGGAATTGACGAGAACAAAAGCCTTCAACAGGTTGTCCAAATAACAGAAGCTTGTAAATAGGACAATCTGCTTCTGAGCACAGCTTCAGGATGGGGGTGGGGTGAGGGGACTCTCCTCTCACTACGCTAGGCTTTTTAGTCTTTGCTGGCTCTGTGGCCCTGAGGGTGTGAGTCACTTTCACTCTGGGAGCCTCAGGTGGCTGACAGGCAAGGATAATGCCACCTGTCCCCAAACAGCTGTGCGAATCTCTGTGCAGATCAGAACAGTCTTGAAAGCCTCAAGGAGAGAAATCCCCATACCAGGAGATAGTGATTATTCTGCCAGCAGCTAGGGGGAAAGGCCCTGAGGGTCCTCTGTTATTGTGAAGAGGGCTTTGAGGATCTCCAGCCAGGGGAAAGAGGAGGCTGCTGCAAGGTGTCTCTGGGGAGAAGCGATGAGGACAGAGCCTCCAAACTGTCTGCCACTGAGCCCAGGGCTGTGGGTTCAGACACCATCCATGGTGACTCTGACCGGGACCCCTCCTTTCCTTTCTGCGGGGCTCTGGCGGCTCGCCTGTCAGATGGGCTCAGAGTCAGTGTTGTCTTAAGGGCTCTTCATCTCTGTCAGCCTGTGGTTCCATGATTCTCTCTGCCTGGTTGAGTCACCTAGAAACCAGCGGTTACTAGGATCTCGTGCACGTCAGCGGTCATTACCCTCTCCAGCTTCTGCAGAGTCCTTCTGCACAGCAAGGACAGGGAGCCTGGATAGCTTAAAGCTGGGCTGGAGATGGGACACAGCAAGGAAAGGAGGATTTCCTTCATTATCTGGCTCCTCCCTTTGAACTGGGAGGAGGCAGACATCCCTCCGAGAAGGTCACCTACTGCCCATCCCATTCCTCACGTGCCTCACCATCCTATCCCTTGGCCCTGGAGTTGGAGGTAAGGTAGGTGGTTGAGTCTTAGAATCCGGAGCTAGGACATCTCGACTCTCAGGCCCTGGGAGGAGAGATGGGCATGCCCAGACTGTCGTTAGTCAGCAAGTCCTAATAGGCTGCCTCTGATAGGATCATACCTCACCCTAAGACTTTTCTAGACATACCCATCCTGTTCTCTTTGAATCCACCTATTCCTTCCCCAGAGTTCTGCAAATAACACAGAGCTATGATGAGTTATTCATGGGGTCTACCTTCGTACCTCCAGCCTTCTCGAGTCAGAGCCCAATCTTCTCTGGCTTTCCCTAGACTGAAATTAAAGGCTGACTCCATGCTGCTGGCCTGCCCACCGCCAGCTCTATCCCACACCACAATCTTGACACTCAATCCCATCCCTCACCTGGAAAATGTCTTTTGAGTTGAGGATAATGAACAGGGCTGGATACAAAGGAGGAGTCGTAGAAATGCCTTTATAACCATCTACTCCAAAGAGAAACAGACTGAATAGGATTTAGCAGAGGACAGGACAGGATGGAGGGATAGACACATACAGAAGGAACCCTGTGCTTGGAATGTGCTAATTGGACAGTGGATAGAACTTTGGAAATAGGATTATGGACTCCTAAGATCTTAAAGACCCAGAAGATTTTAGAAAGACAGAAGCTCAAAGCTTCTCTTGAGCTTATACAAGCATGTAGGGTGTGTATGTGTGTGTATGTGTCTGTGTCTGTGTGTGTGTGTGTTATGTGTGTTGGGAGAGTGGAGACACAATCTCTCTCTTTGGATCTTTACCCAAAGGCTTCTGCCTCCCACCCTGGGGAAGAAGAGAGGTCTACTGGGCCCATTCTGGCTTGTACTATCCTAGGAGATGAGCAGGCTGGGTCACCCCACTCCTGGCTTCAGCATCCCCACTCTAGCTAAGGGTCACACATTCTGCTGGGGATAGACAGAGGTTCAGGAGAATTCCGCCTCTCCTGTGAGCTGGCAGTCCCCAACTTTCTCCAGCTACCAGGTCTGCTCAGGCCACTATGGACAGTGGGTGGTGGGTGGAGAAGCTGCCCCAGAACACACCTTCACAGAGCAGCAGGTGGATTTTGCAGCTTCCCCAAGCATTCCCCCGGGAAACCATCAGCTTCCTTGTGCCCCCCACCTTCACTTCCCTCCCCTCCCCGCCCCGCCCCGCCCCCACCCCACCCTGCCCCCACCCCAGCCCACCACAGATGAACAACCTGAGGCCCATAAAGGATTGAGAGTCTAGCCAGTGTCCTGGGGACTGTGCACTGTCAATCCAGAGTGCTTTCGGTCACGGATGTCTGCCTCTTCTACCAACGCCCTGGAATCCTAGCGGGCATTTCTCCCTGCGTTAATGCTTGGGCTAGAAGAGCCCTCGCCGCCGTAAATTCTCCAAGACCGGGACCACCCAGCTCCTTGCCTATCAGTCTCCCCTGGGAACCTCCGCAGCCAGCCGAGATGCGGAGTCTCTAGGCCTTTTTCTGTGCCCCCGCCCACTTCAGGCCCGCCTGAAGGGGAGTAGCTGGGGACCGGCTTGGCATGCTCGTAACAAGGCGACCCTGAGGCAGCTGTGGGGCAGACGGGGTCAACTCGGCGAGGGGGACTCTCCTCCCTATTCATTCTGCCCACCCAGGGCACTCAGATCTCCCATAGATAAAACTGTAAAGATAGAGGCGCGCCGGGCGGGGGTCCCGGAGGCGGAGAGGGAGGAACCGGGGTTAAGGTCCTCGCACCAGGTGTTGCCCCTCCTGGAGGGGAGCCCGGGAAGATGGGTGCCTCGCCACCGACAGACGGACACCTGGGGGCTCTGTTCGTCCCGCCGGGGCCCCACCCCTAAAGCTCACTCACCTTAGACTTTTCCTGCCCCCGGCTCGGCGGGACGAAGCCAGCCAGGAGCAGGGAGAGAAGGCAGGACGCCCGCAACAGCCGGACCATGGCTGGCACGGGGCGCGTCTCGGGCTCGACTGAGACGCTGTCTGATCCCGGGCCACCGCCGTCTGAGGGGTCCGATGCCCTCAGCCACCTTTCAAGCCCTCAGCGATGACCAATCCGCGGCCGGCCCGGAGTCCCTGTAGCCAATTGCAGGGGGGCTGGCATTTCAGGGGCGGGCGCAGTTTACCCTCCTTCTCCTCCCTAGGCTCAGGGCGACAGTGACATAAGCAAGTCTGGGCAAAAATGGGAGCGGGTCCTTGTGGACCTATGAGGCTGCCCCCTCTTCTTTAGGCACAAAAGAGCAGGTGGAGGCATGCATAATGTCCTCCAGCATAGCCAGGGGAGAGGGCTTTAAACTCTAACTGAAGAACCGATGGAAGGCTCAATCCTAGGAGACATTTCTTACTCCTAGGTTGTTTTTTTTTTTTTTTTTTTAAACACCCTGTGGTGCTCCCTCTTTCCTCTTTCTTCCTTCCTCCATTCCAGTTGAAGGATGTTAAGGATTGAAAATGACAGCAAGATCTGCGGTGAGACTGCTAGGAACATTTGTTCCACACAGGTTTACCGCTTAAGCAGCAAAGAATGGGGGCACCTGGGTGGCTCAGTTATTTGAACGTGGGACTCTTGTTTTCCGCTCAGGTCACGATCTCCGAGCTCAGGGAGGCAAATGCTTTGGATTCTCACCCCCTCTTCCCCTCTCCCTGTGCATGCATGCTCTCTAAAATAAATAAATAAAATCCTTAAAAAAAAAAAAAAAAGGTGGGAGGGAAGCAAAAAGTGGATGCCCACAGATTTTGAAAGCAGTCCCCTACTGGAGAGAACACTGGGATATCTCAGCCCATTTGTGAGCAGAAAATACATTGCTCACTGTGTTGTCTTGAAAGTGTTGCTTTCCCCCTCTGGGTCTTGGTTTCCCCCAACTGTGTAATGATGGATTAGCTGATGACCTCCTGAAGCCTTTCTGGTTCGGCCTAGATGGCTTGCTTCTAAAATAAGAGAAAGACCTAGAATAGAAGTTCCTTGAGAGTAGGGACCATGATCATGACCTGGCCCAGAGCCTAGAGCACAGGTGTTAAATACTTGTTGCATTAATCAACCAAAAAATTCATTTCTCTGCTTGGAGATACCGTTGATTAGGTAGGCAGTTCTAGGTCTGGGCTGTCTTGGTACAATCGTGTTCATAGAGAGAGGAATGTGTTGGGATCAGTACTTCCCAAAACTGCCCAACTACCAGAGTCACCTGGGAAGCTTCTAGTCGATTCCCAGACCCCAGTCCAGAATCACTGCATTAGAATTTCGAGGGGGCAGAGGCTGAGAATCTGCTTTCAAACATGTCCCAAAGGTGATTCTGAGGCAGGCGATCCTGTCTTCTGGCAGAGAGGTGCCTTGAGATAGCATGCCTTTCCTCTGATTGGCGATTTTGTCCTTGTGGGAGTTTGGAAGTTCTGTTTCAAGTCCCATATTCTCCATAAAGCCTTTCTTACTTCAAACCACAGCCTGTTGAAGGGAACATTGAAGTCCAGAAAGTCTTTAAATGAGTTAAAGTGCAGAAGCATTTGAACAGCGGCTGACACAAAGTATGTTTTCAATAAATGTTATTTGAAGATTTTATTTATTTATTTATTTGACAGACAGAGATCACAAGTAGGCAGAGAGGTAGGCAGAGAGAGAGGAAGGGAAGCAGGCTCAATCCCAGGACCCTGAGATCATGACCTGAGCCGAAGGCAGAGGCTTTAACCCACTGAGCCACCCAGGTGCCCCTTCAATAAATGTTATTTAACCACCCATTTCACTGAGGCTTAGAGATGGGGAACGGTCTGCCACGTTCCCACAGTAAATTGGTGGCAGAGTGGAGACCAGAATCAAGATCTCTAGACTCTAATCTCAGGCAGTCCTCACTTTGCTCCTTGTGTTTTGAAGGTTGTGTTTACCCACAGATACAAATGTCTGTACACCTATCAGTCTGTCAGAAATCCATTGTTCATTATGAGTAGGCATCTAGTGACCCTCAAAATATGTGTCTGGCACCATGTAAACACCATGAGAGACATCAGAGAGTTTTCCGGAAGTTTCAGTCTCTGTCCTCAATGTGTGTCCTATAGAGCCAGAAGTAGAATGAGGCCAGTAAGCCCCTAGGGTCTAACAAGTGCACAGCCAACCCCCAAGAGTGAGGGCCTCCTTCATTTTGGCACCCTCTGTGGTGACTTGCCTCATGTTGGTCCCAGCCCTGGTGTTCAGTTTCTTTGGGGGAAATAAGAAGGAGTCAGAAGCCTAAGGCTTGTGGTGGGGCCACACACATGTCACTTTCCTTCTCTGGGTCTCAACTGGTCCAATGGTTGAACAAGAGTCTTTGGCAGTCTTTCGGTGATGGTCTCTGTGGCTCTCCAGTTCCAAGGGTCTAAGGAAAGCATGTGCTTCCAGAAACTCCGGAGTGCAGGCATCACGGACCATGGCTGTGGTCGGTGGAGCATGGTGGGCACTGCGGACCACCTATACTACTACTTTCAAGAGGGCTGAGCCTTCACACCAGGAACATGAAGACAAACATGGAAACAGCATGCCCCAGTCTTTTCACCACCCACCTTTTGAGCTCATTTAGTTGATTTGTTCCCAGAACCCTGTGTTTTGAAAGATGTTATTCTCCACCAGGCTGTTTCCTCTTGGCCTCAGGTTGAAGTCCAAATTCCTTAGTGCTTTAGACAATGTCCTCAAAGTCCAGCCACACTCCTCTCATTCTCTCTACCTCAGCTGTACTGGGTCTTTTTTCCTTTCTTCCAACATGCCATTCTCTCTTACCTCCAGGTTTTTGTCTCAGCTGTCCCCTCTGCCTGGAGCACTCCACATTCTCTCCTTAATTCATTCGCTTCTACCCTGTTCCAGGTCTCCACTTCTGTTCAGGTCCCCCTTGTTTTAGTATTGTTTTTAGAATGTCTGATAGTTTCTATATCAACCCTTTGTTTTCCTTTATCATCATTTCTTGTTTACTTTCTACATCAAGTCACAGGGTCCACAAAGGCTTCATTCCCAAAACTTTGCCCAGGGCTTGACACACAGAAGATGCTCAGTAGATATTACATAAATAATTGCCAAATAAAACACTATTCAGAATAAGGAGAGCTTCAGGTCAGCATGTACTAACAGTTTAAGCCCACAAAACTGGTCTGATTCTAGCAGCTAGTAAGATATGAGACATGTGCACGATGCTAAGTGAGCTTATCACAGGAGAGTAAATGATTTGCATTGGGTTTCAAGAAAGGAAGGGTAGAGACAGACGCTGTAGAGGAATCAGAAGCCAGTGTGCTTCCAGCCTGAGGCTGTGCTCTACAGAGTCCCAGGCAAGTGGGCAATCAATGCCTCTTCACCATTTTTTTAGGGAGCTTACTACTTACCTGTTTGGTGGGTAGGTAGGGACTACTGATGACTTGAAGGTTTTCTAAAAAGTGCTGATGCTCTGTGTCTTTGAGGAAGATAGAACACGAGGTAATAAATAAGGCGGGCTGTAAAAAACCAGAACAATGGAAGCCAGCCCTATCACTGCTGAGTAAGCGCTGGACTTGACGATGGGGTCAGCCAGCCCAACTGATGGGTTCAGATGGGGGCAGGAGAAGGGAGGCCCAGCCCCCATCAGCACAGTGCCAATCCCAAACAGTAGCCCTATTTTGCAATCAAGAAGGGATTGCAGAACCCAGGGGCAACCTGTTGCTGCTGGTTTTCTGACCAATCGGCCAATCCAATCTGAGAGTCAGCCAGGAGACAGGGAGTCCATCAAAAGGAGACATAGCTAGAGCCTTTACTTTCGAAACCAGGGCCTTTCAAACTCTGGGCCTTAGTTTCTTCATCTGTGGATTGAGGAGTTGGACAAGTTGATCTCAAGGGCAAAACTGTTGGACAGTAAGAGTAACAGCCAGCATTCACCCAAAATCCTATAAGGACCAGATATTGCTTTAGATTTATTCATTTTTGGAAAACCCCTGCAACCTCATGAAGTAACTAACATTACTCTTCCCATTTTGTAGGTAAAGAAACTAATACATAGAGAGGTTAAGGTCATGCAGTTGGTAGATGGTAGAACCAGAATTCTCATGCGGATGCTCTGTCTCCAGAGCCCTTGCCATTAATCTCTAAGCCCGTGTTGTCCAAGTGGCAGCTATGAGCCAGCTGTGGCTAGTGCGTGTTTGGAATGTGCCTAGTCCAAATTGAGATGTGCCACTTGTGTAAAATCCATACTGGTTTTTGAAGACTTAGTATGAAAAAGAGAATGTAAAATACCCCAATATTTATATCATTTACATGTTGAAATGTTCATAGTTATATATTGGGTTTAAAAATATATATATATATATATATTTAAAAAGACTTTATTCATTTACTTTAGAGCTAGAGAGAGAGAGCCTACGAGTGGTGGGAGGAGCAGAAGGAGAGGAACAAGCAGACTCTGCACTGAATGCAGAGTCCAACGTGGGGGCTGATCCACAACCCTGGGATCATGACCTAAGCCGAAATCAAGAGTCAGACAATCAACTGAACGAGCCACCCAGTCGCCCTGAAAATATGTTCTTGAAATTAATTTCACTTGTTTCTTTTTACATTTCAGAATGTGACTGCTAGAAAATTTAAAATTACGTATATGACTGATGTTCTATTTCTACTGGACACCACTAGTTTAAGCTATATAATCTTAAAACATTGGTAAAGGATTATGGTTGCCTGCTTATCGCCTGTCTGAGGTCCCCAAGACCGCTTCTGGGTTCAGTGATTCACAAGGAGGACTCCTAGATCTCAGCATAAGTCATCCTCATGCTATGACTTCTTATAGTGAAAGCTCACAAAGCAAAATCAGCAAAGGGAAAAGGTGGATGAGACAAGGTCTGGAGGAAACCAGGAGCAAGCTTCCAAGAGTCCTCTCCCAGCTGAGTCACATAGGATGTGCTTAATTCCTCTACCAATGAACTGTGACAACACATGTTGTCAAAAATGCCATCTGCCAGAGAGGCTCAAGAGACACTCAGTGCCCAGGGCTTTTCCTGGGAGCTAGCCAAGTAGGCATCCTCTGTTTTTTTGTTTTTTTGTTTTTTTTTTTTTAAAGACTTTATTTATTTATTTGACAGAGAGAAATCACAAGTAGATGGAGAGGCAGACAGAGAGAGAGAGAGAGAGGGAAGCAGGCTCCCCGCTGAGCAGAGAGCCCGATGCGGGACTCGATCCCAGGACTCTGAGATCATGACCTGAGCCGAAGGCAGCGGCTTAACCCACTGAGCCACCCAGGCGCCCCCCTCTGTTTTGTATGTACCAAAATTCTGGACTTCCAGAAGGAGAGCAGGTAGGTGTTCAGCATAAACCACATTACCTGTATCAACAGTTTGGGCACAGTGACCCACTCTTATCAGTTCTGGGAATGGTGGAAATTCTCCTGAAACTAAAGTTCCCAAATGCCAAACAAGGGCCAACTGCAAGTTGATCTTTCCAAGCATTGAGGTCCCCTATGTTTAGTCTTTTCTGCAGATCTCCCAGTTAAACTTGACCAGGATCTGGCCTGGCAAGTTGGACCAGGTTTGTTGAGTTTACGTGACATGAAGTTAATGAATCCCACTTGCTCCAAAGCCTGCTTAGTGAGAGGGAGACTTATAAAAAGTGGAAGGGCCTCTCTTAGAGACTATCTCACTCAACCCTCTCATCTGAGAAGCTGAGTGATTTGTTTAAGGTCCCGCAGCAAACACAGGCATCTATAAGGGTGACACGTAGAGTAAACGCAGTGGCAAGCTTTCAGCCAAAATGCCACTTCTGTTCTCTTGGATGCCCTTATATGTTGCTAGAACCCAAAACCTTTCCCCCATTTCTTAGTAGTAGGAAGCCCTATGTCTCTGCTGACCTCACCCCGCCCCCTACCTCCATCCTTTCTAGGTTATTGTTGGGCTAGAAGATTGTAGTGCTGGAGGAGCACTATGTAACAACCTTCATAAATCAGCACTTAACAATGAACAACCCACATCCTACTTCCAGTGAGTTAACTAACAATGCATCAAATTGCATCAAACCAATGAGGACTAGAAGGAACTGATAAACTCTAGAGCAGAAGAACAAGATGGGGTAGGTATCTTATCACTGCCTGTCCCCGACTCGCTTCTCCCAGTACCACTACAGCTAACAAATAGGTCAGTTTCATATCACTCCTACCCCTTCCCTGACTCAGAAGGTTCATGTCAAATGGGCTTGCGAAGTCTCTTTGAGAAGGTTTTGGAGTCCTGGCCCTATCTCAGTATGTGCCATAGCCTAGTCCCTTTTGCAGTCCCTCCAATTCGGAAATGAGGAAATCAGAATTCTGGCCAGTCTGAGAGGGCACAGCTTCTCATTAACCAACCCCAGGGAAGGAGTCCATGAGGACAAATGGGGTTGTGCCCAGGAGAATCTGGGTTGGGTTAAGGGCGATGGGGGAATGAAGGTAAATCATAGTAAATCATGTGGTTTCCTCCTTCATGGCTCTTGTCACTTTTCAGATGGCTGTTTTGGTTTGAAATGAGCAAGGACATGAAGTTCAGAGTCTGCGTATTACCATGCCCATGCACATTCCCCATGAGGTCAAGAGGCTGGGATGACCTCTCTGGGGTCCTAACCTTATTCAGACACACTCTACCACCGCCTGCCTGGGTAGCTTCAGCCAAAGCAGATTCATCCTTCTGGGCCATGAACCTCCCGGTGGGAGGTGTTAAATAGGGTCAATGGCCTTCTGCCCTGCTGGCTCAGGAAGCCTTTCAGAGGGCTCTGATAGAGTGTTGGAGCAGAAAGATGCTAGAACATGAACTTCAATGAGAACTGAGGATATTTTCCCCCTTCCAGTTCATTCTTTCTCTCTAAAGCCATGCCTTGTCAGTGCCTTTTCCTCATGTTACTGAGGTCATAAACTTACTAAGCCTACTGGTGCTACGCGCTGTCCCAGCTGCTGAGGGTTCAAGGACTCAGAGTGGATAAGGAGTGAGGCTTGTAGTCTGGTAGGAGGTGACCATAAACCGGCTACGCAGGGTGATGGTTACTCTCGGAGGGGAAAATGGCAATACGGAGCAGGAAACCTAGCTTAGCTCAGTGGCTGCAGGGCCGGCTTCCAGGTGGAAGTAACTGGCAATCTGGGAAGGAGTAGGAAGAGACACAAGGGAGATGTTTGGAGCGGAAGAAACAATTTCATCAAAGGCTGAGTGGCCTCTTCCAGTTTTAATACTCTGCATTCTTCATGGCTGAAGCAGAGAGTTCAAGGTGAAAAGTGACAAGAGGTAAGCCTGGAGAGGTAAACAAGGGCAGATGGAGATGGCTTTGATGACCTTGGACTTCATCCTGAGGACAGCAGACAGAAGTAACCTCTCTCCCCACATCACTTTGTTTTGTTATTCTTTTATTACTTTTCACAATTTTAAGTGATCTCATTCTTTTTTAATTTATCTACCTATCTATGGTCTATCCCCTTCTTCCAACTCGAATGTAAACAACAGGGGGTGGGACCAGGATGAGGGAGAGGGGATGGAGTGGAGGGGGAAAGGGAAAGGCAAACATGTTTTTAATAGCCATTGTGCGTGTGAGTGCGCGTGCGCGCATGTGCAACACAGTGCCAGGCACCTTTCAGATAGTCTTTGAGCAGGGCCCCGTTACTACCCCCATTTTACAAGGGAGGAAACAGACTCCGAGGGATGAAGTACCTGCCCAAAGTTATTAAATGTGTCAAATGCGGAAATGGATCCTCTCTCCATTACGGAAGAAGGGATATAGAAGGGGATAGGAGAAGAGAAAAGGAAGAGGAAGAGAGCCATGGTGGGGAGAAAGGGGCAGGAAGTAAGGTGTGGGGGCCCTGGCACACTGCCAGGCAAGGGCAATGGGCCCAGAGTTGTTCTTACATCCCAGAAGGCTGATGGGGGATGTTTATGAGAAATCTCAACATTCAGAAGGAGCATGACCTCCCAGCCTGCCTGTTCCTGCCCCGTGACTGCTCCTGGCTATAAACAGCCTGTTTATTAACCCCAGGAAACTGGCTCCTTTACCACTTAGCTTTATCTCCCGGGATGGGCGGGCTTGAAGAGCAGGGGGTGCCTGGCCAAGAGGAGGAGCGGCTACTGGAAACCCAGTGATCCTTAAAGAGCGGGGTCAAAAGAAGCCACAGAGAGCACACATTCTGTTTACCTCCACCCCCTTGCAGAACTGTCAGCATGGTGGGTTAATGGGCCCTAAAAACCCTTGACCCAATGGTTGCCACTTTAAGGAAATTAAAGTTTGACTCATCTCATTATTCTTCCTAATGACCACCATCATTAGAGCTCTAATGCTGAAATCAAATAAAATAGTGGTGAAATCAAATGAAATAATGGTTATGAAGGCACTTGGCAAACTGAACCCCCCTGAGCCCTTGAGAATTTGTTCCCAGTCCAGTCCCTCATGCCTCCCCAATTACCACCCCCACCCCCCCACACACACTTAATCCCTTAGGACAACTAACACAGGGAGACACACACACAACACACACACACTCTCACCGACCACATGCTTACCACCACACATCAGGTCTCAGCTGTGAAATGAGGGGTTATTATTTTTTTTAAGATTTTATTTACTTATTTTTGCAAGAGAGAGAGAACACAGGGGCCCGCGGGGGTGGGGGTGGGGGGGAGGCAAGGAAGAAGCAGACTCCCAGCTGAGCAGGGAGCCTGATGTGGGACTCAATCCAAGGACCCTGGGATCATGACCTGAGCCAAAGGCAGACACCCAACGACTGAGCCATCCAGGCACCCCTGAAATGAGGGTTATAATAGTACTCACCTACTAGGTTGTTGGAAGGATTAAATAAGATACTTACATGAAGTTTAGCCCCATGTGTGGAACCTCCATGGGCTCAAGAGTTAGCTACATCTGTGCCGGGTGTCCCTTGAGAGATCCCATTAGAAACCTCCCACAGCAATAGGATTAGAAATATTTTTGAACGGGGAAAAGAGACGTGGCAAGTGTTTACTGGGATTTCATAGACAGTCTGAAAGACTGGAATGAGAACACCAAGAACCGTGTGAAATTTCTGGGAAAGTAGGGGATGTCCAAACACAAGAACTGGATGAAATGTTTTAGGACATTTACAGCTCAAAGAGGACAGAAAAACATAATCTCGTTCCAAGGCAAGTGGTAGGACACGGTGACCTTTCAAGGACACAGGAGCTGTGGCTATAATTGAAAGGTGTTGAAAACTAGCTAAGCTCACAGGGCTCATCCTGCTGGTTGTCCTGCAGAGCTGGTGAGTGCAGAGGACCCCCCACCCCTCAACCTGCACTTCCAGAAACTTCTCCCAGTATTCCCATTAATAGTGCCTTACCTTGAGTCTTGGAATATGTCTCTGTCACTTCCAATCTCTCTTATTCTCATTGGACCTACATTTAATAGTTTGAGAATTTTCATTCGCACTCTCTATGATTACATTCTTCTTGTAAAATTAAAACTTGATAACTAAGGTGAAAATCCCATTTGCCTCGTGAGAAGAGTTCTTCATGAGAAGAGTCACAACTCTTCTCCTCTAGCATAGTTAGCAGACTCTTTATCCCTCCAGAATATTCTCTATGCACACATGCACTTAAAACACATATGTGTGACAGCATTTTTATTGTTTGGCTTTTTTCTCCTTTTTTTTTTCATGACACATTATTGTGCTACAATTTGCCTTCCTCATCCACTGTATGTTTTCGAAACTCGTCCATGTGAGCATTTTAAGTCTCCTTAATTATTAACCACTACACAACGTGGATGTTTTATGGTTTGTTTGCTGATTTCACCCCCCACCTGTCTTTTCACTGCCACAGACAATGCTGCCTGAACATTCTTCACACATCTTGTCACATGTGATTTTATTTCTCTAGGACAGAAGAATTACAGGTAATCAGGGTATGAACGTCCCCTGTTAAATCTTAAGTATAGATTCTCCCTAGCCAGTTCCTGGGGCCATTTCTTGGGATTCCCAGGTACCATATCTAAAGCACCAACTTCCTACTTCCAGCTCCCCAGGGAACATCTCCACACAGAGCTCCCTCAGGTCCCTCAGTCTCACATAAGAAAAGTGACATCATCTCTCTTTCCCTCCCCTTGGCCTTTCCTCTGGAAGACACGTTCACATTCTCCCTGTTACCCAAACGTGGAAACTTAACCATAGCTTTCCCTTCTCTTTCCCCAGCATCTGACGAGATGTCAAATCCTATGGATTTTCTCTCAGAAATGTCTTTCAGTTCTCGTTCCCTCTCTGGTTATCTTTGGCCAAGATTATTTTAACAATCCCCCTAACTAGTCTCCTTGTTCCCTTATGCAATGCTACAACTTCATCTTCATAAAGCACAAGTCATGTCATTCTCTTTGGTTGGTTCCCCCCGAATACCAAATCCAGTAGGATCTCCTTGGCCTGCCATTCCCAGACTTCTCCAATCTGGCTCAGTCTTTTTCTAGTTTTGATCTCTTCAGATTCCTCCTCTCTCACCCTCCAGGAACACTGATCCCCTTGCATTTGCAAATGAACTGGTATTTCTTGACTCCAAGACTTTATTTCCATGTTTCCTCTCCTAGAAGTCTCTTTCTAAGCTCTGCCTGTTGAAGGTCTACCATCCTGATTAGATCCTGTCAAACTGACATGAAGGATGTTGATTCCAGTGTTCTACAAGTAGTCAGTTTCTTAACTCTCTGACCATTAATTTTCTTTCCTATAAAAAGGATATAATACCTTCCAGGTCTATGGGGGAACTTTGTCCTTTTTCTTTCTTTTTTTAAAAAGATTTTATTTATTTGAGGGGGAAAGAAGAGGGAACACAAGCAGAGGGAGTGGGAGAGGGAGAAGCAGGCTTCCTGCTGAGCAGGGAGCTGGATGTGGGGCTCCATCCCAGGACCCTGGGATCATGACCTGAACCGAAGGCAGATGCTTAACGACTGAGCTACCCAGGTGTCCCCACTTTTTTCTTTCTTTTTTTTGTCTTTAAATATTTTTATTTATTTGAGAGAGAGATAGAGAGAGAGAGAGAGCAAGAGCAGACAAGCAAGGAGAAGGGTAGAGGGAGAAGGAGAAGCAGACCCCCCTCCCCACTGGGCAGGGAGCCCAATAATGGGGCGGGAAGTGAGGGCAGGAGGTGCTCAGTCCCAGGACCCTGAGATCATGACCTGAGCTGAAGGCAGATGCTTAACAACTGAGCCACCCAGATGCCCTACGCGGGTCAATTTCTAATAAGTGCATATAAAGCCCTTAGCGCTTTTTTACAGAATAAATGCTAAATAAACCTTAGCTCTTACTCTTACCAAGTCTCTTTTATACCTAGTCTCACTGCAAAGTGACTTACCAGCGTACTTGGGCTCTCACTATTCTAGTGGGTTAGTCATTCATTTATTTACGTGTAAGTCTGTCCTCACACCGGACAATACCCCCTGAGGGGCAGGGATCCTCCTATTTATTTCTGCATAGTTTGCCAGCACAGTGCCTAGAACTGAACTGAATGTGGGGAGAAGTTTTCCTGCTGTCAACTTTGGAAGCACAGGGAAATGAAGCAAGCCAGCTGAATGGCATCAGAAAGCAGGTTTGACTCCCACCTCAGCACTCACTGGTTGGTGAGAATCTGTACATGTCACTTGCTCTCCTAACACCCACTTTCCTTATGTAGAAAATAGGGAAAATATTAATATCCACCTGCCAAGCTTGGGGTGAGCTTATGTATGCCAAAGAACTTTCTAGTTGTTTTTTGCCTTTAAAGCTTAGCTTGTCTTCTCACAGTAGCCTGCTTCCCCCTTGTGGATAAAATTCAAACTGTGTCTTAAGCTCCTCATCCATCTAGAAACCAGAGGTTTCTCTTGGCATTGTTTAGATTACTGAAAAACTGAAAACAAACCAGGCCTCCAAACCGGAGTTTGGCTAAGTATATTGTGGCACATCCACAAAGAGGAATATTATCAAGCCACTTTAATATAATGACATAGATGTCAATGGTGTACTGCCAAATAAAACTGTAGTTATAAACGTAAACACTATGTCCTGTTTTTTGTAAATATCTGTACATACATGAAAGGATACCCCATTAAATATTAACAGTGTTTACACTGGGTGGTAGAATTCAGCTGCTTTTCACTTCCTTCTTTACAGTCATATATCTGATTCTCACAATGAGCACAAACTATTGTTATTAGAAAAATATAGCTCCTTTGCAGCACCTGGGTGGCTCAATTGGTTAGGCGTCTGCCTTCGGCTCAGGTCATGATCCCAGGGTCCTGGGATTGAGCCCCGCATCGGGATCCCTACTCAGCAAGGGGTCTGCGTCTCCCTCTGCCTCTGCCTGCTGCCATGCTTTCTTGTGATCTCTCTCTCTCTGTGTCAAATACATAAATAAAATCTTAAAATTAAAAAAAAAGAAAAATACCGCTCCTTTAATCATGGGGGAACCTGTCAGTAAAATCAGATGCCTGTGAGTTACCTGTTGTGATAAGCCACGCTGATTTGGGGAGTATTGTGAATCATAGTTTTTTGAAAGAAGATTCCATGCTCCAGGACAGCACATAATGCACTGTAATCTAATGCTGGAGTCGCCCCGAGACACATGGGCCTCCGAGAGCGGCAGCTTCCACAGTCGTTTATCAGCAACTTGGGCCTGCTCCAGGAGCTTCGGGGGACAGGAAGAACCTCCTGGCAGAGGGTTGGAAAAGTCACTGAGGGAGGTGGCAAATAAGTTAAACAGACATTGGTTCAGTGTTTACTCAGCATTTGTCGAATCTGTACCCAAGGGCCACTTCACAGACATCCAGAACATATGAAGACTCTATAGTTTAAGTTTTTAATAATCCTGACTTAAGACAAAATTTAAATAATAAAAAAAGTAGTTTTCTCATATCTGCAAGAAGGGTGATGGTACCGTTTTCAGCTTTAACCAGGGCCTGTACCTGGCTCTGTGAGGGAAGGTCCATTCTGCTTCCAGGTTTTTTTCCTTTTCTTTTTACCATTTTAGAAAGTCTAAAGTTAAAATTGTACCCCAGAAGTCACTGCAGAAAATAGTATGGTGGCTCTTCAAAAAATTAAACACAGAATTACCATACGACCAGACAACTCCACTTCCAGGTACATACCTAACCAAACTGGAACCAGGGACTCAAAACGTGTGCTCTTAAACACTGAGCTATATTACTTCCCAAGTGCCCAGAGAGGTTTTTTCTTTTTTTAAGATTTTATTTATTTATTTGACAGAGAGAAAGATCAAAAGTAGGCAGAGAGGCAGGCAGAGAGAGAGGGGGAAGCAGGCTCCCCGCTGAGCAGAGAGCCTGATGCGGGCCTCCATCCCAGGACCCTGAGATCATGACCTGAGCCAAAAGCAGAGGCTTAACCCACTGAGCCACTCAGGTGCCCCTGCCCAGAGAGTTTTTAAAACTCATGTGGCAGGGATGCCTGGGTGGCTCACTCCATTAAGCTTCTGCCTTCAGCTCAGTTCATGATCCCAGGGTCCTGGGATCGAGTCCTGCATCAGACTCCTTGCTCAGTGGGGAGTCTGCTTCCCTCTCTCTCTCTGGCTTGTACCCTCACGCTCTCTCTCTCTGACAAATAAATAAATATCTTTAAATAAGCATCCTTAAATAAAAATCTTAAAAAAAAAAAAAACTTACGTGACAAAAACTGACCCCATTAGTACCAGAGGGCAAGTAAAAATCTAAATGACCTTTCCAGGCAGTGGCTCTGGGAAGAATAACCATTTAGAGAGTTATGAACACATGGGGCAAGCTTGGCACCTTTGGAGCAAACATCATTATGAATTTACAAGACTTCCGTGGCCAGCAGATAGTCTCTTTACTCTTCAAGGTTCTGACAGAAGAAGGGCAGGAGGACACTGCGGCACAAACTCTGGAGTGTAGGTCAAGTCTGCTGCTTACACAAGTCTGTGACTCAGAATTCCGAGATCACAGTCCCTGGTTAATGGAAAGGAGGCTCTCCTTGTCAAATGTTCTGAAGGGGGCAGGAGTACAATACCTCCCTGAGCAGGGGAAAGTGGTGAGCTTTCCTGTGGGGATTCCCAAGCCACTTGAGCACTGTGTGGAAGAGTTAGAAGGTGGACAAAGTCACTACAGACATAGCTTAGACCAGGCTATTGTCTGACCATTTCCAGATGGGGGCGAAATCGGGGGAAATACAGTGCTTGTTTGGTATCCTTCACCTGGGTTCAGAAGGTGAGTAAACCCTGTGGGGGAAGTGCACGTGGGTTCCCTGCAGCATGGCAGAGGGGTTCTTGGGGTAGAGGACAAATGGACCACGAGGCTATCAGAACACTCGTCCGAGGAGACACTAACGATACCTGGTGGGTATCCTTCTAGGCTGTTCCCTGACATGCCTCTAAAGCCTGAATTTGGGAACCTGTTAGATGATCATCAAAATGGACACAACTTGAGGTTTCCTTTCAGGGGTCAGAAGGACATCAAGCCCTATCTATCACCATCCACCTGCTCCCTTCCCATTACATTCTCACGTCGCGGCTCTTGTGACTCTTACGCACCCCTTCACTCTCAACAGCAGGAGCCCCTATTCCTAGTGCTTTACAGATGCTGTCTTGTATTTACCTGGTAGGACGGGTGCTTCTCCTAGTCTGCTCAGCAGGGAGCCTGCTTCCCACCGCCCCCCCCCCCCCGCCTGCCTCTCTGCCTACTTGTGATATCTGTCTGTCAAGTAAATAAATAAAATCTTTTAAAAAAAATAACTGATACATCCATACGATGGAATATTATCCAGTGACAAAAAGAAATGAGTTATCAAGCCTCTCAAAAACATGGGTGCCTCCTCAGTGCACACTGCTAAGTGAAAGAAACCAAATGAAAAGGCCGTGTACTGTATGAGTCCACTGACGAGACCATGGAAAAGAAAACTACACAGGCAGTGAAAGTATCAGTGGTTTTCAGGAATTCAGAAAGGAGAAGGGAGTTGAACAGGGGAGGTGCAGGTGATTTTTAGGGTGTGAAACTATTCTGTATGACACCATAATGAAGAATATACATGACACTGTGAAATTCAAAACCCACAGAACTTTAAAGCACAAACCATGAACTTGAATGTAATCAATTAAAAGCAGAACTTGGGCAGTAGGAGGATCTCAGGCTGGACTTTAGACTTTGACAAAAGACTCTAACACATGTATGGACACATGTATGAAGCAACCTGTCTGCAGGGGGGGAGGGGAAAGTTATTGGCCTAAATTAACTTGGGAAATGAGTGAAACAGTAAGACTAGAGGCAAACAAACAGAAGCACCGTACCCTAGCTGCTAATGTTATTTTGCACAGAGGTACAGGATAATAATCCTGGACCACTACACATGTATACTGGAATTGAACAATTAAATAGATGGGTGGCAGATGGAGAAGCCTGGTGTCTCACTGTTGGAGCGACAGGTTATAGAAAAGCATGTGGGGAAGCTTAGGATGGTCTACACGATATTGGAGTAGAGCTGGAAATGGTGCAAAATCATGTTTAGCAACTGTGGATGGAGATAGATACATAGAGATGTGTATAGGTATGTGGATATATGGGATTTAGTATAAACCTATCTCTTTCCTCTCTCAGTGGAAAGGGCCTAGAAGTTGTGATGCTCCAGTAGCAGCAAGCATTCCTGGTCCCAGATCTGGGTTTCATTTTTATATGTAACAGTTTGAGATATAATTCAAATACATACAATTACCCATATAAAGTTATATTTACATGGTTTTATTGTGGTACAACCAACACCATAATCATTTTTAGAATATTTTCGTCGCCGCCCCCCAAAACTCTGTACCCATTAGCAGTCACTCCCCATATCTCTGTAACCTTCCCATCTCTAGACCATCACCAATATACTTTGACCCTGAATTTTCCTAATCTAGACATTTCATATAAATGGAATATTGCAATGCATGGTTCTTGTTTCACTTGGCATAGCATTTTCAAGTTTCATGCTTGTAGTATTGTGTATTCATAATTTACCTCTTTTCATGGCCAAATGATATTCCATCACAGGGATATGCCAGATTTTCTTTATCATGTGGACAGTTAGGCTTTTTCCAGTCTTTGGCTATTATGTATAATGCTGCTATGAACATTTGTGTACAACTTTTGGGTGGGCATATGTTACCATTTTTTTTTTGATAGATACCTAGGAGTGCAATTAATCTTTTGAGGAACTATCAGACTGTTTTCCACAGCAGCTGCTTTTATACAGTTCCATTGGCAAAGAAGTATATGAGGGTACCAGTTTCTATACATCCCCACCAACATTTGCTCTTGTCTATTTTTTCAACTATGGACACACTAGTGGTATGAGGTGGTATCTCATTGTGGTGTTGCCTTGTATTTTCCTGATGGCTAATGGTGTTCAGGATCTTTTGGGGGGCTTATTGGCCATCTGTATACCTTCTCTGGAAGAACATCTATTCAGATCCTGTGTCTACTTTTTTTTTTTTTTTTTAAGAGAAAGAGAGCATATACATGAGTTGAGGGGACGGAAACAGAGGGAGAGGGAGAGAAATAATCTTAGGCAGGATCCATGCCCAGTGCAGAGCCTGATGCCGGGATTGATCTCACGACCCTGAGATTACGACCTGAGCCAAAATCAAGAGTTGGAAGCTTAACAAACTGAGCCATCCAGGTGCCCCTCTGTTTTTTTCCCCCAGGTGCCCCTCTTATATCTATTTTTTAAAATATTTTATTTTTTCAGTGTTCCAAGATTCATTGTTTATGCACCACACCCAGTGCTTCATACAATACATGCCCTCCTTAATACCCACCACCAGGCTCACCCAACCCCCCAACCCTCTCCCCTTCAAAACCCTCAGTTTGTTTCTCAGAGTTCACAGTTTCTCATGGTTCATCTCCCTCTCCAATTTCTCCCAACTCACTTCTCTCCTTCTCCCGATGTCCTCCATGTTATTCCTTATGCTCCACAATTAAGTGAAACCATTTGATAATCGACTCTCTCTGCTTGACCTATTCCACTCGGCATAATCTCCTCCAGTCCTGTCCATGTTGCTACAAAAGTTGGGTATTCATCCTTTCTAATGGAGGCATAATATTCCATTGCATATATGGACCCTATCTTCTTTATCCATCATCTGTTGAAGGGCATCTTGTCTCATTCCACAGTTTGGTGACTGTGGCCATTGCTGCTTTGAACACTGGGGTACAGAGGGCCCTTCTTTTCACTACATCTGTATCTTTGGGATAAATACCCAATAGTGCAATTGCTGGGTCATAGAGTAGTTCTATTTTTAAAATCTTAAGGAATCTCCACACTGTTTTCCAAAGTGGCTGCACCAACTTGCATTCCCAGCAACAGTGTAAGAGGGTTCCCCTTTCTCCACATCCTCTCCAACACTTGTTGTTTACTGTCTTATTGATTTTGGCCATTCTAACTGGTGTAAGGTGGTATCTCAATGTGGTTTTGAATTGAATCTCCCTGATGGCTAATGATGATGAACACTTTTTCATGCGTCTGTTAGCCACTTGTATGTCTTCTTTGGAGAAATGTCTACTTTTAAGTTGGGTTATTTTTCTTTTCAGTAGGAACTCTATATATTCTAGTTATAAGTCCCTTATCATCTACATAATTTTCCAAAATTTTGTTCCATAACTACTTGGCTTCTTGATAGTGTCCTCTGAAGGACAAAGGTGTTTTTTTTTTTTATTTTTTATGATATTATGATATCCAACTCATTTTTTTAAACTTTGTTGTTTATGCTTTTGGTGTCATATTTAAGTATCTATTGTCTTATGCAAGGTTATGAAGATATGCTAAGAGAACTGTCATTGACTGGGCATTTTAAGAACTTGATTTCAGAAGTAGCAGCATTCATATCTGTGTTAAAGTTTGTAACTTATATGTTAAAACCAAAGGCAGGTGAATGCAAGTCTTAATAATGAAGAATTTCAGGAGAAAAGATAAAGGAAGTAGCAGTCTCGATCTTCCCACTCCACCTCATGCACCTTCCATTCTCCACTTCAACCACCTTCAAACCCTGATCCAGTAAATGCTTCTGACTCTCCTGATCAAATAATCTTCCTTTTCCCCATAGCCTCTGGCACATCAGGGGTTTGGGTTTATTTGACGCTTTTATCAGGCAACCAAGAAGATATGACTATTCTTGTCTTGTGTGTTCAGGTTAAAAAAAAAAAAAAGCCACATGGCCAAAAACTTCTAATCAGTAAATGATAATTTTTTTCTTGTTAAATTGTTAGATTACATGAGCTCTCTAGTACCACTGGATCCAAAATTCTGTGACTCTGTTTCCATGGTTCTATGGTTTTAAGATTTTAATCCATTGGTTGTTTAGTGGTCAAGGCAGTTATAGGCAGGCTCACCCTCTTCTCTGATCTCCTGTGTTTGGGATTTCATACATGGCTAGCTGGTATTCCCAAGCCAAGTGATATCTTCCTCTTCTTTTTTTAAAAAAATGATTTTATTTATTTATTTGACACAGAGAGATCACAAGTAGGCGGAGAGGCAGGCAGAGAGGGAGGGGGGGAAGCAGGATCCCTGCTGAGCAGAGAGTCCAATGTGGGGCTCAATCCCAGGACCCTGAGATCATAACCTGAGCTGAAGGCAGAGGCTTAACCCACTAAGCCACCCGTCTGTGAACCCAACAGAAATACATTGTAGAAAACCCTTTTCCCTCATGCATCTCACTTAGACACATCATCCTACACTTTGGACATCCCTCCTTCAGAGCATTACTCAGACTTCATGTCATTCATGTCATTCTTCTCGCCATCTTCTTCTCCAGGCAGACTGCACTCAAATCTTCATACACATGAAGTTTTCCCAATCCTTCCAACTCTGTCTTTTCCCATCATGCCCTGTGTAGGGGGAGGTGTCAGGATGCTCCCCAAGTAATTTCTATTAAAGAAAAAAGAAGGAGGCAGAAACCTCTTACTCTACCATGTTGGTTCTAAATTTTGTTCCACGTCATAGGGCTTTCTCAAGAACTTCTAGTGGATGATTCCATTTGTGGAGGATAGCATTTGTGGATTCTCTAGTATGTAGGATGATAGTCAGGATGTTATATTCTGTTGATTCCATTATCTGAAGTAGTTTAGAAAGAGAAATAGTCTATTGGCCACTAGGTTCAAATTAAATTCTTATTAACATATTACATTCTATGGAACATTTGTTATAATAAATGAATGAAAGCTGATACCTTATAATTAACTGAAGTCCATGCTTTACTCAAGCTTCTTCAGCTTTTATCGGATGTCCTTTTTCTCTTCTGGGATTCCCTCTAGGATACTACATTACATTTAGTCATCATGTCTACTTAAGCTCCTCTTGGCTGAGGCAGTTTCTCTGACTTGCCTTGTTTTTATAACCATGACAGATTTGAGAAGGACTGATCAGGTACTTTGCAGAATGTCCCTCTTGAGATTTTTCTGATACTTATCTCATGCTTAGACTGCAGTTCTGTGTTTTGGGGAGGAAGATGACAGAGGCTAAGAGCCATTTCATCATCTTACAGCAAGGGTACCTGGTATCAACATGGCTTAGCAGTGTTGTTATCAACATTGATCATGTGTCTGAGGTAGTGTTTGTCATGCTTCTCTGCTGTAAATTATTCATTTCCCCTCTCTTTCTACACTATCCACTTTGGAGGTCACTATGCCCAGTGACCAGTATGCCCAGCACACACCTAAGGACTAAAAAGTTACGCTCTCCATTCTTGGGGGCAGAGTTTCTATTGATTTTTTAAACTATTTGTTATTTCCTCAGTGTTTGCTCTAGGGCTTGGATAGTATCTCTTAATTTGTCATAATATCCTTCAGATTGATATTAATTCTAAGATATATGAAAAGTTTGCCACACTTGACCCACTTTATGCTATTGTTTTCACATGTCTCTATGTATTAAAACCCAACAACATAGTGTTGTAATTGTTGCTTTACATAATTTCACATCTTTTGAAGAAACCAAGAGAAGAAAGGACACACAAATACCTCCTTACTTCCTCATAACTTTTCTTTGCTTCTACTTTGTATTGTAAAATATATCTCTTTATGTTACAGACCCAGCAGCTCAATTTTTAAAAGCAGATTTATGGAGATACAGTTGATATATCATACAATTCACTCATTCAAACTATATAACTCAAGGGTTTCAGTGCATGCACAGACACGGGTCACCATCCCCTCAGAAAGTTATACTATACTCCTTAGCCATCCTCCCCCATAACCTCCCAGTATCTGCCTTCCTTCCTGGCTAGTATTCACAGCAGTCCTTTGTCTTGTGACCTCAATTCTTTGCAAGATCAAGAGGAATCATCAATTTCCAGTTTGTTGAGACTGTTTTCCTTGTTGTAAAAAATGGGACTGACAACTTCCCAGAGTTTTCTATGTCAGACAAGAAAGCAGAAGGCTGCTCAGTTAATTATTCTTTGTTCTTTTTTTCCCCTTCTGTTCTCAGAATGTATACTAATGATCTAGCTTCAAACTTACTGATTCTTCTGCCAGCTTAAATTGACTGTTGAGCCCTTATAGTGAATCTCCATTTCAGGTACTGTTACCTTTCAATGCCAGAACTTCTACTTGGCTCTTTCAAATGGTGTTTACCTACTGATATTCTCTATTTGATGCATTCCTGTCATAAACATAATTTCCTTTAGCTTTTTGGAACTCTAAGAGCTTCTTTGGAGTCTTTGCCATATAAGTTCAAAGTTTGGGCCTCCTCAAAGTAGTTTCAATTGCCATTGTTTCTCTTGTATCGAGAGAGATACTCTATTTCTCTGCATCTCTCAGTTTTTGAGATAACAAAGGTTGGTGTGGCAACTTTGGATTCTGATACATCCCTCTCAGGGCTCACTGATGTCACTTTGTTTTGTTAATTTTGTTAGTTGGCTTCATGGTTTCCCTGGACTAGTTTCTGTGGAATCCATTTTCCCCGACAGTGTATAGTGTCTGAGGTCAGTGCTCAGTTTCCCCATGGGCTTCCTAGAAGTCACCCCGGCTCAAAAACTGTAATTTCCAGCCAGTGATCAATCAGAGGTTTTGCTTAAGCCCCATGAGCCGGTAAGGCTTCCACTCCATGTTCACGGATCTGTGTATGACTTGGGGAATTCTTTCAAGCCTGCCCCATGTCTAACAGCGACTAGCACCTTTCAAGTGCCTGTTTGGTCTGTCCTTGATGTGTGCGTGATACCTAGACAGGCGCACAGCCTTCCAGATGGATTACTGTAACTACGACTGTGCAGGGCACTTTTTAGCTATTTCCCTGGTTCTTTCTGTTAAACTTCTGGATGGCCTGCCGTTTCATTTGTTGTTACTCATTTTATAGAACTAGTAGAGTTATAATTGTTTACAAATAAGGTCTCTATTTTCACCAATGTCTAAGTCATACATTCCTCCCACTTTGTACCAAATTAAGGCAGCTCCTTCTGTGGAGCTGCCGCCCTCCCTTCTTGTCTTTCCCTTTGGACAGATGTCTCATGGCTCCAGTGCAATAGAAGAGCTGGAAGGGTCAGCCAATTTTTCCTGGAGTGACACATCTACCCTACAAGTGGAGCTGTGGAGACTTCTTGGCTTCTCCTCTTGGCATGTTAACTCCACCCAACCAGTGGGATTTTGGAGGAGAAATGGGAGCTCAAGATCTTTTTGAGTCACCCCTTCCAGGACAGAACCTCTGTTCTGTAAGTGGGTCCTCGGAGGATGATAGCTTGCTATCCTTTCACCTTGTTCCCTGGCATGAAACATCAGCCCTACAAACTAGAGCATGGTGGTTGGGGTGGGATCAGGATCCCAGTGTCCTTGGCTTTCCTTGCCTTAGGCAGAGCCTCTGCAGGATCTAGGTTGGGCATGGAAGCCCCAGTTTTCTCAGCTGCAGCTAACTAAAATTGAGCTACTGTAACATGGAGCCAGATCGGTAGATGTGGCTCTCCTTTGAGGATATCAGACTTGGATGAGATTTCAGACCCTTAATAGGATCTTTTTTCTGAGTCCCTTTATTTCACTGAAAAGATTTATCAGGTTTTTGATATTTAAAGTCTTTTAGAGGTGTGTGGTTGGCTCAATCCATTGAGTGTCCAACTCTTGATCTCAGCTCAGGTCTTGATCTCAGTGTTGCGAGTTCAAGCCCCATGTTGGGCTCCATGCTGTGTGTGAACACTATTTAAAGAATATTAAAGAAAAAAATAAAGAAAATACAGTATTTTAAATCATTCTCTTATTATTTGAAGTCTAGGATAGTTGTTTTTTTTTTTTTTTAACTCTGTAAGTCTCCAAATGTCTGGACTCTATTTGTTTTCATTTCATAATATTTTGCCCAAGATGATCTTTCTTGTAAGAGTTTGCCAAAGGCAGCTAATATCAATCAGCAAATCTTACCAATATTCTGTTTTCTAATATTGAGGTGTCAGCACGTAGGCTTATGTAGAGGAAGGCAATATTATCGTAAGTTTTGCCAGTTGGTCACCATCTTTCCAGGCTCTGACATCAGTTTTCTCTCTGTCCCAGTATTAGGCCAATGTTATGTATCTTAGTTTTTGTTAAATTAGCAGTACACTTCTAGAAGCAACCTCTAAACAAAGTGGCTTAATACAGGAAGGAGGCAGGGCAGTCGTTCCAGCGGCATACCCTTGTGAGAATGAAACAGAATGATACATGCACGCCCCCACAGACCTATCCCTTCCATCAAAACCCTGATCACAGTGAATCGTTTCCTTATCTGTTTAATTACAATAGGAACTCCAATTATACCCTTGGAAAATACAAAAATAGCTAACATCTTGTGAGAACCATACATACATCCTTGCAATGACCCAAGAAATCATGACACTATTCTAATTCACCAAAGAGAATATGAGGCTCGAAACAAATCCAGAATCCAGATCTAGCTGGCCCCGGAACGAGAGCTCTCCCAACACCTTCTGTATGCTTCCTGTCTGTACTCCTAAATCTCTGTTAAAACTCACTTCCAAAGAATGAGGCTCCATCTTTAATTAATAAATAAGGAACAAGTAGATTTCTAATACCATAGATAGTCACATGTGAATTTGCAGGATATCTCCACAAGTCTAATTTTTAAAAATGAATGATTCTCTGGGGTGCCTGAGTGGCTCAGTCAGTTAAGCATCTGCCTTTGGCTCAGGTCATGATCCCAGGGTCCTGGAATCAAGCCCCTCATTGGGCTCTCTGCTCAGCAGGAGGCCTGCTTCTCCCTCTCCCTCTAGCTGCTCCTCCCCCTCTTGTGCTCTCTCTCTCTGTCAAAAAAATAAAATCTTTAAAAAATAAAATAAAAATGAATGATTCTCTCTGAAAAAAATCCCTACATTTCTGAATTCTAAAATCCTTATTAAAGTATTTCTTACTATTCTAACACAAGGTGAATTAGGAAATGCCAAATAGACAGAAATGAACAGTACAATGAACCCACATCATATTGTTGGGTTACAAAATACTTATAATTTGTATCTTCCGCTTTATGAAGTAATCCAATGAAAAAGAGCATTAGCATGTGTATTAGTTTGCTAGGGCTGCCATAACAAAATGCCAAAAACTGGGTAGCTTAAGAAACAGAAATTTGTTTTCATATACTTCTGGAGAATAGAAGCCCAAGATCAAGGTGTCAGAACGGTTGGTTTCCTCTGAGGTCACCCTCCTGCTGTCTCTTCACAGGGTCTTTCCTCTATGCACCTGAATCCCTAGTGTCCTAATCTCCTCTTATAAGGACACCAGTCAGATTGGAGTAGGGCCAACCTCATGGCCTCATTTTAATGTCACTGCACTTTAGAAGCCCTATCTCCAAATACAGTTGTACCCTGATACTGAGCATTAGGTCTTTAATTAGGGAAGACAATAACAGTATGTAAGAAGAGGGTAATTTAGTCACTGAAAACAATTATTTAAACCAGAGTGAATGTTGTAAGAAGATGTGGTTATTTTCTTCCAGTCATTCTTGTATACCTATATCATACATATGTACGAACAATAATAATACATTGTCATATTCTTTCATTGATCAAAAATCAAAAGTCAAATATATGTGTGTGTATATATACATACATATATATGTGTATATACACACACACACACACACACACACGTATAGCAATCAACAGAAAAAAGTTTATTTTAGACCTGGATTTTTTAAATTGAAGTATAGTTGAAATATAATATTAGTTTAAAATTCTTGAATGACATGTTTTGTGTTAAATAGAAGAAAATAGTATTATTTAATGTGGAAGATCTTGGTCGATGTCATTGTACTTGTAATACTTACTTTATATTCATAGTTATATTAACTTCACATGTAGAATTCCAATATATGATTTATGTTCTGTGGTCCATAACATATTATAATACAACTAGAACTATAATGTTTTCATACTTTGCAGATTGTCCATGTATGCTTTTCTAATTATGTTCTGATTAGTCTACTTATGAATACTCCAATGGTCTTTACAGGCCACAGTGAGCATTTATACTTTAACATGGATAACATCCGAAATATGATTTCTACAAAAACAAAGCTGCATGCTTTAAAAATATGTTGAATTAATAGGGTTGACTTCTCGATACATATAAGATTTGATTTCTCCTGAGGCTTTTATTTGAGGATATTCCCATATTAGTTTCTTTTAAGGAATTTTTTCTTTATGAGTCTTTTTATGTCAACAGAAGGTTGAGCTATGTCTGAAGGCTTTCCCACATTGACTGCACTCATAGGGCTTTTCTCCTTTGTGAGTTCTGTGATGTATACTGAGGTCAGACTTCTCAGAAAAGTCTATTTACACTCATTACATTCATAAGGTTTCTCCCCATATGGACTTTCTGATGTTTCATAAGGAAGGACACTTCACTGAAAGCTCTCTCACACCTGGTACACACATAAGGTTTCTCTCCTGTGTGTATGTACAAAGAGGTGTGACTTCAAGCTGAAGGCTCTCCCACATTCATCGCACCCATAGGGTTTCTCTCGAGTATGAGGTCTCTGGTGAATGTTGAGGTGTGATTTTTGGAAAAAGGCTTTCCCACACTTAGGGCATTCATAGGGTTTCTCCCCAGTGTGGAGTCTCTGGTGTTCGATGAAGTGTGACTTATGGGTGAAAGCTTTTCTATATTCAGTACACCCATAAGGTCTCTCGTGAGTATGGATCCTCAGACGGATAACAAGATTGGATTTCTTGCTGAAGGCCTTCCCACACTCCATACACACAAACGGCTTTTCTCCTGTATGAGTTCTCTTATGCATGATGAGGTCTGACTTCTGGAAGAAGGCTTTCTCCCACATTTGCTACATTCATTCTTTCTTGCGTATGTTCTGTTACCATTAAATGAACCCAAATAATTCAAACTCCTGTCACAGGAGTCATATTTTGGGGGTCTTTGTTTGGAAGAAACAAAGTCTGTGCTCGGAGGAAATATATTTCTAAGTGCATTACACTTGTTGCCCTTTTTCTCCATCACAGTTTCCTGGTCAATGAATGCAACATACTTCAAGTGTTTCTTGGTTCTCTTGCTGCCTTTCCAAGTGGTCATCAAGATGCCAGACTTCTTCTATAAGGAAGCATAATTAGCTATATGTTTGTGAATATTTCTGCTAATGTATTATGGCTCATAACTTTTCACCCGATAGTGAGAATGAATCTTTACCTTAAGGCTAGTATCCCTAACAAATAGAAATACCAAGTTTAATGGAATCTATACCCTTGAGCTTTGTAAGAAAACCACAACTTAAAAAAAAAAACAACAACTACATTTGCAGAAACAGAAACAGAGACTATGACCAAGAACACAAATATATCTTGCTATATGCAAATAGGACTTTGCAAACCGGGAAGAGAAATGAAAATGATTACAAGGTGCAATAAAAAGGGGAAAAGGAGGACAGCTCTTACGGGGTCCACAGGAAGAGTCCATCTAGAGAATTACAATGACTGGGTGAAGTGGTGATTAGACGAAGTAAAGGAGACCCTGGAGGAGGAACAGAGAGATCTGAGCTGGTGCCTCATCGGCTCATTGGATTGCTCCAGTTTAATCCTCACACATCTCTTTGCTTCCAATGTCTCTGAGCTCTTGTCTATTCATCCACCAACGTGAAGCTGACTTGACAAAGCCATCAAGCCCGCTGGCAAGCAGGAACACCTTTGTAGCCAGTGCTTTGAAAAGCTGTAATGGTAATTCGTTCTTTTTTTTTTTTTTTTTTAAAGATTTATTTATTTATTTGACAGACAGAGATCACAAGTAGGCAGAGAGGCAGACAGAGAGAGAGGAGGAAGCAGGCTCCCTGCTGAGCAGAGAGCCCGATGCGGGGCTCGATCCCAGGACCCTGGGATCATGACCTGAGCCGAAAGCAGAGGCTTTAACCCACTGAGCCACCCAGGCGCCCCGGTAATTCGTTCTTATATGGGTTTGAGGGCCCAGGAACTCGCGTATCCAGTGACAGAGAAATAAGCCACAGGATAAGCCAAATACTACCTGCCTCAGGGTTAGATTAACTATCGAATTCTCACTGCTGAGTGTCTCATCTTAGTCTAAAATAGTTCACAGACACTGCATTAATCCTGACTTTTAAATACTCTCCCCACCTTCTCTATCTACCACATATGGAAGAGGAATCACAGTTAAGAACACAGGTACTTAAAAAAAAAAAGAAGAAGAAGAAGAAGAACACAGGTACTGAGTCCAGATTACCAGGGTTTCAATCCTAGCTCCATCACTAATTAGACATGTGGCAGAGGTCACGTTCCTTGATGTCTTTGGGCATCAACTTCCCCTTCTATAGAAAAGGATAACAACAGTGCCTACCTCATAGCATTGTCATGAGAATTAAATGAGTCAACAGATGTAAGGTACTCAGAATACTGCCTCACACATAATACATTTTGTTCATGAGACACCATGATTATGTGTATTATTACTGACAACTATGTGCTTGCCACTTTTGCTTTACATCATGTTTTCCAAATTTCTGGGTGCTATTAATGTGGAGATGCTAAGCAGCAGATTTCTCACTCTGGATCTAAAATCCTGTCTGTCTTCACTTTCATCTACTTTGTAAACCTCTGACAGTACGTGACTACTGTTCAACTTATGCTACCTACATCCAGAGCAATAAAGTCATTCCTTGGCTCAGAATTCAAAAATCCTCCGGAACTTCCTAACCCACTTCCTGACATATAAGCTATCAGTCTTTAAAGACAGTGAGTAGATTTCCATTCTTTATCCAACACTGGTTCCCTAGAGGCTGGACTAGATGCCTGGCCTAGGAAGATACACAGATGGCGAAAAACACATGAAAATGTGCTCAACCTCACTAGTCATTCAATGTAAATCAAAACCACAAAAAGATACCACTTCATATCCATCAGGACCACTGCTAGAAAAACAAAAAAAGTAACAAGTGTTGGTGAGGATGCAGAAAAACTGGAACCTTTATGAACTGCTGGTAGGAATGTAAAATTGTGTATGGTAGCTGTGGGAAAGGTCACAGCAATTCCTTAAAAATGAAAACACAGAGTTACCACATGGTCCACAAATTCATTCCTGGGAGTATACCTAAAAGAATTGAAAACAGGGGCTCAAACAGATATTTGGACACCAACGGTCTTAGAAGCATTATTCACAGAAGTGGAAACAACTCAAATCTTCATTGCAAATGAACGGATAAGCAAAATGTGGTGGTATATACACACAAGAGAGTACTATTCAGCTCTGAAAATGAATCAAATTCTATCACATGCTCTAC
The DNA here is from genome assembly GCF_030435805.1 of Mustela lutreola. NCBI lineage: Eukaryota > Metazoa > Chordata > Mammalia > Carnivora > Mustelidae > Mustela > Mustela lutreola. Next base: position 42,679,592 of record NC_081294.1, on the reverse strand, counting down.
AACATGGATAAACCTCGAAGATAGTATACAAAGTAAAATAAATCAGACATAAAAGGGCAGATACGGTTTGGTTTCGTTTATATGAGGTATCCAGGATAGTCAAATTCCTAGCAAAGCAAATAGAGTAGTGGTTAGCGCAGCCAGCAGGGAGGTAGTGTGGGGGAGTTGATGGTGATAATGAAAGAGCTTTGGAGGTGGATGGTGGCGATGGTGCCACATCAGTGTGAATGTACTTAATGCCACTGAAATGCACACTTAAAAACAGTAAATTCTATGTGATGTATATTTTGCAAAAATTAAAAAAAAAAACTCCTCAAAGTCTTAAATGAAGTTGGTAAGAACCACAGGCAGAATGTACCTGGAAGGGAAAATGTTGCTCTCTAATAGCCATGCAAAGAGGGCACTAATATGGAAAGGTGATCTATGGAAATGGCATTCAGGTAAATAAGGAAATTATGCCGACCATCCCAGCTATTTTCAAAGGTCCAAGGGCTTCAAGAAGAGAGTCCTAAAGCATATTTTTCAAAGATGCCAACCCTTACTGATCAACTGTGATCTTTTAAAAAAATTCCTTTTAAATTCCAGTAAATATATAGTGTTGTATTAGTTTCAGGTGTACAATAGAGTGATTCAACAGTTCCATGTATTACAGTGCTCATCGTGACAAGTATACTCTTAATTTCTTTCCCCTGTTTCACCTAACCTCTCACCACTTCCCCTCTGGTAACCATCGGATCACTGTGATCTTAATTTCATTCCCTTCCAGCCACATGGGAAGCTAACTCACCTGCATGGCTAACCTGCATGGCTCCAACTTGGGATTTCTCTCTCCATCATCCATGGTTCTTCACCTTGTTCCAACTTGTGGATCATAGATGGCTTTGTGGTTTGATATCCTGTCAATGGGAAATGATACGGGATTTGGACCTAGCTAACTGGGCTTCAGGTCCTTTGAACCCTGAACTTCATCAGGGACTGCCTGATGAAGGTACCCATTTGTACCTGAAAAAGAGAGGTCTTTAAACAAACCTGTAGCCATACTTCCCAAAGACAGTCAATCTTAAATCTAATAAGACCTAGAGCCATACTTGTAAAAGTACTTCAAAGGGCTGATTATTTGGAGGAACTGAGAAAGGAAAAGTAGTTAACTAGGCACATGCCATCAACACTGGGAAGTGGTCCTTACCCACTGAGATGAGGTTGATATAGTTCTCTAGCATCACATCCCTGTATAGATCCCTCTGGGGAAGCAGATACTGCCACTCCTCTTGGGTGAAATCCACAGCCACGTCCTTGAATGATACTGGTCCCTGCAACAACACATTCCTATTCCAACTAAAGTCATCGGTATTGCACAATATGAAAAAAAAAAAAAAAAAGCATGGCAACTTGTTTAAAGCATGTTCATTATTTGATAACATTTGCTGAACTTTAGCCCCATTTCATTTTGGGTGATATTATACTAATTTGGTCTCATTCTGTTTCTCTAGCACTATGTTTTGATGTCCATTTTTCTAGTTTTATGTTTCATTTTGTGGGTAACACAAAAATCATATTTGAGATACTTTACACTGTGTGTTCATTATTCATTAGACCATTCATTCACTAAATCATCAAGCAAACAGTTACTGAACACTCCATAAATATCTAGAACAGATTGTCCTAGATACAAGGACCAAATATTGAATCCAATCCAAATGGCATGGCACAGAAAAGATACTCACTTGGTATCAAGTTATACAAAGAGAAGAAGGCACCACATCAAACGCTCTTGATAAGTTGTTTTAACAAAGAAATAAAATATTTTAATTGTCAATGCTTCAAAATAACAATGTACTAAATATTTTTTTTGCTACTTTTCATTTTCCTATACTTGTATGATCAACAGTAAGAGGATTTAATGTTGTAACCAAAATTTTTAAAGGTCATAGAACAACTATAACCATTATAAAAAAAAATCCCACTGATTATTAAGATTGCTTTGCATGGTTTTAGCTCACATGGTCTTTTTTAGTCTTCCACTACTGTTCCTATATAATGGAAAAAACTAATTCACTTGGGGCTTGGTCATTCTCTGCAGCCTTTGGGTAAAGACAGAGATACATGAATACAGAGGTAAGGGGAAGGAATGGAGCCCTGACAGACCAGGTATGACTTTAAGATCCCAGAATCACTGGTGTAACAAAGCCACACATAGGTGCCTCAGCTGTTGGGCTGAGGAAGCCACTCTGTGGGAGAATGTCTCCTGGGCCCTCCAGAATTCATTGTGAGAAAAACCACAGATTTGCAATAAGATTTGTCTGCAAGAATATCTGTTGCAGCACTTTTTAACACACTGAAAAGTTGGAACAACCTAAGGAACTGGTAAAACAAACAAATACACACTCCAAAGGTAATTTATAGTCATCAAAAATGATGCTGCCAAATATTTAACTGCATGTAATGGCAATTGGTGCCCATCCTTCTCTGACCATTTATTCATGCTTTCTGTGGATCCTAACCCGGGCTGTAGGAACACAGACAAGTTGGAGTCTGAAGGTAGAATATACCAGCAACACGTTCTTAGTGGGACCCAGGAACTGCGGAAGAGAGACACCAACAGACCCTGGAAATATAATGTCTACCTGGTGAGATTCGTGCAACAGTCTTTCTGGAATCTTTCTCAGGGGAGGTGAGATCCCTGTGCTTTAAGCTAAGGGAGAGTAGAGATCAGTTAAATGCAATGTTTTAGATTGGGAGACATATAAAGAGTAGAATATTTGGAGGAAAATATTTGGGTTTGAATTTAGCTGCTGGCTATTTGATCTTGGGCAAGTGAGTCAATGTCACCTCTCCAGGCTCAGTAAAATTAGAAATAATATCTGTGTTTTATCAGTGATTAAGATAAGAATCATTGAGTAAGGTAACACAAACATATTTTACAAAACAACCTAATGTTAGTATGTTAATGTGTGTGTGTATGTCCATACTGATTGTTCCCTCTACCCAGCACACTCTTCTGTTTCTTTCTTTCTTTCTTTTTTTTTTTTTTTTTTTAAGATTTATTTATCAGAAAGACAGAGAGTCAGGGAGGAAGGAGCAAAGGGAGATGAAGAGAATCTCAAGCACACCCCCCAGCTGAGCATGGAGCCAGACACAGGGCTCCATCTCATGACCCTGAGATCATGACCTAAGCAGAAAAAAGAGTCAGATGCCTAACCAGATTGAGTCAACCAGGTACCCCCACTCTTCTATTTCTTCAAGTCTTTGCTCAAAAATTACCAAGGAGGCCTCTGCTGTCTACCTAATTTGAACTTAATTCCCCCCATCTCCCTTACCCTGATCTACTTTTTGTGTATAAATTCTAATGTATCATTTACTATCTAATATACTATATGATTATGCTTATTATTAATTAGCTGTCTCTACTTATTACAAGTAAAACTTCATAACAGCAGGGATTTTTGTCTACTTCATTCAGTACTGTATATTCAGTACTATATCCCTGGCACCAGAAACAGTGCCTGGTTCATGGGTGCCCAATAAATAGTCATTTTAAAAAATACAGTTATATGTAGTAAATTTCATAAAATAAGCCTTATCACAAGGGTATACATATGCAGTATTTTACAGTATTTTATCTATTTTTTAAATGTGCCTGCTTACTGTAGGATTCCATTTATATGATATTCTACAAAGGCAAAATTAACCTAGAGAGATAGAAATTGTAAAACTGGTTGGTTTTTAAGGAGATGGGGGGAAGGGCTGACTAAAAAGCAGCAGAACTTACTGGGGAATTAAAATGTCCCGTATTTTGATGGGGGTGGTAGTTACACGGGTGCATCAACACACTTTACACTTTTGTTCTTGTAAATTATATGCAAATCATTCTGTGTAAATTATACCGGACCCAAAAGTACTGGTAAATAAAAATACTAGTCTTGGCTCATGAAACAGATTTCACCACTCATACTCACTAGTGGGTTGCAGCCGATTGTCTGAAAAACTGACTTAGAGGGCTGCTGTAAGGGTTAAAGGTTAGATGCCTTTGGAAAAGCAGGTAGCACTCCACCTAAAACATTTCAGACCTTCAGTAAAGCTCGGTTCTGTTTCTACACCGGGAGGGCGCTTCTCACCTTAGTGTCCACTACTAGGCGCGCACTGGCACCGCCGGATGCGCTCCAGGCACGACACCTGCAGCGCTAGCTACACCAGCAAGAATTCACTCCCGGGACCTCGCCCACCCCGGGCTCACAGACCCAGACTGAGAAGGGTCGCTGTAGCTTTTGACACCACCCCGATCCACGCATACCCCAAAGTCTTGCTGAACCCTATTGTTCTTTCTTATCCTCCACGAGCCCGCACCTCCAGCCCCGACCAAGACCAAGCAGACGCGGTGCTTAGAGCCTGTGGACTCGCCCCTTCCCCCGGGACACTGACGTGAGAATCAGGAGGGCACACATGCGCGGAAGAGGGCGCCACGCGCGGGGCTCACGGGAGCCGGGTCCCTTCGACTGCGAAATACATCTCCCAGAATGCCTGCGCTGCGGCGCTGCACATGCGCAGCGAAAGTCCGGGAAAGCGTGAGGGGTCGCGGCACTTTGCACCTTATGCCAACACTACGCCCCCTCCCGGGGTCTCCAAGCCCTTGCTCCAAATAGACCCAGATGGAGGGACTAGTGGGCGCCCTGAGCCAGGAGTCCAGCAACCGCCTTAAGACCTCCAACGTTTCGAGAATTCTACCAGGCGTGAGCACGTTTCTTTAAAAGTTTGAGGACTTAACTCTGGAATTTGAGTTTGAGCACAAAGCCTTTCAAATTTTTGTGGTCAGCCTTTCTGCTTCCCTGAATGGACCTGTGAGTACAGAGTTTTGACGAAAGGGGAAATACGTCTCAGAGATTTCATTAAAATGCCTGTAAATCAAAGTTAACAATGGCATATTTTCTAAGAACACACACAAATTAATTTTGATTGCACAAATATGAAGATCAATAGCTAACTCGTCTGAGTAATAGTAAAAAGAAAAAACTCAGAGGGGCACCTGGTGGCTCGGTGGGGTAAAGCCTCTCCCTTCGGCTCAGGTCATGATCCCAGGGTCCTGGCATGGAGCCCCACATCAGGCTCTCTGCTCAGCAGGGAGCCTGCTTCCCTTCCACCTCTTTGCCTGCCTCTCTGCCTACTTGTGATCTATGTCTGTCAAATAAATAAATAAAATCTTAAATTAAAAAAAAAAAAAAAAGAAGGAAGGAAAGAAAAAGAAAAACTAGAGAAAACCTAGAAACAGTTTACTTCTACAGGGCAGTTCGATGTTATGAAGATGCTGTGGCTCCAAATTGATCTAGTGCCACGTTAATCAATGCTCTGGTAGGTATCTGTAGTTCTAGGGAAATTTTATTTGGCAAAAAAATAATTTTGGATGATCATTCTGTGTTGTGCCAGGTTCCTGGCTTAAAAGTTACAACAAAAAGAAATACCTAAATAACATTTACTTGGAGTAAAGAATATGACTAGCAAAATAAAGATTTGTCCTTGTTTACTGAAAGGTAGCCTCTAGATGCTTGGAATTTCCCCAGTAATGTCCCTCCTAGGCCCTGATCATTCATCCTACCTAGATGATTCATGGTGGGCCCTTGGATAGTTAACAGTAAGAAGATGACTCAGGGTAGGGGCTGACCACTCCACAAAGATGTATGCCTAGAGAGTTGGGGTTTTGAATCACAAGATAGCATTTGGTGGACCTCTCAACCTCTGAGGAGTGAAGCAGGGTTGGAGATTGTGTTCAGTTTGAAGGTCAGTGATTCAGTCACTGGCCTTCATGCCTAGGTAATGAGACCCAATAAAAACTCTGGACATTGAGCTCAAATGAACTTCCCTTGTTGGCAATATTATATATATCGTCATACATTGAGATATTCAGAGGGTATGACATCCTGACTCAACACAGAGAGGACAACAGATGTTTCGTTTTTGTAACCCTTTCAGACCTCATACTATGAGCTTCTCCCTTTGGCTAGTTCTCCTTCATATCCTAATGCTATAATAGAACTGCAATCATGAGTATAGGGCTTTCCTGAGTTCTGTGAGTTATTGAAGTATCATAGGGGTACAGAGAATCCCTGAATTTTTAGCCCACTAGCCAGAGGTGTTCCGAGGGTGGTCTGAGAACTCCTGGGCTTCTGGCTGGGGACTGAAGGGCAGACTTATGGAGGATTCTGCCCTTAACTTGTGAGGTTTGGCCCAGTTCCAGCTAGTTGGTGTCAGAAATCACTGAGACTATGTATTATGCATGATTCTAGGTGCTTTAAATATATTAACTAATTTAATGCTCCCTAACTCTATGAAGCAGATTCTATTATTAACCCCATTTTAGGCATGAAGGAACTGAGACACACAGATTAATCCACTTATTGGGGTACAGAACTAGTTAGTGGGAGAGCAAGGCAAAATGGCTATAGAGCATAGGTTGTCAACTGCCACTCTCTGGCCACATCAACCAGCTGCCTGTTTTTGCACTCTCTGTGACCACAGAATGTTTTTTACATTTGTAAATGACCAGAAAAAAAATTTAAAAGAATAGAGTTTTATTTGGGTCTTCGTTTATAAAAGTGCCTTGTGATGACACAGAGAGGTCTTTTCATTGAAAGAAAAGTTTGATATTACTCAAAGTTTGCCTAGAAATGGGATGCAGGGTCAAAATTTCTGGGTCCCAGTTCCACTGAGGACGTTCCTCACACCAACAATAAGCAACTCTCTGACATCAGCCAGTGTCCTACGATCTAACCCAATTCTGCCACATCTCCCGGGAGATAGCATCAGATCCCACAGGTTAAGGGTTCAGTCCTACAAGACTGACACCCCCCTTCCCACTTCAGACCCTAGCCACAAGCCCAGGTTATTATATGCTTCTGACCCACCAGCTACTGAGTGGAGTTCTACGCCTCTTTCTTCAATTACAGATGCCAGTCACAAGTCTAGTTGTTACTTGTAGTTCTGACTGACTATAAATCAGAGGTTCCCACCACCCCTTCTTTAGGTTCAATTAATTTAGTTGAACCGCTTAGAACTCAAACATTTTACTTACTAGATTACTGATTTATTATAAAAATATATGACTCAGGGGAGCCTGGGTAGCTCAGTGGGTTAAGCCTCTGCCTTTGCTCAGGTCATGATCTCAGAGTCATGAGATCAAGCCCCGCATCGGGCTCTTTGCTCAGCAGGGAGCCTGCTTCCCCCTTTCTCTCTCTGCCTGCCTCTCTGCCTACTTGTGATCTGTCTGTCAAGTGAATGGATAAAATCTTTAAAAAAAATTAAAAAACATATGACTCAGGAATGCTGAATGGAAGACATGTGGAGACAATAATGGGGAGAGGGTGTGGAGCCTCCACACTCACGGAACAAGCCACTCTCCCCATATCCCCACATGTTCACCAACCTGGAAACTCTTCAGACCCTGTCCTATTGGGTTTTTATGGGAGTTTCATTACATAGGCATGATTGATTAAGTCATTGGCCATTGGTATTTTTATTCAACTTCCAGCCCCTATCCCATCCCTGAAGATCAGGGAGTGGGACTGAAAGTTTCATCCCTGTATTCTTGGTTGGTTGCCCTGGCAACCAGCCACAACGTTTAGGTACTTTCCACAAGTCACATCAGTAATGTAAACCCAGTTATGGTGGAAAAGGGCTATTATGAGTAATAAGACACCCATTTCACCTTTATGGCTCTAAAGCAATTTCAGAAATTGAAGGCAGGAGACCAATAAGATGACAAAAGATGCTCCCATTGCTCTTATCACTCAGGAAATTCCAAGCGTTTTGGAAGCTGTGATGCAGGAACCACTGACAATACCAAAGGTATAGAGAAATATATTTTGGTCACCTGAGTGACCAGGTATGTTTTTCTTATAGATTATAGTATCACACGGGGCCATAGGGAGAAGCACCAATGTTAAGAGGTAGGAGTAAAGGCGTAGACCTTTTTTTTTTTTTTAAGATATGAGTGCTTTTGAAAAATTCTAGTATAGTTAACATATAGAGTTACATTAGTTTCAGGTGTACAATATGTGATTCAACAATTCCACACATCACTGAGTGCTCATCACAATAAATGCACTATAAACCATAGCCTTTACTGACATTTTCACAGGAAAGGATAGGCAGAACAGAGCAAACAGTTTAGGATGGCTGGTTTGAATAATTCTGGTGGGCTTTGGGATATTGGGACTGTCCTTAATTTTCTGTTACCTGGGCCTGGATTGATTTAGGGCCAGAGAATATTAGCTTTGTGTGTGACTGTTAGATAAAGGAGGTGGTTAAGAGCATGGACTTGGGATTGGCTGATTTACCTATGAGAGGAGTGCTGTCAGGCAAGTTATCACAGTAGGAATGAACTAGTTCTAGGAGTTTCCCCAGCCAGCAATGACCTCCATCGCAGGAGGTCAAAACAGCATAACATAGAGAAAATTAAAAATATGCTTAATATAAAATAGTATCTCAAGGTACATGAACATTATGTGAAATTCTAATTCTAACTTTATAAATAAAGTTTTATTGGAACACAGCAGCATTTATTTATTTACTATTGTCTATGGCTGCTGCTACTCTGCAATAGAGGAATTGACTTATGAGAGAGGCCATATGGCCTACAAAACCTAAATTGTTTACTATTCGGCCTCTTATTAAAAAAATTTGTCAGCCTCTGCTCTGTAGTAAATGCCCGTACTCTGTGTGAAATACTGCACTAAAATGAAACTGTAGGGGCGCCTGGGTGGCTCAGTGGGTTGAAGACTGCCTTCAGCTCTCCCAGGGTCCTGGGATTGAGCCCCGCATCAGGCTCTCTGCTCAGTGGGGAGCCTGCTTCCCCTGCCTCTCTGCATGCTTCCCTGCCTACTTGTGATCTGTCAAATGAATAAACAAAATCTTTTAAAATAAATAAATAAATAAATGAAATGAAATGAAACTGTAAAATTATGAACATTTAAAAAAATATAAGGTTATATGTACTAAATCTTTGGGGGGGGAGACTCTTTAACATGTTACTATAAGGAAAAAAGATTCAAATGGAAAATATTAAAACTTTATGGTAAAGAACAATTATAAAGGTATTTCCACTTTTAGGCAGATGGAGTAGATACAGTTTTCCCTAATGCTTCCACTAAGGAAGAACTCAGAATTCTATACATCTTCTGGGACTGCATTGTTTTCTGGCTTTCTTAGTTTTTTGTTTGTTTGTTTGTTTGTAAGATTTTATTTATTTATTTGAGAGAGAGAGCAAATAAGAGAAAGCATGAGAGGGGAGAAGGTCAGAGGGAGAAGCAGACTCCCCTTGGAGCTGGGAGCTTGATTCGAGACTCGATCCTGGGACTCTGGGATCATGACCTGAGCTGAAGGCAGTTGCTTAACCAACTGAGCCCCCCAAGTGCCCCTGGCTTTCTTAGTTTCTATTAAGAGTCAATTGATAATCTTAGTCTTCAAAAGGAATATATCTGTTTTCCTGACTACTTTTAAGATTTTCAGCTTTTTAAAGAACATCTTCATTGAGATATACTTCACCCACTTAAAGTGTCTAATTTGGTGGCTTTTAGTATAGTCACGGATATGTGCAACCATTGCCACACTCAATTTTAGAACATTGTTATCACTTCAGAAAGAAACCCCATACTCTTCAGCTGTCACTCCACTATTCACCACATTCCCAGCCCTAAGCAACCAGTAGTCTACTTTTAGTCTCTATAGATGTACCTATTCTATTTATATTTTCATTTAAATGGCATCATATAACATGAACTCTTTTGTGATTGGCTTCTTTCACTTAATGTAATATAGTCAAGGTTCACCGGTATGGCAGCATTTATCAGTGCTTCATTCTTTTTATGGCTGAATAATATTCCATTGTATATGCATATACCATTTTTTTTTTATCCATTTAGCATTTGATGGATGTTGGCTTGTCTGTACCTTTTGACTTTTATGATTAATTATGTAAACAGTGTATACATTTTCGTGTGGACAAATCACTTTCAGTTGTTTTGGTTAGATTCCTGGTGGGCAGGGAGGTGCCTGGGTGACTCAGTTGGTTAAAGCCTCTGCCTTCAGCTCAGGTCATGATCCTGAGATCCTGGGATTGAACCCCACATCGGGCTTTCTGCTCAGTGGGGAACCTGCTTCCCCCTCTCTCTCTGCCTGCCTATCTGCCTACTTGTGATCTCTCACTCTGTCAAATAAATAAAAAATTTTTAAAAAGTAGATTTCCTGGCAGGGGAATTCCTGGGTCCCATAGTAATTCTATGTTTAACCATTTGAGGAACTGCCAAGTGACTGTCTAATTTTACATTCCCACCAGCAGTGTATGAGGGTTCTGATTTCACCACATTGTCATTAACCACTAACATTTGTTACTGTCTGACTTTTTGATACGAGCCATCCTAGTGGGTGTGAAGTGGTATCTCATTGTGGTTTTGATTTGCATATCCCTGGTGACTAATAATGTCAAGCATTTTTCATGTGTTTGTCGGCTATTTGCATATAGTGTAAGGGAAGGACTCAGTTTCATTCTTTGTCATGTGCTTAGCAAATTTTCCCAGGACCATTTGTTGAGAGAACAGTCCTTTCCTCATTGAATCATCTTGCCACCCATGTCAAACACCACTTGAATATAGGTGCATGGGTTTATTTTTGGACTCTCCATTCTATTATCTTGATCTATATGTTTACCCATATGCTAGTACCACATTACTTTTATTACCATGATTTTGTAATAACTTTTGAAATGAGGAAGTGTGAGCCATCCAACTTAGTTTTTTCTCAAGGTTGTTTTAGCTATTCTGGGTCTCTTGTAATTTCACATGTATTTAAGGATCATCTTTCCTGTTTCTGTGAAAGAAGCCACTGAATTTTGATAGGAATTTCATTGAATCTGTAGATGCTTTTGGGGAATATTGCATCTAAAAAATATCAAGTTTTCCAATCAATGATTGCATACTACCTTTACTTTTCCTTAGGTCTTTAATTTTTTTTTCCAGGAATGTTTTTGTAGTTTTCAATGTAAAAGTGTTGCAGTTGTTTGGCTTAACTTATTCCTTGGTATTGTATTCCTTTGGAAACTTATAGAGTTGTTAAGTTAATGCCCTTTTTGAATTGTTCATTGATATCATATAGAAATACCACTTACTTTCTATGCTGATCTTGTTGTGTCCTACAACTTCAATGAATTCCTTTAATAGCTTTAATAGTTTGTATGTGAGGCAGGAGGAGGATTTTTTTTTTTTTTTAACTAAGATTGTGTTACCTGTGAATAGATACAGTTTTACATCTCTCTTTCTAATTTGGATGCCCTTCATTTCTTTTCCTTGGCTAATTTCTCTGGCTGGAATTTCAACACAGTGTTGAATAAAGGGCTGAAAGAAAACATCCTTGTTCTGTGCTTGATCTTAGAGAAAAAAACTTTTAGTCTTTTACTGATGAATATGATGTTATTTGTGAGTTATTCATAAGTGGTCTTTATCATGTTTAGCAAGTTTCTTTCTGCTTCTAGTTTGTTGTGTTTTCATCATGAAAGGGTGCTGGACTTTGTAAAATACTATTTCTGCATTAATTGAGATGCCCAGATGATCATGATTTCATCCCCCTTGGTTCTTAATGTACATTGATAGATTTTTAAATGATGAATGACTTATTTATTTCTAGGATAAATCCCACTTTGTTTAAGGTGTATAATCCTTTTAATATGTTGTATTTGGTTTGATGACATTTTGTTGAGGATTTTCTCATATATATTCATAAGAGATGTGGGTTTGTAGTTTTCTTGTGATGTCTTTGTATAACTATCACTTCACATCCACTAGGATGGATAGCAACAAAAAGTCAGATAATCTTGGAAGGTCTGAGAATAATTTTCATTCATTCTTTATGTGTTTTGTAGAATTTGCCAGTTAAGCCATCTAGTTCGGAGCTTTTCTCTTTTTTTGCTTACTGATTCAGTCTATCTGTTGTAAGTCTGCTATAAGACTGTTCTAGTTCTTTTTAAATCCATTTCAGTAGTCTGTGTGCTTCTAGGAACTTGTCTTTTTTCCAGGTTATCTAATTTGTTGGTATGGAGTTGTTCATAGTATCTTTATAATCTTACTCATCTACAGTTCTGTATTAATGTTGCCACCATCATACAGCATACATACACCATACATACAACCTTTGAACATCTTGGGGTTTAGGGGCAACTACCCACCCCCCATGCAGTTGGAAATCCATATATCACTTTTCACTCCTTCAATATGTACATAACAGCCTACTATTAATTAGAAGCCTTACCAAAAACAGTTGATTAACACATATTTTGTATGTTGCATGTGTTATATACTGTATTCTAGCTAGAAAAAGAAAGTGTTACTAAGAAAATCATAATGAAAATACATTTACAGTAGCATACTGTATTTACTGAAAAAAAATCTTCATGTAAGTGGACCCATGCAGTTCAAACCCATGTTGTTCAAGGGTTAACTGTGTATGATTTTAGTAATTTGGGTCTTTGTTTCTTAGTCAGTCTAGTTAGAGGTGTGTGAATGTTGTTGATCTTTCAAAGAACCAACTTTTGGTTTTGTTGACTTCCATTGTTTTTGTCCTCTATTTTGTTATTTCCACTCAAATCTTTATTTTCTCCTTCATTCTGCTAGCTCAGGGTCTAGTTTTCATGTCTTTCTAGTTACTGAAGTTGTAAAGTGAGGTAATTGCTTGCAGTATTGCTTCTCTCTCTCTTGTTTTAATGTAGGCATTTACAACTCCAAACTTGCATCCTTACACTGCCTTCGCTGTATCCCATAAGTTTGGCATGGTGTGTTTATTTCATTTGTCTCCAAGTATTTTTAAATTTACCTTGTGAATTCTTAGTTTACCCATTGGTTGTTTAAGAGTGTCCTGTTTAGTGTCTACATATTGGTCGACTTCCCAGCTTTTCTTCTCATAAATTTCCAATTTCATTCCCTTGGGGTTGGAGAACATAATATATATGATGTCAGTGTTTTAAAATGTACTGATACTTGTTTTGTAGCCTAAAATATGGTACATCCTGAAGAATGTTCCATGTGAACTTGAAAAAATTAGTATTCTGCTATTGTTGGCTATAGTGTCCTATATGTCACTTAGGGCTAGTTTAAGTTTTAATCAAGTTCTTTATTTCCTTACGGATTTTATGTCTCTATGTTCAACCCATTATGCAAAGTGGGATGCTGAAGTCTTGCACTGTTATAGACTGTGCATTTCTCCCTTTAATAATGTCATTATTTGCCTCAATATTTTTGGTCTTTGTTGTTTAGCACATAAAGATTTATAATTGTTAATCTTCTTGATCGATTGACCCTTTTGTCAATATATAAAGACCTTTTGTCTCTTGTAACAACTTCTGACCTTATGTTAGTTTTGTCTACAATAATATCATAAAGATGAAAGTTAGGGGAGGGCAGAGTTGTAAAGGGTCAGTGCTTTATGTGCTGTTGAAATTACGTTGGTTTGTTATATATTTAGGATGTTAATTGTAATTATAATAATTACTAAATACTAAATAAGACATATTCAAAGAAAAAATAAGCAGGGAATAAAAATAGTATACAGTAAAAAAAAAAAAAATACAAAAGAAGGCAGTATTGAGGGATTTGAGACTCCAATATAGTAAGACACATAGAAACAAATAGCAAAATGACATAAGTTCTTAATAGTAGTCACTTTAATGTAAATAGATTAAATTAATGGATGGGGGGAAAAAATGCTCCAGCCATATGTTATCTCCAACTATATGCTGTCTCAGCACGTAAGATGTTTTCATTTTCTTTGATAAATTTGTAGAGTGAATTGAACAGGCCTAGATTTACATTTGCAGTGTCTGTTGAACATTTTTTATAAATGAGCAAAGCCTAGCTTACAATTGGACAAGATACCAACAATTTTGTATTGTCTTTAGTTTCATGAAAATCTTTTAAAAATGAAGATGATAGGGGCGCCTGGGTGGCTCAGTGGGTTAAGCCGCTGCCTTCGGCTCAGGTCATGATCTCGGGGTCCTGGGATAGAGTCCCGCATCGGGCTCTCTGCTCTGCAGGGAGCCTGCTTCCTCCTCTCTCTCTCTGTCTGCCTCTCTGCCTACTTGTGATCTCTGTCTGTCAAATAAATAAATAAAATCTTAAAAAAAAAAAAATGAAGATGATAGTTTGACCTCCACTTTTCAGCCCAAGAGTGAAGAGTTAGGGGATTTTTTTTCTTGTCCTGATTTGATGTATCATCTGACATACTGTTGAAAGCAGGATTGACTCTACACTGTAAGGGGCCAACACATCTGTTACCAAATTTCTCCTTTTGTGTGTCCACAGGCCATTCTAGCTGCAACATTTGAGTTTGGAAATGTAATGTTATTCAGTTTTATATATCAGTGAATAAAACTATACAATAATACATGTTTATGCTGTCTGTCTAATATAATTGGGCAATCACTATTTTCAACTCATTATCTATGTCTTTTGGGGAGACAAAAACCTTTTTATTTATTTAGAAGTACTTGCCTGTCATCCTAGATTTGTTTTAGTCTCCATATGTGCTTTCACTGCCCCTTCACCACCATGTCCAAGCCTGAATTCTCTTTTGCATATTGGGCGATTTGCTGTTTATTTACCTCTGTAAACCCCTTCGCTCCCCTGGAACATCAGTTGTGCCCCCTCGGTCCCACAATGGAATCATCCGGTGTAGGGCTGAACCATTATCAGTACTTTTTTTTCCCAAGATTTTATTTATTTATTTGACAGAGAGAGATCACAAGTAGACAGAGAGGCAGGCAGAGAGAGGAGAGGAAGCAGGCTCCCTGCTGAGCAGAGAGCCTGATGTGGGGCTCCATCCCAGGACTCTGGGATCACGACCTGAGCTGAAGGCAGAGGCTTAACCCACTGAGCCACCCAGGCGCCCCCATTATCAGTACTTTTAAGTAGAATCGCCTCCAGTGGATTGTACCATTCAAAATTCCTCTTTCCCAGTAAAAGACTGTACTACTGCAACTTCTTCTCCAATCCTCCTGTTAAAGCTCTCATTGGTTTGTGTAATACTTTCTGTCATCTTGCCTCCTTCCCCTCGCTGCCACGGTGGCACAGTCCAAACTCAGGTTAAGGATAAACCGAATTCCTCAGCGTGTACGGACCTGACAGGACTCTCAATATGGCGACTCCCACTAGGAGACACGGCGTGTGGGAGTCGCCATCTTGCTTCCTTGAACAAAGCCACCGAGGACGCCGAGTGGGCAAAATCGCTCTGCAGGACTCGGCGCATGCTCGCGAGTCCCGCGCCGCACTCTCCCAGACAGGAAGCGGGAGTTCTTCGATGCATGTTAATCTGTGACAGCTGTCGGGGGTTTTGCTAGGACGGACGTTTCGGGACCTGATAATCGAGCTGGGGGGTCAGAAGGGGGGTTTATGGATTAAGTCATTAGGAAGTCGGGGGTTGGGCGGGGGTCTGTGAGGGTCTGTAATTGGAGGTCTATGCAGACTGATGGAAAGTCTGTGGGATGGATGTTGGGTACGTACAAGGGGTCAGTAATAGGGAGAGCAGTATGATCTGTGGGTCGGGGATGCAGGTGTTGGAGTATCCGTGTGCCAGTGATTTGTGGACCTGTATGGCCAGTCTTGTGATCGGGATTCTTGGAGGTGCTCTTTGGGATTTGTGATTTCTGCACCTGGTGATTCAGTGATTTGTAGGGAGTCGGTCGGTAATGCAGCCAGAGACTGGTAAGGGTCAGCTCTAGTTTAGTGGGAAACACCTCACTTTACAATTTCTGCAGGTCAGAGGCCGCCCCCACGTTGAAACACCTCCTCAGATGTTTTCTCAAACCTCCATCTCCCTCCATCACTCACGTCCTCAGAGAAGAAAACATCCTTTAGACATAAGACCAAACAAATCTAAAGGATTAACCTTATTATTGTCAATTCCCTCTAGTCAAAGGCCACCAGGAACATCCTGTAGTTGAAGAAGTTGGGTTTATGGCTCTGGCACCTAGCCGGGAACACGCACACCCTGGAGAAAAGGGGGGTGGGGGGGCCTTCTGGTATGAGAGCGTTAGAACTTCTTATAGGACTTATCCTTGTATTGGGTAATTTTGAGGAGGGCCTAAGGGGGTAGACCTTGCTCTGAATTGGATATTGAGAGAAGTGGGGTGGTTCAGTGATGGGGGATTTCAAATATCTAGGGTGAGGAGACTATCCTGACGGTAAAGCTGTAATAGGTGAGGAAGTCCTTGTTCCTATTAACTCGGAGAGGGGGTGTTTTGTGTATTGGACAATGTTGATGCTTCGTCTGTCTGTGTTCAGACATGATTTCAGGGAGGTCTTGTTTTTGGCTTATTCTATCATGGTCACAGAGTGACCTTGTCTGGTGTTGATGTTCTGTGTAATTAACTTAAAGAGGAGAATTTGAGGGTCAGGCCAGCTCTGAAATGTGAGGGCTGGTTTTTTTCTTCTTTTCTTCTTTTCTTCTTTTCAGCCCCGTGTCTTCCTGTTTATTGAAAGTGTTCTACATTCTGTTCCACAAACATTTATTAAACCCCTGCTTTTTACTTGTTTCAGAGCTCGGTGTCTAAAGAGGAGCATGACTATTGGATTGTTTCCTTCTAGGTTTATTTTGACACAGCCTGGGATAACCCCTTAGGAAACAGTCTGCCTTTCATGGGAGTACTCACTTCCTGTGAATGAGTTCAGCCTTCTCTGCATGACCCATTCTGGGACTGAGAAGAATTTACCAGGTAAGTATCTTTCTGCATTGTCGTATATTCCTGTTCATCTATGGTTCTGTGACACTATTTTCTTACATAGACGACTGCACTGTTGAATATCAGCAATACAAACTTAAACAAAAACATGTTAAAATCAACAAAGTCAACAGTTTTAATCTATGAATATTGATTTAGCAAGAGAATTTGCTAGATTAGCGGAAAAATGTAAAAGAGCTCTTAGGATTTTGTCAGCTGCTTGTGTCTAGGGAATATGGTTCTCAGTTTTCTACTTGGCCATTCCTATTCTTATTGTCAAGGAACTGCCTCATCTGTAATTAAATCTTACATACATATGTATACATGATTATTGTCTTATGGTAGAGCCTTACAGATAGAATTACAAATAGAACTGCTGGTTCAAAGGGGAACAATAAGGTGTTTGTGTATTAACAGAAATATCTGCATTCATCCAATTAAAAATACACCCTGTAGGGACGCCTGGGTGGCACAGTGGGTTAAGCCTCTGCCTTTGGCTTAGGTCATTGTCTCAGTGTCCTGGAATTGAGCCCTGCATTGGGCTCTCTGCTCAGTGGGGAGCCTGCTTCCCCCTCTCTCTGCCTGCTGCTCTGCCTACTTGTGATCTCTGTTAAATAAATAAATAAAATCTTTTAAAAAATAAAACAAAATTTAAAAATACACCTTGTACAAGATCTATGTAATCAATAATCACAAGAAGATTTTTTCACGTAGTGCTTATAGACCCTTCTATAAGGATCAAATGACCTTCTACAAGGTGACCTGATTTCCATCTGACTTCTGGTGGTGGTTGTTTCAGACTGGTAAATGGCTCCTGGAGACTGAGTCTTTCAATCCTGATTCCTCAGATCTCTGCTTTTTTGGAAGAGAAGCAGAAAATGACCAAGTCTCATGTAAGTTGCTTGCTTATTTTGTACTCAATTTCCATATAGTCAAATGGAAAAGTGCAGAAAGCTAGAAATCAGAATTAGGGAAAAGGTAGAGAGAGCAAAGACTTGGAACAAGTTGCTGTGTACTATGTACATTTATGTGGTTTTAAGCCACATAAAGCAACTATTATAGTTCATGTATATGTTATATGTACATTTTATATAAATATAATCCATATCTATATTATGTATTTTATATAAGTGTGTAAAAATTAAAGTGCAAATTTGAAAAAAAATAAAGTCAAATTTATTCAGTCTTTTCTAGCAGCCACAGTGGAGAGGTAGAGGATATCATACACATGATCTCGCATTCTCCACAAATAAAATCAACTGAATTTTCAATGAAAGTATTTCTTACCATTAAGACAAAAAGAAATTTATTTGGGGGGATCTTCTATAGATGATGTCCTGACCTATACTTCTGGATAAGTATGTCAGATTTTTTGTGGTTGTGCCTTTAAATATTTTTTTTTTTTTTAGAAGGCAGTCAGTGTAATGTTAGAGCTGAACTCTATAAGCATTATTCTTTGGGGGAACTAACGTATAGTTTATCCAGAGATAAAACCTAGAAAAGGTGGAATGATGAGGATCTGTATGTCTCAAAATCATGATTTCTTTCAAGTAGGCAGTTCTTTACTTAAAATTCAGTGGCAAACACTTGGGAATGCCGGGGTCTCTGATTCTGCGTAGCCTTTGCTATGGCCCCACAGTTGGTGAAGCTACTCCCCAACGGAATGCCAGTTTTGGTCCATTTTTTTCAATTTATAAAATCATTTTGCTATATTTTGTCTTGGCTTGAATTATCCCTACTTGGTAAAAACATTAAAAAAACATTGAAAAATACAAAAAATAAAAATTATAAGGGTGCCTGGGTGGCTCAGTGGGTTAAGCTGCTGCCTTCGGCTCAGGTCATGATCCCAGGGTCCTGGGATCGAGTCCCGCATTGGGTTCTCTGCTCAGCAGGAAGCCTGCTTCCCTCTTGCTCTCTGCCTGCCTCTCTGTCTACTTGTGATCTCTCTCTGTCAAATAAATAAATAAAATCTTTAAAAAAATAAAAATAATAAAGTCAAAGGGACCCTCAGTATTCCCTTTCCTGAGATAACCAGTATTAATAATTTGTGATGCTTTTTATTATTGAACTGATTGACTGTCCAGTGTTCCCGGAACCACTTATTGAATACATTTATTTGAAATGCTGCCTTTATTGAATTCCCATTTGTGATTAAGCCTCTTTGCTCTTCTATTCTTCAAATGTGTTTGATTCCTCTTGCTACAGACAGAATTTTACATCATTTTTCTGAATAGGCATGGTGTAGAACTGGGCATATGATTTGGCATGCTATGGTAAAAATAAGAACGATCACTTCAGATTGAACAGGAACGTGCTGTTATAGGGTCCGTTGTCATTTGAGGATGTGGCTATAGCTTTCACCAAGGAGGAGTGGCAGCAACTGGACTGCACTCAGAGGACCCTGTACAGAGATGTGATGCTGGAGAACTTCAGCCACCTGGTCTCATTGGGTAAGGATGACTTCCCCCATATCATAACAATTTCCAATCCAGTGCCTCTCTCTTCTCCTTTGATCAAGTTGGGTGGGTTCCTGGCATAGGTAATGACTGACTTTGTACTCTCTTTTTTCTCTCCAGCAGAAGGTCAGTGCTCTGCTGAGAGCCAGCTGGACAGCTTCACTGAGGGGCTCCTAAAATAGCACTTTTGTTGTTGTTGTTGTTAATGTAGGGCTTGACTCAGGACCCTGAGATCAAGAGCTGAGCTGAGTTGAGATCAAGAGTCGGACACTTTGGGCACCTGGGTGGCTCAGTGGGTTAAGCCGCTGCCTTCGGCTCAGGTCATGATCTCAGGGTCCTGGGATCGAGTCCCGCATCGGGCTCTCTGCTCAGCAGGGAGCCTGCTTCCCCCCCCCCTCTGCCTGCCTCTATGCCTACTTGTGATCTCTCTCTGTCAAATAAATAAATAAAAAAAAATCTTTAAAAAAAAAAAAAAGAGTCGGACACTTTGACTGACTGAGCCACCCAGGTGCCTAGAACCCTTTCTTTTTTTTCTTCAGTGTAGCCAACCGAGTTCCTCTCTGATTTCTCCATAATAGGGCATCCAGTGTCCAAACCAGATGTCATCTCCAAGTTGGAACAAGGACAAGAGCCATGGATTGTAAAAAGAGATATACCAAGTTGGATCTATCCAGGTAAAAAGCTGGCAGGTGGGAGTCAAGGGAAGTGAAATCTCAGTTTCTTTGTTTTTGATTTTAATTGGCGGGTGGCTGAGATTTATGCTTCCAACCAGATTGGCCGCTCCTGTTCCTTCTTGCTCCTGTGCTGAGTATGTAGTAAGTATTCAACAACTTGTTAATTAAGTAATAGTGAGCCATAAAGAGAAGAAAAATTTCTTTCTGATTCACTCAACAATTATATCTTTAGTGGCTTTCTGGAAGAAATTCAAAGGCAATAGAAGTCAGATGCTTTTCAGGACCACAGGTTGTACATGGAAAGACAAAACATCAGAGTTCATGGCTGCATAAAATCGTACCACCAATGTAATTAATGTTTTAGGAGTTCCCTGAAAATTATAGTCTAAAGAAATGTGGCATAACTTAAGAAGGCATGTTTTCCAAACAAGAACCAGCTATTCTGAAGTATATTTGAAGTGTGGGTTGGGCAAGAGGAGGGGGAAGGCAAGCTCAGGCAATGGGTGTGTACAAGTTCTTGGAGTTAAGAATCATTGTGGCTTTTCTGCAGAAATTTTCTAGACTTGCCTTCAATAAAAACTATTTATTCAGGGAATAAAGGGATATAAGCATGGATATACAGTGCGAATATGGACAGTTAAAGTCCATACTGTAGCTGTACTCTGTATTTTCTATTTTATTTATACAACTTTGAGATCTAACTCACATGCCTTACAATTCACCCATTCAAAGTTAACAATATAGTGGTTTTATCATATTCACAGATATGTGAAACGATTGCTGCATCAATTTTAAAACACTTTATCACATACGAAAGAAATCCTGTACCCTTTTGCTATCACACCCCTGCTTCACATCTTCAGCCCTAAGCAGCCACTAATCTGCTTTCACTATTGATTTACCTACTCTTGATATTTTATTTAAACGAAATTGTGCAATATGTGTTTTTTTGTGACTGGCTTCTTTCAGTTACCATGCTGTTTCTGAGGGTTATCACGTTATATAGTGTGTATCTGTAGTTCGTTTCTTTTTTGGCTGAATAATACTCCATTGTGTGGATACACGACATTTAGTTATCCGTTCATCAGTTAATGGATATTTGGCTTGTGTCCACCTTTTGGCAACATGAATAATGCTGCTATAAACATTCATGTGCAAGTTCTCATGTAGGTGTATGTTTTACTTCTTCTTTGGTAGAAGTGGAACTGCTGGGTCGTATGGGAACTCTGGGTTTAACTAAAATCATCTGTAATGACTAATTATGTTGAGTGTATTTTTATCTGCTTGTTGGCCATTATGTACCTTGTTCAGAAAATAGTCTGTTGGGGCACCTGGGTGGCTCAGTGGGTTAAGCCTCTGTCTTCAGCTCAGGTCATGATCTCAGGGTCCTGGGATCGAGCCCCACATCAGGATCTCTGCTCAGCAGGGAGCCTGCTTCCTCCTCTCTCTCTCTACCTGCTTCTCTGCCTACTTGTGATCTCTGCCTGTCAAATAAATAAATAAAATCTTTAAAAAAAAAAAAAAAAAAAAAAAAAAAAAGAAAATAGTCTGTTGAGAGACTTTGTCTATTTTGAATTATTTGCCTTTTTATTATAGAATTGTAAGAGTTCTTTATAGAGGTAAAATTCTTACGCAGAACTTACATGGAACTCCAGAAAGTCCAGTTTTTCTATTTTTCTTTTGTTGCCTGTGCTTTGGTATTGTATCCAAGAATCTGTTGCCAAATCCAAGGTCATGAAGATTTACCCCAAGTTTTTTTCGAGAAGTTTTATACTGTCAGTGCTCTTACATTTAGGTCTTTGAGTTAATTTTTGCACATGGTATGAAGTAAGTGTCTAACTCCCTTCTTTTGCCTTGGCAGTCCATGTGTTCCAGCACTATTGATTGATTTTGATTTTGATTATGACATGAGTTTTTTTTCTTTTAATATTTTATTTTATTTATTTGACAGAGAGAGATCACAAGTAGGCAGAGAGTTAGGCAGAGAGAGAAGGGGAAGCAGGCTCCCCACTGAGCAGAGAGCCCGACTCGGGGCTTGATCCCAGGACACTGAGATCATGACCCTAGCCGAAGGCAGCGGCTTAATCCACTGAGCCACTCAGGTGCCCCAGATTATGACATGAGTTTTAATTTATTTTCTTTAATACCACTATATGTAAATACAGTGTTGTATTAGTTTCAGGTGTACAGTATAGCAGTTCAGCAATTCCATATATTTCTCAGTGCTCATCGAGATAAGGGAGCTCTTAATCGCCTTCACCTATGTCGCCCATCCCCTTACCTAACCCCTCACCCACCTCCCCTCTGTTTGTTCTCTGTAGTTGAGTCTGTTTTTTGGTTTGTCTCTTTTTTGTTAGTTTCCTCCTTTGTTCATTTGTTTTGTTTCTTAAATTATACATAGGAGTGAAATCAAATGGTATTTTTCTGACTGGCTTATTTCATTTCGTATTCTACTCTCTAGATCCATCCATGTTGTTGCAAATGGCAAGATTTCGTTCTTTCTTATGGTTGAATGGTAAAATTCCTAAGAATTCAATATTCTGATGGCTGCATAATATATGTGTATATGTATACCACATCTTTATCCATTCATCTGTTGATGGACACTTCCATAATTTGGCTATTATAAATAATGCTGCAATAAACATAAGGGTGTGTATATCCCTTTGAGTTAGCGTTTTTGTATTTTGGGGGTAAATACCCAGTAATATGATTACTGGATCATAGGGTGGTTCTGTTTTTAATTTTTTGAGGAACCTCCATACTGACTTCCACAGTGGCTGCACCAGTTTGCATTCCCAACAACAGTGTGCAAGTGCTCTCTTTTCTCCACATCCTCACCAACACTTGTTGTTTCTTGAGCTTTTGATTTTAGCCATTGTGATATGTGTGAGGTGCTATCTCATTTTGGTTTTGATTTGCATTTCCCTGATGATGAGTGATATTGAGCATGTTTTCTGTGTCTATTGGCCAGCTGGATGTCTTCTTTGGAGATATGTCTGTTCATGTCTTCTGCCCATTTTTAATTATATTATTTGGTTTTGGGTTTTTGAGTTGTATAAGTTCCTTATATATTTTGGATACTAACCATCTACCAGATATGTCATTTGCAAATATCTTCTCCCATTCCTAGGTGGTCTTTTAGTTTTTCTGGTTTTCTTTGCTGTGCAAAAGCTTTTTATTTTGATGCAGTCCCAATAGTTTATTTTTGCTTTTTGATTGCCTTGCCTCAAGAGACACATCTAAAAAGATGCTGTTAGGGCTGATGTCAGAGAAATTATTCCCTATACTCTCTTTTATGATTTTTATGGTTTCAGTTCTCATTTAGGTCCTTAATCCATTTTGAGTTTACTTTTGCATAGGTGTTAAGAAAGTGGTCCTTTTTCATTCTTTTGCATATAGGTGTCCAGTTTTCCTAACACCATTTGTTGGAATGATGTCTTTCCCATTGCATATTCTTGCCTCTTTTGTTGAAGATTAATTGACCATAGAATTATGGGTTTATATCTGAGCTCCCTATTCTGTTCTTTTGAACCATGTGTCTGTTTTTGTGCCAGGACCATATTGTTTTGATTACTACAATTTTGTAGTATAACTTGAAGTCTGGAATTGTGGTGCCTCTAGTTTTGTTTTTCTTTTTAAAGATTGCTTTGGCTCTTCTGGATCTTTTTGTTTCCATACAAATTTTAGGATTATTTGTTCTAATTCTGTGAAAAATGCTATTGGCATTTTGGTAGGGATTGCCTTACATGAGTGGATGGCTTTGGGTAATATAGACATTTTAACAATATTTGTTCTTCCAATCAATGAACATGGAATGTTTTTTTGATTGTGTTATCTATAATTTCTTTCATCAGTGTTTTATAGTTTTCAGAATACACATCTTTTATCTCTTTGGTTAAGTTTATTCTTAGGTATTTTATTATTTTTGGTACAGTTGTAAATGAGATTGTTAATTTTTCTTTTAGCTGCTTCTTTATTAATGTATAGAAATGTAATAAATTTCTGTACATTGATGTTGTATTCTGTGACCTTGCTGAGTTCATTTATCAGTTCCAGAAGTTTTTTGGTGGCATCTTTAGGGTTTTCTTTTTTTTTTTTTTAAGATTTTATTTATTTATTTGACAGAGAGATCACAAGTAGGCAGAGAGGCAGGCAGAGAGAGAGAGAGGAGGAAGCAGGCTCTCTGCTGAGCAGAGAGCCCGATGCGGGACTCGATCCCAAGACCCTGAGATCATGACCTGAGCCGAAGGCAACGGCTTAACCCACTGAGCCACCCAGGCACCCTCTTTAGGGTTTTCTAAATGTGGTATCATGTCATCTGCAAATAGTGGAAGTCTTACTTCTTCCTTACCAGTTTGGATGCCTTTTATTTCTTCTTGTCCGATTGCTGTGGCTAGGACTTCCAGTACTATGGAATAAAAGCGGGCATCCTTGTCTTGTTCCTGACCTGAGAGCTTTTGCTCATTGAGTATGATGTTAGCTGTGGGTTTTTCATATATAGACTTTATTATGTTGAGGTATGTGCCCTCTACACCTAATTTTTTGAGGGTTTTTATCATGAATATATGTTATACTTTGTCAAATGCTTTTTCTACATCTATTGAAATGATCACTTGGCTTTATCCTTTTTCTTACTGATGTGACATATCAATTAACTTTTTGGCAAATATTAAACCATTTTGCATATGGAATAAATCCTACTTGATCATAGTGAATAAATTTTTTAATGTATTGTTAGATTCAGTTTGCTAATATTTTGTTGAGGATTTTCTCATCTATGTCCACCAGAGATATTGGCCTGTAATTCTCTTTTTTTGCTTTCTACTTTCTCAAATCTAATAAGCCCACCTGGTGAAATTTTAATTTCAGCCTTAGAATTTTCATTTGGTTCTTTTATGTTTTAACTTACACAAAATAAATGTTGGGCATAGAGTAAGTTAACTACTACCACAATCATGATACAAAAGAGTTCTAATAGTCAAAATTTCCTCTTCCTGCCTCTTTATGGTCAAACTAGTTCCTTTATATGCTTTTTTCCTCTTTTAAAATTACATATTTGTTCATTCATTGCCTAGCAATCTTTTCCTTTAAGTTCTTTAATATGTTTATAATAGCTTCTTTGGGATCTTTGTTTACAAAATACAGCATTTGTACCCACATAAAGTCATATTGACTGATTTTACTCCTTAGTTTAGATCAGTTTTCTGTTTCTTTATATGTCTAGTAATTTTTTATTGAAAATGCTACATCGTAGATGATCTGTTGTAGTGTGGATTCTTTTGATCCTTCTAAGGGTTTCTGTTTTGTCTTAGAGGCATTTAACTTGCTTAGGCTTAAACTGAAATCTTTTTGTCCTATATAGTGTCATTGCTGATGGCTCTCTTTAGTTCTTGTTTGTTTGTTTAAATCTGGCTCTCTAAGAGACTCCCCTCCACCTTTGGATAAGGTAGAGGTAAGCTAGTGATTTGGGCAGAGGTTGTATGAGGCATCATACACAAGCGTGGCTTTCACTGTTTGTTGCCTGAGTAGTGCATGTTTCAGAACACTTTACAAGTATAGCAAGTTTGCAAGACTCTCCAAATTTCCAATCACTGTTGGGCTCTCTAGAATATCTTTTTATAGATCTTTTAGTGGTCAAGTGGAGGTATGTGGACGGTATTATCTCAACCTTTTATGACTCTTTTGCTTCCAAATTCCTGTTAAATTTCTTGCTACTCTTACTAACAGCATTAAGCTGTACCTATGGATTTGTGTTATCTTTTAATGCCCCATAAACTAGGGATGGGAGATGGGAAAACCCTGAGAAAGAATGCTAGCTCCCCATTCTTACATAATGAAGTAGAAGTTTCTGGTGAGTAAGCATTTTTCAGCTTATTACTGCCTGTTAATAGTTTTTCAGTGCCCTAAATTAGTTGCTTTTTTATTTTATTTGTTTTGGTTTCTTTGGGAGAAGAATTCCTCAACTACCTCAGCCATCACCACTGAGAGTAAAGTCCATCTTTAATTACTAGTGATAAATTTACATTTTCAAATGGCCTATTACCCTCCCAGTTTTCTGTCTCCTGGACCATCATATATCATCCATTTGTTTTTACATCTTTTGTCCTCTACTAAATCTTTTTATCTGTTTGATTTTTTTTTATTCTTTCAGAGAAGGAGACTAGACTTGAAAATCCTCAGTTGGATATATTTGGAGGTGTTTCCTTCCAAAAGGAGATATTGGCAAGTGTGACAAGGGAGCATTCATTGTACTCCATTTTTAAGGTCTGGCAGGGTGATGACCAGCTGGAGAGAGATGCAGAAAATCAAGACAGACTTCTCAGGCAAGTCATGGTCATCAAAAACAAAACAGTTTCTGAAGAGTCAGGCTATTCATATAAGACATTAGGAAAAATATTTCATGACTACGTAGACCTAGATGCTTCAAGACAAGGACTGTATGACTGTGACTCCTTTGAAAAGAGCTTGGAAGCTAATGTAAACTTATTCAGTTGTAATAGGGGTTATGCAAGAAAAAACACTGATGAGAATTTGGGGTGTGGGAGTACACCTATTTCTTCCTATTCTAAGCATGAAAAAATTCATAATGGAGTGAAACACTGTGAAGATTGTCAATGTGGAAAGATTATCATCAATAAACAATCTCTTATTCAATATATGAATGTTGAAACTGGAGAGAAGACCAGTGTATGCATTGAATGTGGAAAATCTTTTCTAAAAAAGTCACAACTCATAATACATCAAAGAATTCATACTGGAGAGAAACCGTATGATTGTGGTACATGTGGGAAAGCCTTCAGTGAGAAGTCACATCTCATTGTACATCAGAGAACTCATACTGGGGAGAAACCTTATGAATGTTCTGAATGTGGAAAAGCTTTCTCTCAAAAATCATCCCTCATTATACATCAGAGAGTTCATTCTGGGGAAAAACCATATGAATGTAATGACTGTGGGAAAGCCTTCTCCCAGAAATCCCCCCTCATTATACATCAGAGAATTCACACTGGAGAGAAACCTTATGAATGTAATCAATGTGGGAAGGCCTTCTCCCAGAAGTCACAGCTGATTATACATCATAGAGCTCATACTGGAGAGAAACCATATGAATGTACTGAATGTGGGAAAGCTTTCTGTGAGAAGTCCCACCTCATTATACATAAAAGAATTCACACTGGGGAGAAACCCTACAAATGTGCTCAATGTGAGGAAGCCTTCAGCAGAAAGTCAGAACTCATTATACATCAGATAATTCATACTGGGGAGAAACCTTATGAATGTACTGAATGTGGAAAGACCTTCTCCCGGAAGTCACAGCTCATCATACATCAGAGAACACATACTGGAGAGAAACCCTATAAATGCAGTGAATGCGGAAAAGCCTTCTGTCAGCAGTCACATCTCATTGGACATCAGAGAATTCACACAGGAGAAAAACCTTATATATGCAGTGAATGTGGGAAAGCCTTCTCTCAGAAGTCCCACCTCCCAGGGCATCAGCGCATTCATACAGGAGAGAAACCTTACATGTGTGCTGAGTGTGGAAAGGCCTTTTCCCAGAAGTCAGACCTTGTTGTACATCGGAGAATTCATACTGGGGAGAAACCCTATCAGTGTACTATCTGTGGTAAAGCATTCATCCAGAAGTCACAACTCACTGTACATCAGAGAATTCATACAGTGGTAAAATCATAAGAATGTATTAAGCATAGAAAATGTCTTCTTCAGTATTTTCTCAAGCCTTAAAAATGACATGAAATCCATGGATTTCAATGAGTTTGGGAGCATCTTTACTGATGAAGTTCCTAATGTATTTAATTTTTTTATCAGCAATAATACAGACATCTCTGTTATATAAATAATGGGTATTTTCACTATGACATGTAAGACTTTTGAACTTGTGAACTGAATGATTAATATCACAAGTTACATATATAGTTTATTTTGAAGTTATGTATTTATGTTATATAGTAAGAATTGGATATATGATAATATTGTTAATGTTAACTTAGCATAATTATGGCTGTGCAGTAATTCCCCATAGAGGACATAAAGAAAGCTTGAGTCAAAAGATGCCATGACCTTGAAACTGAGCCTGGGGGAAGGATTTGATTGTCATTCCTAAAGGTACCTGTAAAATTATTCTTGTAGATGGATGGAAAGATGGGTTGATAAGGTCCAATAAATGTCATCTCTTTGTTTGGTTGTTTGTTTCATTTCAAGAATTTAAGTTGATCTGTGTCTGTGGATGGACCCAGGATCTTGGAATTGACACTTCTTGTTATTTCTCTCTTTTACTCTTCCTGTCTAGGAGCTTGGCGTGTTGGAAAGACATAGATGGTCATTAGTTTTAATGCTTATTCCACTACTCACCAATTGTGTAACTTAAGGGAAACCTTTTTTCATCTGCAGTATCTGTTCCCTCATCTATGTGTAAAATTCTGGCAGAGAACACGTTTTAGTTCATATTTGTCCCTTCATCTTCCCTCTCTGTTCTTTTGCAGGAAGTTGCTAATACCAAGGTATATACCTTTAAATTTGATGCATTCCAGACACTGTGTTTTTGATTCCCCTGATTTCTTTTTCTGTCTTTTTTTCATTAACACTGCTCTTGTGTCTGGTGGCCTAATTCATACTGTTGTAGAGACCTCACTTTTTATTTTATTTTGCAAATACATGTAAGTTATGGTGTTTGCACATAAAGACCCTGTGTGATACCATCACAGATCCTGTTTTACCCTTTCCCAGAAGCATCCATTCTTTTTCCTAAGAATTGAATGGCCCTCAGGGAAAAATCCACAGGGAATGTGGAAGACATGCCTGGGGTAGCCTACATAGGCAGGTATGAATCAGGACATAAAAATCCCACCTGCTATCCCTAAAATGTTTCTCTATTCTTTGTTGTAGGCCCAGCTCTTCTCTCATAAGAATCTTTAGGAAAGCATCTTGATGAGGAGAAGTCCTATGTAGCAAGGATGTAGTGACCTGTGTGGCTAAATATGATTTCTGCAAGAAAGTTCCTACTTGATTCCTTCATATGTCCTGTTTAGCAGCTCTTTCTCTGCAGGGCCCCAGTGTTTACACTGATGACGGTGTGAAGTTTAAGACTCTGTATGGGAACCTCTGCAGAGGACATGGCATGCTTATAAAGATGTGTGAATATGTGTGAGAAAATTCTCTGTGTCATTGTAAATAACAGTGATTGATATTGGATATGATTGGCCATTTGGACCTGGGAAATAAAACATTCAGGCATGTACCATGGAGTGATCTATCTGCTTTGAGAGGTCTTGATGGCATGGGAAAATTAGGGTCTCCGGAACATACAGAAATGTTGTTCAGAAGGAAATGGTAATATAGTAACAGTTATGGAAATTGTGTGAGGAAAATAAAGATTCAAGAGTTCTTATCTTCTCATGGGCCTTCCATTTTGCCTTTTCACCTTCCAGCGAAGCTCACTGATCTGATATGATATAATATGTACTATATATTGCCATAAAATATAGCAAAATTTAAAACCTACGGGTGTATAGGAAAATTTCCCTTTATAGTCTGGAAAAAAGATAATGTTCATTCTCACCAGTTTTATTCAACATTGCATTGAAAGACCTAGTCAGGGAAAGCAGGAAAGAAAAAAAGTTGGTATAATGATTGGAAAACAATAAAACACATTATTTGTTGATAAAATTTATATGCATAGAGATGAAAATGTATAGGTTAATTATTAGAGCTAGAAAGGGTTTTGAAGGGGTGGGGGGTGGGAGGTTGGGGGATCCAGGTGCTGGGTATTGGAGAAGGCACGGATTGCATGGGGCACTGGGTGTGGTGCAAAAATAATGAATATTGTTACACTGAAAAAATAAAAAATTTAAAAAAAGAAATAGAAAGTAGCAATGTTTCTAAAAATAAAGTTTATGCAATAGATATAAAATGAAAATGTAAAGCTATCAGAGTAGCACGGAAAATACATCATGTCTAGAAACATGTATTTCCAGTACAATGTTGAAGAGAAGGGGCAAGAATAACAATACAATACAATACAATCCTTGTATTGTTCTCGATCTTAGAGGAAGAGCTTTCTTCACCACTGATTATGATGTTAGCTGCGAGCGTGCCATATATTGCCTTCATTATGTGGAGGTACGTTCTTTCTGTGACTAGTTTGTTGAGAACTTTTATCATGAAAGGATGTTGAATTTTTGATACTTGATTTTTCTGCAATGTGTTGAGATGATTTTTTTATCCTTTATTCTGTTAATATGGTGAATTACTCCCATTAATTTGTATATGTTGAAACATCCTTGCATCCCAGGTGGTCATGGTGTATGACCCTTTAAATGTGCTGTTGAATTCTGTGTGCTTGCATTTTGTTCAGAATTTTGCATTTATATTCATCAATAATGTTGGACTTTTCTTGTAGTGCCTTTATCTGGCTTTGGTGTCAAAGTAATGCTGGCCTTGTAAAATGAGTTTGGGAGTGTTCCATTCTTCAGTATTTTTGGAGTTTAAGTAGAATTGTTGTTAATTCTTTAAATATTTGGTGGAATTCACCAATCAAACTATCCGATCCTGGGCTTTTCTTTGTTGAGATGTTTTTGATTACTGATTCAGCCTCTTACTCATTATTGGTCTGTTAAGATTTTCTATGAATGATTCAGTCTCATATGTTGTATGTTTCTAGGAATTTATTTCTTCTCGGTTATCCAATTTGTTAGCATAATTGTTCTAAGTCACATTATGATCATTGTATTTCTATGGTATCATTTGTAATATCTCCTCTTTCATTTCTAATTTTACTTGATTTCTCTCTCCTTTTTTCTTAGTGTGACTGATGGTGTGTTAATTTTGCTCATCTTTTTTTTTTTTTTTTTTTAAAACAGCCTTTTAATTTCATTGACCTTTTCTGTTGTTTTTCTGGTCTCCATTTCATTTATTTCTGCTCTGATCTTTATTATTTCCTTCCTTCTGCTAACTTTTGGCTTAATTTTTTTTCTTTTTCTATGGCTTTGAGGTATAAATTTGGTTGTTTATTTGAGATCTTTGTTTCTTAGTGTAGGCATTTGTCACTGTAAACTACTTGCTTAGAACTGCTTTTGCTACATCCAGTAAGGTTTGGTAAGTTGTGTTTCCATTTTCATTTGTTTTCAAGATACTTTTGAAATATCTTGGTTGTTCAGGTATGTGTTAAATTTCCACATATTTGTGAGACTTCAGTTTTCTTTGTTATGTCTAGTTTTATATCGTTGTGGTCAGAAAACATACTTGGTATGATTTCAGTGTTCTTATATTTGCTCAGACTTGTTTGTGACCTACCATATGATTTATGCTAGAGAATGTTCTGTGTGCCCTTGAGAAGAGTGTGTGTTTTGCTGCTGTGGAATGCAATGTTTTGCATATGTCTGCTAGGTCCAATGGATCTAAAGTGTAGTGTTTCCTTATTGATTTTCTGTCTTCCTGATCAGTCCATTGTTGTAAATAGGGCACCAAAGTCTTCTGCTCTGATTGTATTTCAGACCTGTTAGTATTTGCTTAATATATTTGAGTGCTCTGGTATTGGGTGTATATATATATTTATAATTGTTATATACTCTTTAAGACTTGACCCCTTTATCAATACATAATGGGTTTTTTTTTTTTTTTGGCTCTGTTACAGTTTTTAACTGAAAAGTATATTTTGTCTGATATAAGTATAGCTATCTTTGATCACTTTTGGTTTCCATTTGCTTGGAATATCTTTTTCATCTTGTCACATTGATCCTATCCAAAATTCCATATTTGCCTCATGTAACTATGTTTTAAGCTTTTTCTTTTCAGCTAGAATTTGTTCACAAGGGTTCTTTTTTTTTTTTAAGATTTTATTCATTTGAATAAATGACATTACAAATTACAAGTAGGCAGAGAAACAGGCAGAGAAAGAGGAGGAAGCAGGGTCCCGGCTGAGCAGAGAGCCTGATGCAGGGCTGGATCCCAGGACCCTGGGATCATGACCTGAGCTGAAGGCAGAGGCTTTAACCCACTGAGCCACCCAGGCACCCCAAGAAGTAACTTCTTTATAGTTTATAAATCCTCAATTCAATGGAAACAATTTATCTCTACATTTATTTGATTTCTTTCAACAACATTTTGTAATTTTCTTCCTAAAGATCCTTTACTTGTTTTGTTAAGTGCAAGACCAAGTATTTTGATCCCTTTGTACTGATTGAAATATTATGTTTTTATTTCCATATGCTTATTGTTAGCGAATAGAAATGTGATTGATTTTTTTTTAAGATTTAATTTATTTATTTGACAGAGACAGCTAGAGAGGGAGTTCAGCTCCTTGCTGAGCAGGGAGCCCAGTGTGGGACTTGATCCCAGGACCCTGCGATCATGACCTGAGCTGAAGGCAGGCACTTAATGACTGAGCCACCCACGCATCCCCAAAATGTGATTGATTTTTATCCACTGATGTTCTTGTATCCTATAACTTTGCTGAACTCACATATTAAGTTTTAGGCTTAATTTTGGTACATTCCTTTGGATTTTCTATAAAGGACCAACATCACTCACATCAGTTTTATTTCTATTCTTTCTGATCACTACAAATTTTGTCTTGTGTTATTTTAATGGGTAGAATTTCCAGTACTAGGGGCGCCTGGGTGGCTCAGTGGGTTAAGCCTCTGCCTTCAGCTCAGGTCATGATCCCGGGGTCCTGGGATCGAGCCCCGCATCAGGCTCTCTGCTCAACAGGGAACCTGCTTCCCTTCCTCTCTCTCTGCCTGCCTCTTTGCCTCCTTGTGATCTCTCTCTGTCAAATAAATAAATAAAAATCTTTAAAAAATAAAAAAGAATTTCTAATACTATGTTGAACTAGGGTAGTGTGATGAAACACTATTGCCTTGTTCCTGATCTAAGAAGGGAAATGTGCAGTCTTTCACCATTAAATATTATTTGCTGTGGGTTTTTTTTCTTCTTTTTTGTATATGCTCTTTATCAAATTGAAGAAATTCTCCTCTCTTACTAGTTTGCTGAGTGTTTATCATGAATGGTGGTGGATTTTTGTCAAATGATTTTTCTGTGTTGATTGATATAATTACATACTTTTTCTTTGTATTTTGTTGATAAATGGGTTACAGTGATTGGTTAATTTTCAAATTTGAGCCAGCTTTGCATACCTGGAATACATTCCACTTTGTCATAGTGCATAATTCTTTTAATGGATTGTTGTATTTGGTTTGCTAATATTTTGTTAAGGATTTTTTGTGCCTAAGTTCATGAGACACATTGGTCTATAGTTTTCTCTCTTGGTATGGTTTTGGTAATAATTTCCTGATAAAATGATTTGGCTTGTATTCCCTTCTGTTTTGTGGAAGAGTTTATGTAAAATTGATGCTATTTAAATTTAGATGACTTCTCCAATGAAACTGTCTTTTCTTTTTGCAAGGTCTTTAATTAAGAGTCAGTTTTAATTTGGACTATGCAGATTATCTATTTCACCTTGGTTGAGTTTTGGTGTCTGAGAAAATGGCCCATCTCTTCTACCTAGTCAGATTTATGAGGCTAAAGTTGTTAATAATATTTTAGTATTATCCATTTAATGACTGCAAGATCTTGTAATAACTTGTTAACATATCTGCAATATGTTTTTCATTTCTGATCTCTTTTCCTTGGAATTTTTCCTAATTATGAGTATTACTTTCCAATTTCTATACATGTCCTAATTATGAGTATTACTTTCCAATTTCTATACATGTCTGATTTATTTTTTAAGGTTTTATTTATTTGTCAGAGGGAGAGAGTCAGAGAGAGCACAAGCAGGGGGAGCCGCAAGGCAGAGGGAGAAGCAGGCTCCCCACTGAGCAGGGAGTCCCATGTGAGACTCAATTCCAGGACCCTGGGATCATGACCTGAGCTGAAGGCAGACGCTTACCTGACTGAGCCACCTAGGCATCCCTACATGTCTGATAATCATTGTTTTGACACAAGACATTGTGAATTTTACCATGTTGGGTGCTACTTTTTATTCCCATTTTTTTGTAAACCTTTCTCTATGATTGTTGCTTGGAAACAGTTTGATTCTTTCAAATCTGATTTGTTAGGTGGCACCAGAGCAATATTTTAGTGTAGAGCTAACTACTTTCAGTATTGAGGCAGAACATTTTGAGTGCTCTTCCCAATGCTCCATGAATAGCAAAGTTTTCCAGTCTGGCTGGTAGAAACAGACATTGATCTTGGCTTTTTGTGAGATCTAGTTACTGTTTCCTCTAGTTACTGTTTATTTTCCCAAACTTTGATAGTTTCCCTATATACATATATTGACCAATATTCTGATGAGAAGTAGACCCTCTGGAAGTCTTTGGAGTTTTCTTTTGGGGACAGCTTTCTCCTCTTTGGTCTTCTACTCTGTGACTCTAGAGTCTGTACTGTTGGTTCTATCTCCTCAACTCTGAGAGTCTGTGGAACTTTGCCTGTTCTCCCCTTCCCTGTGTTGTGTCTTAGAAATTTTCTCAAGGCAGTAAACTGAGCAATCAAAAGGGGTTACCTCATGTGTTTCCCATCTTTAAGGATCACTGTCCTTAAATGCCTGATGTCCAATGTCTTTTTTTTTTTTTAAGATTTTATATACTTTTATTGGACAGAGAAAGACCACAAGTAGGCAGAGAGAGAGGGGGAAGCAGGCTCCCGCTGAGCAGAGAGCCCGATGCGGGGCTCGATCCCAGGACCCTGAGATCATGACCTGGGCCGAAGGCAGAGGCTTAAGCCATTGAGCCACCCAGGCGCCCCCTGATGTCCAATGTCTTACAAACCATTGTTTCATACATTTATTTGGGTTTTCCATAATTTCAGGTAAAAGTATAGTCCAAGCCTTGTGACTTCACTTTGGCCAGAAGTAGAACTTTGGGGTTGTTTTATAACTAATTTTGTTTCATAATGTTGTAATTTTTTGAGGTTCTAAAGTGAAATCAACAGAACATGTACATTCAAAGAATACTATGTACTATCTCTGTCCCCTCTATCTTATTTTCTTCTTTCCTGTGGTAGGCAGTATCTTTTATGGGCAATGATTCCCACCTCCTGATATTCATAGCCTTTGCAATACCTTCCATATGAATAAGTAACATTGAACCAACAGAATATGGCAACATAAGGTGAGTGTTACTTCTGTGATTAGGTTTTAAAAGACTGTGACTTCCATCTTGCTTACAGACTCTTTCTCCTGCCTCATTAGATATATAAGTCACAGGTTAGAGAGTCGCGCATGGCAAAGTACTGTGTGTAGCTTCCATCCAACAGCCAGCAAGGATGTGAATGCCCTTCATTCAACAATTCTTGAGACAGTGCATTCTGCCAACAATCATGTCATTGAGCTTGGAAGTGGATCTTTCCTCATTTGATCCTTCAGATGAGACCCCAGCCTAGGCCAAT
This sequence comes from Mustela lutreola, assembly GCF_030435805.1. Classification (NCBI taxonomy): domain Eukaryota; kingdom Metazoa; phylum Chordata; class Mammalia; order Carnivora; family Mustelidae; genus Mustela; species Mustela lutreola. The sequence continues at coordinate 42,644,310 of NC_081294.1, read as the reverse complement.
ACCTTGATGATATATTTATGGGAGACCCCAAAGCAGAGGACCCAGGTAATCCATGTCCAGATTCCCGACACACAGAGACAAAAAATATGAGTTGTTTTAAGCCACTAGGTTTTGAGGTAAGTTCACATATTAGTAGATAAGTAACAGCATTCTTTACAGATACTATTTTGATCATTTATTCTTCCATTATTTGCTTTTTATTTTTCAGGTAAATATATATACAGTTGATCTTCATTTTGCCATATCTTCAAATTTACCTAATTTCTAAAATTGACCTGTAACCTCCAGACCAATGTGGTACTTTTGTAGTCATAGCAGAAATGCACAGAACAATGAAACATTTGAGTTGCCTCATGTACACATTTCCGTGTGAGGCTGAACTGAGGGGATGTTCTTCCTCTTATTCCAGCTTTCAAGAGGATGGAGACAACATGGGCAGTGTAGTATAGTGTTAGAAACTCCAGCGCTGGGGCCACTCTGGTAAATCCAACTCTGGCACCTGTAAATGGAGTGACCTCAGGTAAGTAACTTAATACTTCGGAATACTTCATTTTCTCTTTTGTAAAATAAAGAAAGTAGAATCTACCAGGATGAATTGATTTTAAGGTTGTTGTAAAAGTAGTACACCCTGTAAAATTTAAGATTATAATCCCTATAATATATATGTATTATGTGTGTACGTGTCTTATGTATATGTATGTGAATATATATTTATATATTTCACCTAGGAGCAATGTTTCAGCATTCACTAATTCTGTTTGCAACAACCTTATATAGAACATGGCTATAATGAATAATGGGACCTGACTGTATACATATTCATTCATTTTCATATTTTATAAAACTAAGTGGTAATAAACTATTTTTATTTTTCCCTATAACATTATATCCTAAATTTCACTCCATATAGTTATGAGATTTTTCTCTTACTGATGAATAATACGTTTTATGTGTATACCGTAATTTATACAACCAGACCTCTGTTAGTAGATGTTTGTCTTTTAAAAACATGACCAAAAAATTACTCATTGCAATACTAAAAATAGTATTTTTAGCTTATTTTAGTATTTACAATATTAAAAACAGTATTGTAATGAATAATCTTTTGACCTTTTTTGTCCCTTTTTTTTGCTTATTCATCTTTGAAATATATTCTTGGAAGTGGGGTTTCTGAATCAAAGGGTAAAAGTTATGACAAGAACATGACAATTCTCCCCTTAAGAGGTGGGGCTCAATTCCCATTTGATTGTCAGTGGGCAGGCCTTACTGAATCACTTTTAGCAAACAGAATACAGAAGCAATAAGGAGGTATCATTTCCAATTTAGGTTTTAGAAAGACTGTGGCTTCTGGGCAACTGGGTGGCTTAGTCAGTTAATCAGCTGCCCTTGGCTCAGGTCATGATCCCAGAGTCCTGGGATCAAGTCCCACATTGGGCTCCCTGCTCAGCAGAGAGCCTGTTTCTCCCTCTCCCTCTGCCTGCTGCTCTGCCTACTTGTGCTCTTTATCTCCCTGTCAAATAAATAAATAATATCTTTTTTAAAAAAAAGACTGTGGCTTCTATCTTATGTGCCCATGTATGCTCTCTTTTTCTCCCTCCTTTGATTCACCTGGGCTTAGTAGAAGCCAGCTATCACGTTATGAGGTAAGCATGAGGAGGGGGAAGACCACTACCATGTCAGGATAATCAAGTAGCCTATAGAAAGGTCCACACATTAAGGAACTGAGCTGGGAAAATGATATTCTTAGACTTATCATCAGTCATTTGATTGACTTGGAAAGCATATCTTTCTCCATTTGAGTCTTGAAACAATTGCAGCCCTGGTGCAACCCCATGAGACCAAATCTGAACCATCCAACTAAGCGGTTCCCAGAGTCACAGAAATGTGTGACAACAAACATTTATGGTTGCAGACTGCTAAGTTTCAGGTAATTGATCACACAGCAACAGACAACTAATACATGTATTTTTGTTAGCTATTGCTAAACCACTTATACAGGAGCTGTATCGTTTTTCTGTCCTACCAATATGTGAGAATTCCTGATTCCCGTGGCCTGATCAACACCATATATTTCCAGAATTAGAATACCTTTTTTTAAAACCAAGCTAATAAATGAGAACTAGTATCTTACTGCAGCTTTAATTTGTATTTATTTCATTATGAAGGAATATTCTCCTTCAGTTTCTTGTTTAATGAGATATATTAAGGACAGCTTCTCATCACTCTTTGGTTGGAGAACAGCAGTTTGTACTATTCCTACAAGGCTCTCTGGTTTGGCTCCTTCTAGTATCTACAGCTTCCACTGGCATCACTCCTTGAGGATTCTGAATTAATCATCACTCCACCCTTAGTGCCTAACACAGGAGCTACACTGTCTTAAGCCCCAGGCATGCGATAAATATTGACGTAGCTGTGGAAGTTTAAATTGAAGGGAATCAGCTGCCCACTTCTTATCCTCTTTGTCTTGACAAGTCAAGTTAGGCCTCTCTCTTCCCACGGGGATCTAAGCTTTGGCTCCTCCCTAAGTTTAAACACATACCAAAGCAATATGTATATGCAGAACATCCTCCCTTAACAGCTTTTTCTCAGAATCTGAGGACCCCCAGAAACATTTTAAAGTGCCCTGTTTTTGCCACATGCACACTTCTACCTCTTCAGTGTTCCCACTAACCTGTCTTAACCCTATGTAAGAAAAAAACCAAAAAAACCGAGTCAGGGGCGGGGTCAATTTGATTTTGAGATGCTTGCAGATTTCTCAGATTTAAGTGTTCTCTCTATTGCAAACTTTTTTTTTTTTTTTTTTAAAGATTTTATTTATTTGAGAGCGAGAGCACGGAAAGGGAGAGGGAGAAGCAGAGTCCTCGCTCAGCAGGGAGCCTGACGCAGGACCCTGAGATCAGACCTGAGCCACCCAGGTGCCCCGCCAATCATCTTTCTGAATAAAATCACTCCCTAAGTCCAGATTTGTTCTTACTTGACATGAAAAATTAAAGTGCTCAATGTGAAATTGTTGCTCATTTAATTACATAGGCCAAAAATAATGGCTCCTTTTAAAACAATGATTCAAAATCGGATGTATTTAAGCCCATGAAACATGTTAACACACAGGAACCCCCCCCCCCACACACACACATTCATTTATATTTTATAAATATATAAAAGCCTGGCGTAAGACCTAACCGTTACGGTAGGTTCGTTATTTTTTCCCGTAATGTTTTCCTGAAATCTAGCCTCCTCGCTCGCTACCTCTCCATTTTTCCCCCTTATTTTTCAGTCTCCGCTTTGCCTGTCTCCATCTCCCTCTGCCTCGGAGTCTCCCGCGTTGTGACCTTCAGTGCCCCTCTTCGGTTCCGCTGCGCCCCGTCTGCTGCCTTCCAGGCTGCCATCGCCGCCCACACGGGCCTCCCCTTTGCCCCTCGATCGCGGCCCCGATTTCCTCCGGCTTCTCCGTGCCATCGCTCGGGGCCTCAGTCTCTTCCCTGTCTCTGTTTTCCTTTCTTCCTCCCTCCTCCAGGAGTACTGTCCCCTAGAGGATTCCTTACAACCGTTTTTAAAGTTCGTTTCTGCGACTGATTCCCGTCCTCCGCCCCTGCCCCAGCCACCCCCTCCACTACTTCGGCTCCTCCTTTCCGCCGGGCATCTCTGCGGAGGGGACTGTACCAGTCCACGGTTCACCCCTCTCAGCAAGTACAGCCTCCGGGGGTGCGGCTGTACCATTTACAAGCACGTTCAGTGTCGTCCGTGAGAGTATTTTAACATCCCCAATTCCTCCTCCTTCACCAAATACAATCTTTTAATAGAGGTCGGAGCACTCAAAACTTCTTCCCCAATCCTCCTGTAAAATCTCTCTGCACCTCAGAGAGGTCTGTATTATCCTCTCTGGTTAAGATAATACACCTCACTGGTCTGTATTATCCTCCCTTCCGTCGTCTGCCTCCTGCCCTCCCTGTCGCCGTGGCACAGTCCAAAGTTAGGAATAAATCGAATTCTTCCGCCGTACGGACCCGACCGGACTCTCAAGGTGGCGGCTCCCAGCACGAGGTACAGCCTGGGAGCCGCCATCTTGCCTCCTGAACAAAGCGGCCGGGGCGGCCGAGTGGGCAAAGCCGCCCGGTACGGAACAGCGCAGGCTCGGGAGCCCCGCGCTGCACTCTCCCAGACAGGAAGCTGGAGAGTTCGCCAGTATGGCTGTGACAGCCGTCCCTGCCAGAGCGGTGGTGGGCGGCTCGGGGCATGATAACAGAGCCGCAAGGCAGAAGGCGGGCCCGTGCGGTGAGTCCGTTTAATTGGTAACAGGAGGGGAGGGGTTCGCGAGGGTCAGTGGAGGTTTATGAAGTCATGGGTGGGGACGTTGTGGGGAGGTTTGTGCCATCGGTGTCGGGTGTTTTGGGGAGTCAGAGTTGGAGTGAGGGATGAGATTAGTAATTGGGCAATGATGTGTCAGTGATGGGGTTGTCTGTGGGATCAGAAATGGCGTGTAAGGGGACTGACTGGGGTCAGTGATTTAGGGGACTCTGGAGAATCAGTGAGTGGGGAGGAGGCTTGGACTAAATGACCGGGATATCCCTTTCGTGGTCCGTGATGTGGTGGTCATGGGGGAATTCTGTGGGTGTGTCATTGCTAGGCCCTAGGATTCGGAAATTTGGACGGAGCAATAATGCGATTAGTCACGATGATCAGCCCCAATTTACTGGGAAAGACTTTTACATACAGTTAAAATTGCCATTTTAGGCATCCCTTGATTTCTTAAACGTCAGACCCCTTCTCGGTTCACCATTGCACCCTGAGCCTGGTGCCTCCCCATCCCCCCCCCCCCCATGATCATTTTGAAATAAGACCGAACAAATAAAAAAGGATGCATTATTACCAAAAGTGTGACTTTCGGCCTTTTCTTAAGCTTGTTGAAGTCATTTTATATTTTATTCAAGAAACACTTAAATGAACACCTGCCGGGTACCCAGACATGAGCATCGCTATTTTGGTTGTTTCCTTTCAGATCAGTTTTGACAGCGCCTGGAAAACAGCACATAAAACAGTCTCCCTGTCATGGGAGCATTCAGTGCCTCTGAACCAGTTCAGTCTTGTCTGCATGACTCCTCCTGGGGCTGAGAAAAATCGACCAGGTATATACCATCCTGCATTGCAGTATATTCTCTTGTATAAGTGGTTCCAACCTATCACCATTTTTATACGCAGATGACTGCTCTGTCGAAAACCTGCAATTACAGTTTAAACAGAAAACATCTTAACATTAACATTTTGGTCCATGAATATCGATTGGCAGGAGAATTTGTGCTGAGTTGAGGGAAAATATGAAAGACCTCTTGGTAGATTATTGGAATTCAAGTGTTGATTCTTTCCAGGGAATAAGGGAATACATTTCTCAGGTTTCCGTTTGGTCATGGCCGTTCTTATTGCCAAGGAAGTCCATCTGCTGTTAATCTTACTGTAAATCTATTCATGTTTATTGCCTTATAAAACTATTCTACCAATAGAATTACTGGTTCATAGGGGAATAATAAGCTGTTAGTGAGTCAATATGAAACATATGTATACAATTAAATCATCTTGATCAAGTTCTGTTTATTATAGTGTAGTCATAAGTGGACTCCTTCACCTAGTGCTTCCTGAGCCTTCTACAAGGACCAAACAACCTTGTGCCTTGTTGTCCATCATCCACCTGATGTCTAGCGGTGAATGTTTCTGGATTGGTGAATGAGGAAGCTGCGGACCAAGTCTAGTCTATGAAAATGTCCTTTTCATCACCAGTTTTGCTCTTTCAGGCATCTGCCCTTTTAGAAGAGAGCAGAAAATGAAGTCCCAGGTGAGTTGCTTTTATCTTTAATTTTTAAATTTTCCTCTTTCATTTTCTGCCCAGTCAAATGGGAAAGTACAGACAGCTAAAATTTGGAGTAGGGAAAAGGTAGCCAAAATAAAGATCAAGACCTAGAAAGGGTTTCTAGGTAACATTTGGATAACCTGGCCTGAAAACATTTTTAAAAATGGATGTACCAAGTTTTCTGATCTTGCAGACATCATCAGTGTCATGATTTGCAGTCTTCTAAAGAGAAAACAGATACATTTCTCTCCATTTTATTTCTTGCTGCGTAAGACTAAAACAGATTTCCATTCTGGGTCTTTCACTAGGTGATGGAGTACACAGTGTTCTCACCAACACTCCTGGGGTAAATGCAACAGTAGCTTTCTTATAGCTGTATCATCAAATGATCTCTTTTAGAGGGAAGGTATCATAATGCCATAGCCAAATGCCTTGAGCCTTAATCTTCAGAGCTGGGCTCATCAGACTCTGGCCTATAGGCCAAATCCAGTTCTCTATTTTTATGAACAGTTTCACTGGCAGCACAGCCATAACCTTTGTTCACGTATTATTGTCTATGGTTGTTGCCTTGCCACGGTGCCATCGTGGGTAAGTACAACAGAGACCGTATGGCCTGCAATGCTGAAAATACAAACTTTATGGAAAAAATTTGTTAGATTTCTGGTTTAGAAGACCGCATTGATTACAGAGGCTTCCTATTGTCCTATTGTCTAAATAACACAGAATGGGTACATTTTGAATGGTCTTCCAAAATATATTTTCCCCTCCCAAAGGGCAGTTCTTAAAATTATAATTATCTGGCAAAGCTTTGTAGAGCATGGGCCCCTGGTGCTCATACCCTTTGCTGTGACTTCAGATTATGTAGCATCACTGTCCAACTCAAAACCAGTTCCTTCTCTGCGCTTCCATTTTTAGTAGCTTGTCTTACTTTTTCTCCTTGCCAACATTGGCTATATACACAGTATATAAATTTTAAACTATATAAATGATAAAAATTTAAAAACTGATTTTTTAACTTAAACTCTCATCCCCCTGGGATTATCAGTGTTCACCATTTGTTTGTAATCTTCCAGATATTTTCAGTATGAGTGTAACTGTGATCAGTGTGTATGTATGAAAGTACAAATATCCAAGTGTCTCTTTATTGTGTTTTTCCTTTGGAAAATAATGTTAGAGTAAACATTCCATGCTGCAACTAGTTTTTTAACTTTACTGTCTCGTGTAAAGGTTTTTTAATATCTTCCCATGACAGTACCCAAATTTCCTTATTATCTTGGCAGATGCATAATATTTCTTTGCAGCCTGGTTGAACTGGGACTGTTTTTTCTCTTTAAAATGGAGATTGGAATCCTTATAGGGTTGTTGTGAGAGTTAAGCAAATCAAACCATGCCTGGAAGTGTATCTGGGGAGAGTTTGTTCCACATTAAGTGTTAGTTGTTGTTATTTTTAGTATTGTGTCATCATCACTGTTATTGTCAAATCTAGAAATCTCATGTATATTTTACAGTAAAGCTTAACAAGTGAGTTCTATTGCAAAAAGATAGGATTGTTTTCTTTTGGATGTCAGTAGCTTCCAATTGTGCTGTCCAGCATAGAGCCACCAGCCACATGTCACTAAACACTTTAAATTGGCTAGTCTGAATTGAGATGTGCCATAAGTGTAAAATACATACTGAGTTTAAAGATCTAGTTCCCAAAAGCTCACTAGTAATTTTTAAAAATTGGTTACACTTAAAAATGATATTTTGAATGTATTGGGAGATATACATATATATATTTGAAAATTGGTTTTTGATTGTGGCTACTGGAAAGTTTAAAATCACCTATCTGATTAGTCTTGTATTTCTGTTAGAGCAGCTTTAGATAAGGAAAATGGATTTGTTATTAGCTTAATACATCCAGCTTCCAGAGCTAATTAACTGATTATATGCCTCTCCCTGTAGGAAGAGGGATTTATTTTTTTCAGAGTGTCCAGAAGTGAAGTCATTGCACACATGTCTATTTTTCCTTTCTCTTTCTAACACCTGCTCTCCTCCAACTCCATTATCCCAGTCATCCAAGCCACAAAAAGGTGTTTACAGATGATAAAAGTACAATTTTCCACTGATTATTTTTCTCACAATTAACAAAATTTATACATACTTAGTTTATTGACGCATTTGAGTGTAATTTTTTAAAGACTTTATTTATTTGGGAGAGAGAGCATGCACAAGTGTTGGGGGGAGGAGCAAAGGGAGAGGGAGCAGGAGAGCCCCACACAGGGCTTGATCCCAGGACCCTGAGATTATGACCTGAGCCAAAGGCAGACACTTAACTGACTGAGCCACCCAGGTACCCCAAAGCATTTGAGTAAAATTAATAAAGCAAAATCTGAACATTAGAATTACATTTATTAATCTTCCTGTCAGAATGGATGTGCTCTACATTCCACATGTATTTTTTTCCCTCATGTCACTGTTCTTCAGATCAAAAGACTCTAACTGATTAATGCACAGAAGTATTTTTAACTAAACATGAACTTCCTTTTATTCTCTATAATCGTCATTCATTCCTTTTAGCAAACACATTGTTGAGTACCTAATGTATGCCATATGCACTGGCTGGCTGTGGAGTATCTCAAGAAGATTTAGGTATGGTTTTTTCCTGGAGGAATGCAGAGGAAACTTGGGTAAATAGATATGGAAACCAGTCTTGACAAATAAAAGTTCTGTAATAGACATGGGAGCCAGGAACTGCTAAGGCAGAGCTGGGGAGCAACCAGCTTTCCAAGGAAGTAGAAAATAGGCATCGAAGATTATTGAACTTTGGATCATGAGGGAAGTAGGATAAGGATGAGAAACATTTGCGAAAGTAGAAAAAGTAGAGTGGTTTTAGGAAGGCTGAGAATTTGAGGAAAACTGAAAAATAGGGTGTTTCATGGGAAGTTTGCCCAAGGGTGTTATTAAAACAGTAAGATACAAAAGATCTTATTTACAGTATCAAGGAGGCAGTGTGGAGTGCGTGGTCAAGAACTCAAGCTCTCGATTCAGAACACCTGCTTTTAAATCTGCGAGTTAATCATACATTCAGTGTATATAGTCTCTGCCAAGTACTTAACCACTAATCTGCAGTTTTTCTTATATATGTAAAACAAGAAAATTAAGAAGGCTGTTTAAAGGACAAACTAAGTTCCTGGCAGCTTGATGGTGTGACTGTGGGACTTGGTGTGGGATCAGAGGTCCTTTAAGGTTGAGATGGCTGAGGCGAGACTGATTGTGTATACAGGTTGGAACCTAAGGATGCTTTTAAGCAGGGCAATGTGGCTATTTGAAACAGTGTTTAATTTTTCTTTTTCTGAAAGCAACATTTGATAATAATGAAATTTTTAGGGGGAAAAGCTGAAAAACAGTTTAAAATAATAGAGATCACTCAGGTTCTGCTATTAGATGACAGTTGTTGTGAACATGATGGTGACATAATTAAAATAGTCACTTTCCCCTCCAGAAATACCTTATGACTACACTTACCCACATCTCTTATTTTAATGTCACATCAATAATCTGTTACTTTTTTTTCATCATTTTTTCTGCATATTTCTCATTATATCTGTTTTCAGTATTGCTGTTGTAATTGATGTACTTCATTATGTTATTAAGTATTGCATATATAAGGAAACTGTTCATTGAGGAGAAGCTATGATTATTTTCCTATAAAATGAGGGGATTAGATTATGATTTTGCAGAACTCTGACATTCTGTGATTCTCCATATGTGTGTTTTACCTTTAATGTTTTATTTTCTATGCTCTATAATTATTTTTTTAATGTTTTGCTTTCTCTGCTCTATAATTATTACTAAAAGTCTTCCCATATTTTGTTTTGTTACTTTAATGCTCTTGGCTGTCTTTTTAGAGTTTAAATTTTTGCTCATCCAGAATCTGTGTTTTCTGTTATCCAAGACGTAAGATATGGTGTATTTGTTTGCCAGGGTTACTGTGGCAAAGTACCACAAACTTGGTGGACTAAACAACAGAAACTTATTGTCTCATAGTTCTGGAAGCTAGAAGTCAAAACTCAAGTTGTCAGCAGGGTTGATTCCTTCTGAAGGCTGTGAGGGAACAGTCAATTCTATTGATACATCAGTCATGTGGATTGTAGACTCATGAGATTATACCTCATAGAATGACATCTGCAATGGCTGTTTCCAAATAAGGTCACATTCTGAGAAACTGGTGGTTAGCACTTTAATATGTGAATTACAATTCTACCTTTAACATATGGATTCAACATTAATTCTTCTGTTGACTATCCGGTTGTTTCAGTATTATTCTTTGAATAATCTGTCTTCCTCTCAGTTATTTGCATGCTGCCCTTATCATTTATTAAGTTACCATTTGCATCAAGTAAGCATCTTCTGTTTCCTGATCTGTATCTGGCTCTTCTTGTAAAACCAGGATTTTGTTTTATTCCTCCCAAATACGGTGATGCAAAACTAGGTATAGTTTAGTTTTATATACTGCAGTAGAAATGATGAGAATGATCACTTCAGATTGAATAGGAATATACTATTACAGGCCTTAGTATCATTCAAGGATGTGGCTGTGGATTTTACCCAAGAGGAGTGGCAGCAACTGGACCCCGCTCAGAGGACCCTGTACAGGGATGTGATGCTGGAGAACTTCAGTCACCTGGTCTCAATGGGTAAGGATGGCTTCCCTGCCTGACTCAGACTTGCCCATCCAAGTGCCTTTCCTCATCAGGTGCTGTGGTTTGTAGTTCCTGACATATATAATGACTTTAATGATCTTCAGACCTTCCCATACGGAGGTCACTGTTTTTGCTAAGGGCCCCCTGGATTGCTTCCTTGTAGCCTTCCTGAAACTACACCTCCACTTTTTCCCAGTTCCTCTGTGATTTCCATTTAATAGGATATCCAGTTTCCAAACCAGATGTCATCTCTAAGTTGGAACAAGGAGAAGATCCATGGATCATAAAGAGAGACATGCCAGACTGGATCTATCTGGATGAAAATCAGGCAGATGGGAGACAAGGGAAGTGAAGTATCAGTTTGTCTTGTTTTCTTAATTGATTGATGCCTGAGGTTTACATTCTGTTCCTACTGAAATCTCTATTCTTTGTCCCTGTGCTGAGAATTTAGTAGGCATTAAACAAATAATTAAATAATTGTGAGCTTTTATAAGGGGCAGCTATTTCTTATTGATCTTTCTCTCTGCATATATGTCTATCTTTAACACCTTTTATGAGAGGCAATAGAAAGGCAAATTCCTCCCAAGAACATAGGTCGCATTTTAGATAGTAAGACCTTCAGGTATGGGGCTCTACACCATTATATGTCAAATATAGTTGCTGTTTTAAAAATTAGAGAAAATGAGAATCTAAAGATACAATAATTTGAGAAGGCATTTTCCAGAGCATGCAGCTGTAGCTGCTTTGAAAGTATATAAAGTGTCGATGATGCTGAAGGAGGAGGTTAAAGGCAGATTGTGGTGGGGAGAGCATATCTGAACAAAACCTGAAGTTAGAGAATTAAGGCTTTTCTGAGAGAACTTTGCTAGTTTCCCTTGGTTCATATAGAAGGTATTTATGACAAGTTGTGGAATATAATCTTGGGTTCTAAGTGTGAATCTGATTCTGAATCCTTAGCAGGATCTTGGATTTTTCTGTTGCTTGTATTGTTTTTAATTAGGAAACTAGACTGAGGAGAGTTTAAGTATTTTGAGTACAGAGGGACCTTGTTTCTGTGGAGAGTGGTGGCAGGATAAAAGTAGTTAAATATATATATAACAATGGTTTATAAGAAAAATGAATTCAAAAGGTGAAAAAGGTTTCCATTTAGAAAGCAAAGAAAATGGAAAGATTCTAAAAGAATAATCCAGATTAGAGTGGTAACACAGATTCTTTTCTGTGTCCTTCAGTTCTAATTTTCCCATGAGTCTTTTTCTCTTTAACATCCATTTCCATCCATTCATTTGATCGTACTCTATGCTGTACTGTCCTACGAGATGGCCTGTCCCCATCCCTGTGTTCTGAGTTCATCAGCTACATTGAATTAGTCATTTGTTCTGTTCTTCTGCATTCTGTTCTTTACAGTTGTTTTATTTCTTTCTTTCTTTCTTTTTTTTTTTTTAGACAGGAAAAGTAACCTTGACAACACCAAATCATGTATTTTGGGGTCTGTTTCCTTCCGTAATAATATCCTGAAAGGAGTCACAAAGGATGGTTCATTTTACTCCATCTTAAAAGTCAGTCAAGATGGTGGCCAGCTGCAGAGATGTCAGGAAAACCAAGACAGACTTTTCAGGCAAGTAGCAGTCATCAACAACAAAACCGTCACTGTGGAGTCAGGCCATAAATATAATCCACTGGGAAAAATATTTCACGAGTGCATAGAGCCAGATACTTTAAGGCAAAGATCCCATAACTATGATGTATTTAAAAAGAACTTGAAATACAATGTTGACCTACACAGCTGTAATAAGAGCAATTCAAGAAAAAACCCTGATGAGAGCTTTGGATGTGGAAAATCATCTAGCCATGGTGCATCTGATTCTAATCTTGAAATAATTCACAATGGAGTAATGCCCTGTAATAATAATCAGTGTGGAAACATTTTTAATAGTAAACAATCCCTTATTCAATATCACAATGTTGAAACTAAGGAGAAAACCTGTGTATGTATTACCTGTGGAAAAGCCTTTGCTAAGAAGTCACAGCTCATTGTACATCAACGAATTCATACTGGAAAGAAACCATATGATTGTGGTGCATGTGGGAAAGCCTTCAGTGAGAAGTTTCATCTCATTGTACATCAGAGAACTCATACTGGGGAGAAACCTTATGAATGTTCTGAATGTGGAAAAGCTTTCTCTCAAAAATCATCCCTCATTATACATCAGAGAGTTCACACCGGGGAAAAACCGTATCAATGTAGTGAATGTGGGAAAGCCTTCTCCCAGAAATCCCCCCTTATTATACATCAGAGAATTCACACTGGAGAGAAACCTTACGAATGTAGAGAGTGTGGGAAGGCCTTCTCCCAGAAGTCACAGCTGATTATACATCATAGAGCTCATACTGGAGAGAAGCCATATGAATGTACTGAATGTGGGAAAGCCTTCTGTGAGAAGTCCCACCTCATTATACATAAAAGAATTCACACTGGGGAGAAACCCTACAAATGTGCTCAATGTGAGGAAGCCTTCAGCAGGAAGACAGAACTCATTACACATCAGTTAATTCATACTGGGGAGAAACCTTATGAATGTACTGAATGTGGAAAGACCTTCTCCCGGAAGTCACAGCTCATCATACATCAGAGAACACATACTGGAGAGAAACCCTATAAATGCAGTGAATGCGGAAAAGCCTTCTGTCAGAAATCACATCTCATTGGACATCAGAGAATTCACACAGGAGAAAAACCTTATATATGCAGTGAATGTGGGAAAGCCTTCTCTCAGAAGTCCCACCTCCCAGGGCATCAGCGCATTCATACAGGAGAGAAACCTTACGTGTGTGCTGAGTGTGGAAAGGCCTTTTCCCAGAAGTCAGACCTTGTTTTACATCGGAGAATTCATACCGGGGAAAGACCCTATCGGTGCACTGTATGTGGGAAAGCGTTCATCCAGAAGTCACAACTCACTGTACACCAGAGAATTCATAACGGTGGTAAAATCATAATGAACTGAACACAGAAAAGCCTTCTCAGTATTAGCTCAAGCCTTAATAAATACTAGGAACCTGATTGATACTTATGAGACATCTTTATAGATAAAATTTAATAAGAGAATTCATGTCTATAGTGAGATGATACCTAGCTCAGCAAAGATGATGGAAAATAATCTTAAATGAAGAACATTTTCAACATGGTATGTAAAAATTTTTAAAGTCATGGTCTGTAGAACAAGTTATGTATATAGACTATTGACAAGTGACATATTCTTTATTATACCACATTAACAATAACCAGACATTGTGAAGTTGCTAATATTAGCTTGGCATAATTTTGGTCATACAGTAAGTCCCAACAAAGGACATGAAGAAAGCTTGAGAAAAAAAAAAAAAATCCATTCCTAGAAACTACATCATATGGAGGGCTTAGCATGACCCCTAAAGATATATATAAAATTCTTGTACAAAGATGGAAATATGGGTGAGTCAGATTCAATACAGGTGATGTTTATGCATTTTCCCATTTCAAGCATATAAGTTGACCTGTCTCTCTAGAAGGATCCTGTACTTTGAAATTGATGCACCTTGACCAGGTCTCCATTTTATTCTTCTTCCCTGAGAGTTTGATATTGTGGAAACGGTTAGGTACTGAGCCAGATGGCCTTGTGTTTTACTCCTGGCTCAACTGTTCACAGATTGTGTGACTTCAAGCAAGCCTATTTCGCCAATCTGAATATTTTTTCTTATCATTAAAAAAAAAAGTATAATATAGAGCACGTTTTCAGTTAATATTGGTTCTTTTTAACTTTCTATCCTGCAACTGGATGCTAAGACTAATGTGTAAAAGCTGCATCTAAACTTCTTTGCATTTCAGATACTCTGCTTTTGATATCCCATTCCCATGACTGTTCATTTGACTGTCTTTGACCCTGGTGGCCTTGATTTTTGGCATGTTAAAGTGACATTTTATTATACTTTTATTATTTTTTACATACATTTATATAAACTGTGGTCATTACACAGATAGAGTCTGTCTAATGTTTCTTCAGTTCTTTTCTGACTCCCACCCTATAGCCCCAACTGTTTTCCCTGGGAACAAAGGACACTTGCAGAGCAAAACTCCTGGGATGAGAAATTATGCCTGCCACAGGTTTGAGAACTTGGTATTGCTGAAATATCTCCTGCTCTCCTCCCGTGCTTCTGCCTGTTGCTCCATGAGCAGCTTTAGATGAGGACCCTTGTTGGAGGTGTCTACAGAAGAGCAATACTTGGCAAGAATGAGGGCGAATCTGTATACTTGTGTTCACATAGTTCTTCATATAGTTCCCACTTGGTTCCTTCACATTTCCTGCCCACCGGATCCTCTTCCTGAATGGCTGACCTGTCTCTGGTGAAAAGATGGGGATCCTCTGGGTGAGAACCTCTGCAGGGGAGAGGGCACGCCTAATAGGGATGTGGGAAATCCTTAGTCTGTGTGGACAAATTCTTGGTTTCATTATGAACAGTGAGCTGAGAACACTGATGTCAGATGTAAATTGACCATTCAGACTTGGGAAAGGAGGCCTAGGTGTACATCTTTTAGGTTGAGCTACTCTGAGGTTTTCTCATGGAAGATGTCCCTACTGATCCTGATGAATGCATGAGAAGGACAAAGAAAGGAAAAGGGAAAAAAAAAGATAATTGTGTGAACACAGAAATTTAGGGAAGAGTGAGTTCTATGTAGTGACAGCTATGGAACTAATGTAGATATAACAAAGATTCATAATTCCTACTTTACAGGCCTCCCATTTGGTTTTCCACTGTCACAAACCTCCAGGCAACCTTGATCTGATGCTGAGCTTCTATAAGTATCCCAGTTTAGACTTAGCACCTACTGATTTAATACTTCACTTCTTTTTTGAGCATTTTATTAAAGGAGCTGATCAGTGCAATGAAGCAAGAATAGGAAAATGGGCATAAGGATTAGAAAGGAAACAGTACTATGGACATTGTAGGTTATGGAATTCTAAGAAAAGCAAGAATATATTGATTAAGTATTAGAGATAAAGGAGTTTAGTTGCTTTATACAGTTTTAATACTGAAAAACTAATTCTACATACTAGCAGCAGACTGAAAATTTAAAGAAAATTTTACACTAGCATCAAAAATATGAAACACCTGAAATAAATCTAATCACATAGTGTAGGATCTAGGACCACTATATACAAATTATAAAATATTACTGAATAAATTAAGGCTTAAATCAATTGAGAGATTCATCAAGGCTGAAAGACTCAATATTAAAGATGCCTATTTCCCCTTAAAGTGATTTATACATTGGGGAGTCAAGGAAAAGAATTAAAATCCAAAGGAATAAGCCTATCATAAATACAGAGTTAGCTTATTTTATTATTGAGCAGCAATATATACCATATAGCATGCAGGTAACCAGCAACTGGCTACAAATTTCTGTGTGAATTTTTAGCTCTATTATATGGAATTAAAGCTACACTTGTTATGAATCATCCTACTGTTAGTAAATGGCAGATATTCCATTTTTACCAGTAGTTAAAATTCTGTATCAGGCTTATTTTGATAGTCTATTCTTCATAATTTTAATGGTACCTCTTCCTATTGGTTGCCCATGGCACTGGATGTAGCACATGTGATTATTCGTATGCTTTGGCATTCCTCAATAAAGATCAATTTCCCACAATATTCAATGCATTTCATATCAAAACCTCTTTTTGGGGAGGTTTTACAATTTAATTTTAAAATCACATATGGAGATGCTAAAAGGCCAGAACAGCCAAGATACTTTTGAAGAGCAAATTTGGAGAATTTACCAGAATAAGATTTCCCATAAACTAATAATAATTAAGACAATGTGATATTGCTCATGGGTAGTCAAATAGACCAATGGTAAGAATCTAGAAACAGACAGTTACCTGTAGATCTTGAGTTATGACAAAGGTGGCAATGTAGAATAGTAGGAGAAAAGTGGTACTTCAATAAATGTTTCTGGTTAAGTTATTCATACAGGTAAAACGAAAAATGAAAACTTAAATTACTGCAAACTATTCACAAAATCAGTTCCACCCAAACCAGTGATAGAAGGAAATGTATTACAATAAGTGTAGATCAGGCAAGAAGAAAGCCTGAAAATATCTAAGCATCCCACGCAATAGGTTAGAATAAAAATATTGTGAACTAAACTCCAAGAAAGTAAAAAAGGAAGTGAAAAAAAGAAGATTAAAAATAGAGGGGGAGGGGCAACAATGTTGTTTTGTCCTTCCTATTTTATGGGTGCCCCTCTGCCTTTGGCTCAGGTCATGAAAGGAAACAGCATCGCTTCAGAAACCAATTGGTGTACTTCATCATGTCAGTAGCCTAAATAAATAAATAAATAAATAAATAACTATATGATCATTTCAATAGATCCAGGAAAATTATTTGACAAAATTCTACATCTACTTAGAATAAAAACTCAGCAAGCTATAAATAAAGGACAGCTTCCTCCTATTGCTACAAGGCATCTGTAAAAAAAAAAAATCTAGTCATCATATTTAATGGTGAAAGACTAAATGCCCCCAAGCATTTTTTTCTTTTTTCCAAAAGTCAAAGCTGTATGCTTTGTTCTTCCTAGTGAACTCCGTGCTGGTGATCTTAGCTACTGCAGTAGGGAAAACAAAAAAGGAAGTTGGGCCGGGGTGGGGGGGGGGGGGAAGGGGGGGAGTAGTGCATACATTTGGGAAAGGAAGAAATGGAATTGTCTCTATTTGCAGACAACACGGTCTTCTACACATAAGATCTCAAAAACTACAGAAACCCTAATAGACCTAGTAAGTGGCCTTTGTGGGGAATTTAAGAAATGAGCAAAGGATGAAAAAAAGAAAGAGGCAAACTAAAAAACAGACTCCTAACTATAGAGAACAAACTGAAAAAATAAACCCAAAGTGGGTGGGGGGGGGGTCGAAATAGGTGAAACAGGTGATGGAGATTAAGGAGTGAACTTGTGATGAGCACCAAGTGATGTATGGAAATGCTGAATCACTATATTGTACATCTGAAACTAATGTTACACTGTATGTTAACTAACTGGAATTAATTTAAAAAAAAACTTGTTAAAAAGTGGCTCTTGCAAAATATCTAAGTAAATGGAAAGAGACACTGTGTTTATGGATGGAAAGACTCAGTGTTAAAACATTAATTCCCCTCAAATTGATGTGTGTATTCAATCTCATCACCCACAAAAAATTCCAGGATGAATTTTTGTAGAAATTGACAAGCTGACTCAAAAATTTATATGGAAATGCAAAAGACCTAGAATAAACAGAAAACCTTTAGGGGAAAAAAGAGAAAAGATTCATATTACCTTATTTCAAGGCTTATAAAGTTAGAATAATCAAGCCTGTGGTATTGGTATAGGAATAGATATGTCAATGGAACAAGATAGAGAGTCTAGAAACCAAACCATGCATATATGGGCAACAGATTTTCAACAAAGTCGTCAAGGTAATTCAATGAACAAATGTTAGTCTTTTCAACAAATAACTGGAATAATTGGAAATCCATATGCAAACAACAACAAGAAGAACTTTAATCCATAGTTCACACCATATACAAACATCAACTTGAAATAGGTCATGGACATACATGTAAAAGTAGAAACTATAAAATTCTAGAAGGAACAGAAGATAACCGATTTTTGTTATGCAAAGGTTTTTCAGGCAGGACACACAAAAAGGCATTAAATTAAAAACTGGTAAATTAGAGTTCATTATAATGATAACTTGTGCTTTAAATGGATTAGAGAGGTTCTAATACTTTTCTGCCACAGGGAAATAATGTTTTTCTGAGTTGATGGGACTAAAAATCACAGATTTCTCTAGGAATTCACTCAGTTACTGTCCAACACTTATTCATGCAAATCTGGATTTGTGAGAGATCTCAGGTAATCCCTGAGACGGTTATATGGAATCTTCTCCAGTTTCCTGAAGGACTATACCTCTTTCACTCCACGAGGAGTTTCATAACTTTGTTGACAATAGACTGCAAACCCGTCATGACTTATACCTTCACCACATCGATGCATCCCATGTCACCACACCCTCTTGGACTCTTTTCACTGACTAAGACAGCATCTTCATACAAAGGCTGATATCAATATTTTAAAGCAGGAGAGCTGTTTTGAAGCACATATTTTTCTATCCTCAAAACAAAACAAAAAGGTGTTTTTAACTTCTTTGTTTTATACCTAAAAGAAAGCCAAAATATCTAACAAACAAAAGAGCTACTTAGTTTTAATTCATAACTCAAAAGTCATAACTCAAAAGTTCATAACTCAGAAGTCATAACTCAAGCCCAGGTATTCTGATTTCAGAGTCCACACGTAAAACCACTGTGTTGTGCTGCCCTTCCTGCTTGGCTCTCCCTTCTAAACTGTTCTTTGAGCTAGTTCATGATTTGTGATGCCTGCAGAAAGGCAGTATATAATTGCCTTCTATTTAACCAACTTACATTTTTGACAAAAAAAAAAGTCTGCACTAAAAAAAAAACCAACTTTTTAAATCACTATTTTAAACAAATCAAAATTTTATCTTAACCCTTAATTTTGGGTGTTCGAAAGGACCCATCCTATGTCCTGGCAATGAGAGCTGATTGGAAACACATAAACGTGGAAATAGGGCTGGATTTTTAAATAAGCTAAGAGAATCAGTGCATAAAGAACATTGGGGAAGCCATTGATGCTGCATATTCAGTGAACCCCCTTAAGCATGGGCTTCGAAGACTGGACCATCTAGAAACATAGTCCTTTGGGAGGTATGGAGGTATGATTAATGATACTCTTTTTGTTTCAGGGGGTGCCAAAAAATTACCAGCAGACACTGGCTCTGGATTTTGTTGATGTGACCAAGAGGAAGCCTTATTGAATGTCTCATATTGCTTTGAGATTGCTTATCTAAGGAAATCCTTGGTGAGCTCCTGGATATGGCTGTTTGAAGAAGGTCATACCATCCATAATTATACCTGTGAAAGGTAGGCCAAGCCAGTCACTGGAGGGACCATAAGGCATAATATTAAAATATTAAAATATAATACATATAATATTAAATATAATATTATTAATATAAGTAAAATATATTAAAAATAATATTTTTCGTAATTATGAATATATTGTAAGGCTCTCATACTGCACATGAAGTGTTATATTACTTGCAGGTAGATTGGGACAAACTAAAAGTATATAGTAGAAATGTTAAATAATACACTAAAATAACAAAACAGTTATCACTTATGGTCCAAAACTGGATAAAATGAAATCACAACAAATATACAACTAACCCAATTGAAATCAGAAAAAGGGAAAAGATAACAAAAAATAGATAGGACACATAGAAAATAAAATTGAGATGATAGGCTTAATTTAACAATGTAAAACAATTGTATTAACTATAAATGATCTAAACACCAGTTAAAAGAATAGATTGTCATATTGGATAAAAAAGCACAGCCCAACTTTATACTACCTACAAGAAACATGCTTTAAATATAAAGACACAAATAGGTTAAAAGAATGAAAAAAGATATAGCAGACTAACACAATTAAAAATGAAACTGAAGGAACTATAATAATATTAGACAAAATATATTTCAGAACTAAGAATAATTACAAGGAATAAAGAAAAACACTTCATAATGCTAAAGGGGTCAGTATATTAAGAGGATGTAATCCTAAAAGTTTACATACCCAGTAGCTGAAATTCAAAATGTATGAAGCAAAAACTGATAGAACTATAAGGAGAACTAGACAAATTCACAATTGTAGTTGGAAATTTCAGTCCTATCTCTTAGTAATTAATTGAATAAAGACATAAGCAATCAGCCAGAATATAGTAGATAGATTTGAACATCATCACTACCAACCAACTTAACCTATTTCGCATTTGTAGAACATTCCACCCAAAGATGACAGGACATATTCTTTCTAAGTGCATGTAAAATATTTACCAAGGAAGGTCATATTCAGGGGTCATAAAACAAGTCTCAATAAATTTAAAAGATTAAGTTGTGTTTTCTGAGCACAACAGCACTGAGTTAGAAATTAGTAACAAAAGTTATCTGGACAATCCCCCAATATTTGGAAATACAGCCTTTAAATAATCCACTGGTCAAAGAAAAAAATCAAAAGGGAAATAAAGTATTATGAACTGCATGAAAATGAAAATGTAACATACCTAAATTTATGGATTGCCTCTAAAATAGTACTTAGAGGGAAATATGAGGCACTAAATACCTTTATTGGAAAGGATGAAAGGTCGTAAGTCAATAACTCACTTTCCATCTTAAGAAACTAGAAAAAGGAAAAAGAACTCATGGCAAACAGAAGAAAGGAAACAATCATTCAGAGAAGAAATCAAATGGAAAAAAAATAGAGAAAATAGAGTTGACTGTTTAACCTTGTGGGGTTCAGAGGTGCCAATCCCCCATGCAGCTGAAAATCTGCATATAACTTTTGACTCCACCAAAACTTAACCACTAATAGCCTGCTGTTGACTGAAAACCTTACTGATAACATAGGCAATTAACACAATTTTTAACACATATTTTGTATAGGTATTATATACTGTATTCTTCCAATAAAGTAAGTTAGGGAAAAGAAAATATTTTAAAGAAAATCACAAGGAACAGAAAATATAACTAGAGTGCTGTACTGCATTCACTGAAAAAAATAAATGTATAAAGAGACCCGCACAGTTCAAATCCATGCTGTTAAAGGATCACCTGTAATGGAACGCAAAAGCAGGCTTTCTGGGGAGACTGATGTGAGTCACAGTCTCATCAGGATACAAGAGAGAAGACAAATAATCACAATCAGAATGAGAGAAATGATGTAACTACAGGATTTGCAGATATCCAGATAATAATAAGAAAATATTATGGATATCCTAATGCCAGGAAACTTGATAACTTAGATTAAATGGGCAATTCCCTCGAAAGATCAAAATACAAAAATCAAATGTACATCCACATACTAACAACAATCATAAAACTGAAATGAAAAAACAGTAATAATAATAGCATAGATATATCTAATAAAATATATGCAAAATCTATACACCAAATATTGTAGAACATTGTTGAAAGAAAAAGAACCAAAATAAATGGAAAACGTATCTGGTAGGTTGGACAGTAGACTCAAGATATCAATTCTCCTTTAATTGATCTATATATTTGACATATCTTAACAGGCAATTTTTGTTCATTTTTGTAGAATTTGATGGACTGATCCTAAAATTCATATGGAAACATGAAAAACCTAAAATATCCCAAAAATTATTGAAAAGGAAATATAAATTTGGAGAGCTTACTATACAAGTTCAATACTTTGTGTAAAATTACAAAATTACAGTATGAGGACAGCATGGTACTAGTTTAAAGTTCGTAAGATATGTATGGCCCCACTTCAATAAGGCCGTGGAATAGGCTAAATTAATCTATTGTATAAGATATCAGAATTGTACATCTGAAACTAGTAGATCACTGTATGTTAACCATACTGGAATTAAAAAAAAAAGTGACCATAGTGGTTACCTCAGTGAGTGGATTAACTGGGAAGGGACAGGAAGGAACATTTTCGTTTGATGAAAATGTGCTGGTATGCACAATACGAGCATAATTGGGTATACATTTCTTAAAATCCATCAGTGACAGTGACAAAGTATTCTGGAATGTGAGAGGGCCAAAAATGAGGGAGGTGAACCTAATCCCTATCCCCCAAGATCCAGTCTAGCAAAACCTTCCTGGCCACTAGATCCCTCCTGGTTCTTTCCATTTTCTACCTACAACCTACAATTTTATTTTCTACCTAAAATTTGGCATATCCTATGTATGTTTATATACACCTTAGTACAAGTTTCTCTTTACTCCCATCTCTAACCCAGATATTAGTGGTTTCTGGTTCCTCCCTGGACATATAGGCTTGGACCTTACTAATTCCACAGCCTTTGGAGGTCTGCAGACCTCCCAGGAGTTTTTACTAATTTCCAGGCTCTATTTTTAAAGATATATTTTTAAGAAATATAATGCACAGAAACTGAAAATATATTCAGCAGGCAGTATGATGAATCTTCACACATTAAATATACTGTGAAACTAGCACCTATATTAAAAGACAGATTTTTTCTTTCAGGCCTAAAGTCCTCAGGTCTGTGCTCCCCTCCTCACCTCTCCTCTTGTGTGCTGAGGGTAACCCCTACTGAGCACTCTAACATAACCAGTACTTTTGCCAGGCACACTTTTATGCCCTTCATGTATATTTACTCATCTAATCTTTACAATAACCATATGACTTAAATATTATTATTGTCCTCATATTACTTATGAGGAAACTAGGAGCATAGGATTTAAGCTATTTGCCAAGATTGCGCAGGTAGTAAATAGCAGAGCCAATATCTAATCTGGGAACTCTGGCTCCGGGGTCAAGTTCTTTACCACCAAGCTGTGTCATGTAACCTATCATGCAGGTGGGATCAACAGTCCACATCAGTGTAATTGGATGTGTTGAAGATTTACCACTTACCTCCATTTAGCACTTAGCACATGATTTCAAATATACCCTTTTTAAAAAAGATTTATTTATTTGAGAGAAGTGGGGGAGGGACAGAGAGAGAGTGAGAGAGAATCTCCAGTAGACTCCCCACTGAGCAAGGAGCCCAGTGCAGGGATCTATGACCCTGAGATCATGACCCAAGTCAGAATGAAGAGTCGAGTACTTAACCTACTGAGCCACATGGGTGCCCTTCAAACACACTCTTAATTGACACAGTTAGATTTGTGGCTCAGGATACTGTGGGAAACATGAGACTCTGAGAAAGGGACTTGCCCAAGGGTCACAATTGTTAAAGAGCGGACAGATCTGAGCCCTCAATAGATTAGGGTGCATTATTTTCTTCTCTATTTCTCAGAGGACAGGAGCAAACTGAGGCCAAGAGAGGTTGAAGGAGTGATAGTGCCCTGTCTCTAACTTGTCCAGCTCAGCACTCTGCATGTGGTTGTTGCTAAACTTGTATAAAGTCTCTCTTAGCCCTGGTGTCTGTCCTGAATATTTATTTATTTAAAGATTTTATTTATTTATTTGAGAGAGAGACAGTGAGAGAGAACATGAGCGAGGAGGTCAGAGGGAGAAGCAGACTCCCCATGGAGCTGGGAGCCCGATGTGGGACTCAATCCTGGGACTCCAGGATCATGACCTGAGCTGAAGGCAGTCGTCCAACCAACTGAGCCACCCAGGTGCCCTGTCCTGAATATTTAGATGAAGCTTGACCTTTGGGGAAATCTGGGTTCTTGACAGCATTTATGCAGATAATAGATTTTCCTCCCTGTCCACACAGATACTGCAGAAAGATGAAAGGAGAATTAGGGATATAAAGAAGGCAGAGAGTGAGCAGGATATAGCATCTCTGTGAATTTGGGGATCCAGTAGGAGTGACTTGCGGGCACTTGGCCTGTCTTTATAGCTACAACCACTTTTGGAAAGGAGTGAACAGTAACTACTTAAGGTTGTGGGGCATTGGGGCTTCCATCAGTACACCTGGGCTGACATCCTAGCTCTGCAAGTCACTAGTTGTATACCCTGGATGGATCATTCCATCCCTCAGGGTCCTGCTTTCTTCATTTTTAAAGTAGTGTTGATAGTATGACTGCTCACTAATACGACAGTTGGATTAAATAAGGTCATCTGTTATTTACCTTATAGATGGCACAAAAGAGGCCGTCAGTACATTTTGTTTCTCTTCCCCATGTCCTGTCTTTGTTGAACTCTCTTCCCTTGATACTGATTTAGGGTAAGTATTGATGACATCTTACTCCCTTGCAAAAGAGAAATGAAGTGAAAAATAATGTTTGTTTTTTTAAAGACCACTTTATTGAGGTATGATTGACATACAAAAATTGTACACATCTAATGTATACAACTTGATGAGTTTGGAGATAATAATAAGGCTTTCTTTAATATCTTTTCTTTTTTAAGATTTACTTATTAGAAAGAGAGAGTGCATGTGTGAATTGGGGGAGGGACAGAAGAAGAAAATCTTCAAGCAGACCCCCTTCTGAGTGCGTACCCCAATGTGGAGCTCGATCTCACAACCCATGAGGTCATGACCTGACTCAGCTGAAACCAAGAGTCAGACACTCAACCCATTGAGTCACCCTGGTACCCCATCTTTAATGTCTTCTTAGTGTTGGGTGTTTTCATCAATCTTACAAATGACTGGCAACAAGGCCTAATTTAGATATATTGAGTGGGGAGAAAAAAACATTGGATATACAGAGAACACTGTGAAAGAGAAAGATGTGTTACGTACCACTGAGCAAGGAAAAGAATGACAGGAAACCTGTCAGTGGAAATAATACCAGCCAGAAGGTAGTGAGGTAACTTCTTTAAAGTAGTGAGATTTGAAAAGAAAAGGAAGAGAGAGGAAGGAAGGGAGGAAGGAAGGGAAAAGGGGAGGAAGAAAGGAGAGATGGGGAGGAAGGAAGGGAGGGAGGAAAGAAAGAAGGAAGGGAGGGGAAGGGAGAGATAGGGAGGAAGGAGAGGAAGAAGGAAGGAAGTGGGGGAAGGAGGGAGGGGAAAAGGAAAGAAAGAAAGAAGGAAGAGAGGGAGGGGGAGGGGAAGGAAAGAAGGAAGGGAAAAAAAGAGCAAGAAAGAAACTGTTGATCTAGAATTCTTCATTCAGCAAAAAATATTTAAGAAACAAAAGTGAGATGAAGATGTCTTCAGACCTACAAAAACTGTAAGATTTTATCACCAACAGATGTGCACTACAAGAAAGGTTGGAAAAGTCTTACAATCACAAGGGGCATGCAGCAGATTCAAATCTGGATCTATTTGAGGAATGAAAAGCATATAAATATAACACTTTCTCCCTTTACTTAAAAATCTCTTCAGAAGATAATTGCAAAAGTAATAATTGGCAAAAGTAATAAGATGTAGCAAAAATAATGACATGTAGTCAGTAACAACACAAGATGTATGAGGGTTTCTTAGCATATGTGTAAGTAATATGCATAACAAGAATAGTACAAAGGGAAGGAAGAGCTATTAAATGGAAGTATATTACTGTATGATTCTTAATCTGTACCTAAAATGGTATATTTCTTGAATATAGTTTGAAACACATTAAAGATGTACACTATAAATGTTTGGCTAAGCATACATCAAGAAATAAAACAGAATTATGAAAACTACTGAATTCAAAATTAAGACCAAACAAGACCTCCCCAAAAGGCCCCCAAAAATATAGCAGGCTGGTAGATTTAAATACAAACGTATCATTAGTAACAGTCCAAATGATTGAATTAAAAGCCAGAGATTTTCAAATTGAATATAAAAACCACACCCAACATTACAAATATAAAAAAGAAAAAATTGACTAAAAGCAACAAAATGAAAAAAATATGCCATACAAAAACTAATTTAAAGAATGAGTAGCTATGTTACTATCAGGCAAATTAGATTAGAGTGTAAAATACAATCAAGGATAAAAAGGGTCATTTCATAATGATAATGGGACCAATTTATCGAGATGAAGAAACAATACTAAATTTTTATGCACCAAACAACAGAGTATCCAAATACATGATGTAAAACTGATAGATCTGAAAGAAGAAATAGACAAATCCACAATTACAGTGAGAGAATTTAATACCAATCTCTTAGTAATTGACAGAACAAGTAGAAAGAAATCCTGTGAAAATGTAGCAGAATTAAAAACTTTCAACTACCTTGACCTAATTGACAGGTCACACTACCAAATAATGGCAACATACCATTTTTTATCATGTGTGCATGGAACATTTACAAAGATAAATCACATTTTGTGCCGTAAAATTAAGAGACATGGGGCGCTGGGTGGCTCAGTGAGTTAAAGCCTCTGCCTTTGGCTCAGGTCATGATCTCAGGGTCCTGGGATCAAGCCCCGCATCGGGCTCTCTGCTCAGCAGGGAACCTGCTTCCCACGCCCCCTTCCTGCCTCTCTGCCTACTTGTGATCTCTGTCAAGTAAATAAATACAATCTTTAAAAAAAAAATTAAGAGACATAATCAAATATAAGGTGTGGACCTTATTTGTATCCTGGTTAGTATGAACTTACTGAAAAAAAAAAAAAAAGAGGAAAGTGAGAAAGGTACTAAAACAATAATATTAAATAATGATTGTTAACTTCACATCTTCCTCTATTTATTTTGGTGTCTTGTCCTTCATCATTGACCCTGCTCAGAACCAATTCTTTTCTTCTTTCTTTTCCTATGTTATATATTTCAGGAGAATTTTAGCCACAGTTAAAATATTAGGTCAAATTATCACAAATCTACTAAGCAACATTATAATTTCATGTAAGATAAGCAATTCAGATGGTGGTTTCATGTGAATTTTTTTAAAGTTGACACATCTGTTCAACTGAGTTATATTGACACAGTATGTATTTTATCTTTTTTTGAATACTTATTTTAGAGAGCGCATGAGTGGGAGAAGAGCAGAGGGAGAGAATCCTCAAGCAGCCTCTCCACTGAGCATGGAGCCTGGCCTGGGGCTTTATCTCATAACCCATGAGACCATGACCTGAGCTGAAACCAAGAGTTGGACACTTAACTAAGCAACCCAGGTACGCCACAATATATATTTTCTTAATGTTCTTTGAATTAAGACATTGATTTGTTGTCCAAAAGTGATCTTTACATATGACTTATCAATACAGGTTAAGAGGTACAATTAAATCATAAAAATGAATTTTGAAAGTTAAGTATTAAAATGTTCTTCTAACTACCTAGCTATGCAAATTTTGTACACCAGAAAAAAAACTTATATTAAAAATTGTGAAGCAAAATACATATGCTGTTTTCTGTATCTTTTAGAATTCTCTCTTCAAAAAAAGGCTATTTTCCAAATATACATTCTTTTTTTTTTTTTTTTTTAAGTAGGCTCCATGCCCAGAGTGGAGTCCAATATGGGGCTTGAACTCAAGACCTGAGCTGAGATCAAGAGATCAAGATCATTTAACCAACTGAGCCACTCACATGCACCCAAATATATATCCTTAATCAATACATTTTATAATGATAATTTTATAGTAACCATGATACCAGAAATTACTGAATTAAATTATTTATTTTAAGGCTTTACAATCTATTTTTCAAGCTAACTGGCTAAATATTAACATTTACCTACAATGTATGGATTCATTTTGCACACACTATTTTCTAAATTTTCTAATCAAATTCCATTCATTCAGGACTGGTTCTTCTTCAGGTACAGCAATGTCTATATTTACACTTTCAATTTCTTTTTGGTATTTATTACTTGTCTGAGTTACTAATGTCTCACTTTGGAGTAATTCATCTTTACAAAACAGAATTACTTATACAGAATATAACATTGTCTTTCTCTAGTGAGATATTCCTTCTCCAGACTTCTAATAATCCCCAAACAATAAATGTTACTAATAATCTTGTATATTTCTTTTCTGGAGAGTTTTAAGGGGTGAAGAACTGGTTGTCTTTGTGTTCACTCACATGGCATAATGGTGTGTAGATGCTGTATGTAGAATGGTTAAGAGATTTATGTTTAAGGAAATTGAAAGCTTCAAAAAAGTGAGTTGAGTTTAAAGTAGTATTTTCCAACTGTGTGCTACTGCTATTTCCTAAGCAAAATCACTAAGAGTCCTTGAGGAAAAAAAATAGATTTCTGGGCCTGACCTAGAAATTAAAATCAGAACTTCTGGAATTACGATCATCAAAGTCTGAGAATTAGTAGTAAAAACCATGGTTCAGGATGGGCTTTAAAGAGTTCAGAGATCAAATTTGGACTTAGCACTTGAGCTAACCTCTGGTTAGGACTAGCTTAGAATGAGAAAAATCTCCATTTCTAGAGAATCACATTCTCAATATGTAGCCTTTTCTCTCTCCCCCTTCTCAGTCATGGGCCCAAGGAAGGGATGGGTTTTCTGCTGGGTTAGGGTGGCCCTGTGAGATTGGGGGCAAAGAATTGCAAAGAGTAGAGCCACAAGTAGGACAGGGTTCACTTTCCATGGGGGAGGGGGACCCGACATCTAGAGAAATGTCTGCCCCAAGTTTCTGACAAGCTGGGCCTTTTAAGGGGTTCTTAAGGGTAGGAGAGGGTTACAGCTGCACCCATGGCTGGGTGTGGGGTGGGGGTCAATGTTTGGCCAGGTCAACCAGAAGGCAGCAGGTTTTTTGACAGGACTCTGTCTGTGGCTCATCTGGGATGTGGGTTGCAGTCAGGCTAGAAAAGAATAGGTTTTGTGGCTGGGGTTAGAAAAACAAAGAGATAGGCCCAAGTAAAGACACCTGTGAGTTTTGTATGAAAGTGACTGGGGAGGGGTGGTGCTTTGAATAGATTCCTTTCGTGCTGGAAGTAAACCCAGGTGCTAATTTCAGACATGAGAGTGGAGGAGAGGCGCCATCATGCAGAGAACTCCAAGCAGTTTTCCAGACTCAGGCTTCTCTTAACAGAGGAGGATGGACTTATCGTTTAGTGCTAGAAATACTCCCCGGGGCCTGTGGGAGAAGAGCCTTCTGAATTTTCTTGATTCCTGATTCAAATCTCCCATAAGATGGGAACCGGAAGTTCCAATTGTTGATGAACAATTTGGGCCAGTTTGGGCGCAGTGTATGGACTCCTGCAGGAAGGCAGACAGAGCCCCTCAACAGAGAGTACGTTGCTGGGCCACAGACCAGGCAGAGAAAAGGGTCTAAGAGTACCTGCAGCTTTCCATGGTTCTGTCACCTGGGAATCCCACACAGAAGACCAGTGCCCGGAGAAATAATCCTCCAGGAAGGGAAAGAAGAAAACTATTAGTGAGGACCATTTATTATTTTTTAGTTTATGGCTGTTTAGAAAAGGACTATTACACTGGAGAAGAATAATTTTATATTCTGATCATAGTTCTATTTTGTAAAAATATATTACTCCAAAGTGAGATATTAGTGCCTCAAACAAGTACACGTAAGATTTTCGCATTTCATTGTGTGTTAATTATATGTCAATGAGAGAAATAAGAAACAACAAAAATCATAGAGAAAAAGCAAAAATTTTTAAAGTATCACCAGTAATGGAAATTATTCCAATGAGAAAGGATAATAGAAAGGCTCAACTATTTCATATTTCTAAAGGACAGTTCAAGGTGTTCTCCCTAATATGCTTACCTCTTAGAAAATGATAAAAGAATGTGATTAATGATGATTCATATTAATGATTATAATTCAAAGCAACAGAAATATTTGGAAATAAGAGCTTGTGGGGTTATATCTTGCTTTAGTATATTTATGCAGATATTTCTGTTTTTTTCCTGTGTACAATTTTGACTTATGTTTTCAAATTTATAGTCCCTTTTTTATTAGTTTGCATCAGAGAGGTTCTTTGAATTATATATCATTACCAAGAAAGATAATGGTTTTTCCCCTGTCTTCATAATTTCAGATTGTCTCATCCATCTTTATTGACACTCTTCAACAATGACATCCTCATTCAAGATAAGATCACTACAGTTGTGGGAATAAAAGGTACAGCATAGAGAATAGTAGTCAGTGGTATTGTACCAGTGATGTATGGGGACACGTGGGAGCTCTACTTGTGGTGAGCATGGCATAATGTATAGAATTGTTGAATAGCTAGCTGTATACCTGAGACTAATGTAACCTTGGGTGTCAACCACACTTGAAAAAAAAAAAAAAAAAGTCAACCAGCAGGTGAACTCCCCCATCTCCAGTAACTTCCCACGGGCTGTTTCAATTCAGTTTTAAATTAGGATATGCTGGGACGCCTGGGTGGCTCAGTTGGTTAAGCAGCTGCCTTCAGCTCAGGTCATCATCCCAGCATCATGGGATTGAGTCCCACATCGGGCTCCTTGCTCCGCAGGGAGCCTGCTTCTCCCTCTGACTCTGCCTGCCACTCTGTCTGCCTGTGCTTGCTCTCGCTCGCTCTCTCTCTGACAAATAAATAAATAAAATCTTTAAATTAGGATATATTGATGCCTGGACTAAACAATTGCATTGGCTTTTCTGTTTTTACTAAATTTGGTCACTTTAATACCTTTTAGGTATGCTGCTTGCTACTTTGAAGTCACATTCTTTTCTCTGCCATGCCCCATACCAATCTAACCAAAACACCTGCCACAGGATTTTCCATTTAGAACAGTGAAAATGGCTTTACCTTCTCCATAAGACCATGGAAACTCAGAATCATTGAAACAGATAATCTTGGAACTAAGTGCACAAGAGAGCTCACATAGTGTAATTTCTTACCTTGAGGTTGAAAAGACATCCTTTTCTGATAACGGAGAATATTTTGCCTTATACAGACCCTTAGTTTAGAAAACAGGGAGTAATGTACATCTCACCATTTCACGTAGATGACAAACATGCTAATATATCTTTGTTGCTCATATTTAAATTGAAATAATAGTTATATATTCTGATCAATTTCCCCTCCTTATTGCTAGTAACCTCCCCTTCCTTTTAAGGAGGTCTGTTGTCCAGTGTAGAGTGATATAACAGCTTTCTCTTTATTAGTGTTTGAATGATACACATTTCCTCATCTTAAAATATGTCTAATAGGAGCATATAGTTCCTTAAAAAAAAACTCACTCTATTCATCTTTTTATCATCTTATTATGCCTTTTTGCATAATATGTAGTCTAGTTACAATTAATTAGATTTTGATATATTTGGGTATACATGTAACATCTTACAATATGTTGTCCATTTCTCCTGTTTTTGTTTTGTATATATTTTTATACACTTTAATTTTTATATACATTTAAATAGCCTGAATATTTTTTAATATTTTATTTTTCCTTCCTCTTATTTTATTAGTTATGCATTCCTCTACTAATCCTTTTCTGGTTACCCTACACAAAAGAACATGTAATTTATATTTATTCAGATCTAATATATATCAATACTGCTACCACTTTCTAGTCAAATGCAGATACTTAGAACAATTTGACTCTATTTACTCCCCTCCAATTTATGTTCTCATGTTTCTGTATTTGTATATGTATATTATTTTATGTGTTTATATGCATTGTAGACAGAGAGAGAAAAGGTGTGCAGCTGTATTCCTCCTACTCTTTATAGCCCTGGTTTCTGGGATTTTTGTGAAGCACAGGATACTCCATACACAAAATTGATCATTTGTCTCTCATTTACATTTATCTCATCTGCCGGCCCTCTGTTTCCTCTGTTCCATGCTTATCATTGGCTGTTCCACCACACTAACCTGCTTCCTTCAGCAAACAACCATTGAAATTGTATTTACAAAGATAGTTTCCACTCTTTTTTTTTTTTTTAAGAGTTGGGGCAAAAGGAGAGAGAATCTTAAGCATGCTCCAAAACCAGCACAGAGCTGGATGTGGGGCTCGATCTCACAGCCCGAGATCATGACCTGAGCTGAAATCAAGAGTCAGACACTCGGGACGCCTGGGTGGCTCAGTTGGTTAAGCAGCTGCCTTCGGCTCAGGTCATGATCCCGGCGTCCTGGGATCGAGTCCCACATCGGGCTCCGCAGGGAGCCTGCTTCTCCCTCTGACTCTGCCTTCCACTCTGTCTGCCTGTGCTTGCTCTCGCTCGCTCTCTCTCTGACAAATAAATAAATAAAATCTAAAAAAAAAAAAAAAAAAAAAAAAAAAAGAGTCAGACACTCAACCAACTGAGCCGCCCCGTGGTTTCTATTCTTAAATGGATATGCCAGGATTGGCTACTGCCAATATATACAATTGGAGTTTGGATGGATCAGGACAGATCTGCGAGTAGGCCCAACTTTGTGACAGGAGAAAAGCAGACTGTCAGATATTGTGACTTGGTGTCTGCCATTTGCCCAGTCTGAGGACCAGAGAGCTCAGCTCAGCCCACCAGGGTATGATGCAAGAAGACAAGATGATGCAAGAAGACAAGACCTTCAGATGAGGAGACTAAAGTGTGAAGATATTTGAGAGGGTTGACTAGTAATGAGGGAAAGATTCAGAAGTTAGGAAGGAGTCTGGAATGTATGAAAGAGAGGAAAATAAGAAATACAGGGTTTGGGGGAAAAGAGTTATAAGAGCTGAAAAGAAGGAAATCCACATGGAAGGACAACTTGGGAGGCAAATGGGATGCAGGCACATGACCATCTGGAACATTGCTAGTCACGGGGGCAAGGGCAGTGAGGGTGGCAGACCACACGGTAATTCTAAAAGCTCCTATCACTTTTGCTTCCATTCCATTGTCTTAAATTAGGTTGTATGTTCAGGTCTGAAATATATGGTACAAAAATTCCTTCAACGAGGGGCCTGGTGTGTCAGACAGACTCTAAGATTGACTCTAATTACCTCCACATCTTTTTTTTTTTTTTTAAATTTCCACATCTTGATACTCTCCCCTTGTGTAACTCCTTCTTATGTGGCAAGACCTGTGACTTACCTCTAACCTATAGACTATGACAAAGGTGTCACCTCTGTTATTACATAACAAAAAATGAAAAGGCAATACTAGTGGATGTTCTTCCTTGCTGAGGTGGATGAAGTGTTCTGTTCATTTGAGGGGAGTAATATGGAGAGAGTGCCACTTGACAAGGTGGCTTACGCTAAAAACCAGCCAGGAAAAAAAGAAAAATCCATAGGAAAATGAATTCTGCCAATTACCTGCATGAGCCTGGAAGCATCTCCTTTTCCAGGTGAGCATTCAAATGACACCTCAGCTCTGGCTGACAACTTCTTTATAGCCTGTGAGAATCGCTGAAGCTAAAGACCCAGTTAAATTGTGCCTGGGCTCCTGATTTCAAAATCTGTGAATTAATACACAAGTATTTTTTAAACTACTAGTTTGTGGTAATTTATTATGCAACAATAATTAACTGATATGCCAATATTTGAGGGGTTTGACAGGAAAGAATAGAAAATATTTTTGAAAAATAATTTAATCAGCCATGGTCTACTTTTCAGATCACAAATATTTACCCCGTTTAACTTAGCATGCATAGTATCCTCACCCCCTCCCAAAAGGAGGCAAAAATTTCTGTCATTTCATCCTGAGGTTCAAAGTCCAGGATCTCATGTTTGTTTCTATGTAGGTTTCAGATATACCCTCTCTTAATTCAGAGACTTGTGAACTAAAAACCACAAGTTATCTGCCTCCACATCCAAAAGCCAATGAAAGAACAGAGATAGGATAACCACAATGAACATTCCCATTTGGAAAGAGAAAGATGGGAGACTGCAGTAATGTCTTACATCGATGGCTACCAGTGAACAATTCCTTCTGGTGTTTCTCTCATTTGGTGCCCCCACTTGAATTTCAGCTGGCCTTGCAACTTGTTTAAATATAAAATGTTGCAGAACATTAGTTTGTGCTAATTCATATCCTAAGCTTTAAAAAAGGCCTAAGAGCTTCCAATTTTGTACTCCAAGGATCCAACCACTCTAGAGAAGAGTGTGATTATCAATGAACCATGATAGGCTTTTAAGGAAGCCTAAGTGAGCCAGCTGAAGAGGCCACATGGAGGAGAACCAAAGTGCTCTAGATGATAGCCCCACAGGAGATCTCAGCCTTCAGCAAAGGCCCAGCTGCCACCATTGTGGACATTATGAATCAGCTGAACCTCCAGTGAACCATCTTGGACATCCCGAACCTACGGACCCGTCAGATGACTGCTGTCACAGTACATACCACTTAGAGAAGAACTACCCAGGTGAACCCAGCTACCCCACAGACTGTGAGCAGCGATCATTGCTGTTGAGTGAAACCAGTAAGCAAGGCATGTGGCCCAGGTCCTGAGCAACTGGCCTCATGCCTGTGTCTGAATGTGCACAGGGATCACTAAGGTGGGAGCTGCAGAAGCGATAGTGGTGACAATAGTGGGTACAGCCACAGGAGAGAAGAGGGGCTCCATGTGGAACAGCAAGCACAGGGACCTGACTGGCTTCCTGACCATTCCGAGACCCCACCACTATAGTGACTATAATTGTTAACTCTCTGGCCTGAGACTAGGACAGTTACTGTAGATGCCCAGGCAGTAAACTTTGTCAGCAAATTATTATAAAATAACAGCATACCCATGGACATTGCAATAAAGTATATCAAAAAGTTGTTAGAATTCTTCAGAGTTCAGAGTCTCTGAAAATTTGAAAATTGCTGGGTCAAGGCAAATACCCACAGGCTTAGAAATACCACTTACATTTAAAGACCACCCAATTCGACAGAAAAAACTCCACTGGTTTTTATATGAAGCTTTGCATAAACCAGTTATCAACAAGACAATTGGAAAATTAATGTTTCCTTTTAATTGAACATACAGAGAGACAATACATAAATAGGTGTTTTGCACTATTTCTTGAAGGCACTTTTGGTTTCTTGCATGACCACAAATTACAGAAAATGTTATAGCTTACATTAAATTATCACTGCATAACCTTTAAAGTTAAATTCGGACAGGAAGCTCAAGTATATGAAGAGCTAAATCTTTTTAGAAGAGGTGTTGTGAAATTCATCAACTGTAAATGTACTATAATTTATACTTCAAGATAACTTATCAGAAATACATCCCAGTATTGTCACAGTCTATAAAATACTCTTAACAGTTCATCAATGGAAATAGTCTTCTCAAAATTAAAAATTATTAAAAATTAGTTGCAGTCTTGGGTTTGCCAAGAGCAACTCATTTTGCTTTCAGTTATATTAATTTGATAATGAAGTTACTAGAAGTATGAACTTTGAAGACATAAAGCCAAGCCAAAAATATCTGTTCAATCAAGTTATCACATAATAAAGGGTTTTATCCCTTATTTTATATAATCATGATGCCAAAATATTTTTCACAATTTTAAAATTTATATTCTGATACATAACTACTATCTCTATTATATTTATAAGTAGTAAAATATTTTTAAAGATAATATCTATATATTTTAGTATCCTTAGTAGTCCTTTCTTTTAGATTTTTGAACAAGGGTCCCCATATGTTCATTTTGTAGTGGGCCCTCACATAATACAATATATGTTGTACACACTCCTATTTACTCAATAATTTTTGTTTTATGATAAGAATTTTTCATTTGTAGGACAAATATGATTTGCTTTGATAGTCTTTCAGTTAGTTTTTATGTTGATGCATTTTATGAAATCATATACCCTTAAGAGAATTTTGATATTTAACATGACGCTCGGAGGGCCCTGAAGTTGTATCTCATCTGTACTTCAAAGAACACAAATAGTGATTTCTGTTATATGAGAATATAACAGAAGTAGCAGGAGTTCCAATCACTAGCCTAGTTTTGATCACACAGCTCCAGCTACTCTGGTCTCATTGCTCTTCCTGGAAATATCCCAAAAGCTTAGAACAAGGTCTGTCACAGAGTAGGTATCCTGTAAATACTTGCTCAGTGAGTTGAATAAAAAATGTCTTGACTCTGTGCATGGGAAAATAGAGGTTTAAGTAACTGCATCTCTTTAGCTTAGTAAGTGTTATTTAATACATATTTTGTAGGGATAGAGAACATATGATCTAGGATTGCCTTTAGCTGAAAATGTGGTTGTTGGAGGAAGGGTAGCCCTGGGAGCTTAGAGATGATAATGTAAGAGTCAGTGAGCATCAGCTGAGATTGTGAGAAATGAGGTAGACTCTATGATAAGCTAGCAGCAATTGGTTAAAGACTAAATCACTCAGTAATTAGGACAGGTTACTTCATATGGATGATGACTTCTTTGTGTTCATGGTACCTACACCCCTTATGGGCCAGGAAGGTCCATGAATTACATCTTCTATTTCTGGCCTGAGCATGGTGGCTCTTGTGACATTGGTCACAGTATTTTTTTGGCATCTGATTCAAATGACAGAGTCTGTAGAGAGAAGTCCAGATAAGTTCTTAAGTTGCCATTGCCATGATTAAGACACCGGGAAATGCTTTGAAAAACAAAGAAACATCAAAGCTCTCAAAATCGTCACTTAAATAAACCCTGTGGCTTAAAGTTAAAGACTGGAAGGAAACATTTAAGTAACAGTATAAGTGACCTACTTGACAACTCTTTCTTCTACATTTGAGTTAATTTTCTGGATATGTGTTGCTTCATATTATTTTTAAAGTATTCACATAGGATAGAAATATAAAATTTATTTATCTAAAATGCTTATGAACTCACTGTAATTATGTATTATATGTAGATAGAGATGATTCATTCTAATTGAATTATTCTCTTTATCCCAAATAGTTTTCTTTCTAATGCTGAATCCCCTCAGATTTTTTTTTTTTTTTGATGATTTTTTTTTTTTTTTTTATAAACATATATTTTTTATATACATATATTTTTATCCCCAGGTCTGTGAATCACCAGGTTTACACACTTCACAGCACTCACCAAATCACATACCCTCCCCAATGTCCATAATCCCACCCCCTTCTCCCCAACCCCCTCCCCCCGGCAACCCTCAGTTTGTTTTGTGAGATTAAGAGTCACTTATGGTTTGTCTCCCTCCCAATCCCATCTTGTTTCATTTATTCTTCTACCCACTTAAGCCTCCATGTTGCATCACCACTTCCTCATATCAGGGAGATCATATGATAGTTGTCTTTCTCTGCTTGACTTATTTCGCTAAGCATGATACGCTCTAGTTCCATCCATGTTGTTGCAAATGGCAAGATTTCATTTCTTTTGATGGCTGCATAGTATTCCATTGTGTATATATACCACATCTTCTTGATCCATTCATCTGTTGATGGACATCTAGGTTCTTTCCATAGTTTGGCTATTGTGGACATTGCTGCTATAAACATTCGGGTGCATGTGTCCCTTTGGATCACTACATTTGTATCTTTAGGGTAAATACCCAATAGTGCAATTGCTGGGTCATAGGGCAGTTCTATTTTCAACATTTTGAGGAACCTCCATGCTGTTTTCCAGAGTGGCTGCACCAGCTTGCATTCCCACCAACAGTGTAGGAGGGTTCCCCTTTCTCCGCATCCTCGCCAGCATCTGTCATTTCCTGACTTGTTGATTTTAGCCATTCTGACTGGTGTGAGGTGATATCTCATTGTGGTTTTGATTTGTATTTCCCTGATGCCAAGTGATATGGAGCACTTTTTCATGTGTCTGTTGGCCATCTGGATGTCTTCTTTGCAGAAATGTCTGTTCATGTCTTCTGCCCATTTCTTGATTGGATTATTTGTTCTTTGGGTGTTGAGTTTGCTAAGTTCTTTATAGATTCTGGACACTAGTCCTTTATCTGATATGTCGTTTGCAAATATCTTCTCCCATTCTGTCAGTTGTCTTTTGATTTTGTTAACTGTTTCCTTTGCTGTGCAAAAGCTTTTGATCTTGATGAAATCCCAGTAGTTCATTTTTTCCCTTGCTTCCCTTGCCTTTTGCGTTGTTCCTAGGAAGATGTTGCTGCGGCAGAGGTCGAAGAGGTTGCTGCCCGTGTTCTCCTCAAGGATTTTGATGGATTCCTTTCGTACATTGAGGTCCTTCATCCATTTTGAGTCTATTTTTGTGTGTGGTGTAAGGAAATGGTCCAATTTCATTTTTCTGCATGTGGCTGTCCAATTTTCCCAGCACCATTTATTGAAAAGGCTGTCTTTTTTCCATTGGACATTCTTTCCTGCTTTGTCGAAGATTAGTTGACCATAGAGTTGAGGGTCTATTTCTGGGCTCTCTATTCTGTTCCATTGATCTATGTGTCTGTTTTTGTGCCAGTACCATGCTGTCTTGATGATGACAGCTTTGTAATAGAGCTTGAAGTCCGGAATTGTGATGCCACCAACGTTGGCTTTCTTTTTCAATATCCCTTTGGCTATTCGAGGTCTTTTCTGGTTCCATATAAATTTTAGAATTATTTGTTCCATTTCTTTGAAAAAGATGGATGGTACTTTGATAGGAATTGCATTAAATGTGTAGATTGCTTTAGGTAGCATAGACATTTTCACAATATTTATTCTTCCAATCCAGGAGCATGGAACATTTTTCCATTTCTTTGTGTCTTCCTCAATTTCTTTCATGAGTACTTTATAGTTTTCTGAGTATAGATTCTGTGTCTCTTTGGTTAGGTTTATTCCTAGGTATCTTATGGTTTTGGATGCAATTGTAAATGGGATTGACTCCTTAATATCTCTTTCTTCTGTCTTGCTGTTGGTGTAGAGAAATGCAACTGATTTCTGTGCATTGATTTTATATCCTGACACTTTACTGAATTCCTGTATAAGTTCTAGCAGTTTTGGAGTGGAGTCTTTTGGGTTTTCCACATATAGTATCATATCATCTGCGAAGAGTGATAATTTGACTTCTTCTTTGCCGATTTGGATGCCTTTAATTTCCTTTTGTTGTCTGATTGCTGAGGCTAGGACCTCTAGTACGATGTTGAATAGCAGTGGTGATAATGGACATCCCTGCCGTGTTCCTGACCTTAGCGGAAAAGCTTTCAGTTTTTCTCCATTGAGAATGATATTTGCGGTGGGTTTTTCATAGATGGCTTTGATGATATTGAGGTATGTGCCCTCTATCCCTACACTTTGAAGAGTTTTGATCAGGAAGGGATGTTGTACTTTGTCAAATGCTTTTTCAGCATCTATTGAGAGTATCATATGGTTCTTGTTCTTACTTTTATTGATGTGTTGTATCACATTGACTGATTTGCGGATGTTGAACCAACCTTGCAGCCCTGGAATAAATCCCACTTGGTCGTGGTGAATAATCTTTTTAATGTACTGTTGAATCCGATTGGCTAGTATTTTGTTGAGTATTTTCGCATCTGTGTTCATCAAGGATATCGGTCTATAGCTCTCTTTTTTGGTGGGATCCTTGTCTGGTTTTGGGATCAAGGTGATGCTGGCCTCATAAAATGAGTTTGGAAGTTTTCCTTCCATTTCTATTTTTTGGAACAGTTTCAGGAGAATAGGAATTAGTTCTTCTTTAAATGTTTGGTAGAATTCCCCCGGGAAGCCGTCTGGCCCTGGGCTTTTGTTTGTTTGGAGATTTTTAATGACTGTTTCAATCTCCTTACTGGTTATGGGTCTGTTCAGGCTTTCTATTTCTTCATGGTTCAGTTGTGGTAGTTTATATGTTTCTAGGAATGCATCCATTTCTTCCAGATTGTCAAATTTATTGCCGTAGAGTTGCTCATAGTATGTTCTTATAATAGTTTGTATTTCCTTGGTGTTAGTTGTGATCTCTCCTCTTTCATTCATGATTTTATTTATTTGGGTCCTTTCTCTTTTCTTTTTGATAAGTCGGGCCAGGGGTTTATCAATTTTATTAATTCTTTCAAAGAACCAGCTCCTAGTTTCGTTGATTTGTTCTATTGTTTTTTTGGTTTCTATTTCATTGATTTCTGCTCTGATCTTTATGATTTCTCTTCTCCTGCTGGGCTTAGGGTTTCTTTCTTGTTCCTTCTCCAGCTCCTTTAGGTGTAGGGTTAGGTTGTGTACCTGAGACCTTTCTTGTTTCTTGAGAAAGGCTTGTACCGCTATATATTTTCCTCTCAGGACTGCCTTTGTTGTGTCCCACAGATTTTGAACCGTTGTATTTTCATTATCATTTGTTTCCATGATTTTTTTCAATTCTTCTTTAATTTCCCGGTTGACCCATTCATTCTTTAGAAGGATACTCTTTAGTCTCCATGTATTTGGGTTCTTTCCAAACTTCCTTTTGTGGTTGAGTTCTAGCTTTAGAGCATTGTGGTCTGAAAATATGCAGGGAATGATCCCAATCTTTTGATACCGGTTGAGTCCTGATTTAGGACTGAGGATGTGATCTATTCTGGAGAATGTACCATGTGCACTAGAGAAGAATGTGTATTCTGTTGCTTTGGGATGAAATATTCTGAATATATCTGTGATGTCCATCTGGTCCAGTGTGTCATTTAAGGCCTTTATTTCCTTGCTGATCTTTTGCTTGGATGACCTGTCCATTTCAGTGAGGGGAATATTAAAGTCCCCTACTATTATTGTATTGTTGTTTATGTGTTTCTTTGATTTTGTTATTAATTGGTTTATATAGTTGGCTGCTCCCACGTTGGGGGCATAGATATTTAAAATTGTTAAATCTTCTTGTTGGACAGACCCTTTGAGTATGATATAGTGTCCTTCCTCATCTCTTATTACAGTCTTTGGCTTAAAATCTAATTGATCTGATATAAGGATTGCCACTCCTGCTTTCTTCTGATGTCCATTAGCATGGTAAATTCTTTTCCACCCCCTCACTTTAAATCTGGAGGTGTCTTCGGGCTTAAAATGTGTTTCTTGGAGGCAACATATAGATGGGTTTTGTTTTTTTATCCATTCTGATACCCTGTGTCTTTTGACAGGGGCATTTAGCCCATTCACATTCAGGGTAACTATTGAGAGATATGAATTTAGTGCCATTGTATTGCCTGTAAGGTGACTGTTACTGTATATGGTCTCTGTTCCTTTCTGATCTACCACTTGTAGGCTCTCTCTTTGCTTAGAGGACCCCTTTCAATATTTCCTGTAGAGCTGGTTTGGTATTTGCAAATTCTTTCAGTTGTTGTTTGTCCTGGAAGCTTTTAATCTCTCCTTCTATTTTCAATGATAGCCTAGCTGGATATAGTATTCTTGGCTGCATGTTTTTCTCGTTTAGTGCTCTGAAAATATCATGCCAGCTCTTTCTGGCCTGCCAGGTCTCTGTGGATAAGTCAGCTGCCAATCTAATATTTTTACCATTGTATGTTACAGACTTCTTTTCCCGGGCTGCTTTCAGGATTTTCTCTTTGTCATTGAGACTTGTAAATTTTACTATTATGTGACGGGGTGTGGGCCTATTCTTATTTATTTTGAGGGGCATTCTCTGAACCTCCTGAATTTTGATGCTTGTTCCCTTTGCCATATTGGGGAAATTCTCCCCAATAATTCTCTCCAGTATACCTTCTGCTCCCCTCTCACTTTCTTCTTCTTCTGGAATCCCAATTATTCTAATGTTGTTTCGTCTTATGGTGTCACTTATTTCTCGAATTCTCCCCTCGTGGTCCAGTAGCTGTTTGTCCCTCTTTTGATCAGCTTCTTTATTCTCTGTCATTTGGTCTTCTATATCACTAATTCTTTCTTCTGCCTCATTTATCCTAGCAGTGAGAGCCTCCATTTTTGATTGCACCTCATTAATAGCTTTTTTGATTTCAACTTGGTTAGATTTTAGTTCTTTTATTTCTCCAGAAAGGGCTTTTATATCTCTCGAGAGGGTTTCTCTAATATCTTCCATGCCTTTTTCGAGCCCGGCTAGAACCTTGAGAATTGTCATTCTGAACTCTAGATCTGACATATTACCGATGTCTGTATTGATTAGGTCCCTAGCCTTCGGTACTGCCTCTTGTTCTTTTTTTTGTGGTGAATTTTTACGTCTTGTCATTTTGTCCAGATAAGAGTAAATGAAGGGGCAAGTAAAATACTAAAAGGGTGGCAACAACCCCAGGAAAATATGCTTTAGCCAAATTAGAAGAGATCCAAAATCGTGAGTGGGGAGAAAGGGGATAAAAAGAGGTTCAAAAAGGAAGAAAGAAAAAAGAAAAAAAAAAAAAAAAAAAAAGAATTTTTTTTTTAAAAAAGAAAACACCTAAGAAAAATGTAAAAAAATATATATATATATTAGATAAACTAGTAAAAAATCGTTAAAAAAGAAAAAGGTAACAGTTAAAAAAAAAAAAATTTTACCCGAAGGCGAGAAAAAAAAAAAAAAAAAAATGAAAAAGAAAAAATTAAATTAACTGCAAGACTAAAAAAAATCACAGGAAAAAAGCCATGAGTTCCGTGCTTGGCTTTCTCCTCCTCTGGAATTCTGCTGCTCTCCTTGGTATTGAAACCGCACTCCTTGGTAGGTGAGCTTGGTCTAGGCTGGATTTCTTGTTGATCTTCTGGGGGAGGGGCCTGTTGTAGTGATTTTCAAGTGTCTTTGCCCCAGGCGGAATTACACCGCCCTTACCCGGGGCCGGGGTGAGTAATCCGCTCGGGTTTGCTTTCAGGAGCTTTTGTTCCCTGAGCGCTTTCCGTAGAGTTCCAGAGGACGGGAATACAAATGGCGGCCTCCTGGTCTCCGGCCCGGAGGAGCCGAGAGCCCAGGGCCCCACTCCTCAGTGCGCCCTCAGAGAACAGCGCCCAGTTACTCCCGTCTGCCTGACCTCCGGCCGCGCTCCGAGCTCACCGAGCCTGCGACCGGTTCAAGGTAACACGGAGCTGCGAGCTTACTGTCGGCTCTGTCTCTGTAGCCGGCTTTCCCGTTCCAATACCCGCAAGCTCTGCGACACTCAGACACCCCCGATCCTTCTGTGACCCTGCGGGACCTGAGGCCACGCTGACCCCGCGTGGGCTTCGCTCCGGTTTAGCCTCTGGAGCGATGTCCCTCCGCGGAACAGACTTTTAAAAGTCCTGATTTTGTGCGCGGTTGCTCCGCCGCTTGCCGGGAGCCGGCCCCTCCCCCCGGGGTCTATCTTCCCGTCGCTTTGGATTCACTTCTCCGCCGGTCCTACCTTTCAGAAAGTGGTTGTTTTTCTGTTTCCAGAATTGCTGTTCTTCTTCTCTTCGATCTGCCGATGGATTTTCAGGTGTTTGCAATCTTTAGATAAGCTATCTAGCTGATCTCCGGCTAGCTGAAGCAGTCTCAGCTTGCTACTTCTCCGCCATCTTGACTCCTCCCCCCCCCTCAGATTTTAAATGCAAAACCTAAACAATATCACACCATATTTGATGCATAAGTTATATCCCCATGGAAAATTAAGTCAAGTATCATGGGCTTCATAATAAAATATCTGGCTCATAAACAAGAGCCAGATTAATCATAATACGGAGTAATTTTTGTCTTCTAGTTATTGCAAAGCTGAGATTATCATTTAGACATAGAATCCTCAAAGTTTAGTGTGCATTATAATTACTAGGTTTACTCCAGTCCAGCTGAATGTTTGGAGCTATGTAAACATGGATTCAGAAATGAAAAATGGGGCACCTGGGTGGCCCAGTGGGTTGAGTCTCTGACTCTTGGTTTTGGCTCAGGTGATGATCTCAAGGTCCTGAGATGCAGCCGGCTCAGGCTCTGCATCCCACCTCGGGCTCTGAGCTCAGGGTGGAGGCTGCTTAGGACTGTCTCTCCCTCCCTCTCTACTCCTCCCAAGCCATGCTCCCACTCAAACAAGTTTTTCTCTCTCTCAATAAATAAATAAATAAATATCTTTTAAAAAAAACAATGTTTTCTAAGCTCTAGCTACTGGAAAAGAAGCTTGACATATGGTAATGTGGAGATGTGGTAATGTGGTAATGTGGAAATATCAGTTGATCCTCTTTCCAGTTATACTGGATTCAACAAGTACCAGGAGTTTTGACTCCCATCTTTCCCAGGCACCGCACAAGACCCCGAGAATACTCAACACATATGCTGTTCGGACTTTGAGTGTTGAGTAAATTATGGGATTTCCTGAAATGAACAGAAGAGGAAAAGTAGGTTCATAATTACTTGATGGTTTTGGCCAATCTTTTTTATGCTGATACTAATCACCAACTTTATAATGTTTAAAATTTATGTATACGACGGAGCTTATTGCTTTGTTCTTTTGAGAAGGTAATATACAAAACCCAAGTTTGGAAATTTGGATCTCAAGAACCTTTGGAACGTCTGCATATCTCTGAATCCTTCCTCTAATCATCTTCATTGCTCCTGCTCTTCTGGCCTCACTGAAGACTGATGTACTGCACATGTTGAAACATGCTTGAACTTCATCAGACGCAAACTGATCAATGTACCATTTCTATTTCTAATTTACTCTAAGTATGTTCATTCCATCTGTCATCCTACTGTCTTTGGCCTTGCTTCCTGCTTTGCACTGCCTGCCCCCACGGATCCTCACTGTGGACAGAGACGGAAAGCTGGAAAATATATCAAAAGAATTTTTAGACTATGAAGAATTATGAACCCAGATGATGGCTAAGAGAGGTAGGGGTCAGAGACATTCTCCTTGGAGCCCAATGTCCGTTTCATGCATACTCAGAAATATGTCACTGTCTTCCAACAGGTGCCTTAAGAGAAGCCACATTTCACAATGCACAGTATGGTGTCTGGGGAGCACAGGATGAAACTAGCATATCCTAATTCACTCTCCTACTCCTTGCCACTCTCTGTACTGTGATTCCTGCATTGCCACTCTCTGTACTGTGATTCCTGCAGGTCCCTGCAAAAAGAGAAGAATTGACAAAGGCTCTGTAACTCCCTCCTCCAGGTAAACATTCTGCTGGAATTTACAAGTAGGAAGATCACCAAAGAAGTTCTCATCTGAGAATGTTCTTAGCAGAATTTTTGCTTTGCTTATTATAAACGAATCTGGAATTTA
This sequence comes from Mustela lutreola, assembly GCF_030435805.1. NCBI lineage: Eukaryota > Metazoa > Chordata > Mammalia > Carnivora > Mustelidae > Mustela > Mustela lutreola. Next base: position 42,599,459 of record NC_081294.1, on the reverse strand, counting down.
TGGAGTAGGGGGCACAATTGAGAGAACAGAAGTCAGTCAGGTAGGTTCCCTGTGTAACTGATGGGATGTAAAAACAAAGCTCTGAACTTACATAGTTTCCTAGGGCAACATGTACAACACACACCATGAACATTCATCTCTTCACCTGAAAATAAAATATATCCCAGTGCAAAAATCTATTTTTTTGGAGGTACGGATGATAGTTTGGACCCTTCCAGAGACAAATATTGCTATCTTTGTGCTTGTTTTTTGCTTGTATCTTTCACTGATTATTGGTAAAATTTGCTCTTAAATACAGTAGTCACTTGGGCAACACATACTAAAATTGGAACAATACAGAGAAGATTAGCGTGGCCCCTGCATGAGGATGACAAGCTATTAAGTTAAGTGCATACTTTACAAGGCTCTGCTTTGACAATTTGACCTCGTGGGTAGAGTGTAAGGACTTTTAGTTGGAACTGCACCATTCTACCAGCTTTTAGTGTGCTTCTGCAATTGCTATAAATTCTTGTGCTAAGCTTCTCATTATTATCTTACTTTCTTCACAATTTTCGATTATTTCAGGTCTTTAAATGTTCTTGTTCTTGTCTTTTTCTGCTATGTTTGATTCCTTGGGGGTAATCGTTAATTTTGATGAAATTATTCATAATTTCCTTATAAATATAAATTCATATCATTGTTTCCTCCCTAAGTTGTACAAGAGATCACAGTCCTTCTGTTTGGTTCATCATATTCAAAACACTCAAACTAGAATCAAAACACTTGATTTCTTAGTTGAGCTGCTTGTTCCCTTCTCATTTTGCAGGAATAGAAAATTCCTCTCATGTTCTCATCAAGAACAGTGATGTCAAAGTAGTCCCTCTGGTGTGTAAGGCTGCAGGGTGGTACCCAGAGCCTGAGGCAAGCCGGAAAGCTCTAAGGACATAACTTAAAGCCATACTCTGAAAATGACACCCCAAATGGGAAAAGCCTATTCTCCAACGAATCTTCAATCCTGGTAACTGAACCCAAAAAGACTGTGCTCTGTTCCATCCTCAACTCCAGGCTAAACCAGCAAAAGGAGACAACTATTTCTGTTTCAGGTTAGTGTCTATAATTGTATCTCATTGGCTGTAGGAGTGTTTTAAAACTGAATGCATACTGTTGAATTTGTAACAGAAAGGAAAATGATACTAAGCTCCCATACTGTACTTGTTAGGCAACCTTACCAAATATACTACATCATTCTCTGATCTTTACTATTTTCTTCTTTTTGCCAGCTTTGAGTTTATGTTTCTGTTCTTTTTCTAGTTCTCTAAGGTGTACGGTTAGGTTGTTGAATTGAAATCTTTCTTTTTTCTTTTTTTTTTTTTTAAGATTTTATTTATTTATTTGACAGACAGAGATCACAAGTAGGCAGAGAGGCAGGCAGAGAGAGAGGAGGAAGCAGGTTCCCCGCTGAGCAGAGAGCCTGAGGTGGGGCTCGATCCCAGGACCCTGAGATCATGACCTGAGCTGAAGGCAGAAGCTTTAACCCACTGAGCCACCCAGGCGCCCCAGAAATCTTTCTTTTTTAATGTAAAGGTTTACAGCTATAAATTGTCTCTTTAGTACTTTTATTCTATTCTATAAATTTTAGCATGTTGTGCTTTGTTTTCATTTGTATCAAAATATTTTCTGGGGCACCTGGGTGGCTCACTGGGTTAAGCCTCTGCCTTCAGCTCAGGTCATGGTCTCAGGGTCCTGGGATTGAGCCCCGCATTGGGCTCTCTGCTCAGTGGGGAGCCTGCTCTCTCTCTCTCTGCCTGCCTCTCTGCCTACTCATGATCTCTTTCTGTCAAATAAATAAATAAAATCTTTTTAAAAATATATTTTCTACTATCCCTTGCAATTTCTTTGGCCTATTAGTTTCTTAGAAGTATGTTTAATTTCCACATATTTGTGAATTTTTTGCTTTCCCCTCTACTATTTTTATTTTCATTCCATTGTGATTGGAAAGATACTTTGTGTGATTTTAGTCTTTTAAAACTTATTAACAGTTGTTTTGTGGTCTAACACATTGTCTATCCTGAAGAAAGTTCCATGCGCACTTAAGAAAAATACTTTCTGCTGTTGTTGGGAGGAATGTTTTGTATGTGTCTGTTAGGTGTGTTTGGCCCTTTGGTGGTATTCAAGTCCTTTTTCCTTATTGATATCCTGTCTGGTTGTTTCAGACATTATTGAAAGTGGGGGACTGAAGTGTCCTACTGTTGTTGTAGATCTATTTCTGTCTCCAGTTCTAACCATGTTAGCTTCACACAGTTTGGAGATATGTTTGGTTCATATATGTGTATAATTGTTATATCTTCTTGGTGAACTGATTCTTTTATCAATATATAATGCCCTTCTTTGTCTCTTATAACAGTTTCTGACTTAAAGTCTATTTTATCTGATATTAGTATAGCCACCCTGCTCTCTTTTAATTATGTGCATGAATATATTTTTCGTATCCTTTCACTTAAACATTATGGTGTCCTTAGATCTAAAGTGAGTCCTCTTATAGACAGCATATAGTTGGATCATTTTTAAATCTATTTTGTCAGTCTCTACCTTTTGATTGTGGATTTTAATCCATTTACATTTAAAGTAATTGCTGATAAGGTAGGACTTATTTCTGCCATCTTGTCATTTGTTTTTTCTGTGTCTTATAGCTTTTGTGCCTCACTTCCTTCATTACTACTTTTCTTTGCATTTAGTTAATTTTTTGTATTTATGTGTTTTTATTTCCTTCTCACTTCCTTTGGTGTATTTTTTATACATACGTTTTTTTGTGGTTACCATGGGGATTACATAAAACATCCTAAAGTTATAACAATCTGTCTTGAATTTATACCAATTTACTTTCAGTCATATCCAAAAACTCTATGTCTTTATAGGTCTATCTCTCCTTTGTTATTGATGTTATAAATTAAACTTTATATATTGTGAACCTATTATATATAATTTTATGCATTTGTCTTTTAAATACTATAGAAAATAAAAAGTGGAGTTCAACAAGCCCAAAGTTCAATACAAACATACCTCAGAGGTATTGCATGTTCAGTTCCAGACCACTGCAATAAAGCAAGTCAAATAAATTTTTTGTATCCCAGTGCATATAAAAGTTAGTTTCTAATTAAACAACCATTCCCTCCCTCCCACCCTCTTTGTCTTTCCTCTTCTAACCTGCCTCTCATCTGTAGCCATCTCTGGTATCACAGGCTGGGGTGAATATGAAAAAGCCAACTTCATATTGAGTTGGATAAACATCACATACAATTTATGGCCATCTGTTCCTCATGAACAGTGTCACCATTTTGACCTGTATTCACAATCTCATAATTTTTAAGACATGGCCAAAATAAATTTCTCTGTGGAACTGACTGGGACCACTTCCTGGAATTCACAGCATATGTTCCATTTTCTTTGTTAATTATAGTGGCAGACACATAGTAATTATTCATACTTGTGTGCCAAATGTTTACCATCCCTTCCTTCTTTATGTCTTCTGAAATTCCATGGTCTTTACTAAAACTGTTTTCATCACAATTGACCTTAGTTTGAAGATCAGAAACTTTGTCTTCTTATTCTTCATTAATCTGTGGAATATGTTTTTTTTTTTTTAACTAGAGGAAAATTACAGACATTTTAGTACAATAAGTTTCTACCATGTTGACCCTAGGGTAATAAATCATCCAGATTTGTTTGGGACTAGACCAGCTTAGTTATGAAAGTTATGTGTCCCAAGGAGCCCCTTTTCACAATACAAAAACTCCCAGTTTTCTGTAATGGGTGCAGAAGTTTAGAGGAAAACTCTGAAGCCAACATAGCAGTCCTCAAAAATAGATCTGAAGAGCACTCATGTTAATATCAAATGAGTACAGCATAAATTAGCTGCCATCTTTAGTCACTGCCACTCGAGTCACTGCCACTGTCTTCAGCCCTGACATTAGTAGTCTCAATTTACAGTTCATAGGAACAAATTACCCATTGTTGCATCAGTCTGAGTGATCCAACTTAAGGGTGCAAATTAATTGCATCGTAGTCATGAGCATTACCCACCCACCTCTGACTTTCTTGTAGATTAATACTATGCATTGTATTGAGATAGTGCTAAAATTTTTTGTGAAAAAAAATTTTTTGAAAATTTCCCAAATGTGATGAATAGTACAAACTCAACAGGTCTAAGAAGCTCAGTGAACCCAAGGTATAAGAATCATGAAGAAAACTATACAAAGTCACACCATAATCAAATTGTTTAAATCCAGTGATAAAGGGAAAATATAAAAAGCAGAAAGAAAAAAAGATACATTATTCTTATTGTATAATAAGAATTACAGCAGACTTGTCAGAGGGAAAAAATGCAATAGAAGATAGTAAATGTTTAAAACATTAAAAAAATTTTAAATTGGGGCGCCTGGGTGGCTCAGTGGGTTAAGCCGCTGCCTTCAGCTCAGGTCATGATCTCAGGGTCCTGGGATCGAGTCCTGCATCGGGCTCTCTGCTCAGCAGGGAGCCTGCTTCCTTCTCTCTCTCTCTCTGCCTGCCTCTCAGTGTACTTGTAATTTCTCTCTGTCAAATAAATAAATAAAATCTTTAAAAAAATTTTAAATTGTCGATCTATAATTTACCCATCAAAAATAAATTTGAGAAGCAAAAATATTGTTTTGAATTATTTTGAATTATTCACTTACTACTTTCACCTACAAAAGGTGAAGGGATTCATTACCAACAGAGCTGCACTGCAAATGTTCAAGGAAGTCCTGTATTTACAAGGAAGCGATAGCAGGTGGAAATCTGAAAAATGATAAATATAGAGACAAATGTAAGAGTTTCATCCCTTAATATTTAAGTATCTTAAGAAGATGATTGACTGCTAAAAGCAAAAATAAAATAAGATTTTATTTGTAGGTTTTATAACATATGTAGAAGTAAAATGGGTGACAAGATAGGCACCAAGCAAGGATGGGGTAATTGAAAGTGTGTTTTTCTAGGATTTTGATAGATTCCTGCCTCATGTTGCGGTCTTTTATCCATTTCGAGTTTATCTTTGTGTATGGTTGCAAGAGAATGATTGAGTTTCTTTCTTCTATACATAGCTGTCCAATTTTCCCAGCACCATTTATTGAAGAGAATATCTTTTTTCCACTGTATATTTTTTTTCTGTTTTGTTGAAGATTATTTGATGATAGAGTTGCAGGTCCATATCGGGGCTCTCTATTCTCTATTCTGTTTCTGTGCCAGTAGCATGCTGTCTTGGTTGATCACAGCTTTGTAGTAAAGCTTGAAATCAGGCAACGTGATGTCCCCAGTTTTTTCTTTTTCAACATTTCCTTAGCAATTCGGGGTCTCCTCTGCTTCCATACAAATTTTAGGATTGTCTGTTTCAGCTCTTTGAAAAATGCTGGTGGAGTTTTGATTGGGATGGCATCAAAAGTATAGATTGCTCTAGGCAGTATAGACATTTTAATGTTTATTCTTCTGATCCATGAGCATGGAGTAGTTCCTCGAGTACAGATCCTTTACCTCTTTGGTTAGGTTTATTCCCAGGTATCTTATGGTTCTTGGTACTATAGTAAATGGAATTGATTCTCTAATTTCCCTTTCTATATTTTCATTGTTAGTGTATAAGAAAGCAGCTGATTTCTGTACTTTGATTTTGTACTGCCACATTACTGAATTGCTGTACAAGCTCTAGTAGTTTGGAAGTGGAGTCTTTTGGGTTTTCCATATAAAGTATCATGTCATCTGTGAAGAGAGAGAGTTTGACTTCTTCTCTGCCAATATGAATACATTTTATTTCTTTTTGTTGTCTGATTGCAGTTGCTAAGACTTCCAGTACTAGCAGTGGCAAGAGTGGGCATCATTGTCATGTTCCTGATCTCAAAGGGAAGGCTGTCAGCTTTTCCCCATTGAGGATGATATTTGCTGTGAGTTTCTCATAGATAGATTTTGTGAAGTTGAGGAATGTCCCTCTATCCCTATACTTTGAAGGGTTTTAATCAGGAACGGATGCTGTATCTTGTCAAATGCTTTTTCTGCATCAATTGAGAGGACCATGTGGTTCTTCTCTCTTCTCTTATTGATTTGTTCTATCATATTGATTACTTTGCAAATGTTGAACCACTCTTGCATCCTATGAATAAATCCCACCTGGTCATGGTGGATAATCTTTTTAATGTACTGTTGGATCATATTAGCTAGAATCTTGTTGAGAATCATGGCATCCATATTCATCAGGGATATTGGTCTGAAATTCTCCTTTTTGATGGGATCTTTGCCTGGTTTGGGAATCAGGGTAATGCTAGCTTCATAAAAAGAATCTGCAAGTTTTCCTTCTGTTTCTATTTTTTGAAACAGCTTCAGAAGAATAGGTATTATTTCTTTTTTGAGTGCTTGGTAGAATTCTCCAGGGAATCCATCACGTCCTGGGCTCTTGTTTTGGGGGAGGTTTTTTTTTTTTAATTTTTAAATTATTATTATTTTTTTATTTGACAGACGGAGATCACAAGCAGACAGAGAGGCAGGCAGAGAGAGAGAGGGAAGCAGGCTCCCGGCTGAGCAGAGAGCCCGCTGTGGGGCTCGATCCCAGGACCTTGGGATCATGACCTGAGCCGAAGGCAGAGGCCTTAACCCACTGAGCCACCCAGGTGCCCCTTGGGGGAGGTTTTTCATCACTGGTTCAATCTCATTACTAGATATTGGTCTATTCAGGCTGTCAATTTCTTACTGATTCAGTTTTGGAAGTTTATAGGTTTCCAGAAATGCATCCATTTCATCTACATTGCTTAACTTATTGGCATATAACTGTTGATAATAATTTCTGATGATTGTTTCTATTTCCTTGGTGTTAGTCATGATCCCTCCCTTTTCCTTCATAATTTTATTAATTTGGGTTCTCCCTCTCTCTCTCGGATTAGTTTGACCAGTGGTTTATCAATCTTACTGATTCTTTCAAAAAACCAGCTTCTAGTTTCATTGAAAGAATATTTTCTGTATGGTTTTTAAACTGCTATGAGTATAGTATAATAACCATAGTTATTATTATAGTAATATTATTTATATTATTAATATAGAATTATTAACATATTAATAATATTATATATTAATATATTAATAACCGTTATTATTATAAACTATGGTATGTTAAAAATGTTTATTATACATGTTTAGCTAAGAATTCACCAGGATCTGAAGCAAAGTCATAAACATAATTAAAGTATAATCAGAAGGAAAACGAAAGTTATATGCTTTTCCTAGAAATGACCATTGTTCATAGGCTGGAGGATGTGCTGAGGATGGAGTTAGCAAGTGTCAAGCCACAGAGGGTTTTAAAGGCCAGAGGGCACCCTGGAAAAATTTTAAAACAAGGCTGTGACGACAAGTGACATTTAGGTTTTAGGGAAAGTATTCCAAAAACTTCTTGGCAGATGACTTTAAGATGAATATCTGAGGAATCTGACTAGTTAGGAGGCTTTTCTAACAGTCTGGGCAAGAGATGGTGACCTGAATTGAGATGCTAGATTCAGGAATCATGAAGGGATTAAGTCAACAAGACATGGTGGTGAATGAGATGGGGGTAATGAGAGCATGGATCTTAGAGCATGGGCTCTTGGAAGATGGTATTGCTATGAACCAAGGCAGACAATGTGGAAGAGTAGGTTTGTGGGGCAATGGCCAAGTTCAGGAGAAGATAGGTTGAGTCAGTGGTGCTAAGATGCATTGCATAGAGGTGGTCAGCTGTGCAGATGATTCTAAAGCTCTAAAAGAAGCTGGGCTGGTGGCAGAAACTGGGAAGTCCTCAGCACAGAGACAGGTGAAACCACAGATGGATGAGTTCACCAGAGGTGGGAGAAGAAATGGAACCCAGGAAGGAGGCAGAGAAGGAACAGTCAAGGAAGTGTGAGGGAAACCAGGAGTGCACATTGTCATGGAGCCTAGGAGGAGTTTCTAGATGGAAGAAGTGATCAGCCTATAAGTACAGCAAGAAAGTTATGATTATACAAAGGCTGGAAAAATTGGCTTCCCTTTGGGCAATGCCAAAGTCACAATGACCCCAGGATCACATCACACAACATCATCCAGATGCCAAATGCTTTTATTCAAATGGTTTACATTTAGGTAATTACCCACAGTCATTCTCATATTTCCCCTCTCTCTTCAAAGTTTAAACTGTTCTATTTGCTGGTGTCCTAGTTGACTCTGAAATTATGGATGCTCAAGGAATGTTTTCCATATTCACTCTTTCTATTCACCACTGTCACCTCGGAGTCAGTGTGAGCCAGGGCAAAGGTGGGTGCAGGCATCCGCCAGTGACAAAAATAGGTTATCTTGTTGCAGGGTTTACCTCCCTGGGTTTGGGACCACCTTGTCTTCCTCTCTTCCCTGGATGAGGCCACTGCAGTATCATTCAGTAATGTTGCTTCTTGGTTGCTTCTGGCGTGATGCCCCTGCCATCGACCCTCAGCTCACCTTTAGTGCTTGTATCTCCATGATGTCCACGCACAAACTATTGGGTGTCTCTTGTTTGCAAAGGTTTTGATGGCTCTATATGTTGGAACACAGCTGTATGACAGAAATTAGGGACTGCTCAAAGGCACAAAGTTCCCTGGGAAGTGGGATGGCCTGGGAACCAGAAAAGAGAGAAAGTGAAGCCCAAAGAGGAATTTTCTCCTCTGATAGAGGAGGGAAAGGATGGGGTGGGCAGAAACAAGAGAGGAAGCCTCCATCTAATGTCCTCCATTTGTTCTAGACATAGGAATTTTTACCCTGGGACCCACAGAGCCCTTGGCAGTCTGTGGGTAGAACTCAGAGAATCCATGGAATTGGATGAAGGCGGGGAGGAATCATATTTTTATTTTCTCTTTTTGGTGTCAATATAAATTATTTATTTAACAAGAACATAATGCTTGCTATATTTTGGTCACACTGTTCTTTATCCTTTAAAGTCCTCTAAAATATTCTTTAGTCTTTATAATAAGTTTATGAGGCAGGTGACTACTGCTGCCTCCTTTTTACATAAGAGGGAAATGTATTAGTCATCTCTTGCTGTGTGGAAAATTACCAAAACTTCCCAGCTTTAGACACATTTATTACTTCCCAGCTGAGGGGATCAGGAATCTGGGCCTGGCTCACGGTCTCGCACAGGGCTACCATCAAGGCATCAGCCAGTTCCAAGGACTTGTCTGAAGATTCAACTGGGGAAGGATCTGCATAATGTAGATTTAGTTCCCTAAGGGCTACTGGATTGAGGGCCTCTATCCCTTGCTGGCTGTTGGCTAGCTGCCACCCTCTGTTCCTGGCCACATGAACCTCTCCAACACATCAACTCTCTTCATCAAAGCCAGAGAGAGAAAGTTTTCCAGCAAGATAAAAATCATGGAAGCGATATCCCCCATATCATTATTTCTACTGGTTAGAAGCAAGTTACACAAAAGGATGGGATTATATAATCTGTGAAGAGCAGGAGGTACTAATCATGGGGGACCATTTTAGAGCCTTTCCACCACAGGAACAGAGAGGCCCAGAGGGGCTAGTACTTACCAAAGTTCACACAATTAGTAACAGGGTCAGGAATTCCAAGTCAGGCAATGTCACTGCAGAGCCTATGCTCCCCCTGCACTATGCTGCTTTCTGTGATGGGAATCAGATAAACCAGTACATACACAGAATTTTCTGGAAGTTTGCACTAGAAACCACGGATAAAAGTTTCCTGAGAAAAGAAGGACAAAGTGTGAGTACCATATTAACTCCTTATCAGATACATGACATGCAAATATTTTCTCCCAGTCAGTAGATTGCCTTTTTGTTTTGTTGGTGGTCTCTGCTCTGTGGAAGCTTTTTAGTTGATGTAGTCCTGCTTGTTTATTTTTGCTTGAGTTGCCTTTGCTTCTGGCGTCAAATCTAAACTACATGCATGTAGTTCGGTATTCTATCCAGTCGAACACTCTTGATTTTTTTTCTTTCTTCTTTTCCTTCCTTCCTCCCTCCCTCCCTCCTGTTATGCCCTAGTTTTCCCATCCGAGAGACCACCAAGGAACCAAGCACTGATGCAATCGCACGAGGGTTTATTTGACAAGCTTAAGCTTGGGCCCAAGTATACCTGACACAGCGGAGTAGGGACTTGGACCCTGAGCTTAGTTAAGGTGGGGGTATTTATGGGTTCCTGTTACTAAAGCAAAGTGGGGGCTTCTGGCACCAAAGCAGGGTGGGGGTTTCTGGAACCAAAGCAGGGTGGGGGTCTCTGGAACTAAAGCAGGGTGGGGCTTACTAAAGCAGGGTGGGGATTCCTGTTACTAAATCAGGGTGGGGGAAAGTTCAGCCCTTGGGCACAGGGTTCTAAGATGGCTGCTGGAACTAAGATGGCTGTACTTATGCTAAGGCTAAACCTGAGGTGGGATGGCCTTGATTTTTCTCAGCCTCGACACCTTCCTTCCTTCCTTCCTTCCTTCCTTCCTTCCTTCCTTCCTTCCTTCCTTCCTTCTTTTTATAGAGAAGGAGAGAGAGCCCAAAGGGGAGGGAAGGGCAGAGGGAGAGAGTGAAAATCTTAAGCAGGCTCCACACCCAGCATGGAGCCGGATATGGGAACTTGATCTCAAGACCCTGAGATCAGACCGATAAGATCATGATCTGAGCCAATCAAAAGTCAGATGCTTAACCCATGTGCCCCAACACTCTTGACTTCTGATTAGAATAGCTGTTTACATTCAGTGGACTCAATGGTGTATTTTGGTTAATATTTGTTTTCTGTTTCACTTAGCTGTTTGTAGTTTTAATTTGGAACATTAAACCGTAGTATAGCATTGTGGATAAGAGGACCAGTTCTGGAGTCAGGCTGTGTGAGCATTTCTTAGTTCCACTACTTACTAGGCATGACTTAGTCATGTTTCTGAACATTTTTAAGTTTCATTAACTGTAAAATGGGAAGATAATAGCAACCATAACAATTCAATTGGGCTGTTGTGAGAATTAGTTTTTAAATATCACAGGTAAAAAACAGTAGTAGTGTTTATACAATATGCTTTGTATCCATCTTAACCACTATTTTATTAACAAAATCATGATTTCTAAAGCTAATATATTTCCATATCTGACCAAAAAGTAGGAGCTGCATCTGCTACCCCTTGCCACCTTTCAAATCCATGTTTTCTAATAATTGAGATTGACATTTGTATGTGTTTTTTACAAGGAAAAATTAGTTAACTCTTAAATTTTTTTAAAACATTTTATTTACTTATTTGACAGAAAGAGATAGCAAAAGCAGGGACACAAGCAGGGGGAGTGGGAGAGGAAGAAGCAGGCTTCCCGCCAAGCAGGGAGCCTGATGTGGGGCTCCATCCCAGGACCCTGGGATCGTGACCTGAGCAGAAGGCAGACGCTTATGGACTGAGCCACCCAGGCACCCCAAGTCTTAAAATTTTTAACCAAATTTTTGTGCATGCCTTTTTTTCATCTCTTACCTTATCTTCTTGGATTCTGTAGCGTGGGTTTTAATGCCCTGCCCCATGCTCCCCTTGTCCCTCCTGAGTTCAGTAGTAACTATGATAGGTATTTTCCCTGGAAGCTTCTACCTGGAGCCTGGATCTCTCTCTCCTGCCTGCGAGCTTTCTCAAGCACCTGGGAGCTTGCTGCGCTGCTGGGAGAAGCATCCCGGAAATGCAAGCCGGGACAGTCAGGGGATCAATGTCCTAGCACCCCTGTCCTCTGCTAGTGATTCTGAGGCATTTTTCTCCCCATCGTTCCGAGTCCTTAGCGAGCTTGTCCAATTTCTCACGGCAGCCTGCTCACTAGTGCAGGCCTCTTGGCTTTCCTTCCACCCTCGTCTTACTGGCCTGCTGTTCTCACTTGTGTTTCCTGGGCTCGTCTTCCAAGTAAATACATGCACTCAGACTCCTTCAAATGTGCTTTCAGTACATACTGAGATTATCATGTGCTTTTTCTCCTTTGTGTCTTACAGTGTGGTGGTTTTCAATAATTTGTTTTCAAAAGCTAGTTAACATTGCTTTCTGAAAATAAAGTTAATACCGTTGTGATATACCGTTAGATAGATAAGGTGAGATGAGAGAAGTTTGGTAGATAGAGAGATGGATGGATAGATAGATGTAAAGACACATAGATAGATAAATAGATAAGAAAGAAAGGAAGAAAGAAAGAAAGAAAGAAAAAGGAAGGAAGGGAGGGAGGGAGGAAGGAAGAAAGAAAAAAAAGAAAAGAAAAGAAAAGAGACTCTATTTGTTTTTGGTTTTTTAAAAATTGTTTATTTTTTAAATTTCTTTTCACAGTTCCAGAATTCATTGTTTATGCACCACACCCAGTGCTCCATGCAATCCGTGCCCTCCATAATACCCACCACCTGGCTCACCCAACCTCCCACCTCCTACCCCTCCAATACCCTCAGATTGTTTTTCAGAGTCCACAGTCTCTCATAGTTCAAGACTCTATTTGTTAACATGGTATACTATAGTTTTCATTTCTTATAATGTCCTTACCAGGTTTGGGCATCAAAGTTATGCAGCCCTTATAAAATGAGGTGGGGAGTATACCCTCTTTTTATATTCTCTGGAAGAATTTGTGGGAATTTTATTTCTTCCTTAAATGTTTAGAATTCCTCATGAAAGTCATCTGGACCTGTAGCTTTCTTTATGGCATGGTTTTAAATTCTTTATTCAATTACTTTTTTTCTAAAGATTTTATTTTATTTATTTATTTGAGAGAGAGAGAGAGAGAAGGAGAGCATGAGCAAGGAGGAGGGGAGAAAGAGGGAGAAGAAGCTCCCCACTGAGCAGGGAGCCTGATGTGGGGCTGGATCTCAGGACCCTGGGATCATAATCTGAGCCGAAGACAGATGCTTAACTGACTGAGCCACCCAGGTGCCCCTCAATTACTGTAGTAAATTACATCTGCTCAGATTTTCTGTTTCTTCATGGATCAGTTTTGGCAAATTGTGTTTTCTAGATATTAGTACATTTCATCTAAGTTGTCAAATATATTGTCATAAAGTAGTTCATAATATCTTCATATGAACTTTGTAATCTTTATGGGATACTTTCTATGTTTTCTTATTCTTCTAAAGATTTATTCCTATTTTTAAATTTATTTCATATCATTGGTATTTTGAACATGAAAAGAGGTGAACATTGTCTTATTGTGCCCTATTTAATTATAAATTCTATTTAAAACTAGTCTGAATTTGAGCAGAAAAAAATTGAAAAATTCCTCAAAGAGATTATCTTTCATGAAGGCTATAGATCACCTTTGATAGCTTTTGAAGTGAAATTTTCTGAAGCTCTCATTCTGGACTTTTCTCCCCCATCTTGCATTGGAGAGAGACTCACACTCAGACTCTTTTTTGGAGCCAGAATTCATATCGGGCTTAATTTTCTTTTTATTACGCTCACCAAACCTCCCTACTGTGTCTAGATTGAACCCCTCCACTGCCAGCAAAAACCGTCCCAGTTCACTGGGAGCTACTCCAGCCTTACATTCCTTAAATGGCAACAAAAACCACAACTCGGAGTTGCAGTAGAGAAGGAACAAGCACAGTACTTGATTCACAGTTGTACCATATGTGGGAGCTACCATTTTTGCTTTCTGTGTTCGACCTGCCAACGTGCACAGGGATAGCAGCCCATAATGAGATGGGTGATTCTTCATTCACCTAGGTGAATTTTTCACTGTGGTCAATAACAGGCGTATAATGGGTCCAAAATAGGTAGTTTTTGTTTGAGAACCTGAACTGAAGTCCTGATCTTCCAGTACAAATCTTGTCCCTCCGATTCCTGGAACCACTATGAAATGTCACAGTTTGATAAAGGCACCAGAGCTCTTTCCTATAGTATATAAGAGGGCACGGTCAAGTGATAAGGCACAGATGCATCACCAGCACAGTGTACGGTGCCTAACACAAGGGAGTTAAAATTTTTTAGTGACCTACAGAATCTGGGCTATTTTTACGTATATGCTTAACTAGCACTATGCCTGGCCTGTAAGGATGTTCATTGTTTTTAAAATAGAGTATTACTTTTGTATTTTGTAAACAGCACATACAAATCTACAGATTTTTGCTTATGAGTAAAGATGGGCAGGCTAAAAGACAATCAGAAAAGAAAAACTAAGTTTGCAAAATGCATATTTGAATATTCAACATAACTAGTATTCAAAAACTACAAACTTACAGAAGAGGATATATACTCACATACAGACAAACTCAAATAGGCAAAGAAATGGCTTAAAGATCTTCTGCAGAGTTGGTGAGGTTGCAGAATAAGATGCCCTTAGAAAATGCTGGTGGACTGGCGGGCTGGCACAATGTTTCTGGGAAGGACAGCTGGAAAATGCATGTCGAAAACTTCAAAACCAAACAATACTCTTGGACACAACATCTCCTTTCTTAGGAAATTACTGCAAAGAAATTACCAGATAATTTTAAGAGGATGCAGACACAAAAACATTGTTACTTGGATAAATAAAAGTAAATGCACTGGAGAAAAAATGTTGTCAACAAATTAAGGAAACTTTTATCTTAATTACTGCTGGATATTAGGGGGATTTTTTTCAAACACTCAAAAACCAGCGAGTAAAAGAGAATAATTGTTATCATCACCAGGTGGCAATGTGGCTCTTTTTCTCAAATGGAACATTTTCCCATTTTCTCCAGGTTTGCCCTATGGAACTTTCCTAGCAAATGCATTTACGTTTCCATAATTAGAGTCCTGGAACCAAAACTGAGAGTTGCAAGGGAATTTGATAGCTTACCTAGCTCTGACTCCTCACATTCTTTCCACACCTAACTAGAGCGTTATCCACTAGGGTTAACCCCTGCACATTGAAACACCTCTTACCGAAGCTGCATTAGAGATGTTAGGGATCTTTGTACTTTAAAGTACTTAAGGGGTGCCCGGTTGTCTCAGTTGGTGAAGCATACAATTCTTGATCTCAGACTTGTAAGTTCGACCCCCCATGTTGAATGCAGAGATCACTTAAAAACAAAATCTTGAATAAATAAATAAATAAGAGTTATTTAAACAAAAATTTACTTCCGTTCACCCCAGCTAACTATGCTCTCTGGTGCCACATAGAGCATGTCTCCTCTCCCGCCCAGACCTCAAAAAAAGGTAAAGATAACTAGCACTCTTTCCCCATATTTAATCTTACTATTTTTTCCAGTTTTCTGTTCTTGTACCATTTTCTGCCTTGTTTTGGTTTTCTCTTGGTGTTTTGCTGCCATTCCCACATTTTCCAAGCAAGCTCGTAGCCGGTGCTTAGAGCCTGGGGCTTTGCGACCCTGATACCCCGCCTTTCTAGTTGTATGAGCTTGGGTGCATTCCTTATATACTCCGAGTTTCAAATTTTTCAACAAGTGAGGGAAATAGTAGACTCCATGACCTGGTAAGTGGTAGCGAGGACTGAATAACAGTGTGAAAAGCAAACAGCACCATGCCTGACACATAAGCGCTTCTCAGTTTGTGTGAGCAAGAGCTAAACTTCTGTCTTCTGTAAAGTAACACTCAGCTCCTAAGTCATTGTGGGAACCTCATCAGAATGTCAGTAAACTGGCTCCCACAGTGCCTTGCGCTCACGAACACTGCATGCGGGAGCCACTGCGCAGAGGTGCCCGAGGCCTCAGTGACTCAAGACTGCTCAACACATAAATGAGGGAAAGAGTGGTAGTTTGGTTTTTCAATTGTCGTTTGTGAGACTTTTTTTTTTTTTTTTTTTTTTTTTTTTTTTTTTTTTTTAGAGTAGTTCTATGTTCAAAGCAAAATTTAGAGGAAGATAGAGAAATTTCTCCCCGCTCCCACACATGCACAGCCTCTGCCATTTTCCACCTTCCCCGCCAGTGAGGTCCATTTGTTGTCAACTGACGAAATGACATTGAATGTCGTAATCACCCAAGTTTACCTCTTCTCCTCCACTCCCAGCCCTGACTAGATATACTTCAGGTAGAGCCCAAAGCCACCAGGAGAGTTCATCTTACCAAAAATGTTGAGGGAAAAGAAGATCGTCTTTGGTGTCCCCAGGCTACAATTTTTGGTGTTATGTACTTTTTCTACTTCATAGTTATCTGAGAATGCCTTCTATTTTTAGGGAGTTGTTATCTTATTTTCTCCCTCAGTTTCCTATCTAAACCCACCCTTAGATCTTCCATTCCATTTAAAGTCCTTTAATCTGTAATGATTTTTAGGGTAATCGTCACAAGAGAGAGTCCTAATTTTTTATAAAGTTATCCCTTCAAACAAGATTTATCTAACTGATTTGGTAGACTATTATTAGTCCATTCATTGGGAGTTTTTTTGTTTGTTTGAAAGAGAGAGAGTGTGTGTGCACGTGTGCCTGCACAAGCGGGAGGAGGGGCAGAAGGAGAGGGAGAGAGAGAATCTTAAGCAGGCTACAAGCCCAGTGCAGGGAGACTTGATCTCAGGATCCTGAGATCATGACCTGAGCCAAAATACAGTCGGATGCTCAACCAACCCAGCCACTCAGGCACCCCAACAACTTCCTCACATTCAAGATTGTCCTGGTGTAAATGATGCCAAAGAGTAAGACTTAATTCTATCTACTCATATCACATATCTTACACTTCTCAGGTTCAATATTCCTGGTTGTCACTCTCTCCCCTGAGCTGTTCTATTGCCAGGGACAGTTGAACCAATAAACAAAAGATGACTCTTCACCCACTCTAGTTATATTATATTGGTGACCAAAGGATCAGATTTCTCCAGAACCTTACTTGTCTCATTGGAAAACTCCTTCAGTGGACATGGGACACAAAGCAGCAGAAGGTCTCCCCTTCTGGGGCAGTTTTTCTGAACCCAGGGCCACAGCTCTAAGAACAGTGAGAGACAGGAGTCTGGACAGAAATTGGAGAGTAGTGTTCAGGGAGGATCTGAATATTAATTTCAGATGAGGGGGTAAAGAGTGAACTAGAAAAAATGTGAAACTGTATACAATACATAAAGAAAAAAGTTATCACAATCAACAAAGAGAAAAGGCAAAACCTATGGAAAGGGGCAATATTTGCAAACCATATATCTGATCAGGAGTTTATTTCCAAAATATATATGGAACTCCTAGAACTCAAAGGCAAAAAGGCACAGATAATTTGATTGAAAAATGAGCAGAGGAACTGAATAGACATTTTCCCCCAAGAAAATACACAAGTGGCCAATAGATATAGGAACAGTTGCTCAACATCACTCATCATTAGGGAAATGCAAATCAAAACCACAGCGAGCTATCACCCCACACCTGGTAGAATGGTTGTCATCAAAAGGGCAAGAAATAACAAGTGCTGGCGGGGAGACAAAGGGAAGGACCCTCGCGCACTGTTTGTGGGAATTCGAAGGAGTGCCGCCATTGTGGAAAACAGTATGAAGTTTCCTTGACAAATTTTTTTAAAAAATATATATTTTTTGAAATTCAAAAATATAAAAAAATAGAACTACCAGCTATCGCACTTCTGGGTATTTATCCAAAGGAAATGAAATCACCATCTCATAGAAATATTTGCAACCTCATATTCATGCAGTGTTATTCACAACAACCAAGACATGGAAATGACCTATGTGTTCATCGATATAGGAATGGATAAAGAAAACATGGTTCTTCAGAAGATCATATTAAATATATCGAAGGAAAGGAACAAACTCAACAGTGTCATCAATACAGTCTACACTTAAACAGGGGAGCGTTATTTTGTATAGCATTTCGTGAATTTTCAGTATTTGTGGTCTGTTGTTTTAGAATATTGTGATTTATCCTTTCTTTATTAACAAAATTGCTTTTCTATGGAAAAAACAAAATGTGATTATATACACACACATGCACATACATGGAGATGCAATGGAATATTAGTCAGTCATTAAAAAAAAAAAAAAAGAAAAGAAAGTCCTGCCCTATTCAACAACAAGGATGGACCTTGAGGGCATTATGCTAAGTGAAATAAGTCAGAGAAAGAAAAACATGTTCTCACTTATATGTGGAGTCGAAAAAAGCTGAACTCCTAGAAACAAAGAGTAGATTGCTGATTGCCAAGGGCTTGAGAGTACAGGAAATGAGGAGGCATTAACCAACGGGTACAAGCATTCCTTCCATACAGGAATAAGTTCCAGAGATCTAACATACAGCATGGTGATTATAGTTAACAATGGTGTGTTGTGAACTTGAAAGCCACAGAGAGAGTAGATCTTAAATGTTCTCACCATAACAGCAACAAAAATGGCAATTATGTGAGCTAAAGGAGGGGTTACCTAACTTTATTGCGGAAATCGTTTCTCATTATACACATGCATCACATCATGACACTGTACCCCTAAACTTATGCGTTGTTGTATGTCAATTATATCTCGGAAAAGCTGATGGAAAAAAATTTACGTGTTCACTAAAAAAAAATAATAAAACCTTAAAAAAGTTAATATGTATATTGTGATTTTATAACAAACAGTAAGGCGTTAACTTCTTGGCATGCATACAGACATAATCTCTGATATCTGCTTATATTGGTCTTATGTTTTATAATACATTAAGGTGCCACATATTCCAAAATTTTGAACAACTTTCTTCAATACCTTTTTTCTTTAAATGCAAGTGGCTTCCTTTGAAATAAAGTAATTTTATTCATGTGGACGGTGTGCAGGTTTAGCTAAAGATGCTGAGAATTATTGGTGTTATCTCTCACTCTTCTTGCTATGGCAATTTATATCAATTCTGACCTTTTTCTTGCAAATCAGTATCCGCTCTATCACCTCATCACATATGATAATTCTTGACCTAATGATTCTTTCAGGATGAACTGCCCCACCCTTCTCCGTGCTTCAATATTGGAAAAATAGTTCATAATCTTGTATTTTGCTTCAGGATTTTCCTTCATCTGTATGATCACCCATACTCTTGTTAAATCTGGTGATCTTCAGAAAAGGGCGGAGCTGAGAGGGGGATCCTGGGATGCTGACATTGTTCTGTGTTTTGACTTGGTATGTATCTATCAGATGCAAATTATGGTTTATATACATGTAACATACAGTATATTAGTTAATTACTGTGCATTTATTACATGCCTTTTCTGCATGGTTAACAAAAGAAGATTTTTTAAAAGTAGCTAGATAAGGGGAGCCTGGGGGGCTCAGTTGGTGGAGTGTCTGGCTCTCAGTTTCAGCTCAGGTCATGATCTCAGGGTGCCGAGATGGAGCTGGCATAGGGCTCCCCGCTCAGCATAGTGTCTGCTTGTCCCTCTCCCTACCTCCCTGCCCCTCCCCCACTTGTGTTTGTACTCTCTTTCTAAAATAAATAAAATCTTTTTAAATAGCTAATTCATATTTCTAACAATTTTTGTGAAGATTATCTTGTGTTTCATAGGAACACCATTATCCCTATAAAATGACAATTGCATTTCCAATTGTCCTGATCTTTGTCTCCAGTAGAACAGGCTTTGACCTCTAATATAAATGTCAAATAGAAAAAAAATAGTACAAATCCTTTTCCTTGTATTTCTCTCATAATAAAAGCTTTCATCATTCCCCTATTTTGAATACTGTTGATTCTTGAGTTTTTCTGTAGATATTATTAGCAGATCAAGGAGATTCTCTTCCATTTCCAATGATTAAAAGTTATTTTTTGGTTTCTTATTTAGAGTGGATACTGAATTTACCAAACACTTTTTCTGTATTTATTGAGATGTCCATGCATTTTGTTCTTCTTTAATTAGTTAATGTAATGAGAAACTTTTATACATTTTCTAAGGAAAAAATCATCTAATGACTGCTGGATTCATTGCGCCAATATTTTGTTTTAAATTCTTAATACCCCCATTCACGGGTAAAAAGATGCTCTGATGTGCCTTTCTTATCCTGTCTTCATCGACTTTGTTATCAAGTTAAATTAGCTTCACAGAATAAATTGGGATGTAGCTCCCTCTCTTTCAATATTCAGAGATTTTTCAGGAGGGCTGGAATTGTTGGAGAATTGCCTATAAAACTCTCTTTACTTGGTGTTTCTTGTAAGGGAAAATAATAACTATTTTTTGTAATTGCATTAATTATTATGGGATTATATAGATTTCCCATAATGTATTTTATGTAGGTTATATTTTACTATTTTGACATATTTTAGTAGGTTATATTTTTTATGATTTTAGTAGGTTATATTTTCCTAGAAACACTGATTTCATCTAAGCTGTCAACTGTTTGATATAAATGATTTCATGGTATTCTCTTATTATGTTTCAATCTATTGGTAGTTATGAGCTTATTTTATTTAAAGATTTTATTTATTTGACAGAGAGAGAAATCACAAGTAGGCAGAGCAGTAGGCAGAGAGAGAGGGGGCAGCAGGCTCCCTGATGAGCAGAGAGCCTGACGCATGGCTCCATCCCAGGACCTTGAGATCAGGACTAGAGCTGAAGGCAGAGGCTTAACCCGCTGAGCCACCTAGGTGCCCCTTATGAGCTTATTTTAATTCTCTTTTCCCAGAACCATCTTTTGACTTTCTTGGTTCTTTCCATTTTACTTTTGTTTTCTAAAATTCTTCTTGTAGTTAGTGCCTTCCCACTAATTTTTCTGGCATAATTTTGTTGTATGTTTCTTACCTTCTTTATTTGGACTCGCTATTATCCTACAGTCTCCATTCCTAATATAAGAACCTCTAAGTATAAATCAAAACATACAAAACCAAAAATTTTTGGTACATGGTTTATTCACTATCATTCACTTATTAATATTTTAATTGATGTGATTTTTTCTTTGATCCATGGGTTATTTATAAATGTGACTTTAATTTGCAAATATACTAGGGATTTTACCTTTCTTCTAACACAACTTCTAATTGTGTTGTGACCAACAAGCATGCTTTATAATGATACCTGTTCTTTGAAATGTGTGAAGACAAGTGTATGACCTAGTTAGTACAAAAGCAATTTTTGTGGTTGTGCCACATAGCTTTTCTTGTGCTGGGTACAAGGTCTGTCTATATGTCTAACTAGACTCAAATACTTTTGTATTTTGTCAATACTTTCGTCAATAATTGGAAGACAGGCTTAAATATCCCATTTTGATGGTGCGTTTTCCCGTTTCTCTCTGTGGTTCTATTATTTTGCTCATCATCAACTTTAGAGCAATTTTATCAGGGACATATATGTTTAGAAGTGCTGTATCTTCTAAAGGAATTGAATTTTTTGTCATTATATACTTACCCTCCTCTGCTTAATGATGTTTTTCGTCTTAAAATCTTTTTTACAATATAATCACACCAGTGTTTTGGTTGAGGCTAGTTTTTTGCTGACATATATATTTCCTTCTATTTTCAAGCTGTCTATGTCTATATGTTTTGGGTGTCATTATGGTAAATGGCATAAAGTTCAAGTTTAAAAGTCCAATCTGACAATTCATGTCTTTTTAATTTTAATACACTGGACTTTTGGTATCTTTTAAATATTTGATGTTTTTACCATTTAACCATTTCTCATTTATTGCTGTGAGTACACTTCTTTTTTATTGTATTAGTTTATTCTATTACTTCACATCTTTCTCTTTCTTTTTATTTTTTAAGTCTTTAATTATTTATTTATTTGACAGAGAGAAAGAGAGAGAGAGACAGATCACAAGTAGGCAGAGACAGTGGGTTGCGGGGAAAGGAGGCTCCCTACCCAGCAGACAGCCCAATGCAGGGCTTGATCCCAAGACCCTGAGATCATGACCTGAGCTGAAGGCAGAGGCTTAACCCACTGAGCCACCCAAGTGCCCCACATCTTTCTCTTTCTGATTTGTAATTTATACACCCTAATTTTGACTGGTTATGCTTGAAATCTTGACATGCATTCTTAAGATATTTAATTTAAGAACAGTACTTGGCCATGTTTCCCTTCCCTTTCCATTCTGTAGATTTAGTCTCTTGTACTTAGATGATATTACCACTGTTACATACAGAGCTTTCAGTTAGATATTTCTACGTATTTACCAATGTACTGTTCTTGTAGACTATATATCCTTCTAGGATAATTTCCTTTCTCCTCAAAGTGCAATTTTCACATTGTTCTATGGATTTAGAGCATTCCACATCTCCTAAAACTCTTTTACATTCCTAACTGAAATACTTAAATATATTCTAATTTCACCAATTATCTTAGTAGTGTCAAAACCAGTGGTCAAGGGGCACCTGGGTGGCTCAGTGGGTTAAGCCTCTGCCTTCAGCTCAGGTCATGATCTCAGGGGCCTGGGACTGAGCCCGGCATCAGGCTCTCTTCTCAGCAGGGAGCCTGCTTCCACCTCTCTCTGCCTGGCTCTGTGCCTACTTGTGATCTCTCTCTCTCTGTCAAATAAATAAATACAATTAAAAAAAAAAAACAATGGTCATTTTCTTTAATCTTTTGCTTAATCATTTGCTTAATCTTTATTAGATATTTGACATTTATACCTCCTTAAAGATCAATCCTTCATTGGATTTTGTATATCAGCTCTCACCTGATTTTCATGCATGATTTTTAGTCACTTTTTTGTTTCTCGTAGTGCTTCCTGGAACCCTACATGCTCCAAAAAAGTCAGGTTTTACATAGCTCTGGTCTAGGCTCTCTTTTCTTTTCATTCAATAAACACTTAAGTATATGAAGTTCCTTTTGAAATTTTAAAAAATATAATACAATATAAAATATAACATAACATATTATTCTTAGTCTAGGTCTTTTTGATAAGATTCACACATATATCTTAAGTTGCCCTGGACATCTCCAATCAAATTAGTGAAAGCCACCAAAGATTCAAAATTTCCCCAATTGAACTTATTTTCCACCAAACTCTGCTTTATTCATCGTCTCAGGGTATCATACCTTTATACCCAGCTAATTAAATAATCCAGGATCTACATGCCCTCTTTTCTCTCCAGTCCAACAAGTTATCTCCAGTCATACACTGTCTCCACCTCCCCATTCCCACTGCTCCGACAGCCTCCCAGCATGACAGCATAGTTTCCTCAAGGACTGACCTCCAGCCACAATGGCCACCCCAGAACTGTACCTTCCATGCTGCACACCATAATTAGAGAATTAATTATCTAAAAACTTAAGCTTTTTAATGGCCCCTACCATCTAACGGAAATGAAGTTTGGTTTAGATCTCTTGATAATTGATGTGTTTCCTTAATTAGTTACCAATATTTAAAAATCATAGTTTACTTACATCCGAGATTTAAGCACATCTTGACAACCTGGGTGGCCTGGCCACACTGGCCCTCTCTTTCCTCCATGACAACGTTGGGCTGGACTGATGAATGGCGGCCCAGATTTCACTGAGCTTGTATGTAACTTAATAAATTATCTCTGATGTAAAGACTAAAACCAGAGTGCTGGGGCTTAGAAAACAGAGTACTCAATACTATGGATGCTACGTAACTTTCTATCCTTACTGCTCACAGAGTTTCACATGCTTTCTTTCAATTCAGCCTGAAGGTACCAAGAACTTTTTGTTCAAGGACACATGATATAGGATACCTCAGTGCCTTTGACCTTGCAGCTGCTTTTGCCTAGAATGCCCCTCCCTCTTGTCTCCATCTAGTTAATTACTATTTCATTTTAAAAACTCAAGTCAAGTGGCACCTGGGTGGCTCGGTCAGTTAAGCGTCGGCCTTTGGCTCAGGTCATGATCCCAGGGTCCTTGGAACTCAGTGTTATGATCCACCCAGATAACCCAAGATGATCTTTTCTCATCTCAAAGTCCCTAATTTAGTGACACCAATAAGACCTTTTCCTCAAATAAATGCACATTCACAGGTTCCAGGAATCTTTTCAGGACCACCATTCAAATTAGTCCCTTTTTTAAAAAAAATATTTTATTTATATATTTGACAGACAAATCACAAGTAGGCAGAGAGGCAGGCAAAGAGAGAGGGGGAGAGAGGGTCCCTGCGGAGCAGAGAGCCTGATGTGGGGCTTGATCCCAGGACCCTGGGATCATGACCTGAGCCGAAGGCAGAGGCCCCAACCCACTGAGCCACCCAGGTGCCCCCAAATTAGTCCCTTTTAACTGTCAGGCCCCTTGCAACAAAATGAGAAGTTATGGTTCATTTACCTTAGCTTCCCATAAATTTAAAATAATTTAGTACTAAGTATGAAAAAAGAAAAAAACATAAGAGTAATCTACCACACTGATGTCCAGAGAGTCCACAAATCATTCTTTGGCCAATTGCTATTCAATTCCTAGAACACAACTGTCTTCATTTTTAGAGTAAACAGCAATTATCACACGCAACACAAACATTTGTTGTATACAATGAGACAGGAACATTCATACTGAATTTTTTTTTCTAACAACAACAACAAAATTTTTAAAAATATAATACAACATAAAATATAATGTAACATATTGTTACATAATATGACTGTACAGTGAAAGCTTAGCAGTGGTTGAAACTCAGTGTTCATGAAATGAAATTAAATACGTTTTAATTTCATTTCAATTTTAAGTAAATTAAAAACGTTTTCTGAGGTACAAGTTTTGAGTAAAGGCAAAAAAAACGTACACAGGACTCCAGTAGGGGAAATTCTAAAGTCACTGATAGAAATTCTGAAGTTCATAAGGAATATATGCTTCAAGTTTTGTTGTGAAATTTGTTGTTAAAATGAAAAATTATGAAAACTATTTTTTTGGTGAAAACTGTTTTTTTTTCTCTCTGCCTTCGTCTTTGTCTTCATTTCATTAACACTGAGTTTCAACCACTGCTATGCTTTCACTCTACAGTCATAATTTTGGGTTTTTTTTGTTAATGTCACTAAGGTACAAATCTGAGCAGGAAAACTTGATCATTAAAATAATTTTAAGAAAAATATGTAAATAGAATATGAGGATAATTTTTATTTTGAATTAGCTTTTTATGTTATTTCCTAATTTCTCCTTAGACTGTTTAGCTGTTGTGATATTGTGATTTATTAAAAAACATATAGATTTGGTCATATATTTCTCATATATATTTGCTCATTGTCCACAGTTTCCGGCTCACAGCTCCTTGGAATGTCCTGAATGATAAGAGAAATGGGAGCATCTTTTGTCATCATATTTGGTCTCTTGGCTTCAGCTCCTAAAATTCATAACAAGCTCTTTTCCACCACAAATGGATTTACGGTAGTGACGTGACTTGTGAAAGGCATGTGAAGATGGGGCTGGTTATCCTGTGGCTAGGCAGGGAAACCAACCATGAATACAGGGGTGGACCTTTCAGTCCCGTCCCCAATTTCTACCAGAGGGCGGGGCGGGGGGTGTTGGGGTGAGGCTGGAGATTGCATCAATCACCAATGGCCAGTGATTGAATCAATCGCGCCTATGTAATGAAGCCTTCATAAAAACCTGAAAGGAGGGGCTCAGGGAGTTTCCATGTGCCCCAGTGCCAGGCCCAGCCTCCAGCAGGATAAAGCTCCTCTGTTCTGAACCTCACCCTGTGGATCCCTGCATCTGGCTATTGATTCATTTCCTGCAATATCCCTTGTAATCAGTCAGTACCTTAGGGAGTAAACAGGTTTGTCTGAGTTCCGTGAGCAGCCCTAGTCAATGAATGGAAGCCAAGGAGGAGGTTGTGGGAACCTCTGATTTATGGCCAGTCAGAAGTACAGGTAGCAACCTGGACTTGACACTGGTGCCCAGAGTTGGAGAGGGGTTGTTGGAGCCTCCGATTTGTAACCCCAGGTCAGATGCACAGCTAACAACGGGGGCTTGCGACTGGCTTGTGAAGTAGAGAGCTGTGGGACTGAACCCTTTGCCTCTGGGAACTGATGCTCTCTCTCTGGGTCGGGAGTGTCAGAAGTGAAACCAATCCAACAGCCTTGCCCCACCCACATCTGTATATAAAAGATAGAGCTAATGAGCCTCCATTTTTAGGTAACACAGAAGCACTGAGTATTTACTGCAAGCCAGGGTCCCTGTAAATATTGGGATACAGTGTCTTGCTTAAGCTCAACGGCACCACAGAGATAAGCATGATCTTCCTTTTTACAAATGAGGGCAGTGAGACTTTGAGACAGCTGGTTTTTTGTTTTGTCTTGTTTTGTTTTGGTAAAGAGAGATACAGCAAGAGAGGGAACACAAGCAGGGGGAGTGGGAGAGGGAGAAGCAGGCCTCCCGCTGAGCAGGGAGCCTGATGTGGGTCTCGATTCCAGGACCCCAGGATCATGACCTGAGCCAAAGGCAGGCAGCCGCATAACGACTGAGCCACCCAGGCGCCCAGAGACAGTTGTTTTCAACAGAACATTTTAGTGGCGCCACATGGAATTCAGTCGTCTTGACCGGAAGTTCGTACATATAAACAATTCACTATGTAACAGTAGTTGTCCAACTTTAAATATATATAAAAACTTTTTGGATGTTGACAAATAATGTTATTAGAAACCTGCTAACACAAACACTTTTTTTTTAAAGCTTTTATTTATTTGAAATAGAGAGTGAGCGAGAGAGAAAGCACTGGGGGCTGCGCGCAGAGGCGGAGGGAGAAGCAGACTCCCCGCTGAGCCAACCAGGAGCCCGATATGGGACTTCACCCCAGGACCCCTGGGATCATGACCTGAGCAAGGCAGATGCTTAACCAACTGAGCCACCCAGGCACCCCAAAAACTTTTTCTAGCATGTAAATATCTATGGGGATTGAGGAGCCTCTCATATACCTCAATTAAATTCTTTGTGTGATCTGCACAATTTAGAAGTTGCATTGACTTTGGGAATTAAGGATTTCAAAATTTTATTATTATCATCATTTCATATCCCAATCCTCTTTCCATTCTCTCTTTAGCAAGAATTACATAAAGACCTGATGAAAGTTTTATCTTACTGAAAGGTTTTTAATTTTTTTTTACACTTAAAATTGTAGAAAACAACTTCTGTGAAGGTTAAAACTTAAAAGTGGAAAACTTTGTGTTTTATTAAATAATGGTGAATAAGTTATGAAATAATTTCTAGGGGTGCCTGGTTGGCTCTGTTGGTTAAAATCTGCCATTGGGGGGCGCCTGAGTGGCTCAGTGGGTTAAGCCGCTGCCTTCAGCTCAGGTCATGATCTCAGGGTCCTGAGATCGAGTCCCACATCGGGCTCTCTGCTCAGCAGGGAGCCTGCTTTCCTCTCTCTCTGCCTGCCTCTCCATCTACTTGTGATTTCTGTCAAATAAATACATAAAATCTTAAAAAAAAAAAATCTGCCTTTGGCTCAGGTCATGATCCTGGGATCAAGTCCCGAATCATGGTCTCTGCTCAGGTGTGAGTCTGCTTCTCCCTCTCCTTCTGCCTCTCCCTCTCCCTCTGGGCTCTGTTTCTCAAATACATACAATCTTAAAAAAAAAATTTTTCTAAAGGGAGATTAGTATAGAAGAAGTCCGACTTTTATACTTGTTTGAGGCCCTCTGTGAATTTAATGCCAATCTTACAGCATGTCAGCGAGAAAGTTTTCTGCCGATCTCACTACCTTAACTGGCGATTTAAGGATCTAACCCAATTAGGCTTTTTGTATTTTTGTGTTATTGTCTACCCATATTGAGAGACTCCCATGAGTCAGGCCCTGGCCAAATTCTCTACTTTCTGATCTCACTTAATCCTCTCCACACTCAGAGGAAACTGTTATCACCATTTTACAGATGAGGAAACTGGGACTCATCAGCAACAGATCACAGGTACTGAGCGCTTGCTGTATTCTACCATTTCACCTTGCAGCTGTGGGCACATTTCATCCTCCTAACACACCTGTGAGGCAGCTAGAGTTACTTCGATGCCTAGTTTACCGATGAGGAAACTAAGACTCAAGGAGTTTGTTAATTTGCCCACAATCAAAAGCCAATGCATGGTGAAGCCAAGATTCTTCAGGCCCTTGCTGTCTGGCCAAAGGAGGGAGGGAGAATGACAGCCACCGTGTACCGCAGAGTGTGAATTTCCCACCCAGGCAAGGTGGTGGGGTGGGGTCAGTCATGATAGTGATCTTTGTTCAGAATGCTCAGAAGTGGGCACCTGGCTGGCTCAGGCAGTTATGTGACCGACTCTTGATTTCGGCTCAGGTCATGATCTCAGAGTTGTGAGATGGAGGCCCACAGTGGGTTCTGCGCTCAGGAGGCGTCTGCTTGACCTCTCTCTCGCCCCCTCTCCCCACCCCATTCTCTCTAAAATAAAATATCTTTTTAAAAAAATGCTCAGAAGTTGTCCCCAGGAAAAGGAAGTTGCTCTCTTCAGGGTGGCCCCGAGAGGGCATAGCTAAGCATCCCAAGGCCTGACTTCTCTCTTACTGAAGGAAGAAATTTAATACCACGGCAGTCGAGGGGTGGTTTCAGCAAGACGTGGATTCCTTTCCACCAGCATGGGGTTCTCCACCATGTTTAACCTGCTCACGGATCACGCAGGGAGCTTGTTACAAAACGGATACGCAAGGCCTTTTCCCAGGGATTCTCAGTAAGTGTAAAGCAAGCCCCTGGGAGCCACACTTATAAATGAATTCTCCTGGGGGAACCTGTCGCAGGTGATCTAAAACAACACTGGGAATTACTGAACAGGCCACACGGGGCAACCCTCTCATTAGAGAGGGGATTACTTTATTTTAGGGGGGTTGGACTGGATAATCCTAAATTACCTTTAGAGTTGCTGAAACTAGAACCAGAAAAATAAAATGCTGAGCTGCTAGGAATGTGATAGGATTGGCTGAAACCTGTGAGCTCACTACTTCACTTGGGGAGAAAAAAAAAGAGAGAGAGCAGTATCGCCACCTGGTGGACTGCCTAAGGATCTCTTATTTACACCCCACCCTAAAATCAGAAAGATTTTCTCATTTAATTCTGATACCTTCCACTTTACAGACCCAGAATCAGACTCGGAAAGGCTAAGTAGCGCACACACAGCCTACATCCCACGTCCAGCAATTCCCAGTGAGCTGCATCTCGTAGGCTTGAACTGCAGGAGACTGATCTATGCTTATCAATTACAAATGTTCCAAGTTTTCCCTCCAGCAAGCTATTAGGAGGTGTAAGTTCTGGACAGCTGTCACAGTGAAAAAGTTCCCAGGTACTTCAGTACTATGCTTCTCAAAGGACAGGGCGCTCCGTTAAAAACGCTGAATTCTTGGCTCTGTCTTATGCCCATAGCTATGGACTGACAATGGAACCGTGGATGCTTGGCACCCTGTGGTCTCTGTCCCCGCCCAACTAGGTCCCACATGGAAGCCTCACGTGTGTGCATCTGATTGGCAAAACCTAAATCACGTCTGCACCTCTGGCTACAGTTTAGTTAGGGAAATGCACTGTTCACATTCATTGTAGGTTTTCACTTTCTAGCCTTTGTCCCCCACGCAGGCATATTAAGGGAAAAGAAAAGAAAAGCAAAAGTTGGGAGAGGTGCTGAGCAAACAATCAGAATCTTTTCACACATACCCATCCCTCTTGACCATTCTTCCCAAACCCTCCTCCCTTACCTCTATACCACAGTCCTATTCCTGGAAAGAGGTGTCCGTTCTGTCTCCACTTCCTCTCCTCCAACTCATTCCTTAACTCCCACAGTATGATCGCATCCCCCTCATATCACCTCTTAGCACATGACCTTTTCCATCTCCTTGGTCTGTCTCTCCCCCACCCCATCCATCCCTCTTCCACTTCTATGTACCACTTCTGCCAGGTTCTGCACTTAGCACCTTACCGTCTAAGTCTGAGTGCTCTGCCTGGGTGGTCCTGTCCACTTGTGGGGCATGTCTACCACGTGCAGATAATCCCCCAAAGCATAACTCCAGCCATAAAATCTTTGCCAAAGAACACACCCAGGTTTCCAGTTGCATCCTGAAAATGTCTGCCTGAAGATCACAATCACATTGAACTCGACATGTCTAATACGAAATTCATCGCTTACTTATAAAACGTGTCCTTCCCTCTGCATCCTATGTCCATGTAAACTGTGCAACTACCCAGAAGTGGACTGGATTCTTACCCGAGTTTCTGAGCTTTGTTTAATAAGTGCTCTCTAAAGAAAGACCTCAGATGTATTCATTCTAGCACTTTATTGGAAATTGGTTGTATATATCAATGAAATAAGACCATGTAAAAGCATCAGTTCACACAATATTCTGACATCTGTGCTATCTTTTTACATAATTTAATACATCCCAAGATGTTCCTGATTTTGGTCAAGAAGCTTGAGTGGTCCAGAAATCTCTCTCTATAAATATAGATCATACCATCTAAAATAACCATTGTTTTGAGTTAGTTCCAAAAATCCTGGGAACATCTCTTAAAATCTGTAGCTTAGACTGGCTGCAGTGCTGGTGGGAGGGAATGAAGGGCGGACACTTTACACCATGGAGCTGGTTACAGAGGGTGCTGGGGGTGGGGGGTGCAGAGCTCCTCGAGTGTGGGGCACTCAAGTGGGTGGGGGCTGGAGATCCTGAAGGTTGCCCAGGCCACTCAGCCACCCTGTGTTTCCCAACATTGCTTGAGTGTCAAAGCGAGGAGACTCCCAATGCAGAAAGAAGCCCACCACCCCAGGTTCCTTGGCATTGCCAAGAAATAGCGGAGCCTCCTTTAGATTGTTACAGGGGTAGATGTTCTGGCACAGAGGAGGTCCTGGGAAGCTCCACCCATCTCCCTCTCCCTAATACGCTCAATTCCCTCCAAATTACATAACTTGAGGGAGTGGCACCACAAAGAAAATGTCTTTGAGCCAAGGTGCTGCTGGCCCTTTGGAATGAGGACAGGATGCCTTTGCTTGATTCGACCTGGGGGGCACTGGCGAAGGCTGTTCTGCCCCCAACGTGTCTTCTTCACCCCCTTGAAGGCCATTGTCAGCAATTAGGTGCTTTGGTTCTTCAAAGCTTCTCAGCATTGAGCGGTAACACCTCACGGTGGCGGCCTTACTGCTCACAATCGCAAACAGCTTTCATCTCCACCGAGTCATTGGTCCTTGCAACCCTATGAGGTAGGAAGGGCAGGGATCATGATCCCCATTTAAAAGAGAAGGAACCTGGAACCCACAGAATTAGGTCCCTTGCTTGGACTCACACAGCTGGCCGGTGGCAGAATCCAAACAAGAACCCCAGTCTCCTCTCACAGGGCAGGCTCCAGAGTCCACACTCCAAAGCCCCTCTTGCTGCTTTTTGGAGAAGGAAGAGGTTGGGGGAGGGGACATCGTCCACATCACTCTTGGGAGGCTGATCTCAGACGGCCCCGTTGAAGACAGGATGAGTCCGCATGCGATAGATAATGACCGCCGTTGCCGGGCACAGTAACAGGGAGGTCATGATGACAATGGTGGCCAGGATGATGAGGACAATGACCCAGATATCCAGGATGTGCTTGGGGAGCGCGGCTTCCATCGGGACCTGGCTAACGGCATCCATGCTGCTTCACTCTGTGACAGACGGGAAAAAGGAAGTCACTATCTTGCACCCTCTCCGGGAGTCCAAAGCTTGGGTCACTTACTACCTGTGCTCTTAAGGTTACCTGGCCAGTAAGAATAATGGGCTCACTTACCAAGTGCTTCCTACGTGCGAGGCCCCGTGCTAGGCACTTTCTGTGTATTAACTCACTTAGTCCTCCAACCACCATGTCCATGAGGTAAGGACTATTACTGCCAGCCTTTTGTATTCTTGAACTTTATCTTCAGTTATTTCTACTTTACAGACAAGGACTCCAAAGCCTTTACAGATGTAGTGAATCTGCCCAAGGAAGTGAAGCCGGATGGGTGCAACTCCAGAGCCTCTGTGCCTAACCCTCCCACTACCAAATTACGAGTCTAGCCTCTCGTCTGTTAAAATGGAAGACTGTTTTTGGTCCTGGGTCCCTTCTCCCATTCTCCTGGTAACAAACCTGCTCTTTTCTGTGGAGAACCTACCCATCCCATGCAGTTTACTGAGGGTGCTCACCTGAGCACAGGGCTGGGGAAGGGGTGCTCTAGGCGTGGCCATCACTAATCAAAGCCTCAGTTCCGGGTCTGGGCAAGGGACCCAGGCCGGGGCAGCCAAAGTCCTCCCAGAGCTTTTATGCACAAGCTATTGGGAAAGATGATTCTTTCTGCTGGGGACTGCTAAACCAAAAGGAGGGGAGTCTGGAAAGGATGGGCAGGGAGCTGTCTCACCCACGACAGACAGCCCATCTTAGAGATGGAAGGAGAAATGGAGGCTTCAGGACCTGAACCCCACACAGTCTGATGCCAAGTGCAACGCCGGCCTCCCCAGACACAGAATGAATAATTCCCTGCCTTTAAACCAAGTCAGCGTGGCATTTCCCACTTAACAGTTAAGAGTTCTGATGGACAGGCTGTATATCGGATATTTCCAAACTTTTTCCAATTCACAGCACCCTTAGTGTCTTAGAAATTTTTTCACAGCTCTGTGGGCCCAAAGAAATACCTAGCAGTTCCATTTATTGAAGAGTTAGCTTCAAACAACTCAGTAAGTATTTATGTCCTAAAGATTTGTAGCTGTTAAAAAAAAAAAGTGGTGCACACAAGTTGAAAGAAGAAAATATTTTTATTTCATTCTTCGCCAGTTACTTGCTAATGGGACGTGGGCAGTGGTTACGAACTGCACAACTCTGCAGACTCTGGAGTCAGACTTGACAACACCACGCCCACTTCCCATCGCACGTTCATTTATGCACACCAGCTGCTGTATCCTGGCACCCTCCAGAAACAGCTTCACGAAATAGAGCATCGCCAAAGGGACCTTAGTAAAGTTAACGTTACAACCGTCAACTTTCTTGAGCTAGTTGTTTGCACAGTGTCTGTGCAAACATGTTACAGATCCCACAGCCCCCATACACACACTTTTCCAGTGAGTTCACTGTGGCTCCCAGGGCTCAGGGTACAATCTAGGAACCACAGATGGAACCCATTCCCTACCCAGAGGGCACAAGGGTGAACCAAACATTCTCCTGTGGTTCCTTCTAGATCTGAGATCTGTATTTCTGTGATTCTAGGTCCAGACAAAATTCCAATTCCAGTCCAATGCCCTGCTTTGTTCTAATCAGTACCTTTTCCTTCTTAATGCCTTTGGCTCCATGCCTGCTGTTGCCCCGCTAAATAAGGTGCTGATAGCCATACCCAGGGCAAAGCCCCCAAGATATACACACAGGGATGTTCATTTCTACCTCGTTTGTTATAGCAACCAATGCAACAAGTGTCCACAAGAGTAAAACAGCATATATCCATGTATTGGTATACCATGCAGCTGTCCCCATTCACTCATTTGACAAATATATAGTGCTTACTACTCACCAAGTATTGTTCCAAGTGTGTCACAAATGTTTACATATTTAATGGTTATTATTAAAAAGAATGATCTACAGTGAGTTCTGAATATTTTAAGCAGGGGATGGGGGAAATACAGTAGAGAATAATGTGGATAGGGTTATTCCTCTGGCTCAGATTTTGTAGGATTAAGTAGACAGATAAGGAATGATACATAAATGTAAAATCATTTATGAGCAGAATCTAAAGAAAGTGTTCAATAATGCTTACCTGGGGGCTGGACTAGGAGTGGGAGAAGCTTTTGCTTTCTATTCTTCGTGTTTTCATGCTGTTTGAAATTTCTAATCATGAGCATGTCTTATATTTAATTTTCTTAGGTCAAGACTGAGGGTAAAATGGTCCAAAAAATTCAAGTATGAGCCTAGATCGGTGCTCACCAAATGTCCTATACTGTGCCAAGTGAGAACCATCTTAGGACAGGATTTAAAAAACAAAACAAAACACTAGTTTTTGAGTCCCATTACAGATTTACTGAATTTGACTCAAGAGGGGACTGGAGGGGGCCATTTTCCCCAATATGCAGCCAGCTTTGGGAATCCCTAGACCCACAGATCTCTAAGGCTGCTGTGACTCTCTTCAGAACTGTGATTTGGCAACTGATTCCCAGGTGCTCTGTAGCCAGTCAGATGTAGGCAAGGTCCAGGATGAAGGAGAAGCCTCTGGCAAGCCTGGGAGACCAGGATTATCATCAGGCTGGGGCCTGCCCGGGAGGGAGAGGCAGAGGCTGGCCATACCTCAGCCTTAGAAATGTGATCACTTAACTCCCAAGTCCAAGACACAGAAGCATGAGTCACAGGAGCCGTGCACTAAGGAAGGACAGAAGTGGCAGAAATCATTCTTTGTGGTCTCCTGATGACATCAACAGCTAGCTTGCCCTGGGCCAAAAGAACCCCACAAAAGCCCTTTCTGGTAAACCCATTAACATCAAACAGTTTCGTGACTCCAAATGCCAGGAATAATTTCCCTGGCTGACTTTCATATGGAAAACCTGTCATTTACAGGAACTCAGCCTTCAGGGCTCATTCACCACCACGAATCACAGAAGCTACAGCCAGCCATATTTCACAGAAGGCTAAAACGGAGGTCTGGAGGTCTTTCCCCGCCTTAACCCCACCTTCTTCCAGAATAATCATTCAAAGACATAAATCAGATCAAATCACTGCCTGAGCAACACAAAGCAGAAGAGAACAAGTAGATGAATAAATGAAACACTTTCTGTCACCTGTACGCTAGATTGTACTCTTTTGCACATGATGTTATTTAGAACCCTGATCACAAAAAAAAACAAACAAAAAAAAACCAGATAAAAGCAGAGCTGCTCTAGGGGCGCCTGGGTGGCTTCAGTGGGTTAAGCCTCTGCCTTCGGCTCAGGTCATGATCTCAGGGTCCTGGGATCGAGCCCCGCATCAGGCTCTCTGCTCGGCAGGGAGCCTGCTTCCTCCTCTCTCTCTGCCTGCCTCTCTGCCTACTTGTGATCTGTCAAATAAATAATAAATCTTTAAAAAAAATAAAAATAGAAAAATGACATATCTCCCTCTCTGATCAGCAGGGAGTCTGCTCCACGCACCCCCCAGCCCGTCATGCCTCCCTGCCTACTTGTGATCTCTCTGTCAAATTAATTAATTAATTAATTAATTAAAAAAAAAAAAAAGGCAGAGCTGCTGTAGAATGTCATGAAGGAGGCAAAGGAGGGGTTTGGGGTTCCAGCCTTTAGGGCTAGATAAATATCCTTAGAGTCATAAGCAATAGAGATTAGGATGCTCACCCCCTTCCCACATACAATTCAAACTAAAAGCAATACCAAACTGTAACACTTAAAACTAATTTTCCCAGGTGTTATTTTGGTGTCCCTGCTTATAGCACAGCCTATTCGCTTGGTACAGCACAGCTGTTCAGCTTCCCCTTAAGCCCCTGGGCTCCTCAGAACACAGTCTGAAAACCACAGGTTGTGATATTCTCCAAGGGCCCTCCCAGGGCCACTACTGTTCCAGGGCTCCAAGACTGGCCATGACTATGGCCAGACATCCGAGCGCACGGGGAGTTCTCGCTCCTTGTTTCAACCTTCTCAGTCTTCAAACGTGCCCTCCAACAGGCTGTTTCTTCCCATGGAACATCTTTCCCCACAGTGAAGACAAGTTTTTGTCCCCAAAATAAGAACTACATAAAGCAGATGCCCAGCATCTTTAACGGCACACTGGAAAGTTTTCCTTGAGAAAAAGCAGGACTCTAGGCTTCTGCTAGCTGACTTCTGTTTGACCTCTATCTGGCATCCGGCTGCGTGGTTCCTTGTGAGTGCATAAAACCCTGCTTCTTGGCACATCTAATTAATAACCACAGATCAATATGC
The DNA here is from genome assembly GCF_030435805.1 of Mustela lutreola. Taxonomy (NCBI): domain Eukaryota; kingdom Metazoa; phylum Chordata; class Mammalia; order Carnivora; family Mustelidae; genus Mustela; species Mustela lutreola. The sequence continues at coordinate 42,563,895 of NC_081294.1, read as the reverse complement.
TTATCATTTGCTTTGCAGATACACTGCCTGTTATTTCTGATGAATGGGTCACGTCAGACCGTGGCCCAAACGATTCATATCACAAATTTAACCTTCTCACAGATAAAAATGTGATGTTTTTATGACCATGGCAGGTAAAACAGCAGTTAGGCCTAAACTCCTGTCAATTTAAGCTGGCACACTTTATCTCCTAATGACCTCATTAAGTGAATAAGTAAGCACTGACATATGTTCAATATAAGTTTGTCTAAGAAGCTGTGTTGACACCACTCCGCGCTGACAAGCAAATAAGCCACTGGCATCACCAGCCACTGATGCCATCAGGGCCCTTCACCATGACCCCTGCGAGAGGCCAGTTTTTATAAGCAAGTGAAAATCTATTGCAGAAAAAAAAAATCGTCATTCCGGCCAATTCTATCATATGGCAAATTTTCTAGCACCAACAAAAGATATATAAATTTCATATATTAAAATTTCCTGCAGTCCATAGTTTTAGAATAAGAATGCAGGATGACTACTCTGTGCTATCCACCCACCTTTCCATCACGAGACTCACTCCCTAGCAAGCAGCTCTCACCTTCTGACAAAGTAATATTGGTTTTGGTTAAGCCCCATCAGGACAAGTAACTCTGTCCAGGATGTCTTTTTGTTCGTTTGTTCATTCATTCATTCATTCATTCATTCACATACTTACTATATACTAGGTACTCTCTCAGGAATTACCGTTATTTACTCAGAAGATATGACTCACTTCCAGGAAGCACAGAGAAGTTAAGTACGCCTCCTCTTATTTCCTCAAATACAGGATCACACAAGCCAGCATTTAACAAATACCAAGTGCTAAGTACTGTGCAAGGCCTCATCCTACACATTAAATTACTTAAACTTCACAATAATCCTGTGTTGGATACGTTATTTTACAGATGTGGAAATGAAAGCCAGGAGAGGTTAAGCAGCTAGTGATCATAAAGCTAAGCAATGTGACTTTCAGACTCAGGTCTTCTGTCCCTATGTTCATCTCTGCAGCCTCCACACAGACCCAGGAGTAAGAGCATGGAATAGGCCAGATCCACAGCTCTTTTTCCTAAGTCTCAGTCAGACTCATTGCTTTTGGCCAAAAGCATTCTGGATTTAGAGAATTAAGAAAAGATATGCAGTCTACAAAAATCAGGACTTTCACTTCTGATGATCGCAAACTAGATCATTTTGACCAAACCTCCTACTGAGGACAACTGGAAAAATTGGACCTCTCCCCCACCCCCTAAAAAACCAACCAACCAACCAAACAAACAAACCTAAAAAACTGCCTGAAGGCACTAAGAAGTAATAAAATAATGAGGACTTGCCAGGCTAAGATCTAGAAACAGACAGAAATCCAGGGAGATGAGCCTGGCATTTGAAGCAGCATTTCCCTGAGTGGAGGATGGAGACTAAGCAGAGTTTCTGACAGACTCAGGGATCTAAGAACTGCCAAGACAGGAAGAATAAAACCTCTGCATTCTGAGGTGGGATTTCAAAGAGTACTCAGTGCTAAGAGTGAACTAGAAGCTTTCCAACCCCAGAGACTGTGACCCAGGTTTGAATCCTCACAGTCCCTGAAACTGAATTAAGGTTGTCTCACATTGCCAGTACCTCTAGGGTCCAGGCAGCAGCAAACCTGCATCCTCTCCGGAGGAGGGCACGTCACAATCGGCTTCAAAAATTTTTTATTGAGGGGCGCCTGGGTGGCTCAGTGGTTTGGGCTGCTGCCTTCGGCTCGGGTCATGATCTCAGGGTCCTGGGATCGAGCCCCGCATCGGGCTCCCTGCTCCGCAGGAAGCCTGCTTCCCTCTCTCTCTCTCTCTCTCTCTGCCTGCCTCTCTGCCTACTTGTGATCTCTGTCAAATAAATAAATAAAACCTTTTAAATTAAAAAAAAAATTTTTATTGAAATGTAATGTCCAATGCAAAACCGAGAATAATCAGGACTGAAAAAAGACAAGATGACAAGAACAGAACCATCAGAAACAACAGACAATAGAAAAAGATCTACAGGGACTCCAGATATTGGAGTTGTCCCTCAGGCACACCCTTTAAATAACCTTGCTTACTATGTTCAAGGAGACTGAGAATTTTGACAGAGAACTGGAAACAATAAGAAAGAACATAACATGTTTTTTTAAAGAATCGAATAGAAATTCTAGAACTGAAAAATACAAATAGAAATAAAAATTCAACAAATGGGCTTAACAGCAGATGCAACATAAAAGAAAGAAGAATTAGTGAACTAAAAAGAAAAAAAAAAAACACTTAGAATGAAGCAGAGGGTAAGAAGAGCACATTATTGTAAGTCTGCTGGGAACCATAAAGAGAAAAAACAGTATCTTCAAATGAAAACCAATTAGACTGACATCTAACTTCTCCACAGAACGGAACCTGGAAAAGAACAGAATGATATCTTTAAAGCACCGAACAAAAATAACTGCCAAGAGTTAAGATGAAATAAGACATTTTCAGACAAAACAGAATTAAAATAGCAAATAAATAGTAAAAGAAATAGAATTAAAGTTTTCTATATTTCTTGCATTGTCTGGAAAGGGCAGAAGAACCAAATAATATTAGACTTTGTTAAATCAGGGACGTATACTGTAATCTCTAGGACAGTCATTTAGAAATAGTAAAAGAGTACATAACTTCCAGAGAAAAGGGAAAGAGGGAAAAATAGAACACTGTGAACAAAGAGAAAACACAAAGAAAGATAGTAGATTTAAACTTAAACCAACAAAAACTACTGGCATATATATATAACTTTAAAATATATACAAATATAGGGGCGCCTGGGTGGCTCAGTGGGTTAAAGCCTCTGCCTTCGGCTCAGGTCATGATCTCAGGGTCCTGGGATCGAGCCCCGCATAGGGCTCTCTGCTCAGCAGGGAGCCTGCTTCCCCCTTCCCTCTCTCTGCCTGCCTCTCTGCCTACTTGTGATCTCTGTCTGTCAAATAAATAAATAAAATCTTAAAAAAAAAATAAAAAAAAATAAAATAAAATATATACAAATATACATTTTTTATAAGAGACACATAGGGATTCAGGAAGATTAAAAGTTAAAGGACTCAAATACCATCTATTCACGAGTTGTTTAAGCTAGTAGAGCTATCTTACTGTCAGAGAAAGAGTTTTAGGCAAACAATATAACTAGGGATACCAAAAAATAAAATGATTTTTAATTTTTCTGTACCTAATTTCAGAATTATAAGGAGAAACAGATGAAGCCACAGTGACACTGGGGGAGTTCAACACAACTCTTCTGAATACTGATAGAACAAAAAGTTTTTTTAAATCAGCTAAGCACAGAAGAGTTTTGTTTTTTTTTTTTAAGATTTTATTTATTTATTTGACAGAGAGAGATCACAAGTAGGCAGAGAGGCAGGCAGAGAGAAAGGAAGGGAAGCAGGCTCCCCGCTGAGTAGAGAGCCCGATGCGGGACTCGATCCCAGGACCCTGAGATCACGACCCGAGCCGAAGGCAGTGGCCTAATCCACTGAGCCACCCAGATGCCCCAGAAGAGTTCTTTTTTAAATCAGCTAAGCTAAGAAGAGTTCTTAAATTAATAGTTTTCTATACTATATGATTTCCAATATAAAGTACTAAAACTAATTAAATATAAAAAGTTAACATTTAAATGTTTATCTCTGGGAATAATTTTTATGTATTAATATATTTACTATAATATTAAATTTAATATTTAACATATATAATTGGAATATACATTATGCTATATTTATATATATGTATATAAAATTCCCAATTGTGTAGTAATATAAATTCATTTAATGGTATTGGAAGAAAATAACTTTGAGGATAAGTACATAAGAAAAAAGGGAAGGACAGAATGCTGCATTAAAAAACAAGTTGAAAGAATAATTTCAGTGTAAGAACAAGTGGTTTTTAGAAATTATTTCATATGCTAAGTCACTTGACCTAACTCACAAAACAGAAAGTTGCTTCTAGTATGCTCAGAACTGTAAAGAGGATATTTCTGTAAAGCGATTGTGGTAAGTAAAACTCTAAGATGAGCCCCATAATCTCTGTTCCCTGGTGCCACCCCTCAGATTAGGTTAGGTCACATAACAAGCATGAAGGGATTTTGCAGACGTGGTTAAAGTTCCAGACCCCCTGACTTTAAGGTAAATAGAAATATCATCCTGGGTGGGCCTGACGTAATCAGGTGAGCGGCCCTCAGCCAAGGACTGAAGGTTTCCCTGAGGTCAAAGACACTGCTCTGCTGGCTTTGAGTTGCAAGAAACAAATCTGCCAACAACCTGAGTGAGCCTGCAGGCAGAGTCTTTCCTAATTCATCCTCCAGAGGGAAAATGCAACTTGGCTGATACCTTGACTGAAGTTTTGTAAGGACCCACCAAGGAAACTGTGAGGTCATGAATGTATTTTTAAGCCACCAAATTGGTGCTAATTTGTTATGGCAGCAACAGAAAACTAACACAGCAATACTATTTCATAATGGGTTTATTCTGTGGAGAAGAAATCTCTACAGAGTCATAGCACTCTAGAAATCTACATAGAAGTTAGATACTACCTAGCTTAAACCACACAGCCTCCCTTCCATTTTATAGGTGAAGGAAATTACTTGCCCAAGGTCACACAGCAAGTTAAGGGCAGAACTAAGGGGAAAACTCAGGCCTCCTGATCTGCATGATCTTTTTTTTTTTTTTTAAAGGGTTTTTGTTTTTTTTTTTTTTTAAAGATTTTATTTATTTGTCAGAGAGAGAGAGAGAGAGCAAGCGAGCAAAGGCAGACAGAGTGGCAGGCAGAGTCAGAGGGAGAAGCAGGCTCCCTGCCGAGCAAGGAGCCCGAGCTGGGACTTGATCCCACGACACTGGGATCATGACCTGAACTGAAGGCAGCTGCTTAACCAACTGAGCCATCCAGGCATCCCTTTATTTTATTTTATTTTATTTTAAGATTTTACTTATATATGTGAGAGAATGAAACAGAGAGCGCACTCATGAGAGGGGAGAAGCAGACTCCCTAGTGAGCAGAGAGTCCAATGTGGGACTCAATCCTGGGACTCCAGGATCACGACCTGAGCTGAAGGCAGTTGCTTAACCAACTGAGCCACCCAGGCGCCCCTGCATGCTCCTTTCAAATGCCATTGCTCTCCTATTTAAGATGTTTACTGGGAGAAAGTAAGGAGTCCAGGTGGAGAAAGCAACAGGAGGGAACAAACTGATAGCAGAATGACAGCCAGCCAGGCTTCTTGATTCTAGCTCTTTACTGCATGAAAGCCATGGGAGCCTTGATGCCCTGAGACCTAGGCCACATCACAGTAGGTGGGACAGGTGAGACGGTTTTTCAGGGACGGATACACACACACACACACACACACACACACACGCCCCTCAACCAAAAATAAATCCTGTCATAATCTCTGGTGAATGCAGTTCCATCCTGATTCAAGGTCCAAATGCAAATGAATCTAGGGAAGAAGGTAGTGGCGAAGCCTGTAACTAGCACCCCTCACCGTGAGACCATCAGGGAAGAGGAAGAGACGCGGGCACCTTACTCGTCGTGGGAGAGCCCACCATGGTGGAGAAAGGCACCACTGCGTCTGGGAGGAAGGACAGGACAATGGGCCTGGGTTCCCGCTCTGCCGCAACCCGGACTTCACCCAGCACGGCTCATTCTCCTCTCAGAAAGCACCCCCTCTACTCAGCAGTAGGGGTACTGAACACGAATCAACAGCTGCCCGAGCTCCTGGAGGCTGTAGAGTGATGGGAGTGCATCGCAACAGAAGGAATACTCGGGAACAGCGGGGAATTCTCCTCCACACTCCCACGACAGTGCTAAGAGCCCAGGCTCGGAGGCCAGCTGGCTTGGGTTTCCATGTGACTCCACCACTTTCTCACTGACCTGTGTCAAGTAAGTTATCAAACTTCCTGATGCTTCCATTTACTCAGTTGAAAACAAAAGCAAAAATGGCCAAATAATAGTATCTTCCCCATAGGGTCAGTAGAAGTCCATGAGAGGATCACACATAAGTACTTGGCAGTATTCTGACGTGCGACGGGCACTCCACAAACACTCACTCCATGATTAGTCATTCCTGACTGGGGGGACACACGCACCCAAGCAAACAGCCTCCCCCTGATCCCCGCAGTTAGAATTTGTTAGGATCCCTGACTCGGTGCATTTCTTCCCTTTATCAACCAAGATGACAGAGGCTCAGGCCCCTGTCATCTTAATGTCCATTTAATGGATTTTTTAAAATCAACCAATGATATGCTTGATTAACCATACAGATTCCTCCAGTACGAGCAGGAAACAGAGGACACAGCAATTCAGTATACACGGTCGGTGCCGTGATACACGCTGAGCATCGAGGAGTGGGGGAGATGGAGATGTTTGTCCCTAAGAAGCTCACCCTCTTCTGCAGGGAAAAGACACTGCGGTAAATTGCTGGTTGCAATACAAGGCAGAACACTCCGACTTTGAAGGTGCAAAGCACATGCTCTTGGAGAAGAGGAAGGAAGTGGAAAGAGAAAGAAAAAGACCGCAGATAAGACGATCTTCTCTTTGATCTGAATGCTGTTTTCCATCCTTATCAGAAGTGTGACTTGGGGCAAGTTACTTAAAATCTCTAAACCTCAGTCTTCTCGTCTTTAAAATAGGGACACTAAGAGCCACTATACTGAATTCTACTTTTGTGAGGATTAAGTGAGACAACAGGCGTATAGTCCTGAAACATAACAGATGCTCAAAGAAATACTCATCTTCATTCCTTTGCTCTTATCTAAGTAAAACAGAACGCTTTTAAAAGAAGGGGGACTGGGCGCCTGGGTGACTCAGTCGTTAAGCGTCTGCCTTCAGCTCAGGTCATGATCCCACGGTCCTGGGATCAAGCCCCACATAGGGCTCCCTGCTCAGTGGAGAGCCTGCTTCTCCCACTCCCCCTGCTTGTGTTCCCTCTCTTGCTGCCTGTCAAATAAATAAATTTTAAAAACAAGGGGGGGGGACTTTGATATAGGCTTTGAAGAGAAGTAGGTGTTCAAAAGGAAAAAATAAAGAGAAAGGCAGAATGAATAGAATAGCTACATCAATGAAGCTCCACAGTGGTAAGATACAGGGCGTGCCGGGGGGCATATGAAGCCCTTATGGCTTAGGCAAGAGGCTTAACTGTTCTAAACTTATGTTTCATCTGTAAAATGGGAACAGGAATAACTACTGGTAGTAGCTACTTGTTCGGGATATCTGGGGGTCTGAATGAGCTAATACCTATAAAGCATTGACTTCAGACCATGCCTGGTACACATAAGGGCTTCATCCACATAACACTGAGCTGGGGGACACAGCCGAGCTCCTAAATTCAGAGCGTTCAGGGACCCTACTTCGAGGCTGATCTAGGAAAGCACAGGGATAGTTTCAGACGCAGGGCCTTTGAGAGTCTGTCCGGGCTTTGATCTCCCACAGGAAAAGCACACCCTGAGCCCAGGTAGCAATTAACTTCGGAGGGATTGCCCATGGTTATCCAACCGGTTTTACCACCAAGGAGCTCTCTGAGGAAGAAGGCAATAAAATAAATGACTTCCTCTGGCTGGCAAGCTTAATTATCCCAAAGTGGGAGAAAGAGAAGACGGAGGCAGGTGGCTTCCTGCAGGTGTGGCCTCGGGCCAGCACTGCCAGGGCTCGGAGTAGACAGCTCAGGGCACCGAGGCCAGAGAGCAGGCAGTGAGCCCCAGCTCTGAGTCACGGATGCAAAGGCCATCTCTTTGGGCATCCTGCCAAATAGGGAGAATGAGGCTGACCGTTCCCACCCAGGGAGCAGACTCAGGGGCCTACCAGCATCATTCTACTGAGAGGACCCTTCCTAAGGCTCTCCCCTCAGGAGGAGCTAGTGCAATCATCTGAGAAGAATGGAGCATCTAAGCCAGACAGAGAAAGCAAGTCCTGAGAAGAGGCTCCACTGACCACTTACCAGCCTAGGGCAGCTACTGTCCTGATTCCAGTCCAAGACTTTTCTACTTGCTGATCCTTCTCCTTAGAATGCTCTTCCCTGCAGATCTTGCTTTTCCAGACACAACCAGTGTCTCAGTGTCCAGGTCTCAACTTAAAGGTCATTTCTTTGGAAAAGCTTTTCCAGAACCACCTTGTTAAATCACTACCCTCCTTCGGCCATCATACTCTGTCTCAGACCTTGTTTTAATGTCTTCAGACACTGTTCACAATTTGAAAATTAGCTTGTTTGCTGGTGTGTGTGTTCTTCCTGGGTATTGTTACCCACTCAAATGCAAGCACAGGAGAGCAGAAGACTTGCCTTCTATTCCTGGCTACACCGTCAGCACCGCTCCCGGGCTCTGGCACACAGTGTGTGCCCACTAAACCTAAGATGGGTGAGGGGTGAGTACAGACAGACAGGAGAACTTCAGACTTCAGTTTCAGTGGGACTTAGCTGTCCAGAAAGTGTCCTCACCCCCATGACCTTAAAAGTCAGAATCCCCTCTTGAAAACAAAATGCATCCTCTAACTTGATCACTTTCCGGGCTCTCTGCGCACGCACAAGGATTATGAGGGGTTCCTCCTTTCCCAGACTAGACTGTACCTACCAGGCAGAGAAGGGAGGAGGGCTGACCTTTCAGAATAATGTTCTCTAGGATTCCCTGTGCTCCAGAGCTGGGCATGGAGCTGAGTGTGGGGGTAGGGAGTTGCGGTCCACAGTAGGAAACTTTCCTTCTCTGTTCTCAGAACAGAAAGCTGATAAAAAGGGAGGGGGTTTCCCAGGCTTACTCCTGGGTGGGGGGGGGGGGCCGAGCGTCCCCATCTCACATTCACCCTCGGAGACAGTCCCCTTCCCCTTCTGTAATAGCCGCAAGTGTTTACCAAGCCAAGCCATCTCACTAGGGACCTCTGTTCCAAAGACGGGGCCAGAGGAAGGGACGGGCAGGACACACAACTATCAAAAATGTGAAATGAATCAAATCAGAGGACTCTCTCCAATCATCCGAGGTCCCCGAGGAGCACTCTGTTCTTGTTTTGCCCCAATTGGCTTCCGTCCCCATCAAAATTCTTAACAGCCTAAAGACCTCTTCCCTGCCTGAGTTTCTATCTGCTCTTCTGTGGCTGGAAAAATGGAAAAACACCAGGATATTTCAAAGAGATCAGAAAGACAGCCAGGGCTATTCAAGTCTGCACGTACCCATCGGACCCAGCCAATCACAGAGTTTAGAAACCAACAGGGAGCCAGCAGAGAAGCCCAAGCCAAATCCACAGCATCCTGCTTAAGCCTCTACCATCCATCACAATTATTTGCCAGTGACTAAGTGCATGCTGTGTGCTGGGCCAACAAAGGAGACTCTTCTTGATGGTGGGCTGGGCAGGGGAGGGGGTGGTGTAGGTCAGTGACAGAGCTGCAAGGACACCACAGTGCTGTGACTCCCCTACTAAGCTACATGATCAGGAACGGTCGATCTCCTAAAATACAGGCAGCAGACAGAACAGTGGCCCCTCGAAGATGTTCACGTCCTGGTCTCTGGAACCGTGACTATAAAAAAGGAAGCATGACTCAGAGGGCAGAGTCATGAAAACAGGGGCAAAGGAACTCTGCAGATGTGATTAAAAGACTCTGAGATCAGGAAATTCTCTTGGATCATCAAGTGGGCCCAGTCTAATCACACAAGTCCTTAAAAGTGAAGAGAAAGGCAGGAGGGCCAGAGAAATATAGCATGAGAAGCACCTGTCTCACCGTTGCTTGCTTTGAAGACAGAGGAAGCTGGCTATGAGCCAGGGAGTGAGGAGGTCTATAGAAGCAGGGAATGGCCCCCAGCTGACAGCCAGCGAGGAAATGGTAACCTTGGTCCCAAAGCCACAGGAACTGAATTCTGCCGTCAGCTCAAATTAGCAAGGAACCAATTCTCCCCTAAAGACTCCAGAAAGAAACTCAGCCTACCAATGCCTTGATTTTCTTCTAGAAAGACCCACACCAGACTTCTGACCTGGAGAACCATAATAAACAAATTTGATTTTTTTGAAGCTACTAAATTGAGGTTATGTTTTACAGCATTAGAAAATGACTACACTGTGTGAGCCTGACTAAGTCCCTCCTTCAAACTGGGCCTCCTTCTCTCATCAGTCAGTTGGAAAGGGTGGTCACGGTGATCCATAAAGGTCCAGCTGGCTCTCCAAATCTCACTCTGTTCCCCTGACACCCTACCTCCTCTAGAGCCCTGACCGAGGTCCAGGATAGTCTTAGGCTGAAGGCCATTAAGGCAAAAAAAGAAAGAAAGAAAGAACCAAGGAGTGGAGAAGATGAATCTTTAAAAGCCCCAAGGTGTTTCCTAAAATGCCACCCAGCATCCTCGAAAAAAAAGTCTCCCATTTTGCCATTTGTTACTTTCTTGACCATCCCCTAGAGGAATGAGGTGGAAAATCTGGGAGAGCAAGAAAAAAAATCTCCAGGATCAATTGGTAGAAACTGGCCAGAGCACCGAGTTAAGGGTTACCTAGCCTTGCAGAGATTCCAAGGTGCAAGGTCCCGATTGTCGATTGTTAGCATCAGCCTGGGGCAGGGGATTAGGACTGGTGACAGGTACGCCACACACAGGTCACCAGCACTTGACACTGACTTGGGGAGTTTAGTTTTCTCTGTCATTCCTTCTCCCTCCTCCATTTCAATCTCTCTGATCCTATGTAGTTGGTCACCAGCAATTCACAAGTCCATTCGGCCAATCGGAGTCCAGATCAGTAACATAAGAAAACTAGAGCTATGCACCACTAAGCGATGTAAAGCACACAGTGTAGTCGTTGAATCTGGTTTGCTGTTGTCCACTATGCTAGCCAGGGATAGTTCCGGCCCATTCCTGGACACCGCTGAGCTTTTCTCTTGGATGTTTCTGTTTCCCTAGTGAGTTGGAAGGATACTAGGGTTCCTAGCGATTTATTAGTCCAGTGGCTGTCAAATTCTTACTTATCCTCCCCTCAGTCACCCTGCAAGTAAGTGACAGAAGCAAGATCTGAACCCAGATCCCCATAATTCCAGTGAGGTTCAGAGGTTCAGAGCATGAAACGTGGCCCTGAAACGTGGGTGTAAACTGCAGCTTCCTGAGATCACGGGTGAGTCCCCTACTCTCTCTGGAGCTCAGTCTTCTCAACTAGAAGATGGAAAGAATGGTGGTATCTACCTCATAGGATTGTGGTAAAGACTAAATGAATTAACACATGTAATATGCTTAGAATAATGCCTGGCTCATAGTCAGCACTCAGTAAATGTGAAGTACGATAATTTTTTTAAGTAGGCTCAACATAGGGCTTGGGCTCACTGCCCGGAGATCAAGACCTGAGCTGAGATCAGGCGTCCGACACTGAGCCGACTGAGCCATCCAGGAGTCCCTCAAGTATGATCATTACAACATTTGGCTTGTCCGGGCCATTGGGGAGAGTGTCGCAGGGTGTGGTAACACCAGCATTTACTCCTATAAACTGTGAGTGTGAGTACACATGTCTATCTTTGAGTCCACTGCCAACAGTGGCTGTGTAAGACCAATGAAGAGAAAGATTCTCTTTCCTTGGAGACGTTTACTTTATCTGTAGATTTGAAACCACAGAGAAGAAACAGATGCGCGCTTTTTAAAAGAAGGATCAGAATACAGGTAGGAAAGCCCCTGAAACTGAGACTGCCACTTACCCCCTTGGCCTGTCACACCTGGGTCCCATATGTGACCCAACCACAGGAGGCCCCCAAAGTCTCTAATTTGGTTTATGTCTCAAACACCTCACCCCAGCTCAATGATTCTTAGGCTATGCCAGAGACAGGGGATCCCCAGACCTTTCACGCAGTGGAGCCCACAGCTGGGATGCCCTGAGAGGTCACTGTTTGGAATATTTGAGAGAGCATGACTTGTAAGCTCTGTGACATGACTCATAACCCCGGGACAGCTGGAAACAGGAGGTCCCTGCTGCGGTGGAGAAGTGCTTCTCCTCAGCTTTTTCGGTCACTGCTGCAGAAGTACATGATGTCCTGGGGCCCGGCTGGGCTGTCTTGCGTGCACTCATGGGACAGTTGGCTGGCCCACGTAACCCAGAGAGCACATCATGCCCAGCCGTAGCCACCCAGCTGTTCCATCCCTACTTCATTTTACAGATGTGGAGAGCCGGGTCAAGAGGGGGAAAATGCCTCATCAAGGTGACTCCGAATGTCTCCTGACTTCCAGAGACTTGTCCTTCCCACCCCACCCCCACCCCCAAGCCCCATTAGGGCATTTGCAAGCCTTCCTATTTGCCCACTGTGGTGGTACCACAGGTCCTAGCAGCTGTTCAAGGAATCTTTGAGACGTCAATGTTTGAGATGCGGTCACTACCACCGCCAAGAACTCTGAGGACTCAACAGAGAAAGACCCCTGAGAACCGCCCCCACCCCCACCCCGGATGCCAGCAGGACCAGGGCCAGTGAGGAAGAAAGGGTGCGGCTGCAGGAATAGGAGTCCAGCGCCGCTACTCAAAATAACAACCTCCCACAACTGTGCAGGTTTTCAAGGTTTACACTGCTCGTTCCTCCACACTGTGAACAGTACTGAGCACCTATTTGCCAGGTCCTGGGCCAAGTGCTCAGGAGGCTTCGGAGATAGGCCACGGAGAGACAGTCTCCACCCTCTAGGAATTTGTGGAGGGGTGGGGAGAGAAGAGGTGCAAGAGAACCCACGACTGGAACAACCAAGTCCGAAGTAAGGAGGCAGGAGGAGGAGGGCACCTGGAAGGAAGGCTCCTCTCCACGATGCTCTGCACACCCCCTCTCTCGTTTGATTTCTGTACGCAAAAGACTATTTTCTCCCTTTCACAGATGGAGAAACAGGGCCGCGAGACAGGATGGGGAAACTGCTAGTGCCGGACCAAGGGAACCGACACCCCACTCCAAACTCCTGGTGCCTCCCACGCGGGGCTTTGGGAGAAGCCGCCGGCCGCGGGTCTGAGCTCACCCACCCGAGCGGCCGCTCCCGGGAGGCCCCAGATCGGCCGAGACGGTGGCTTTGGCAAGTTCGGGGCTGAGAAAAACAGAAAAGGGGAACGCAAAAGTGATGACGGGGGAGGAAGGAGACAGAAGAGGAGGACGGAGAGGACAGTTGGGAGGACGCTGGGGTAGGAACCACGGGAGAACGGAGCCCCACTCACCGCGGGATCCGCAGAGCTTCTCCGCAGGAAAGCCCGAGGTCCCCGCCGCAGCCGGATCGCGCAGGGTCTGCGGGAGGCTCGGGGCAAGGCACAGCTCCAGCGCTTCCCCGGGCTCGCGGCGGGAGGCCGTCCAGCCCCGGGGGGCGTCTTGGCGCGGCAAGTGCCCGGCCCTCGGAGCCCTCGGCGGCGGGAGCGCGCAGGAGCAGCCGGGACGCGCGGCTCGGCCCCGGGGCTGCGCTCGGCGGCGCTGCATTGCGCGGCCGCCAGGGACCGCCCCCGGAAAGCCCGGGCCCCCGGCCGCAGCCGCGCCGCCCCGCCCCGCCCCGCCGCCCCCTCCGCCGCCCCGGCTTCCCCTCCGCCCCCGCGGCCGCCCAGACTTTCCCTCCGGCCCCCGCACGCGCTGCCGGCAGCCCCGCGCGATCGCTTCCGCCGTCGGGGCTCCGCTGTCCTTACCGTGAACCCGGAGGGTCGGGCGGACCAAATTCCTTTCCGGCCAAAGTCTGGCGGACGGGAGGGACCGAGACTCTCAGCTCCTGCTGGGCGGTGTACGGAGTGTAGAATCCTTGACGAGCCGCTTCGCAAAGTGAGGCTAATGACACCTGTGTCCCAGCCCTGCTGTGAGGACGGACTTAGACGCCAGTGGGAAGCTGGTTGGTTGTCTGTTGTGACACTCCCCTGAGCATCCTGTTCGCTTTTGTGACAGCAGTGAGATGGCCCGATCCAGGGTGCTCATGGGCCCGGGAGAGCTGGCTTCTGAGGACTACACGCCCCGCAGTTCCCTGCCCAGCTCCCACACTGGACAATGCGACTGTGCGAGCTCCTGCAGCCTCTGTGATGCACTGGGGACAGCGACTCGGGTCCCATCTTGGTACCCACAGCTTTTAATTCAGCAGTCGAGTGCTCTTCAGTCTTGGTCTAAAAAACAGGAGCTCAGGCCTTGACCATCAGTGTGACCTTGAGAAGCCTTGGAGCTCAGTTTCTTCCTCTGCCCACTAGGTTGAGAACTAGCTATACTGCCTTCCCAGGCCTAAATCGGATATGGTGTGGGGGCTGAATTTAGCCCCTACTGTCTTCTCTGAGTCGGGGATGAGATCAGCAGAAATGACATCTATATCATCACTACCAGATGCCAGTTTTTTTTAGAGCGGAAACAATGAGGATGAAGGGAATTGACATGAGAAATGATTTGACAAAAATTCTAGGAAATGTCACCCAACATGTTTTAATCAAAAGAGACGTCTGGAAACTTAAAAACAAACAAGTATCACACAATTCTGAATATTTTAATACAAAACTCTCAGTGGAAAAAAAAAAAGTTAAGGAGGACAGTCTCAATTTAATACATGTTCCCTGGTTAGTGGAAGGAGTAGGGGATTACTCTGTATGGACACCTGGTAACTAACTCTCTGCGCCCGGTGTGAATGCGGGCTTCCATCCGAGAGAAGGCAGAACCCCAGGGCTGGAGCCAGCACTAGCAAGACAGTCTGCCTTTCCCAGGTCACAGTCTTTCAGTACCTCTTTAATAACGATTTGCCCTGGCACCCAAAAGTGAGCCAAAAGAGAAAATCAAATATAACCTATGGGAAACATATTACATTAGCTCTGTCTCAGCTGGGTTGATTTTGCTGAGGGAGCTCTGGAAGAGAAGAATAATGGATGCCATGTTGGGGTAGGAGGAGGGGGAAAATAGCCCATTTCATTACCAAACTTTGTCACAGCAAAACCAAGGGAACAACTTACATTTCACTTCCTTGGTCCTCAATTACAAGTACTCCAAAGGGAAACCATCAAGAATTTAAAATAATAGGACCGCCTGGGTGGCTCAGTGGGTTAAAGCCTCTGCCTTCAGCTCAGGTCATGATCCCAGGGTCCTGGGAAAGAGTCCTGCATCGGGCTCTCTGCTCGGCGGGGAGCCTGCATCCCTTCCTCTCTCTCTGCCTGCCTCTGTGCCTCCTTGTGATCTCGATCTGTCAAATAAATAAATAAATAAAAATCTTTTTTTTAAAAAAGGAATTTAAAATAATAATAATAATAATAATAATACTTAAGAGAGATCCCCTGATATTTGGGGGGTAGGGGATTTGATGGAAAGAAGTTGTAGCCTAACAGCATTCTACCAAAATACTGCCTACCATGATCCCCACTAGGATACAATTTATCTCAGAAACCCTCTCAATGAATCACACCTACGCAAGAATTTTCTTCTTTCATATATTTTTCATTTGCACAAGTACATTTATTCAGCTTGAGGAAATAATGTGGTAAATTGGATTGGAAGGCCAGGAAACCAAAATTATGAGTCTATCTAAGTAGCTAAATGATCATCGATGCCTCAGTTCCTCACTCGTAAAACAGTAAATTGAGGACACCTGGGTGGCTCAGTCAGTTAAGCATCTGCCTTTGGCCAAGGTCATGATCTCAGGTCCTGAGATCAAGTCCTACCTCAGGCTCCCTGCTCAGCGGGGAGTCTGCTTCTTCCTCTGCCCCTCACTCTGTTTGTGCACTCTCTCTGTCAAATAAATAAATAAATAAATAGTAAAAGGAGATCTATTCCTTCCATCTGATACAATTATTGTGTGTAAAGATTTTATTCTGTATTTCTTTATTCAGAACTATTCACTGAAAGCCTCATTTATGTTCTAGGTACCGAGGAAGACAAATTCTCTTTATCGTTTGATATCTAGTGGGGGAAATGTTCATCATAAATAGGCAAACAAATAAAAAAGTAAAGCAATATCAATTTGTGGAACCGTGAAGAAGATAAAATGAGATGAGGTAATAGAGTGATGGAGCACATTTTATACCTTATCATGGAGATTGTAGCTAATCTGAATTTCTTAAATTGTTTGTATTATCAATGATTCTATTATTCTATAATATATAAGCTTAAATGTAATTTCCAAGGTCTTTCATTACACTCTAGGCATTTAGACTGATATTATATTATTGCCTGGATAATTTGTAAGGAAGATAGAACACAAAAACATTCATCACCAAGCATGGTTTGCGTGCATGCACACACACACACATTCTTTTTTCTCTTACTTTTACATGTTTGCGAGTAGATAAACCTTTGGGGTATATTAATGTATACATTCAATTTTGCCACTTTAAGAAATGCAAATAGGATATGTGTAGCCATAAGAGGTTTTACAATGCTTGCTTTGCTGGTCTGTAAAATGTTTGTATCTTTCAAACCATACTCAGTTCCTTGCCCCCAGTTATCTACTTGAGGAAATAGAAGGTAGTTACATTGCTTAAAATATGTGATTTATGTGCTAAGAGAGTAGATCTTAATGTTCTCCCCACGAAAAAGAAAGGTAACTATTGAGAGGATGGAGGTGGTAGCTGATACCATGGAGGTGATCACTTTGCTATTTGTAAATCTATCATATTAACATGTTGTACACCTTAGGCTCATACTATGTTAAGGGTCAATTATAGCTCAATAAAGGAGGAAAAAAGAGAAATGGGTAGGATCCCATTTTACTCAATATGATGAAGACTTAAAAAATCTTTTTAAAATACACAAAATAAGATATGAACAAATGTATGAACATATCATTTTTCAAGAAGAAAAATCTAGTCTCCAACAATGCCAATTCTCTCAAATAAATGCATAAACCTAAAAAACATTGTAACTTATATGAGCCATTGAGACTATCTTAAGAACTGAAGTAGTAAAGAAATACAAATATAGAATAAGATTATGAGTGCAATTTTGTTATCAAGGGGAAAAAAGCAATTTCATCTTGAAGTAAAAAAACAAAAAACAAAAAACAAAAAACTGTGCCTGAATGTGAAAGATTAGCAAGAGACAAATTTTGAATGGGTAAGTTGTAGAAGTCTGATGAAAAGAAAACTTTGTTTCCTTGGTTTATAATACCTACAAATAATGAGTCTAGAAGGAAGCAATGAAATATGTTAAAATTTAGACAAAACTGGCTTTGTTTTAATGGCCTTACTCATAAGACTTTTTAAGAAGTCTTTCTGGCAATTGTTACATTAATGCATGAGTAGAATTTGTTTTTGTTTTTCTCTATGTTAAAATGACAAACTGGCCTTGGAATATTCGTTTTGTTTTGGTTTTGGTTTTGTTTCTGGTTTTCGTTCTTTTAGAAAGGCAGACTGCCACATGTAGTCCCTCATTTGGATGTGTCTGGAGTTCTGAAAGTTTGACTACATTGCGTTCCCCCAGAAATGGACCTTGAGATCTTGTTTGGGAGGATCTAGCAGGAGAGTGAAGCTTCTCATATACCCTCGATCCAATAATGGTCCTTCTCTATGGGAGAAGGTCATCCTTTTCCACTGCGCTCAGCTTCCAGGCAGGACACACAAGGAGCAGTGAGGGAGGAAGAGGACACCCAGTAGCCAGCTAGATCAGCCAAATCAACTCTGGCGATCAATGGGGTGATGTGTTGCAGCCAGACAGCACTCGTATCCTCAGTCTCTTCTTAATAAGAGACAGTGAGAGGTGTCTGTGTGGCTCACCTGGTTAAGTGTCTACCTTCAGCTCAGGTCATGATCCCAGCATCCTGAGATCGAGCCCCATGTCCGTCTGGCTCCTCGCTCAGCGCAGAGTCTGCTTCTCCCTCTGCTCCTCCCTCTGCTCCTGCTGGTAGTCTCTCGCAAATAAATAAATAAAAATCTTAAAAAAAAAAAAAAAAAAAAAAGAGAGAGAGAGAGAGAAAGTTATTTTTAATTTCTGTTAATCTGCTCAAATAGGGGGCTCCTGGGTGGCTCAGTGGGTTAAGCCTCTGCCTTCGACTCAGGTCATGATCTCAGGGTCCTGGGATCGAGCCCCGCATCAGGCTCTCTGCTCGGCAGGGAGCCTGCTTCTCCCTCTCTCTCTCTCTCTCTCTGCCTGCCTCTCTGCCTACTTGTGATCTTTGTCTGTCAAATAAATGAATAAAATCTTTTTTTAAAAAATCTGCTCAAATAGCAGATATTCTATATCTGATCAGCATAACTTTTCTGTATTTTGTGCTTTGTTGTGCCCTTGATTACTTAAAAACAAAACAACAGAAGTTACTCATTTCTTAAATAGCTAACATTCCTTATAATGATACCTACAGATGTGTTTATTTAGTACTACTGTGTTGTCACTCTGATCAATAGCCAGCCAAGCTACAAACCATTCATGGTTCCCAAGCGTCTATGCTTCTGTCTTAAGCTAGGGATGATTCTTCTTTGAAAATACCTTCCCAAGATCAGTTGGATAGTTTATAAAAATGTATTTTCTTTAAAAATACCTTCCCAAGATCAGTTGGATAGTTTATAAAAATATCAAAGCATCTTTGGTGCTTTCTAGATAGCTGAACTACCAAAGGCTCGGTCTCGCACCTGGTCATTCATAATCAGGAGGGAAAGTCGGTAGAATTAGGTATGTTTGAAATGCTCCATATGTCTTAATTGGCTCAGTATGTTATAAGATTTGTGTTATATGCTAAGCCCACAACATGGAATAAACTAACCAATCAAAAAAGTACATTCTAACTTCCCTATGTTCATTTTGAAGAGTAGATTTGTCTGGGGGGCGCCTCGGTGGGTGAGTTGAGCATCTAACTCTTGGTTTCTACTCAGGTCACGAGCTCAAGGTTTTGAGACCAGGCACCTTGATGGGCTCTACACTGGGTGTGAAACCTGATTAGCATTCTCACCCTCCTTTTCTCTACCCTTCCCCTTCTCTAAAAAAAATTAAATAAATAAAAATAAAAGCAGATTTGTCTCTGTACCCATGTCCACAGTACACTCTTGAGAAAACACAGACATAAAAAAAAAAAATAAATAACCCAATAGGATTTTACTCTCTATTTTGATATGGTTGTCTAGGCTAATAAGTTAACAGAGGCTTCAGTCTAATCAGCAACAAGTGGTTTTTGCTTTCTTTACACATTTACCTGAAGTCCTAAAGTGTCTTCAACAAAAAACATTCCCAACAGCTTGGTGAGAAAGATTGTACCAGATACTCTTAACTGGAATAGATTTACAGAGTCTGGCTTCTCACCATAAGCTAGCATTGCCACCGCATGTAGCTATCTATAGACTGAACCACAGGACTGAATCGGGATTGTTCAGACTCTTTTTAGACCAGTGACAAAAAACTGCATGGAAGTATACTGTTGATCCCAAATTTATGAATCAAGAATTAATCACATTAGCCAAATAAGTTCATGAAAGAAATGTAATTGTAGTTATTTGTTTTAGAATATTATTGGATTGTTTTTAATGCTTTGTATTTGATGTACTTATAAGGAAGTCTTTTTTCTCCTTTTTTCTTTTATGCTTTCTTCTCAATGTAACTATAAGGCTCAATTTAGCAATCTATGCTTATCAAACTAAAAGGAAATATTTTTTAATGATATCTTGTTCCCACTGGCCCCTCAGAATTCAAGAGTGAGCACTTTACTGAGTCCCTAGCAATGTGATTTATTTGTAAAGATTGAAAAAAACTGCCGTCCTCTTTACCAAGATGTAACTGGACAAATCAATTACCAAACAAAACCATCTAAAGGGTTTTGTATTTGAGAAAAAATTTCATTTAATTGGCTATGATCTTGTAACCATTAAGGAAGAAGAGTTGTGCTTCCTGTGTGTACAGTGACCTCCCAGGAGACTGGTCTGGTGAGCCTGTTCTGTGGCTCATACAGTCCCAACAGATGGTAAGATAGTAAAAAAGATCACTTGCTGGCAGGTCACCAACCTTAACAAATGTTGGGGACCTTGAGAAAAGATGAAGTCTCTTACTTTTAGGGACTGCAAGTAGAGCCTGAGAGAGATTAATTTTTTAGATTTGGTTTTCTGGTACTGGAATAGATGAGCAAAGACATCAATCACTGAATAATTAAAACATTAACACTAGAAAACACCCACTTGATACTAAAGAAAGCAGCAAAGAAGGAATAAAGACAAAAAATACGTATGAGATATAAAAAACAGTAAATGAAATGGCAGATGTAAATTTAACTCTATTAATGATAATATTGAGTGTGAATGAGTGACACAGTCCAATCAAAAGGCAGAGATTTTTCAGACTAGATAAAATAAAAACAGAATCCAACTATATGCTATGTACAAGAGGACACTTTCGATGTATAGAACTGAATAGATTGAAAGTAAAAGGACAGAAAAGATATATGACTCAAAGCAAACAGCTACCATAAGAAGGCTGAAGTGGCTGTATTGCTAACAGGAAAAAAATAGACTTTTAAACAAAATGTTTCTAGAAACAAGGAGGTACATTTTATAACAATAAAAGTGTCAATCCATGAGGACATTGTAAACATTTACGCACCTAGCAACACACACACACACACACAC
This sequence comes from Mustela lutreola, assembly GCF_030435805.1. Taxonomy (NCBI): domain Eukaryota; kingdom Metazoa; phylum Chordata; class Mammalia; order Carnivora; family Mustelidae; genus Mustela; species Mustela lutreola. Next base: position 42,543,424 of record NC_081294.1, on the reverse strand, counting down.
ACACACACACACACTATAAAGGCTGATAGAATTGAGGGGAGAAAGAGACAATATGATAATAATTTCCAGGGACTCTCATACCTCACTTTCAATATTGGATAGAACAAATGGACAGAAGATTAACAAAAAAATACAAGAATTGAACAGCATTATACACATGACCCAAAAGGCAGATCTACCCAGTGACAGAAGAATACCCATTCTTCTTACATGCACACAGAATATTAGACAGATTTCTGGCTATAACATAAGTCTCAATAAATTTAAAGTGACTGAAATCTTACCAAGCATGTTCTCTAATCAGGGCAATGTGTAATTGGAAATGAATAACAAAAAGAAATTTGGGATATTAACAAATATGTGGAGATTAAACAGCATACTACTAAATAACCAGTATATCAAAGAAGAAATCACAAAAGAAATGAGAAACGCTTTAAGATGCATGAAAATGAAGACACAACATACAAAATCCTACGGAATACAACTAACGCAGCAGACAGAGGAAAATGTATAGGTATAAACACCTACATTAAAAAGGAAGAAAGATCTCACATGAACAACCTAAACTACCACTTAAGACACTGGAAAAAAGAAGGGCAAACTGAACCGAAAGGAAGAGAAGGAGGAAATTATAAGAATTAGAGTTGATATTAGTGACATAGAGGATAGAACAATAATTAAGAAAATCAATGAAACCAAAAGTTGCTTCTTTGAAAAAATCAACAAGATTGACAAACTTTTAGCTATACGAAAAAGGGGAAACAAAGATGGCCCCCAAAGTTGTGTGTATATTGCCCTCTAGGGCATTAACCAATTTTACATCCAACTTGTCAGTCTTCTTTTTTTTTTTTAAGATTTTATTTATTTATTTGACAGAGAGATCACAAGTAGGCAGAGAGGCAGGCAGAGAGAGAGAGAGGGAAGCAGGCCCCCCACTGAGCAGAGAGCCGGACTTGGGGCTCGATCCCAGGATGCTGAGATCATGACCTGAGCTGAAGGCAAAGGCTTTTTTTTTTTTTTTTTAAGATTTTATTTATTTATTTGACAGAGAGAGATCACAAGTAGGCAGAGAGGCAGGCAGAGAGAGAGGAGGAAGCAGGCTCCCTGCTGAGCAGAGAGCCCGATGCGGGACTTGATCCCAGGACCCTGAGATCATGACCTGAGCCGAAGGCAGCGGCTTAACCCACTGAGCCACCCAGGCGCCCCCAACTTGTCAGTCTTATTCCAGCATTTTTTCTCATCCCCCCAGTTCCTTCACTAAACATTTAAGTAAAACTTTGATGCATGCTCACTGTAAGTATGTATAAAATTTATATTTCAAACATTTTCAAAATTACATGTTGAGAAACTGCTTGGAGAGAACACAGGGCTGCAAACAGATCCCAGACTCCTTAAACTCATGCCATCCTCCCTAAATGCCCCAAATCCCCAAGCAAAAGGAGGTGTGTGCTCATGTAGTTTAGAGATTTTAAAAATTTGAATTTGAATCCTGATTCTGGTAGCCACTAACTGTGTAACCTTGGGCCAAGTATTTAATGTTTATGAGCCTCAGGTTTCCTGTCTACAAAATGTGAATGACAATGCCTTCCTCAAAGGGTTTTAGTTAGGATGAAGTAGGATCAATTGAAATCATAAATGCGAAAGAGCCTGAGACTAGTAAGTATTACTTTTTTTATACGTAACATGTGTGGAACATATATTCATGTATGGCTTTTTCGGGCCCTGAAGTAGATGTCTTATTGCCTTCTAAAACATTAACTAATTTTGCATCTTACTTACCAGTCTTGTTTCAGCATTACTTGTCATCTTATTGGTTGACTGATACTACTGACAATTCTCCCCTTCCTGCTCTTTCAATCAATTAAGACACTGCATGTCCAAAATTGAAGGGAAAATTAAAGACCATTTAAAGCAAACCCCTCTTTTACACGTGGGGCAACTAAACTGAGGCTCAGGTGACTGAGCAGCTTCCCAAGGCCACCAGCTGGTCATTGTCAAAGCCAGAAGACGAGCCCAGGACTGTCTAACTACAGAGCCAAAATCCTATGTCACAGCACTGTCGATTTGGGGTGGGGTCTGATTTTATCAAGACCCTCAGTTCAGAAGTTGCGATATTGGTTGCAATATTTTCCTTTAGCTCACCGGCACCTGGTGCAGAATGATGCTCTCTAGGGGGTGAATAATTGACAGGATGCGGAGAGGAAGATGAGAAGTCAATGAAGACTTCTCTTTCTGGTTCTGAGGTTGTGCCTAAAGGCAGTTGGATGCTTGAAGACTTACAGCATTCGTCATGGCTCTTCAGAGAAACAGAGCCAGTTGGGCGGTGTGTGTGTGTGGTGTGTGTGTGTGTGTGTGTGCGTGTTCGGCTTGTTAACAGTGGAGGTATGCAAGCAGAGACATATTGCAGAGGACTCCATTGGCATGGTGGGGGGCGGGTGATATGGGGAAAGTGAATGCACCATACGCACGAGGGAAAGGGCACTGAACTAGCACCAAACAGCTCTAAACCGTGGCTCATCAATAATTTGCCATGTGACCTTCAATGAGTCCCTATCCCTCTCAAGGGTCTTTTGGCCCCAAAAGTGAAAAGAAGGTAGTTAAACTAGTTTTTTTTTTTTTTTTTGAAGTTGCTTGCATTTCCAATATCCTTTCAAAGCTAAGACTCAGGATCTTAAGATCACTACAATTCTGAGTTACAAGCATATCCATGCAGCATAACCCATCTTGCCCCACTTATGGAAATGTCCAGCTCAGATATCCACTCCCTGCTTACAGGTCCCTCAACAGCTCAGTTCTTCCCCAAAAGTCAGGCCCTGGGCAGCAGGATTCCTGAGATGACTGTTCTCTCCTTTCCCCTCCGTCCTTGGAACAACTCCCAAGAGCATTTCCATCGTACAGCTCCTTGAGCAAATGCCATCTTCTCTTTGGAGAAGTCCCCCTGGCTTGCTAACTTGCAGAAGAAACGTGCCTTTAACCTAAAAACTAGACGCAGAAATTATTATTTTTATTTTCATTACAATCTTTTCTATCGAAGTTGAAAGACCTCATTGAACTAATGATGAGGCAAGGAGGTAAAATGATGGGGTTTTCCAAACCCGTGGCGTTTGAGGTGAAAACAAGTTGCCGGGCAGACAGGAAGGAAGAAATGGAGACAGAAGGCTTCCACATAACAGCTTTCAGGCAGAGCGATGGTCACGTGGTCTCCAGAGTGTGGTTGTAATTATCTGCATTCACTCGCATGGCTTAATTCCAAAGAGTTCAATTATAACCCTCATGTAGCTAAGAGGGAAGAGAATGCCTGTTACTGGCAGATATCACATTCCAACCAGTATAGTCTTTTTAATCCTTTAAAGATTTATTTATTTGTTTACTTATTTATTTTAGAGAGAGAGCATAAGCAGGAGGGGTAGAGAGAGAGGGAGAGAATCCCAAGCAGACCCTGTGCTGAGCGGGGAGCCCCACGTAGGGCTCCATCTCACAAGCCCGAGATCACACCCTGAGCTGAAACCAAGAGTTGGATGCTTAACTGATGTGCCACCCAGGTGCCCCAGCCCATATAATTTCTGAAGTAAACTATGGTCTCAAGGAAAAAAAAATTGGGACACCTGGGTGGCTCAGTCTGTTAAGTATTGGCCTTTGGCTCTGGTCACAATCCTGGGGTCCTGGGATCGAGCGCCAAATAGGGCTCTGGCTCAGCAGGGAGCCTGCTTCTCCCTCCACCCCCTGCTCATTCTCCTTCTCTTCCTCTCAAATAAATAAATAAACTTTAAAAAAAGAAGAAGAAGAAGATAAAATATGCAAAATAAAAGCCTTTGTCCTTATTTTTTTTCCAAAAAAGATTATTTAAAGAATGCTTCTTCTGGGTGGCTCAGTTGGTTAAGCGTCTGCCTCAGCTCAGGTCATGATCCCAGCATCCTGGGATCGAGTCCCACATCGGGCTCCCTGCTCAATGGGGAGTCTGTTTCTCTGCCCCTCTCCTGGCTGTGCTTTCTCTCTTTCTCTCTCTTGCTTGCTCATTCTCTCTCTCTCTCTCTCTCAAATAAATAAATAAAATCTAAACAAAAACAACAAAACACTTCTTCAGCATTTGCTATGTACCAAGGATCTTCCATGCATCATATCACTGAGTCCTTGCAACAGTTCTGTGGTGCAAACATTATTAACCTCCATTGTACACATGGGAAAATGGAGGCCCAAGGTGGAGATGCTGACTTGCCCAAGATTACTCAGCTAGGAAGTGGCAGGACCATTCCTAGTGTCTTGCGGCTAACTGCCTCCTACTGGGATCAGGCATCTGGGGCCTAGCCTTTGTTCTCTGCTCCAGGAGAAGGAGTACTTCCTGCCCCAGCTGATGGACAATGTATGAGCTTGGTCAGACCATTAGATGCATGACTATGATAGAGGGGGGAGGACAGGAATTGGGGGAATCAAAGGAAAAATTTTTTTGAAACCCAAACAGTGCTATTAAATTTTAGAGAGTATTGGTAAATATTATTCAGTTTGTTTATTTTTTTGTCTTTAACCCCAAATCCTTTTTTAAGTTTTTATTTATTTATTCATTTAAGTATCTCTACACCCAATGCGGGGCTCAAACTCGTGACCCGGAGATCAAGAGTCAATGCTCTTCCGATTGAGCCAGCCAGGCGCCCCTAGTTGTTTACTTTAAATATGCGTGTAAGTTTTATTTGTCCCTCTGGAATCACACCCCAGGAGCAGCCCTTGGCCAAAGATGTGGTAGAGGGATAAACACTTGACTCCTTCAGCCTTTGATGGAAATGTTTTGAGGCGTGTGTTTATGTTGTTCCCCAGAGTTTCTCTGTGGGACTAAGCTCCAGCCACCAGGATTGCCTGTTTAACGACCCAGTTTTATCGGCCTCCTCTTCCCTGTACCACAGTTCCTCACTCCTCTACTAGTGTTCCCTGAACCTCTCCACAGATGATTTCACTTAAACCCTCATCTGGTTGTCTGCTTCAGAGGGAAGCAAAACTAAGCTAGGTGTTCCTTGATGGCCGACCTCCTGCAGGGTTCGGCTAAGGGGGAAATGGTAGCAGAATCTGAGGCACTTTGCATTCTACCTTCTGCCCTGGGGATGCCAATGCCCGGCTCTGTCCTGGACCCAAAGGTCCCAGGTCCTGCTCCTGTCAGGGGCCCTCTTCACATTGCTCTGACTCCAGGTTCCAGTAAGTGCTCCCTCCCCTTACCCCTTCAGACCTCAGGCCATAAATGGCACCCCACTTTTACTAGCCCTGGGGTGCTGCAGTATTCCTTGTGATTACACTCCACTCCACTCACACTCTTAAACAAAAACACTAACTCAAATAGATGGGCGCCCCGCCGTGTTGATGGACACTTAGGTTTCTATATCTTGACTGTGGTATATAATGTTGCAATGAATACGGCGGGGGGGGGGGGGCGCCCCGCCGTATTCATTGCAACATTATATACCACAGTCAAGATATAGAAACCTAAGTGTCCATCAATGGATGAATGGATAGAGAAATTGCGATGTGTATACAATGGGTATTGTTGAGCCATAAAACGAATGAAATCTTGTCACTCGTGACACCATGGATGGACCTCACGGGCATTTGTGAAGTGAAATAAGTCAGACAGAGGAAGACAATTGCCCTATGATCTCTTCACTTACAGATATACCCTGGAATGTCCTACAGAGAGAATGTTAAAACAAACACAAAAACAGAAAAGCTTCCCTGTGATGGCAGGAAGATTCTCAGACCAAACACTGACAGCTCAAAATCTAAAAGAGCTCCCCAGATAGGAATCGTAAGAGGGGACCGAGAGGCACAGGGGGGAGTATAGGCAAGACTGGAAATCCCAATTATCCAAACATAATAAAAGAAATCAACTTGGTGGTCATTTGGTAAGCTAGAGATCCAGTTTCACTCCAGACAAACCACTTCCTCTGTCTGAACCTGTTTTTCCACGTGTGAATGAAGACATTAGACTAACTTGGTGGCCTAACAGCAAATACTTACTAGCAATGTAGTACCTTTTATGCTCTACCCACTTTAACATTCATTCCATTGTTTTACCTTCACAGTGAAGGATAAAGCTGGTTTGCAAGAGCCCTTGACACTGTTCCAAAGAGGCTGGGCTCTCCCGCACCAGCGTCCCCTCCTCAGCCCACACTGGAGCTCTGAGGATCTGATGAATGTATTTAGCAACCGACTGGCTCTTTTCTTGGTCTCTTGTGAAATATGCTTTCCTGTGTGGTAACCCTCATGCTTTGTCATTTGGAACAAAGTAAACTAGAGACCGGAGAAGTTAGGTTCCTCCCCTTCTTTTAAACATAAAAGTATCCAATTCTTTCTGTGATGTTTTTATTTTGACCTCAGAAAAAAGAAACAGATCGTCTTGATAAAGAAATAAATTTCTTGTAGCTGAATTCAGCCAAACCATGAAATGGATTATTCCCAGACCCAACACGGGCCTCTGTGATGCGTGATTCCAAATCACCCTTCATGTGGCAGTCTGCTTGTGTGACATGCCCAAGCTGGGCAGCAGCAAATCCTGTAGGCTCTACCTTCAAAATATAGTCAGAATTTCTGGTCCATGGCACGGTCACATCCTGCCTGGATTACTACAGTAATCTCTGAACTGACCCCTTGCTTCTATCTTTGTCTTTCTATAGTCCATCTTCAAAATGGCATCCAGAGTGACCCTTGTAAAATGTAAGTTAGATCGCGTCACTGTTCAGCTTGAAATCCTGCAATGGCTCCCTACTGCCTAGAGCAAAAATACATTGTCCTTCAAATGCCTTTCAAGATCCTACATGAGCTGCACCCTCCCCTTTACCTCTGAGACTTAATTTCCTAAACCTCCCTGCCTTGCTCACTCCTTAACAGCCCCTCTGCTTCCTTGCTGTTTCTCAGTTAGGTCTGAGAGACTTTGCTGTTCTCTGCTCAGAAGGCTGTTCCCTCCAGACAGCCACCAGCCTACTTGCTATTTCCTTTAAATATTTGCTCAAACCCAGCCTTCTCACCAGGCCTATCCTGACCATGCTATCTAAAACTACAGTCTGCTTCCCTTCCCCCGCTTCTTTCTTTCTTTTCCTTCCTTCCTTCCTTTCTTTCTTTCTTTCTTTCTTTCTTTCTTTCTTTCTTTCTTTCTTTCTTTCTTAGATTTTATTTATTTATTTGACAGAGAGAGAGAACAAGCAGGGGGAAGGTCAGGCCTCTAGAGGGAGAGGGAGAAGCAGGCTCTGCACTAAACAGAAAGCCTGACATGGGGCTCAATTCCAGACACCAGGATCATGACCTGTGATGAGGGCGGACACTAAACTGACTGAGCCACCCAGGTACCCCTGCCTTCCTTTCTTTACCTTCTAAAAGAAGGAATTGCTTAAATATCAAAAGGAAAATATTTTTTTCAATTCACTCACTTCCATCTGCCAGCAAGTTCCAGGCGGTTGAAGGTAGTATTCATGTCTTCAACAAATTCTTATTGAGTGCCGGCTCTGTGTCAGGCATTGAGTCAGGCAGAAATTCAATCTTCGATCCCATTTTAGTCAAATCAACAATCAATACACTGGTGGTTTAGAAGCCAGGTTCAGAGTTAGGTGGTGAACTGTGTAGAGATGGGGGTCCAGCGAAGCACAGTGAAGGTAATAAACTTGGAATGAAGACCTGTGTTCAAACCTTCACATCACCTCTAACTTCCTCTGGGGTTTTCCCAAGTCCCTTCCCTTTTCTGGGATGGCTTTAGCTCATCTTTACAGTAAGGAAAGCAGACTAAATAATCTTTAAGGTTATTTCCGGCTCTACTGTTCCAAGCTCTTACCCGTATTTCATGAGAGCTACAGTCTCTAGGGCTAATTGTGAGTTCCCAGGGGTGAGTTGGCAAACAAGCAAGAGAAGGAAATGAGTGGAGTGCATGGCCATGAGTTGTCTGTCCCTTATGAGCCAGCACTTCACGGGTCAGAGGTCTGCCTTAAGCACTAGCAGCAGTTGGGTAGCAGCTGCAGTGGTTAGCCCAAGGTCACCCTGTGCCTCCTCCAGCTGAAAGAGGACACCCAACTCATGTCTCCGCATCCTCAGGAGAGCACAGAGGAAATGTTCCATGGGGCCACAGAACTGACGTCAGCTTTCCGTTGGTCTACTAAGCCCAGAGAAGGGAGAGTGTACGGGACAAGCTTTGCTTTGGCTCGAGGTGTGCTTGAGAAAATCCCATGGAAGCCAAGGGAAGAGCACTCTAGAGTTGTGAGTGAATGAAAAACAGGCTCTCCTTGTTTTTTAAGTGTTGTTAGAGGAGCAAGTGGTTTCTTACTCAATTGTGGATATGAATTAACAGATGCAACATGAAGCAGGGAAGTTCATTTATAAAACCAGAAAACATAATACTGGGGCACCTGGGTTGGCTCAGTTGGTTAAGCATCTGCCTTCTGCTCAAGTCACAATCCCGGGGTCCTGGGATTGAGTCCCGCGTCAGGCTCCCTGCTCAGTGGGGAGCCTGCTTCTCCTTCTCCATCTGCCCCTTCTCCACCATCCCCGCTGCTGGTGCTTTCTGTCACTCTCGCTCAATCACTCTATATCAAATAAATAGAATCTTAAAACAGAAAATGGAATGCTGTACCAGGAATCAGAAAACCTGTGGCATATTTAACTCTCTGTGTCTTGTTTCTACTGTCCAAAAGATGCAGGGATTCAAGCGGGATCTTTCTGGTATGTGATGATTCTAAGTCAACCATCTGCTACACCAGGATGCTGTCATAGGCAAGAGACAGTAAACTCCGACCCATGGCTACTGTCTGTTTCTGTGAAGCCTGCAGGTCCCACTGAGGCAGCCTGGCACTGTAAGCATTGGCAACCAAGCCAGGCATCCTTCTTTCCCTCTTTCCCTCACTGCTCCCAGGGCCTGCCTCCCAGCCCAGTACCTGTGCCTTGCTGCTGTCTGGGTCCACGCTGGTAGCTACCTACACTGGGGATTCTGCTACTGGTGACTGCCAGTCATTGCGCAGAGGAGTCTCAGTCTGCCCCAGCTGAGATGGCCAGGCTCTCTTGGGAGGAGAGCAGGGCACCCAGATGCAGGTCACTGGGGAAGAAAGTTAAACTGAGCACAACGGCAGTCTTTCTGTCCTGTAACCCTTTACCCCACCTCCTTGCCACTGGCCATTCACTTTGCTGGGAGAAGGTCTCCAACTTGTGGCAAAGTGTGCCCCTCATCCTGCAATGGGCAATCCAGAGAGATGGAACAGAAGTTTTCTCTTGTTATTATATAGCTACATGATATCCTTGATTTTACCTCTTGGCCTGCAAAGCCCAAAATATTTGCCAACTGGCCCTTTACAGAGCAAGTTTGCCATCCCATGGGCTATCACATAATCTGTAAGATGGTACAAGTATGGAGTTAGGTGACTGGGTTCCTCCACTACCTATTGGCGTGACCTTGGGCAAGGTTCACTTCTCTGAGCCCGTTTCCTCACCTGTAAGATGGAGTTTGTAGTGACAGCAACTGCCATAGGCTTGTCATATGTGTATGCTAGGTGACTTGCAAACAATACCTATCAGGCAACGTGAGCAGATTTAGCAATTTGTGTATGTAAAAATAGTCCCAGATGTATGTCATCAAACAGAATTTATTGAGTCCCTATTCTGGGCCAGGCCCTTTGCCAGGCCATGGTCTGGAGGGGAAGACAGATTTGCTAAGAAAACAAAAACAATACAGTATGTCCATTGCTCTAACGGGACACAGCTGTGGGACGAATGCGAGTGTGTCCAGTTCCCTCTTTCTAGATCCAGGCAAGGTTTCACTGGGGAAATGAACCTTGAGGTGGCAAGCAGATGAAGGTCATACCTGGCGAAGGGAAGTGCACATCCAGAGGCATGACGGCTGCCAAAGACATTGCACACTCTTGTTGGGGGCCCAGCAAGAGTTAGATAGGCCTTGAGTCTGAGTAGGCAGTGTCTGGAAGATGAGCCTAAAGAGGTAGGCAGGCCCCAGGGCCTGGGGGGCCTTATACGCTATCCCAAAAGTTTGGTGGTATCTCCTGTAGGTGTTGGAGAGCCATCGGAGAAAGCGGAACAACAAAAAAGGATCAAGATCAAAATCTGGCTTTCAGAAACCTTGCTCTGGCTCAGTGTGGAGAGCAAACGGAGGAGCAGTCAGGAGGTTATGACACACCCAAGAGAAAACTGGTGAAAACCAGTGAAGGTGGTGGCTGTGAGACTGAAGAGAGGCAGTGGCTGAACTATGCAGGAGGTAGGATTAAAAGGCAAAAGTCACCCAGGAAGTCTCTAGGTTTTTGGGTGAGGCAGCTAGGTGACCGTAACGGAATAGCTATGATAGGAGAAGCAAGGAACCAGGGCAAGGTAAGAAGCTCTGGAAAAACAATTCTGAGTTGACTCTATGGCCATGCTCCCAGAATGAAGGCACAGCCGCAGCCCTCTCCCATGGTTCCCCTGGGGAAACAAGCCGGAGCCAGCACCGCCGCCACATTTCCCAGGCAGCGCCCCTCAGGGGAAACAGGAGGGGTTTGAAGAAATGGAGGACTTTTTTCCTTCTTCCTCTGCTCACTTGCTATGGCTTTTAGGTGAGCGTGCAGATTCAATGCAGGGAAACCTGTGGTTAACACCGTTTTCTCACAGGAAACCCAAATAAGAAGTGTGGCCCAGGCTGAAGGCCTGCACTACATCAGACTAGACCTCCAGGATTCTTATTCTGCAGAGGACCCTGAGCAGTTGATGTGGGGGTTCAATTTCAGGTCCTCTCTGCAAGATCTCATTCGACCAAAGCGTGACCAACTCGTTTTTTTTTTTTTTTTTTTCTTGGTTATTGTGAATTTACTCTGGATGATTCTTTAGAGGAAGGAAAACCCTTCTGGGTTTTTCATATTTGGAATAATCAGGGACTGTTTCTTACATGTGCCTAGTACTTCCTGGCTTACAGATTGCTTTCTCAGCTGTGGTGATTTTTCCTATTCACACCAAAACCGGGATTATTCTTTCCATTCAATGGGTTATGAAACAAGACTCAGAGGTAAAAATGGCTTTTTCAAGATCATATAGCTAGAAAGCATAAAATTATTCACCCATATTTGATATAATATTCCATGTTGGCAAAACAATGGGGAAATGGGAGTCTCAGATACTAATGGTGAGAGTATAAACTGGTCTGGTCTTTTCACAAGGGCTCACTGCCAATAACTATTAAATGTGGTTACCAGTTACCTAGCAGCTCCATTTGCGGGTCCCTATTTAACCTCAACTCCCCTTAGACAACAGAGCTTGCAGGCAGGAAGCTGGGAAAAGTCAATCAGTTGAAAGGAAGGTCAGTTCAAGAGCATGTTATTAAGCTGGTCACCAATGCATGTAACTAGGCTTGATCCTGCTGGCACTCTCTAAGACACAGTGAGAATGTCTAGGAGAAAGAAGAAGGGGGCATTTATTCATAAGATCCCATACTTGGTCATCATTGGTCAATGATGGTCCCATAGAATGCTCACTCTTTCATATCTCCAGGTTTGCCAAGTGGATTCCCAGAGGAGTATCAAGAAGGTATTTATGTCGTAATCAGATAGTTCCAAGTAAAAAAGATCTGGGGAGGACCCGGGCCCAGGGACTGGAGTTGACCCTGGAACACGGATCTCCAAAGTGAGGTCTAATCTTCAGAGTCTGACAGGTAGGGTTCTGTGGAACTGGAATCATGAAGATAGAATCCAGCCCCCAAAGGCAGGGAGTGAGGCCTAGCAAGAGATAGGCAGGATGCTTCTGTTTTCTGCAATCGGAGACTTTCCATATTCCATATCACAGGGGGAAGAGAACATCTGATAAGCAGTGCTACCAGTGATCAGAAAGCCGCAGAGACAAGGCCTGTCATGGTCAGTCCTGGGGCCAAAGACAGAATATTTTTTTTTAAGATTTTTATTTATTTGACAGAGAGAGATCACAAGTAGGCAGAGCAGCATGCAGAGAAAGAGAGAAGGAAGCAGGCTCCCGACGCGGGACTCGATCCCAGGACCCTGAGATCATGACCTGAGCCAAAGGCAGAGGCTTTAATCCACTGAGCCACCAAGGTGCCCCCAAAGACAGAATATTAAACAAATGATTACCAAAAAACAGTGGTTCTCTAATTTTGTGGGCATGAGATTCACCTGGAAGTTTAACAGAGATTTAGATTTCTGGGTCCCACCGCCAAAATTCTAATTTTGATCTCTCTCTCTCTTTTTTTTTTTTTTTTTTTTAAGATTTTATTTATCTATTTTTTGTCAGAGTGAGAGACAGCAAGCCCAAACATGGAGAGAGACAGGCAGAGGGAAAGGGAGAAGCAGGCTCCCCATTGAGCAGAGCCTGATGTAGGACTCCATCCGAGGACCCTGGGATCATGACCTGAGCTGAAGGAAGATGCTTAACCCACTGAGCCACTCCGGCACTCCCTCATCTGGGTCTTGATAAGGGTCTGGAATCTACATTTATAACAGTAATTCTTAGTGTAGGTGACCCAGAGCCATACCTGAGAAACAATGCCCTAAGGGCCTAGGCTCTGAGCCTTTTGTGGGCAGGAACTGTCCCATTTATCCTTCATTCCCTCCCCAGTACCTGACACATAGGGACCAGATAATTGTCCATTGAACTGAATTGTTCAAAAGCTGCGCTCCAAAAGATATGTTTCATGTGAAGTCAGCTCAAGTCTGTAGCGTTTCTCTACCTACGGGCTCTGGGCAACAGAGCACACATAGACAAGTGGGATTCCACCAGACTAAAAACGTTTTGCACACAGGGGTTCCTGGGTGGCTTAGTTGATTGAATGTCTGCCTTTGCTCAGGTCATGAACCCGGGATCCGGGGAGTCTGCTTCTCCCTCTCCCTCTGCTGCTCCCCCTGCTTGTGCTCTCTCACTCTCTATCAAATAAATAAAATAAACTGATAACAGCAAAAGAAACAATCACAGAATGAAAAGGCAACCTACACAATGGAAGAAAATATTTGCAAATCATGTATTTGGTAAGGGGTTAATATCCACAATATAAATAAGTAAATAAATAAATACTCCAATTTAAAAATGAGCAAAGGACCTTAATAGTTATATCTCTGAAGAAAACATACAAATGATCACCAGATACATGAAAAGGTGCTCAACATCACTAACCATCAAGGAAATGCAAATCACAACCACAATGAGCTATTACCTCACACTTGTTAGAATGGCCATTATCAGATAAAAGATAACAAGTGTTGTCCAGAATGTGGACAAAAGAGAACTGTTGTACACTATTGTGGAAATGCAAACTGGTACAGTTACTATGGAAAGCAATATGGAGGTTCCTCAAAAAATTAAAAATAAAACTATCTTATGATCCAGTAGTCCCACTTCCAGGTCTATAGCCAAAAGAAAAGAAATCAGAATCTTTTTTTTTTTTTTTTTTTTAAGATTTTATTTATTTGACAAAGAGAGCAAGAGAGCACAAGCAGGGGGAACAGCGGAAGGAGAGGGAGAAGCAGACTCTGGGATGAGCAGGAAGCCCAACGAGGGACTGATTCCAGGACCTCAGGATCATGACCTGAGCTGAAGGCAGACACTTAACCATCTGAGCCACCCACGCATCCCATGAAATCAGAATCTTAAAGAGATAGCTGCACTCCCACAATCATCTCAGCATTATTTACAACAGTCAAAAGAGGGAAACAGGGACGCCTGGGTGGCTCAGTTGGTTAAGCAGCTGCCTTCGGCTCAGGTCATGATCCCGGCGTCCTGGGATCGAGTCCCACATCAGGCTCCTTGCTCCGCAGGGAGCCTGCTTCACCCTCTGACTCTGCCTTCCACTCTGTCTGCCTGTGCTCGCTCTCACTCTCTCTTACAAATAAATAAATAAAATCTTTAAAAAAAAAAAAAAAAGAGGGAAACAATGTAAATGCCAACAGATGAATAAAGAAAATGTGATATATAAATATATATACAATAACTGAAATATAATATAAACATAAATATATCAAAAGGTATCTCCTGCCATTTGAAGCAACAGGATGAACCTGGAGGACAGTATGCTAAGAGAAATAAGCCAGACTCAGAAAGATAATATTGCATTATCTCACTTACATATGGATTCTAAAATAATCAAACTCACAAAAGCAGAGAAAAGGGTTGTTGCCAAGGTCTGGGGGTCGGTGCGGGGCAGGGAGAGGAAGTGAAGAAATGTTGGTCAAGGGGTACAAAATTTCAGTTATTCAAGATGAATAACTTCTGAAGTTTTAATGTATAAACAGTGTGACCCTAGTTAACGATATTGTATATGATATCCTTGAAATTTTCTAAGAGTGTAGATCTTAAGTGTTCTCATCAGAAAAAAGAAAAGAGAAAAAAAGAAAATAGTAGCCATGTGAAGTGATGGGTATGTTAATTAGCTTGAGTTCATTATTTCACAGTGTATATCAAATTATCGAGATGTACACCTTAAATATATATAATTTTAAGTTGTCAATTATACCTCAATAAAGCTGGGGGGAAAATATGCTAGAGGCAGTATGCATAGGTGCATGCACCTCTGGAGTCAGGACAGGGTTCCACTGCTATCTATGAAATCTTAGACAAGTCATTGTAATTCTCTGAGCCTGTTTCCCTCGGAGCCAAATAAAAATGATAGCACCTGCCTTTTGGAGTTCTTGTGAACATTAAATGAGACAATGTATGTAAAGTTTGGTCACAGCGCCTTGCACTCAATAAATATTCAATAGACGTTAGCTAGTATTAGTATTCCGTTCCACTTCTTTTCACCAGCTCCAACATCAGACAGGTAAAGAATGCATTAGTACAATGAGAGGAGCATAGAACTGGTGGCGGGTAATCTGGGCTCCAGTCTCTGCTAGGCCGGTTAAAAGCAATCATTTTATATATCTAAGCCTTAGTTTATGCACTAGAAAAAATGTAAATGATACCTAGCAACATTGGTCAATGATTTAATTCCTCCATCAACCAATACTTACTGAATGCTCATAACACAGACTTAGTCCTAATTCTAAATACAAAACCTGGAAATGAATGAGCCATGGCTTCTGGGTGGAGGAACTCAGAGTCTAAAAAATTTCAAACGAGATAATGTCTGCGAAGATTTCCTACAGGTCAGTGACAAGACAGTCAAAGGAAAGTGCTGGTATGACTATTAACTTTCCAGTTCCCAAGGCACTCTGTCCCTGCGACCCTCCATCTACCTTCTGGAAGTCTTCCTGGAAGGTGAGGGCCGGAGAGGCCAAGTGCAGCCTTTCTTTCCGGAAGAGACAAGGAAACGGAGAGCACTGGCCTGTCTGATTTGACCTGGGATTGCGTACTCTCATAGAAAGCTCGGACCTCGCCCAGGCAGACAACGCTCGCTGAAACGCTGGGGAAGAAACCCGGGATCCCCAGCTACGCAAGCGCACTGTGACTTTCGCCCGGCGCCGGGTCTCACGAGTTCCGAAACCTTACGCAAAGTCTCAGACGAAATACGTAGGAAAGGCGCCGAGGCAACGCAGCCTCTCGGGTCACGTGACGCGGCGAGAGCGCCGTTGACTCCTCCCCCTCCAAGATGGCGTCCTTGCTGCAATCGGAGAGGGTTCTCTACCTAGTCCAGGGAGAAAAGAAGGTTCGGGCCCCGCTATCGCAGCTTTATTTCTGCCGCTATTGCAGCGAGTTGCGGTCGCTGGAATGTGTGTCTCACGAGGTAATGCAGTCGTCTGGTGAAGAGTGTGTATGTGTTGGGGGAGGAGGGGGGAAGGGTTTGCCCTAGTCACCGCGACGGGCGGGAAGTCATTTTCCTAGTTTGCTGATTGGCTCTGTCTTCCGTCACTCAGATTTGCGAGCGATTTAATTTGCTTATAATTTGTCATTTGGAAAGAAGGAGCGGCCTTGGGTGGGGCTGAGCGGATCTTTTGGTTCTGGAGCGCCTTCGGATTGGACAAACCTGACTTTAAGGACCCTGGCCGTCTCCTGGCGGGGGTGGGGGGGGTGGTAATTGGGTGGGTTGGGGAGGAAGATGTGGGGGTGATTATTCAGGCCACTTGAGGGTCGAGATACCATCTTTCCATGACTGATTGTAGGGTGGTGCCCACGGGCGTTCTCATTCATGCCCCTCCCATCTTGGAAGTTCTGCTCTTACTTTGGCCAGGAACTGGGCCTTGCTGTGTTTTGTGGCTCAGACCAAGGCCTGCAGCAGGGAAGAGGTTGGGTTGGGGCGAACTGGGTTAAAAGCGTTTAGAATAACGTCTGTTCGTGTAAGAAGCTCATGGAGCTTCTCCAGAGGGTATGGTGCTGTCCTTCGCAGGAACAAGTGGGCGTTGGAAGTAGGATTGCTCATAACGTAAAACACTCCACCCCATTAAAAAAAAAATTACCAAATAACAAAATCCCCAAACTTCTATACAGCACTTAGCACATCTTGTTCATTCTGTAAGCTTTGGGGATTAAAAGACGAGTAAGACATAAATCCTGCTGTTGAATGACTCACAGTCTAGTTAAGGAAAAGCTGCTGGTAGCAGTTAATGCTTATTCAGTGCTTTCTATACGCCATGTGGTTTATGTAAACTCATTTAATCATCCTACAGGCCAATAGAATGAATATTCTTAAAAAAAAAAAAAATCAACAACAAAAAATTAGAGTTAAAGCAACAGACACAGTGTTTGCCCTAGGTTACCCAGCCAAAAATTTGGGGGTGGCAGAGAGGACCAAGATTTGAAACTCACGGCAGCCTTTCAAATCAGGATTTGAAACATGATTCAGAGAACTTCACTGAAGATACCTGGACTGTTAAAAATGCATATGAAAACGTTAAATACGTACTTTAAGCCATTTTGTATTTGATAAATGTACTTTGATAATGCACTTTAAGCCATTTTACTCATTTTTTAAAAGATTTTATTTATGTATTTGAGAGAGAGAGAGAGACACAGTGAGAGAGGGAACACAAGCAGGGGGAGAGGGAGAAACAGGCTTCCCGATGGGCAAGGAGCTGGATGCCGGGCTTGATCCCAGGACTCTGGTATCTTGACCTGAACTGAAGGTAGACCTGTAATGCCTGAGTCATCCAGGTGCCCCATTTTACATATTATTAAAATTTTATTAGGTGTATTTATCTTAATATTAAGAATAGGCACAGAAAGGAGTTAAGTAATACAAGAGAAAAATCATTGCTATATTATATACAGGATATTTCTTGTGTTTTTTTCTCCATTAGCATCTTCTCTGTGTATCTCTTTAGCAGGTCCTTTGTCTTTTAGGTGTTTTCCTGTTCTAGCTTCACCTCCACTTCTAGAATTTATTGGATTAGATTCCCACATGGTGGTCATTAGAGAGCTCAGTCTCCATGATTTTTAAGGATATCTTGAGCTAGGACAGTCTGTCTTAACTGTATCTTACTGACTCGTGTGTACCTCCACCTGTGAAGTGGAGGCCCTTTAGGATTTGGGGAAGGGTGAGGCCAGTAAGGGCTTGAGGAGTCCAGAAAGTTCTAATGGAGAACCTGGGATTGAAGCTGCACATGAAGGGACAGACGGAATTTGAAAAGAGCCACAAGAAGGAACAAATTATAGTTTTCCTTTTATGATGAGTAAGTGCAAATATTAGTTAACAGTACTGTGCTTTATGTTCCTAGAGGTTATTTGAGCAGCGACTTTATTTTTTCAAAGGTGGTCCTGTATATAGCAGATGATGAAAAAAAGAAGCCAGTTTCTGTCATAGTATTTCTATTCATTTAAATTTGTCTGTACATCTGTAGGTGATTAAAGTTCTAGAACTGTCAAATAGGATCTACCTATATTAAAGAAAATAATTATTCAGAGCTTTAAAAATACAGTGAATTTATTTTCCTTCTTTGTTTTTGAGTTACATACAGTAAGAGTATCTTGCTAGCTTAGTAGTTTAATTTGCCATTTAAAAATCTGTAATCGGACACTCGGGTGACTCAGTCGTTAGGTCTCTGCCTTCAGCTCAGGTCATGATCCCAGTCAGGCCCCCTGCTCAGCAGGAAGCCTGCTTCCCCCTCTCCCACTCTCCCTGCTTGTGTTCTCTCTCTTGCTCTCTCTCTTTCTGTCAAGTAAGTAAATAAAAGTATTTAAAAATAATAAAAAGTATCTCTGATTAGAGATTAGAGAAGTTTTGTGAACATGTAATACTTTAATAATGAGAAAACTTAAGTGCGATCAAGTTATTACAGTCCATTAAAGCTAAACAGTTTAAAACGATGAAAGGATATTTGATTAGAGCTTCACAAATTGTGTTATTTTACTTATTAGTCTGTTTATTAGATTATCATAGAGTTCTTCTTTTCCAAGACAACTTGTAACACATCTATTACATAAAATCCTAATGAAAGGGAAGAGGAAAGATCAGAAAGGAAAAATGGAAGGGTTTTAGGAAATACAGAAAATAAGAAAAAACATGGTTGAAGAATAAACCCTAAGCTGAAAACAGTCTAGGTTATTTGGCATGTCATTGGTTTCTCATGTTCTGGTGCAGTATATTTTAGAATTCTCTATTTGGCATAGATGTAGATACAAGCTAGACTGAGTGCCTTTTCCTCTGATTTTGATTTCTTGTTTCTTTCTAGGTGGACTCCCATTATTGTCCCAGTTGCTTAGAAAATATGCCATCGGCTGAAGCCAAATTGAAAAAGAATAGGTAAGACTACGATCCGTTTTTTTTTTTTTTTTCTGTTTTCCTCAACTATTTTTTTAATAGCTGGCAAGGAAACTCATGGAATTAACTCTTGTTTTTAACTGGCTGGTTTTCATTTTTTAGCATCACCTTTGCCAAAGATGAAATGTCTTTTGATTTTTTTAAATTAATTTTCTATTTTAGAACAGTTTTAGACTTAAGAATTATTGTGAAGATGGTACAGAGAGTTCTGTGTACTTAATACATAATCTCCCCTATCATTAACATCCTGCATGATTATGGTATATTTGCCCCAATTAATGAACTACATGGATATTTTGTTATTAAATAAACATTTCATTTTATTCAGATTCCCTCAGTTTTTTCCTAATCTCCTTTTTCTGTTCCTGAATTATATTTAGGATACCCATGTTACATTTAATAGTCATGTCTCTTTTGGCTTCTCTTGCTATGACATTTTCTTAAACTTTCCTTGGTTTTTGAGGACCTTAAAAGTTTTGAGGAGTACTGGTAAAATATTTTGTAGAATGTCCCTCAGTTGGAATTTATCTGATGGTTTTCGTGTTAGCTGAGGAAATGTGTTATGGGGTAAAAGGCAATAGAGTTAAAGTGCATCTTTTATTACATCCCATGAAGGGTACATACTGTCAATAGAACTTATCACTGTTGATGTTAGCCTTAATAACCTGGCTTGAGCTAGTGTTCGTCAGGTTTCTCCAATATACAGTCACTCTTTTTTCCTCCTTTTTTATACTGTACTCTTTGGAAGGAAAACACTCTTATAGTGGGGAGTTATGTTCCCCCTCTGTGAGGATTTTCTACATAAATTATTTGGAATTCGTTTAAATGGTAGATTTTTCTCTCCTCTCCTATTTATTTATTTAATCATTTATTTAAATACTGGTTTTATACCATAGGATATAATCCAGTACCACTTTATTTATTTATTTTTTTGCTCAGATTGTTCCAGCTTTGGCCGTTGTGAGCTCTTTCGGTAGACTCCTGTATCTCTTTGGTGTGCCCCCATTTGTTGCATGGACTGGAGGTTAGAGAAGCTGTTCATTCATTTGAGCGTTCTGTCATTTTTTGGGCATACAAGATACTACAAGATACTCCCGGAACTCTGCCTCAGTCCTTGAGATAGCCATTTCTCCAAGGATCCCTGGTTCCTTTTATTGGAAAATGGTATTAAAAACCAAGATCTGAGTAGTAAGTGTGCTCATTGCCCCTGGAAGCCATTTGGTTTTTAGCTTAAGCATGGAAATCCTTGGCTACCAGTCATACCCTTATACCTGCATGGATGTGAACCACCATGACTTTTCTTTCCTGAACATGAGAAATAACTCCTAATAAGCCAGACACTGTTTGTTTTATGATTAAAAATTTAATTTAATGATGTAAATTAAATTTACATCATTAAATTAAATCATGTTAATTTTATGATTTAATCCTCAGACTATCAGTGAGCAGTGAACAGTGGGTAGATACCATTATTATCCTTATATGAGGACATTATCCAGATGGCAAAATATCGCAAATAGAGTTGTAGAACAGAGCTTCAGAGTAAGTCCAGGACTCTAGGAGTGAAATCTTGATAACCTCAGGTGGTGAAAAAGCTACAAGCAGCAAGGTACTGGGGCCCCTAAAGGGGAAGTGTCGGGGGAGCGTTAGGAAGATTGGTGCCTAAGGAGATAACAGAAAGCCCTGAAAAGGCGCTGCTTCTGAACTGTTGCAGTTTGAGAATATTCTTTGGTTTCTATGTCCGCTCTCTGGTGCAGCAAACAAGCAGTTGTTTTCCAAACCCAGTTTCATAGCCTATTATATTGTTGCCTCTTGAGTTTTCATTGTGCAACTGCTCAGTCCTTTCTAAAGGCATAAGTGGTGACCTCTCTCCCTCAGAAATCTTTGTGGTCTGTACAAGCCTAAATGGCGTCTGAAATGGTTAAATCCAGACTGTTTAGCAGTGAATGTCTCTGGAATAGGATTGGTCAGGCTCTTAATTCTTCGGGAACTTTAGTGATGATTACATTAAAAATAAATAAATAAATAAATGAACATACAATACTTAAATTTTAAAACAAGATTTTAATACTTTTTAATTTCCTTTTCATTGAAAGACAGTCCTCCGTTACAGTCCCTCTTGAATTCCTAATACCTAGGACACTGTGTGGTACATAGCAGGTGCTTGATAAAGACTTGTCAAGTGAATGAACAGTGGTCTTGTGTTACAGGTGTGCCAACTGCTTTGACTGTCCCGGCTGTATGCACACTCTCTCTACTCGGGCAACAAGTATCTCCACACAGCTTCCAGATGACCCTGCCAAGACCACCATGAAAAAAGCCTACTACCTGGCCTGTGGATTTTGTCGCTGGACATCTAGAGATGTGGGCATGGCAGACAAATCTGTGGGTGAGTCAGGCGGACTTCAACACGAGATTTTATGGAATTGGCAGTGTTAAAATTGCCCACAGATGATTGTTTCTGTTACCTGTTTACCTGTTGGAATGCGGGAGCTAAATTCAGAGCTCAATCTTCTGTGTTTCCAAATCCTCACATTTATGGACCATAATGTTTTGTCTACAACTGGGTAAACCATTTAGTTTTCTTAGAGCTGGTAAAATAGTGTTGATAAATCTTTTTTACAATCAAAATATTAATGCTCTTCATAAAACATAAATACTCCAGATGATGAAAGATACCATGAACAAATGTAAAAGATAAAAATGACAAACTAAGGGGCCCCTGGGTGGCTCAGTGGGTTAAGCCTCTGCCTTCAGCTCAGGTTATGATCTCAGGATCCTGGAATCAAGCCCCGCATCGGGCTCTCTGCTCAGCTAGAGCCTGCTTCCCCCTCTCTCTTTGCCTGCCTCTCTGCCTACTTGTGATATCTATCTGTGAAATAAATAAATAAAATCTTTAAAAAAAAAAAAAAAAAAAGACAAACTAAGAAAAATATTTGGATCATATATAACAAACTAAAGATAAGTAAGCAAAAATGAAGAACCCTTGTAAATCAAGAAAGAAGCCCCAAAGAAAGACTAGGCAAAGGATAAGAAAAGCAGCTCATAGAAGTAGAAATAAAATGATGAATAACCAAAATGTGTACATGGTAGGGCCCATAGTTAGGTTAAAATTATCTTTATCTTGACTCCAGACTCCTCCAAACCTTGCAGATTCCATGGAAAGACCTTAACCTTCCATAAAGTTAGAGCTCAAGTTTGTGTTTCCCTCCCCTGATATTTTTTTTTTTTTAAAGATTTTATTTATTTATTTGACAGAGATCACAATCAGGCAGAGAGGCAGGCAGAGAGAGAGGAAGGGAAGCAGGCTCCCTGCTGAGCAGAGAGCCCGACTCAGGTCTTGATCCCAGGACCCCTGAGATCATGATGTGAGCGGAAGGCAGAGGCTTAACCCACTGAGCCACCCAGGCGCCCCCTCCCCTGACATTTTTTAGCCCTTTTTATTTTGACTCTTTTTTGAGTATCCATAAATTGCCTTGTACTATTAATGCAAATTAAAACTTCATTGATTTGGCAAATTTTTTAGATCTGGTGTTGGCAAGAATATGGCACAATAGTTCTTTCCTATATTACTACCTTGGAGAGCAGTTTGATAACATTTATTAAAATTTTATTTTTTTAAATTAATTTATTTTGTTTTTAAAGTGTATTTATTTAAGTGAAGTATATTTATTTAAGTGAGCTCTGCACCCGACATGAGGCTTGAATTCACAGCCCCAAGATTGAGTTACATGCTCCTCCCACTGAGCCAGCCAGGTGCCCCTGTTTTGTTTTGTTTTAAGATTTTATTTATTTATCTGAGAGAGACAGAGAGTGCAAGTGGGAGGGACAAAGAGGGAAAGAATCTCAAGCAGACTCTGTGCTGAGTGTGGAGCCCAATTTGGGGCTCCATCTCACGACTGAGATCACCACCAGAGCCGAAACCAAGAGTCATACACTTAACTGACTACACCACTCATCCCCCCCGCCCCATTTTTTCTTTTTCCCCAAACTTGGGGCTTGAACTCAGGACCCTAAGATCAAGACTCAAGCTGAGATCACAACTTGGACGCTTGGGTGCCTGGGTGGCTCAGTTGGTTAAACAACTGCCTTCAGCTTAGGTCATGATCCTGGGAGTCCTGGGATCCAGCTCCGTACTGGGCTCCCAACTCCATGGGGAGTCTGCTTCTCCCTCTGACCTTCTCCCCTCTCATGCTCAATAAATAAATAAATAAATAAATAAAATCTTTAGATTAAAAAAAAAAAAGAGTTGGATACTTAACTGATTGAGCCTCTATTTATATTTGTTTTTATTTTACTAAAATAAATAGCATTTTATTTATTTATATTCTAGTAGAGTTAACTTACAGTGTTACTTTAGTTTCAAGTGTACAGTAGAATGATTCAACAATTTTGTACATTACTCAGTGTTCATCACGTTAGTGTATTCTTAAAAACCCCTTCCCCGTTTTTTGAAAATAAATTGCTTTTATCCTTCTGCCCAGCATTTCCAATTCCAAATATCCTGGAGTATTAAAAACATGCTCAAAGATGTATGTATTTACATGAAATGTTTATCAGTAAAACAGAAAAATTGTGTGTGTGTTTGGACCTAAAGACCAGCTAAGGTGTCAATCACTTTTCCATCATTTGAGCATTTCAGGGTAGAGATTGCACTTACCTTTATTAAAGGAGACTTCCTGTATTTATCTTTAAAAAATTTTTTTAAGTAAAAAAGCTTATTTAAGAAACGAAACAGGGGCGCCTGGGTGGCTCAGTGGGTTAAAGCCTCTGCCTTCGGCTCTGGCCATGATACCAGGACCCTGGGATCGAGCCTCGCATTGGGCTCTCTCTGCTCAGCAGGGAGCCTGCTTCCTTCTCTCTCTCCGCTTGCCTCTCTGCCTATTTGTGATCTCTGTCTGTGAAATAAATAAATAAAATCTTAAAACAAAACAAAACAAACGAACAAAGGAAAGAAGAGATAAGCAGAAACAGACTCTGAACTATAGAGAACAAATTGATGGTTACCAGGGAGCAGGTGAGTGTGGGGGTAGGGGAGGTAGGTGAAGAGGATCCGGAGTATACTTATTCGAGCACTGAGTAATGCATAGGATTGCTGAAGCACTATATTGTACACCTGCAACTAATATAACACTGTACATTGATTATACTGGAATTTAAGAAGTCGTTAAGTGTTAAAAAAAATTCCCACAAAGAAATAAGGAGTACTCTGTGATAAGCACTGAGTAATTTATAGAATTGTTTTTTTTTTAATTACTGAATCACTATATTGTATACCTTTATCTAACACTATATGTTAAAAGCATATTCATCATAAAAAAATAATAAAAATACATAAAAATAAAAAGTTTAAAAATAGATCTTAGTAACTCTCTAGGGTGAATTCTCCAGTATTGTTGTACTTTAAGATTATGTGGGCTATTCTTTTTTTTAAAATTAACATATAATGTATTATTTGTTTTAGGGATACAGGTCTGTGATTCATTAGTCTTTCACAATTCACAGCGCTCACCATAGCACATACCCTCCCCAATGTCCATCATCCAGAGACCCCCTCCCTCCCACTCCCTCCACTCCAGCAAACCTCAGTTTGTTTCCTAAGGTTAAGAATCTCTTATGATTTGTCTCCCTCTCTGGTTTCATCTTGTTTCATTTTTTCCTCTCTTCCGCTATGATCCTCTGCCTTGTTTCTTAACTTGCACATATCAGTGAGATCATATGATAATTGTCTTTCTCTGATTGACTTATTTCACTTAGCGTAATATCCTTCAGTTCTCTCCACATCATTGCAGATGGCAAGATTTCAAATTTTTGATGGCTGCATAATATTCCATTGTATATATGTACCACATCTTCTTTATCCATTCATCTGTTGATGGACATCGAGGCTCTTCATAGCTGCTATAAACATTGGGGTGCACATGCCCCTTTGGGTTACTACATGTGTATCTTTGGGGCAAATACCCAGTAGTGCAATTGCTTGGGTCATAGGGTAGCTCTATTTTCAACTTTTTGAGGAACCTTCATACTGTTTTCCAGAGTTTCTGCATCAGCTTGCATTCCCACCAACAGTGCAGGAGAGCTGCACTTTCTCCACATCCTCACCGACATCTGCCATTTCTTGACTGGTTCATTTTAGCCATTCTGACTGGTGTGAGGTGGTATCTCACTGTGGTTTTGATTTATATTTCCCTGCTGCTGAGTGATATTGAGCACTTTCTCCATATGTCTGTTGGATGTCTTTGCAGAAATGTCTGTTGATGTCTTCTGCCCATTTCTTGATTGGATTATTTGTTCCTTGGGTGTTGAGTCTGATAAATTCTTTATAGGCTTTGGATAGTAGCCTTGTATCTGATATGTCATTTGCAAATATCTTCTCCCATTCTGTCGGTTGTCTTTTGGTTTTGTTGACTGGGAAACTTCCTTTATTTTTACATTTCCTGTACTCCATGGTTAACATCAGAGAGTAGAAACTGTTTAAGTCAGTTCAAGATCTTGAGTTGCAATTTATTTTTTATAGAAATAGTGGCATTGCTAATTCCCCATTGTCTTTTTTTCTTTCTGAATTTTCATTCAACTTTCTGAAACTTTTCAGACTTGTTAAGAATTCCCATCTTGGGGGCCAACTGTGTGGTTCAGTTGGTTGGGCATCTGCCTGTGGCTCAGGTCATGATCCCAGGGTTCTGCCTTCCTGCTCAGTGGGGAGTCTGCTTTTCCCTCTCCACCTGCCACCCTGCTCGTGCTATCTCTCTCTCACTCTGAAATAAATAAATACAATCTTTAAAATTTCAGCCAACTTACTAGTCTGTGATGAAGCCCATAATTAACTCATGTCAGTTGACATAACTAAAATGAAGACGGACTTTAAGTACAAACTTCTTACTGATTTTTACGCAGTTTGGAAATAAATATGGGTCAGGTTTCTTTATTCTTAAAAATTCAATCCTTGATTCTGTTGAGTTTGCTCTTTGGTTTAGAATGCTTGAGCTCTCAACTGTTGCTCATTGATGGATAGATGCTTCCTGAAATGTGATTTTTATTAGAAAGATTCTATAGCACGTTTAGATTGTCAGTAAATGTGTGTTTTAATATCACTATAGCAAGTTAGCTGTTTGAATTTACTTATGAATGTAAGTTAAATATGAAAAACAACCTCAGAGTGGCAGAGTATATACACCTCAGTGAATTGAATTGTATTTTTTTTGGAACATATTTTTCTGTGTTTATATTTTGTCTCTTGTTGTCAAGGTAAAGAAACAAGGCCCAGAAATCCAAATAGATTTCTCAGTGTTAACCCTTAAGAGAATGTTTTATGCTTTTTAGATTATGAGCCATTAAGGTTGGAGAATATATATTTCAGAGCTTAAAACCTGTGTTTACTTCTAGAAATCTTTTTCCTCTAGAGTATCTTGACAATAATTTAATAGTAGGAACTCTTAAAGAGTACAGATAATTTTTACTTTCATGATGTTGTTGGTGTCTGAGAAGCTCTGAAACCACTTCAGAACTATTTGTTTATTTATAAGTAAGCCATTGTGTCTTTAATGTGCAGAGAAATGAGATAGTTAGGTTTCCCAAAGTGTTCTTCAGAGTAAATTGCCAGTTCTAAAGCAATTAGGTAAAACACTCATTTAGATTTTTTAAAATATTACAAGTAAAACATTTCTTTTACGTAATTATTTTCGTGATTGTCTTAAGTAAGGCAACCTTTAAAATATTAATATACTAAAGGATGTCGTTTCCATTTCTTGCAAGGTGTAGCATCACCTTTAACAAGCGTCCTTTGTGTTTTGAAAAAAGGTTATTTTTACTTATATAGATAATACACGTTCATGTATTTATCACCCAGCTTCAGATAGTAAATGTAACCCAAATAGTGTAAGCCCCTTGTGTAGCCTATCCCCACTAGAGTCCCTTCCTCAGCCTCCTGGAGCAGTAACCACCCCAGTCCTGTGTTTATCGGTGTCTGGTGTCCATGCATGCATGTAGCCACTAACATGTTTTTTTCAATATGAAACACATGGAAACACACCGTATATGTATCCTGCTACAACTTTTCTCTCTTAGCATTCTGCTCCTAGTACAGAGCTGATTTATGCATAAGAGTAGACTATCCGTTGCTCCAGAGCCTTGGCTGCTGTAGTGTTGTGGGATTTACTTCATTTTTCCAGACTGATGGTTGTAAAACTGTATCTCATTGTAGTTTACTTTTCCCCTTTTTTGAGGGTTAGCTTTATTGAGATATACAGTTGACCCTTGAACAATGCAAAGGTTAAAGTGTTGACCCCCAACTGTGGGGAATCTGCATGACTTTTTGACTCCCCAAAAACCTAACTACTAATAGCTTACTGTTGACTGGAAGCCTCCCTGATAACATAAACAGTTGATGAACAACACATACTTTGTAAGTTGTATGTATTGTATCTATATAGTCTTGTAATATAGTAAACTAGAAAAAATTAAAAATGCAGCTACAGTGCTATATTGTATTTGTTGAAAAATATCCACATATATGTGGAAGCTCACAGTTCAAACCCATGTTTTTCAGGACTCAGCTGTATTTGTCATGGTTTTACTTTTAGCTTTCTGGAATAACCTTTTCCATTGTGATTTGTGCTGTTTGTTTCTTACATAAGAAATTCTCTGAATCAAGGTCATAGAACATAGAAATTGCAGTGTTACAGATAAGAGCAGGGTCTTAAGAGTCAGGCTGCTTGAGTTTGAATCCCAGCTTTACCACTTAACTATCTGTGAGACAAGTTATCTTTGGGCAAGCTATTTAACTTCTCTGAGCCTCAGTTTCATTTGTAAAGTGAGACTAATAAGAAGAATCCCCATGTCAGACAGTTATTACATAAAATGAAATGTAATACATTTCAGATGCTTGTCACAGAAGCTATGCATGTCTTAGTTGTGGTGGTGGGGCTGTTATCTTTGTCACCCTCATTATTTTTAATGAAAATTTCATTGTGAGTGCTCTGGTCTATATAACTCATAGGACTCTTTCTTGGAAGTTCTGTGATTTTGTGTTTTTAAATTTCATTTTGTGGCCTGCAGATGAACTGTTTTTATGAAAATAAAAATATCAAGTTATGAAAATTTGTTTAATGCCCCTTTATTTTGCAGCTAGCGGTGGTTGGCAGGAACCTGAAAATCCTCACACGCAACGGGTAAGTAAAGCGTCATCAGAGAGAGGATGAACTAAGAAGAGATGGAGAAAAAGACTGATGATCTTCCATTTTATTCATGGATATGGCATATGCTTAGAAATCTGTGATGTTATTTTGGTGTCTGTTTCACACAGAAAGTGCTTCTCATAAGACATTAAATCACAATGGCTGTATTTTCTAGTCTGGCTTAAGTTGATAGAGAAACCTAGTTGTAGCTTTAGTTCTGTAGTCAGGCTGTGACTCAGAAAAAGAAAACAGTATGTGTTTATTTTTGGTGAAATAAAAAGTTATAAAATAATATATTTTTCCCCTATATGAAAAATACTTTTTTCAGACATAAAAAAGCTATGTATCTATACACAGGGTTTTTGTTTTAATGTGTGCAAAGTGTAATCACATACCCATATGTGTAAGTGTGTAAGAAAGATACCTAAGCTAATAATTGCAGATACCTTTATGAGGGGAAGAGTGACTTGGGCACAAGAGATAAAAGAGAAGTTTTGCTTTGTTTAATGTTGTTCTAAGTTTTCACAGTTAACAGGTATTACTTTTAGGATTAGGATATATTTTAAAAATGAAAACAAATGAGTGGGGGAGAAGACACAGTACAAAATGTTACATTCTTAGAAATAGATAGACCTGGGGCACCTGGGTGGCTCAGTGGGTTAAAGCCTCTGCCTTCAGCTCGGGTCATGATCCCAGGGTCCTGGGATCGAGCCCCACATAGGGCTCTCTGCTCAGCAGGGAGCCTGCTTCCTCCTCTCTCTCTGCCTGCTTCTCTGCCTACTTGTGATCTCTGTCAAAAAAATAAATGAAATCTTTAAAAAAGAAAGAAAGAAAGAAATAGACCTGTGGCCATACAGAAAAAATGGGAGTAGTTGTAGGGCAAAATAAGTAATGAAGTAAAAGGAAATGAAAAAGTAAAAAGTAAAAGTGAAGTAAAACAAGAGGGCATGAAATTTCCTAGCCTTTACATTACCCATTTCTTCCCATTGTTAAACTTAAAGTTTCCATTTTAATTCTGAAATTATACAGAGAAATGTAATGAAAAGAAATTCTTTTTGAGGAAAAGGGCAAAATTGCCCACTGTAGTAGTTTGCCTTCTCTGTTCGTGTCCAGTAAGTGTCATCGCTTACTTTTTCATACTTCCTGTTAGCTTCCTCACGAAAACAGTTACTGTGTCTTCAATGTCTTACAGATGAACAAACTGATTGAATATTACCAGCAGCTTGCTCAGAAGGAGAAGGTTGAACGAGATCGCAAGAAACTGGCACGGCGTAGAAACTATATGCCTTTGGCTTTTTCGGTGAGGACTTGGTACAAAAAGGAGTGTGCAGTTCATTGTTCACAAGGCCTGTGTGTCTTGAGAACAGTGACCATTTCAGAAGGTGGCCACTGACCTTAGATTTCTGAATGATGGGTAGCAGAGAAAGGTTTCTCAAATCATAGGTAGTTAAGTCCAGCGGTTAGGCTTTTGCCATATCATTCACTCTATTTGAGTTCTTTGAGTTTTAAGGACATTTGTGTTCCTTTTTCTATCACTGCCCTCTCTCTTCTGATTATTCCCCAGGGCTAGTGTTTAATTTTGTAGATAAAACTACAGAGGAAGAGAGGCAAGTGTTAGATTTTATTTCATATTAGACAGGTAGGCCACCTTTGATATCCTATAGTAATGGGTTCCCAGCTCAAATTATTGTTTCTGGTACCTTCCTGTAGTTTTCCAGTGTGAAGAACACTGACTCTTACACAGTGCATTTTGCATGGTTAAATAAATAGTAATACATGCCAGTGTCATTGATAGGAATTCTTCACAGAAGTCATTGACTACAGTCTGTGTGCTATCCAGAAGCAAAACATGAGGATATGGAGCTTTTGTTATTGTCCCCTACGTTTTATTTGCTCTCGTAGAACAATTTCTTTTCTGTATGCTTGCTTGGGATCGAGCAGGTTGACATTGAATAAATAACATTGATTGAAGGACAGTGGTTTGTCAGGCACTATTCTAATAAGAACTTTTCACATATTTCACACAACAATCCTGTAGTGTAGATTGACAGCTGAGGAAATGTAACTTGTCATACTGCTTCTGTATGAGAATTAGTTAAGCCATTGAATCCCTAAGGATTGGTGGGGTCCATATAAAAATATTTAGTTTAGAACAAAATAAAACATTAAGACATGCAAAGCATCTACATTACCAGAGACTTTAATGAAGTCTAAATGAAATTTTCAGAATAGCCTGGTGGTAGAATCAGCATATGCCCTAGTGTATGTAGGAGAGGAGTTTGAATTAAAGGCATTATTCTTCCAGCTTCCCTTATAACCTGCCTGCTGTATGAGTTTGCTTCTGTCTTATGCTGCATTTTTTTGTCTCTGTTGCGACCTGCTGCTATTTGGGGGCCTACAGCAACACACTATTCATGTAGTGGTAAGTTCTCTTTTATGATTCTTGCTAACCCTGAAGAAGTTAGCAGATGATCGCTGGTGTTCCAAGAAGACATTCATCATTTGCCATAGACACTTCACATAGTTCTGGTCTAAGTCATAGCTTAGATATTTTTAGATATTTGTGATTTTTAAAAAAATCATTTAGTTCAGTTTTACTCTACTAATGTAGTTTTAGTTTCCATGTTTGGTGCGTTTGCTAATTATTTTAAAAATAAGATGATGTGGGGCTACAAATTACTTTCTTTAAAAGGAGCTTTCAAATTAGCTTTTTTTTTTTTTTTTTGCTTATTTCCCTGAGCTTCTCATGCTGGCCCACCCAAAAGTCTTTCTTGTGGTAAATAGGATATATAAATGTAGTATTTGTAATTGGAATTTCTGAACTCTTTTTAGGACAAATATGGTCTTGGAACCAGGCTTCAGCGACCACGAGCTGGTGCAACCATCAGTACCCTTGCCGGACTGTCGTAAGTTTGGACATTAAATGACTTTGAGGAGAAAAGCGGGTATCCAAATGAATTAGAAGAATGTGACATAAAACACTTGCTACTGGGGAAGAAGATTGTCATGCTTAGAAA
The DNA here is from genome assembly GCF_030435805.1 of Mustela lutreola. NCBI lineage: Eukaryota > Metazoa > Chordata > Mammalia > Carnivora > Mustelidae > Mustela > Mustela lutreola. The sequence goes on along the minus strand of NC_081294.1, from coordinate 42,512,612 downwards.
ACACCCCAACAGAGAAAGAATGTTCTGCAATAGAAGAATACTTTAGTTACTGATATTATAGACTTTGAAGGCGATCAGATGGACCTTTGAGAAATTAGTGTTTTTTATCTTTTAGCCTTAAAGAAGGAGAGGACCAGAAAGAGATAAAGATTGAGCCAGCTCAGGCTGTAGACGAAGTGGAACCTCTACCTGAAGATTACTATACAAGACCAGTAAATTTAACAGAGGGTAATATTTTACGTTTTTTCCCCTTGGTTTCTATTTTACACCTAATTCTGCTTTTGTTACCAATATGCCCTGAGTTTTGAGATTTTTGATGGCGTCATGGTTGTTAGTAGTAACATAAATCCAGTAACAAATGAAATAGATATAATCACTTGAAGAACTTTAAAATGTCAGGTTTCTCTGTCATAGTTTTTTGAAGAACTATTCACAAAGGAAGTGTTGTTTCATGTGTTGGAAGGACTGTTCACAAAGGAAGTGTTGTTTCAAGTGTTATCTCATAAGTCTAATTTTGAGTGAGTCATTGTAAACTAAGCCTGGTTTCTGCCTTTCATGCTAGTGACCACCCTTCAGCAGCGCCTCTTGCAGCCTGACTTCCAGCCAGTCTGTGCTTCACAGCTCTATCCTCGTCACAAACATCTTCTGATCAAACGGTCCCTGCGCTGTCGGGTAATTACTCCATTCTGTAGAGTTGCCGTTTGTACCAGAGAAAAGCAGGAATGAAATAAACATTGATATCTGGCCAATGTCGAAACTTCCAGAATGTAATAAATATAAAATATGCTTATAGAGAATGTACTTGGGTATCCAGGTACCATTTTAAATGCTTTCAAGATAAAAATCCTTACAACTATGAGATGTAGGTACTGTTGTTACCCCTGTTCTACACATGTGGAAAATGAGGTACCTGAAGGTCAATAAATTCATAGCACTAACCCCTAGAAGAGTAGTGAAAGAATGTATGACTTTCAGGCTGATAGAGAGGCAACAAAGAGGAGTAATAAAATAATTTAAAAGAAAGGAATAAAGAAGAAACATCAGCAAAATCCAGCCTCTATGAATTTATAAAACCGATAACTGAATTTCTTCAATAAATACATTGTAGAAGAAAACCAAAAGAACATGGAAAAGAAACCTTGTAGATCAAAACAGCAATACAGAACTTCCTCAGCTTGATAAAAGCCATGTACAAAAAGAACAGAGGGAAAAGAGCATAAAACTGGTGGTTCAAATAGAAAGCATGTAATGAGATAGATTTACAGCCAAATATTTCAGTATTTATATAAATGCCAGTGAAGTAAATGCTTCTGTTAAAAGACTAATAAGAAAACCAACAAAATGCCTGCCCATTCTATGCTAATCACAAGAAACAGAATTCAGAAAGATTGGAAGTGAAGATAAATGGGAAAGCTGGATTGTATAAATAATAAATTTTTAAATGGAGGGATAATTCATAAAGGAAGAAATAATTCACAAAGAGGATGTAACAGTTCTAAAATTATATGCACTGAATAATGTAGACTCAAAATACCAAAACATTGGAGAAAACTACATTGTTTTAGACATGATTTGGGGAAATTAAACATGCTTCGCTTAGTAACCAAGAGAACAAACATGTACCCAGTTATCTGCAGAATATGCATTCTTTCCAAGTATACACAGTACACTTATAAAAATTAACTGTATACTGGTCATAAAGTCAGTCCCAACCTTTTTCTTTTTTTTTCTTTTAAAGATTTTATTTATTTATTTGACAGATAGAGATCACAAGTAGGCAGAGAGGCAGGCAGAGAGAGGGGGAAGCAGGCTCCCTGCCGAGCAGAGAGCCCAATGTGGAACTCCATCCCAGGACCCTGGGATCATGACCCGAGCCGAAGGCAGAGGCTTTAACCCACTGAGCCACCCAGACACCCCTCAACATTTTTCAAAAGATGGTATTATTAGAATTTATTATTTGATCAGAGTGCAATTAAATTAGGAATTAGTCATTCCTGTAGAGGAAAACTTATAGGACACAGCTAAGGCCATGCCTAGAAGTAAACCTGTATATTAGAAAGGAAGAAATAAAAGATGAGTGATTTCAGCAGACATTTCAAGAAGTTAGAAAAAGAATAGCAAAGTAAGCACAAGGAAACATGAAGGAAGAGGATACTAATGAGTTAAGAACCACTGTAAAGGGGCGGCTCAGTGGGTTAAAGTCTCTGCCTTCGGCCTAGATCATGATCCCAGGGCCCTGGGATCGAGCCCCATATCGGGCTCTCTGCTCGGCATGGAGCCTGCTTCCTCCTCTCTCTCTGCCTGCTTCTCTGCCTACTTGTGATCTCTGTCGGTCAAATAAATAAATAAAATCTTAAAAAAAAAAAAAGAACAACAGAAAACCACTGTGAAATATAAAAAAGCAATACAACAGGGGCGCCTGGGTGGCTCAGTGGGTTAGGCCGCTGCCTTCAGCTCAGGTCATGATCTCAGGGTCCTGGGATCAAGTCCCGCATCAGGCTCTCTGCTCAGCAGGGAGCCTGCTTCCCTCTCTCTCTCTGCCTGCCTCTCCGACTACTTGTGATTTCTCTCTGTCAAATAAATAAATAAAATCTTTAAAAAAAAAAAAAAGCAATACAACAAAAAGTTGATTCCTTTAAGGAGATTAATGATAGTAAATTTTAATATGTAAATTCATAAGACGTTATACAAGATTCACGTTGGCTGTACAATTCACCAGATTTATCAAAAGTAAATAAGCAGTTTCCTATTGATCCATGTATTTCAGGGTAGGTGGACTTCCACAAATACAAAATGTGCAGATTATGGTATATCCATGAAGTGAGTACTATAACTCTAAAAAGGAATGTACTAATATGGGATATATTTTTAAATGCAAAAAGTAGGGTGTGTGGCAAGTACACAACTTTTTGTGTAAGGAAGGGAGGGCAGGAAGGAAAACAAGTATGTGTGTGTATAAACAAAAATTTTTTTTGATATGCATTTATATAGGTTAACAGACTTGGAACGGAGTAGAGAAAGTAGAAACAGACTAATGGGTGAGAGAAAACTTGGTATTTACCAAATACAGCATTGCATATCACTGGGGAAAGAATAGCCTGTTAGATTTTCCTAGGTCAAATAATTACATGAAAATAAAATTGGGTCTCTGTCTCACACCATTCACAAAAGTCAATTTCAGGAACATTAGAAACTTCATTTTTTTTTTTAAGGTAATTTTTATTTATTAGAGAAGAGTGCATGAGCCCCAGAGATGGGCAGAGGGAGAAGCAGAACTTCACTGACCAGGGAGCCTGATGCTAGTTCAGTCCCAGGACGTTGAGATTGTGACCTGAGCTGAAAGCAGATGCTTAACTGACTGAGCCACCCAGGTGCCCTGGAACATTAGAAACATGAATGAGCAAATATGAAGAGCAAAACTTCTAGAAGGAGACAGGAAAATCTTTGACTTTTGGGTAGGGAGTATTCCATAAATAAGGCAAATCAGCACAAACTGTAGAGGAATCAATGCTATATATTTGACACAGTGAAACTTGTACCTGCACTCCAAAGGAAAGATAGGCCATAACCTGAGAAAAGTAATTTATAAGATATATAATTAAAGGATTAGTGTCCAGAACATGTAAAGAACTTAAGCAAATTAGTAAGGAAAACATACTCCAGTCAGTATATGAAGATCCAATAAATACTAACATATAAGTCACAGCAGAGGAAATCCCAATAGCCAATAAACATGAAAGATACTCCTACAGAAATCAGAGAAATGTCTGTTAAAACTGCAGTGAAATACCATTTGATAGTTAACCAGATTAGCAGAAGTTAACACATATGGGAAATGACTGATATGCAGGAATACTTACTCGTTGCTGCCTTTCTTATAGTAGCAAAATCATGGAAACGTCACAGATATCCATCAGTGTGGGTATAGTTGAATAAGGTACAGAAATGATTACAGTAAGATACAGAGATAGCTCTGTGTGTGCTGGTATAGAATTCTAAGATAGATAATGAAAAAAGTAAAGGGCCAAAGAGTATATAAAATACTCCCTTTTTTTGTTATTATAAAAAAGACAATGTGTGTATATACTTGTATGTGCACAGGCTATTAATGAGAAAACACAGATACTGGTAGGACTCTGGGGAGGAGGACAAGGGGACAAGTAATGGGTACCTTTACACGGTCCCTGTTTTGTACTGTTAAGAAATTTTTTAACCAAGTGTATGTAGTACCCATTAAAGAAAGTAAAAAATTGTTACTGTATTTTAAAGCATAGGATATGAAATCACACTACTTGGATTTAAATCCCAGCTTTGATTCTTTTTTTATTTTTTTTAAAGATTATTTATTTTAGAGCATGACAGCATGAGGTGGGGGGCAGCGGGAGAGAATCTCAGATAGACTCCCAGCTGAGCGTGGAGCCTAACTTGGGGCTCAGTCCCATGATCCAAAAATCATGACCTGAGCCTAAACCAAGAGTTCGATGCTCAGCTGACTGAGCCACCCAGGTGCCGACCCAGCTTTAATTCTTACTGGCTCTGTGGCGTTGGGTAAGATGACTTTACCCTTCTTGTGCCCCATTTTCATCATGTGTAAAATGGGGACAATAACAGTTTTGGTACCTACACTTACCTTACAAAGTCAGTGTCATGTTTAAATCCCCTTAAGGAGCATATGGTTCAGCACACTTAGTATGTACTCAGTATATGTTAGTTGTTGTTATTTCAGTAGTTATTAAGCACCGCAAAGGTATAGTATCTGTTAGATTCTTGCTTATGTCCAGAGAAGTCCAAAGCATCATCTTTTTTGCAAATTTTGGCAATCAGAACATGCGGTCTTATAGCAGAATAAAACAAAACAAAACTCAAGTCAGTGCTGTCCTTCTGAATTTAGTAGCTCTATGGATCCAGCAGAGTTTTCTTTCTTGTTTTCCTCTAATACATACTATAAATTTTTCTTTTTAGAAATGTGAACATAATTTGAGCAAGCCAGAATTTAATCCAACATCTATCAAATTCAAAATCCAGCTGGTTGCTGTGTGAGTATTTTGGGATCAGTGTTTTTAGTTATTGTTCTTTAACTTTTTTCAACAAAATGTATTTACTCTGGGATTAAAAAAAAAAGAAAGAAAGAAAAACTTCATCAGAATTATCTTGCTGTTTTTTCTGGTTAGGTTTCAAGTTCTATACCATGAACTTTAAAACAAATTACCTAGAATCAAGGGTGTTTGCATCAGGGACACAGTGATGGTATGGTCTCTGGGTGGTGATTATTAATTAGTTACTGGACAGAGAGACACTGGTCATTGATTGCAAGTTAAAATGTACCTAGTTTTGATAATGATCCAAGATATTAAGTAAAAAAAATAACCAAGTAGAACAAATCAAAGAGGATCCCTGCAACAGTGTTCATTGAGTGGGATAAAAGTAATTATTAGTGTTAATTCACTGGGACTTGTCAATAGAAGGGAATTTTGTGAATGAAAACTAGTTATCAAAAATATTTTGAAAAATTAGGAAAATACTGTCTTGACTTCAGGGCAAGAAATGCTTAGAGGGAACTAGTAAGGCAGGATACCCAGAAACAGCTAAAGAAGAAAATAGCCGACCCTTAGCAAAAAAAAATAAATTGTAAAAAAAAAAAAAATCTACATATATTTTTACATTTATATATTTGACAGCAGAATCCTGAGACAGACAATAGAGCAGGAAAGAATATTTGCTACTCCATGACAGATAAAAATTTAATGTCCCTGGAAGACAGAATTCCCACATATTGGAAAGATGAAAATGTGAGTGGGACAAAAGGATTTGAACGGGCAGTTTATAGAAGAGGAATTTCAAATGGTCAGTGAATACATGGAAAGATGCTGAAACTTGATAGGAAAAGTTTAAAATAATACAGAGCATTTAGTGCTTGTTGAGCATGTGGGGAAATGTATTTGCATACTTTGTTGGTAGGTTTGTGGATTGCTAGAGTCTTTTTGGAGAGTGATCTGGAATGTCAAGACAAAGTTACATAGACTAAACCAGCAGTACCATCTCAGGAATCTATTCTGTTGAAACAAAACCACCAGTATCTAAAGATACATATGTAAGATGTGTATTGTACCATCTTAATGGCAAAAAGCTAAAAACAATTTCAGTGTCAGACTGATTAACCATTAACAAATAGTTGATTAAATTGCAGTACACTGAGGTTGTAGAATATTCTGCAGCAATTAAAAATAAGTCCTTCCAGCAGTCAAGAATGTCGAGAAATGCTGGTCTGTTGTCTTTGGAGGAAAGAAAAGGTACACAAACACTAAGCTGAGATTTGACCCTGGGTGATTTTGAGTTCAGACTAAGCACATGTGAGTACAGTATTCTGTTGTCTTTCTTGGGCAGCGAAACAGTGGTTAAGGGGAAGGACCCTGGCGCTACACTGCCTGAGTTTGAATTCTGACCATTCACCAAGTTACTTCTTCCAAGCTTAGTTTTTTCATCTCTGTAACGGGGGTGATGGTAATAACACCTCTGTCATGCAGTCACAGTGGAGATTAAGTTAAAGTGTTTAAAACATTGCCTAGCACACAGTGCTTTATGAAAGTATTTGATAAGTTTGTGGTAGTGTGTTTCAACCTCTGCAGTGTGTTACTAAGTCAGTTTTGGGTCCTATAACCAGTTGCCTTTTAGATTTACAGAAATGAATTAATAAAATCTCAAAAAAATATATCTAACAAATACATAAGGAAGATATCTACCATGATGCACACAGATATATAGGCTCTATGTAGAAGTGTACATACAATTTCAGAAAGAACTCAGCCGTTGGTTTCATAAGTCTTAAATTCTTAATTATGATGGTATGATTCTTTGAAATTCTTTTTCTCTGACATGTTCTGATTAACTTGAAGAAATCTTCGCTGAAATCGCTTGAAAGGAAAGTAACAATGATTTTAAGAGACTTCAATGGACATTAATATATTTTTTATTCACACATAGCAATTATATCCCAGAAGTGAGAATCATGTCAATTCCCAACCTTCGCTACATGAAGGTTAGTACTTTGCTTATTAGCAGGAAGATAAAGAACTGATAAGAAATGTGTGTGTGTGTGTGTGTGTGTGTGTGTGTGTGCGCGCGCACGGGTGTGTGTGTGTTTGCGGCTATGTGTATGTAGCATGAGATTCAGGAGCAAGGGAAAGAAAAGAAAGTTTGAAGTCATAAAGGGATTGGGATTTTTAACTTCTTTAAGCTGGGATTCTTGGCAACAGCATCTTTGACATACGGTTAGAAGGAGCAGCATGTAGATTATGTAAAGATGAACTCATGGGTGGGGAAAGAAGGAAGATGTTTTATCCCACAGACATCTTTAGCTCTTCTCCAGCAGGAGACTCTCCACATCCCATGTGTGTGCGTGTATCAGATACGAGGAATCAACGGGATTTCTTTACCACAGCCCCTCTCTTCTTTGAGTTCCTTATCTATGCCTCCTCACCCCCACCATGAGTGTAGAATATTCTGCAACAGCCCCTTTTGTTCTTTCCTTTCATGCTGCTTATGGAGTCCACGTTCATCTGAAAGATTTTGCTAACCTCAAGAAAGTACCAAACAAGGGCAAATTATGGGACAAGAAGTCTTAAAAGTCTTTTAGAGTCCTGATGATTTTTTTTTTCTCTGTCTGGCTATCCTGTGGCTCTCATGCTTTAGGAGGACTTTGAGACTAAGCAGACTTAAGTTGTTGCTAAGGAGTCCTTAAGTGGAGGACTGGATGGAGCAAGAGTTGTAAACTTTAATCACTTAGATAATGTACATTCCTCAGAACTTCTGAGTCTAGTACCTGGCCCTTTCTATAGGATCTGCCATATTTCCTCATGTAATTTAAGGAACTCCATGGCATATATAGCCTAATATAAATTAGTAGAATAGGAATCTGCAAGCACTTTGAGAATGTAGTGATGTAGAGGTGGATGTTACTGCTCGGGAATAATGGGGGGCAGGGGCAGGAGGTGACGATTTTGTGAAATGCGTGGTACAGCAACTAAGAAAGTGGACCTAGGTGGCAGTAGTAGAACATGTCTGAGAGAGGCTTGTTCTCTTCCCCAGGAGAGCCAGGTCCTCCTGACGCTTACGAATCCAGTGGAGAACCTCACCCACGTGACGCTGCTGGAGTGCGAGGAGGGGGACCCAGATGACATCAACAGCACTGCTAAGGTAGGAGCATTTTGAGGGACCGTGACTTTTCCTCGAGGGGCCTTTTGACCTAGCTTAAAGGACTCCACACTGTCTTCCATTTCCACATTCAAGCAATCGTCAGTTTCTTTTGATTTCACCTCCCAAATTTATTTTTTTTTTAAGATTTTATTTATTTATTCATGAGAGACAGAAGGAGAAAAAGAGAGAGAGAGAGGCAGAGGCAGAGGGAAAAGCAGGCTCCCCACTGATCAATGAGCCCGAAACTGTCCCAGGACCCTGGGATTATGACCTGAGCCAAAGGCAGTGTTTAACCAACTAAGCCACGCAGTCACCCCTGTGTTTGTTGTTGTTGTTTTGCTTTGTTTTTCGTTTTATTTTATGCACAATCACACTGCCACTGCCCTGTTTGAAGATCTCATCCTTTCTTACCTGTACTGTGCCAGTAATGTCCTTGCTGACCTGTTCGGAATCCACCCCCACTGTCATTCCAGCCTGTCATCTGTCTTGCTTCCAAAGTGATCTTTCTAAAATCTAACTCTGATAATGGCAGACTGATCATTTGGCATCCCTCTGACTTAGGGAGAAAATCCAAATTCCTCACATAGCGTAATCAGTTCTCAGTGGTCCCCCCCCATCTGATCTTCCAGATTGACCTTTCCCCAAATCCCCAAATCTAGCATTCTCTAAATTCTACATACTAATGCATATCCTCCAAGCCGATGCGGTGGGAATTGCAGCTGCTTTTCTTCTAGCTCGAGTGCCATTTCCTGACATATATACCCGCATCTCTCTGTCTGACTCCTGCTCAGACCTCAAGACCCTAGGAAATAACATACCCTTCTAAATGCTGGTATGCTTCCGCTAGATGCCCTCCACTTACATACACTATACATAGCACTAAATATTAAAATAGGTGATTTTGACTTTCTATAAATGTTAATTGAATGAACAAAATGTGACTTTTTTTCATTTTGTTACTTGGTGATTCATCTAGTATTTGAAATTTTAGATCAAGAACTTTACTCAATGGGTAATCTATTATTGACTCATAATTCAGCATGATACAACAAAAATTGATAGAAGTGATTCCTATATCTTTAATTAGCTATTATTGAAAAAATACTTATTAGTAGGAAATTTCTTTATCTCCTTTTTCTTTTTTCCTTCTGCTTTTTAATGATTTCACTTATTAGCATCACTTTCAAAGAGCGATGACACTCATCTGTCCTTGCTCTTTTTAGTACACTAATAATCTGTTTCTGTGAGACAGAAATAAGTGCCTGATGTGTACCCCAGTTTGTAGACTTGCTATCTTTCTCTTTATACCTCCCATCCTCATTCGTACCCATAATTACAAATGCGGTTGACATCATTACCTGCTAATCTCTGACATAGCAAAGTTGAGGCCTAGTTACAACATAAGGCTTAGTCTGAAGACTGCTGCTTAACTGTTCTTTGTTCTTGTACTTTTACTAGAAATGTCTGTGTTCCTAACAGTTTTTAAACTCTGTATAAGTGAAGTAATACTCTGTTTCCTGAAACTTCCTTCTGTATGTTTAGGATGGTATACCACTGTGTCATATATTGTGGAGTGAATGTCCTGCAACAGACTGACCCATTCTGAGGCAGCCCTCTCTCTTTTACTCTGCAGGTGGTGGTGCCTCCCAAAGAGCTCGTCCTAGCTGGCAAGGATGCAGCAGCGGAGTATGATGAGTTGGCAGAACCCCAGGACTTTCAGGACGATCCTGAGTGAGTGAGCACTTAGTGACCCCCTCCCCCAACATAGTACAGTTAGCTAATGTAGGAGGTCCACTTACAGACCCCAGTTTTTTTAATCTTGATTTTTTAAGGTGATTTTTTTCTTTGTTTATAAAAAAAATTACTGTAGAAATTTGCAGAATATATATATGAAACCATGAAGAAGGAAAATAAAATCCCACTGCCAGAGATGAGCACTGATAACATTTTGGTCTTTGTCCTTCTGTGTATTTCTTCCATCATTGGGATCATTCTGTAAGCAGTTTCTAATCTTTGTTTCCATTTAAGTAGCAAATATTTTCCCCTGTTAATTAAAAATTTCAAGTGCATTGTTTTTAATAGTTACAAGATACAGTATTCTCTTCTATAGTTTTATCATTAGATTTCTCCACATACCCTCCCCACCTGCCCTTTGAGTAATAGATTTGACTCTGTCTTACCTAAAACTGAGAAATAAAAAGCCAAACCTTTGCCTGGATGAGGATACATCAGTTAGGATACAGTCTAAAACTGCAACAGGTATTGTCCCTTCCTGGGTGAAGAACCATTGCTGGAGTGAGGCCCACAGGAACACCCCCCCCCCACACACACACACACAGACACACATATACACAAACACAGAGGCAGCTCATAGGCAGGAGCAAGCCACTTCCCCCTCCAGGTTTCTAGGCTCCGTTAGAACCCCTCCATTGGACATGAACCTGACAGGGAGCCAGCCTACAAAGCAGAGAGACATGGGTGGCAGAATCCTGTGTCACAAAGCAAGATGCAGAAGGTAGACTTGGAGCTGAAAAGAACAGCTTCATATGCTGGCACAAGGAGCATGTAAGGTGTTGGGTTTTTTTTTTAAGATTTTTATTTATTTGACAGATCACAGTAGGCAGGCAGAGAGAGAGTGGGAAACAGGCTCTCCACTGAGCAGAGAGCCCGATGTGGGGCTCGATCCCAGGAGCCTGAGATCATGACCTGAGCTAAAGGCAGAGGCTTAACCCACTGAGCCACCCAGGCACTCCACATATAAGGTTTTTTTAACGAATGATCCAAACTCCCTCAGCAAGAATTAGAAGGAATAACATGGGATGACTGGGAAAAATAAAGGGCAAAGATGAGTTTAGCACCATGATTGGCAAACTTGAGTTGACTTTGGAAAGCACCAGTGTTTTGTTTCATTCTGTAGAGTTCCAGTCCCCAGCCCAGAGATTCTCTCTGGAAGGTCTAGGGGTACACCAGAAATCTGCATTTTTTTTTTTTTTTAATTTTTAAATCTCCCCAGCTTTCAGTGGTTGCTTGGTAAATGAGGCTAGAAAGACACTTTTTCCTTCTTACTATTTTTAAATTTTAAAAGAAAACTTTTCTTTTTTAATGAATCCTACAAGGGTTTATTTACTACAGTACAAAATGTATTGAGTTAATACAATACAAAAGGCATTTTCTGTAATCATTGCTTTATGTGGATCCTTAAATGACATTAGTTAGATATAGAAATTTGTTAAGCCAAGGTCAGCTGCTGGAAAGATCATCTGAGATATCAAATTCTAGTCAGATTATATGATAGAGTAATAAAAAATTGAATTAATTATACTTCACATTGCACTTTTAGCACTTTCAGATAGTTAGAAATAAATACTATATGATACTCTGTAAATGTTTAAATCCAGTAACTTTTCTCGGAGTATCATTTGAATAGTAGATCAAATTCTGTTTCATTGCCCTTAGACTTTTTGTTTGAAGCTAAGTTATTAAAGCACAAACGTGAAGTGCACATCAGAGAAAGTCAAAACGGAAATATCAACTAAAGATTATTTTTCTATTCCAGAAATTTCTGATTTACAGAGCTTATTTATAAAAACACTACTTTTATAGTGTTCTAGAAGCTACTGTAAAGTTCTGAGTTAATATCAGTCTGTATCCTATAGAAACATTACCACATGCACACAAAGATCAACGTAAAGGGATATTCACAGCACCATTGTTTATGACAGGAAAATTGGCAATATTAGTATATACCAGTTATAGTAAACCTATAAGAAAATACTCTGCAGCCATTAAGTAGAATGGAGAAGATCTGTATATACCAGCATGGAAGAAAGGTATTTGTGATAAACTGAGTGGAAAAAACCAAGTTAACGAACAAGTAGTGTGTCCCTTTTGTGTTGGTGCAAACTCGTAGAAAAATACCTGGTAGGTTAAGAACCAAAGTGTTTGTAGTTTTTCTGTGTGCTAAAGGGGAAAATAAGGGAAGACTTAACTTTTTTCCAATTTGAATTTCAATTACATAGGACTGTATTTTACTTTTGTAATATTAAAAAGGTAGTTTGACATTTTGCTGAAAGAACTCTATTGCTAATAAACAAGATGATGGTAATAACTTGTCATTAGATAAAATATAAGTCTTCGTGGCTTGGCTGACTTGTGACCTACCCAACACTGTACTTACTTTTTTCCATAGCATTATAGCCTTCAGAAAGGCCAACAAAGTGGGCATTTTCATCAAAGTGACGCCACAGCGGGAGGAGGGCGAAGTGACCGTGTGCTTTAAGATGAAGCATGATTTTAAAAACCTGGCGGCCCCCATCCGCCCCATCGAAGAAAGTGACCAGGGCACAGAAGTCATCTGGCTCACCCAGCATGTGGAACTCAGCTTGGGCCCGCTTCTTCCTTAAAGGTGCCACTGGTGGGGCAAAGGACACCATGAACCCATGTTAACATGTGGAAGCCGCTGCTTCATTAAGCCTTGTTTGTAATAATGTACCCATGCGCTACTGAATCCTGTTCCTCAGAGGGTGGGGGCACTGGCAAGACATTAGGGACTCAGGCTAACTGCTGTTCCTCTTGCTCTCACTTCTGTTCATACTAGTAATCTGTCTCCCTCACTGAACCCTGCACGTCGAATAACAACAGCACAGTTCCCTCCCAAGAAAGGGGATGGCTGTTCTTTGGAGTGGCATTAGATTTGCCACCCGAGAAACTGACCATACTCTCTCCCAGTCTGACCTCAAAAAGGGTCACAGTCTCACAGATAAAATGATAACTGCAAGGCAGACCTGCTGTTAATGACCCAGTGCTGGTGTCAGTGTACCAGCTGCTCTCCGCATTCCATGTAGCTATAATCTAGCAGTCTAAACACATCCCTTCACCTGCCCCTGTGGCTCCCATCTTGCCGTGGTTTCCATTGGACAGAAAAATAGAATTGTCACCCTGTCTTTTGTTTCGTGGTGTTTGGCAAAACCTGTGAGATTCTTAAGGCACTCCAATTTGCCGTCTTCTGAGTAAATAGAGGATGCATATTTATCAGGTGCTCTTAAAATTTCTTTCTCATTAGAATATGGAACTTCTTTTAAGAATTGGAGAAGCAAGCTATCACATGCCATACCAAGGGGTTGCAAATTCCATTCACTTTTAAATGTTGCCACAATATCCAGGGGTTAATGCTGTCATCCGGAGGTATCCCTTCTGTGTTTTACTCCCTCCCCTTCCCATCTGCTCTGCCTCTTTAACTCAGTAAGTTCTAAATATTTGGGACCTGGAAAGAGGCCAAAGAAAACTTGGTAGACGAGTTCACTTCTGGAATGCAGAAAACATTTTAAAGGTCAGACTTTTAGCATGATCCAAACTAATATTCTTTCCATTGATTTGAAGGGGAAAATAGCAGTTACAATCTCTTGAATCCCAAACTGGGTATTAAGATAACCTTTTCCCATCCTGAGTTTAAAACATCTATCATAAGGTGTGTTGAATAAGACTGTTTTGATCGTAAAACACAAAATAGTTCAGCTAGTACCCCAGAATACTTGCCTGACAGCACACATGCTGTTTTCTTTTAGTATCCTGGAGCTGGCTTGCTAACCTTAATTTTCTGTGGCATTTTCTAAAATGAGACTTGACCAAGTAGACCACTGTCTGCACCACATTTTCTGTAAATGTATTATTAGCAAGCAACCAACACATTTTGGGGGAAAAGAGAAATTTCCTTTTTATCCTCGTTTTGTTTTTAAGTTCAAGCCTTTAGTGTAAAAAAAAAAAAAAAGAAATTAAGATATATAGTAATCTAGAATACAGGCAGGACATAGTAACTTATTAGCTCCCTTTGGAAGACAAAAATATTTAGTAAGCCTTTGAGAGAACACTAAATCCTACTCAAAATGTCAAGCTGACTTAATGAAACATTGTTTCACAGAGTAGTACATATGCTGCAGCATAAGAAGGAAATACACATATCTCTAATATTATGACAGTAATAAGTAAGGTTTAGCCTCTTAGGAGTTGGGGCAGGGGGTCATGTAAGGACAAATATGCAGACTAGAGAAATAGTTTTAATTTTTGGTGTCTTGGTTTTTATTTCACTACGTGCAAGAATCTGCTCTGAAGCCATGGCTCCATGCTTGCCCGTGGAGGACCTGGACGTCAGAGGAGAGAATGGCTTCCTGTGTTTACACATTTGCAGACTACGCACACTTGCATATTGTATGTTTACGGCATGTAGCTAGTGTTTGTTCCCCAAAGTAATAATGTTGAAGTAATGGCTCTCATCACCCCCATGTAACACAGAAACACAAAAACACTTTTGATCATAGAATTTTTTTTCCCTCAGAAGCCAAATTAATAACAGAGCCATTGTTTTACTGTTTCCTCAAGATAGTTCTCAGTGCAAGCCAGTATTCTGTGAATTAGTAGAAACGGTTCAACACCTGCAGGAGGTGAATTCAGAATCTATTTGTCGCTTTTTTATACTAGATCAGGTGCAGGATTGGCAGCGCACAGGCAGTGCACCACTGCTGGCGAGTGCAGTGTCGTTAGCACTAGAAGCTACAGTTTTGGAAACATAAAGCTAAGTTAATATGTATTTGTAGTTTGATTAGCCCACTGAGGTTTCTTTTGTTCAAAGTGCTTATAGGTGTAATGAGTTAAATAAATGTCACGTATATTTGTGAAGAAACCTTTTTGGTCCCTTTTGGGAATGAGAGGCACTCCTTAATCTTTATGAATTACAGGCCCCTGTTTTGCCTTATAGCTTAACTTAATGTAGTGAAATAAAGCAGACAAACCTTGAGTATGTCTTTCATTTGCTTTCATGAGGGCTGAATGGAATAGCATGGCTCAGAGTCAGAAGACTGGCTTGGAGGGAAGAGCGTTAGTAGGAGGGTCACTGGGGTATGCTGCCTCTTCTGTTTCTTTAAACGAACTAAACTGAAAGCCCCTATCGAGTTAGTTCACTGTAACAGAGGTCGGTGATGCTTGGGTTCCGTATAAACGTATTCACAGAACCATTATATAAATGTCATGTTGTTAGGTCCCCATCAGCTTTTACCCCAGGTCCATGCTCCCCAAGACATCTTTTCAGATAACCCAAAATGGCCCACCCCTTATTGGTAGCCCCTCCATCCCCTCCCCCTGTCCTCCTGGACCTCTTCCTTCCCTCCCAGTACTACAGATGAACTGCTGGCGCTCCTGTCTGACGCAGGCCCCACCACCGAGCGCAGCTGGTCTCATCCTCTCCTCTGTTCAAGGATGTCACTTACACAGTTCCCCCTCCGCTCTCCTGCATCTTTCCATCATGGTGCTAGGGTTTCTCTCAGCTTAGAAACTGACCTCACGTTCTTCTTTAGCTGATACCCCAGATCTCTACTCCCTTTACAGCGGAACTCCTTCAAAACCCTTGAGTTTCTTTCCTCCTGTTCTCACCTGAACCCATTCCACCCCAGCACATTACCGGAATTGCTCTCTTTAAGTTCTCCAAGATTCCACACTGTTAAAACACATGGCTGATTTTCAGTCCTTATCTCCTTAATCTTTCAGTAGCATCTGGCAGCTGATCTCTCCCTTCTTAAAAACCTTTCTTGACTTAGTTTCTGGAACAAAAGCCCCTGGTTTTGCTTCTATGTCAGTGACAACTTTTCTTCATAAGGAGTGTGCCAGATCTCATTTTCTTACACTTTTCTCTCTGCTTACTCACCGTGATCTCACTGTTTTCAGACCATCTATTCAATTTACATAGTGGGGTGCCTGGGTGGCTCAGTCAGTTACACGACCGACTCTCAGGTCAGGTCATGATCTCAGGGGCATGAGATCACGCCCAGTGCAGAGCCTGTTTAAGATTTCTTCCTCTACCCCTTCCCGAGTGCACTCTCTGTCTCTCCGAAAAATAAATTCACATACCAACTCTAGAATAGTCTCTGAAAGTTCAAAACCACAGTGGATGTTCTCACCACATCTGCCTTTCCTGCATTCTTCCTTAGCTAAATGGCAACTGTATCCTTTCAGTTGCTCACAACAAAAATCTTGGCATCAACCTTGACTCTTCATGTGCCACCTGCAGTAAGTCAGCAAATCCTATCAGCTCTGTCTTCAAACTGATCACTTCATACCCTCTCCACAATTACTGTCCTGGGCCAAATCACCGTAGACTTACAGACCTACTGCAGTAGCATCCAAACGATCTGGAAACCACCCTTCAATCAGTGTTCAACACAGCAGCCAGAATGAATAAAGCATTTTTCCACTTAGGCTTTTTAGCTTGCTGAAGAGCAAAGCAAATACAACTCCTTACAATGGCTGATGAGATCCTACATGATACGAAACCCACCCAACCACTGCCTCCCTGAGTTCATCTGTTACTTCCCCGTGCTCCATAAATCCCAGCCCCATGGGTCCCTGCTATTCTCGAGTCACCTCAGCAGGCATCTTCTCAGGGCCTTTGCACTAGTTGTCCATCTGCTTAGAAAACTTCTCCCAGATACGTGTATAACTCACACCCTCATCGCAATCAAGCATTTGCCCAAACATTTCTTAGTGAGGCTTTCCCTGACCACCGTATTTAATGGTGTAAAAAGGGCCATCCCCTAAACACATTCCCTGTTCTCCTTGGCTGTGTTTTTTTCTGTAGCACTAAACACCAGCATAACAAACACCTTATATTCTGACACATCACATGAGAACATAAGCTCTAGAGTGCAGGGATTTTATCTTTTTTTTTTTTTTTAAGTTGCTGTATCTGCAGAGGCCAGAACACCTGACAAATTAGGCACGCGATAGTTTTTGAATAAATTAGTATCACCCTTTTCCTTGTTTCCTTGTTGATCTTTTAGCTTTTTTTTTCAAAGATTTTATTTATTTATTTGACAGAGATCAGAGAGAGAGGAGGAAGCAGGCCCCCTGCCGAGCAGAAAGGCCGAAGCGGGGGCTTGGGGCTTGATCCCAGGACCCTTGGATCATGACCTGAGGTGAAGGCAGAGGCTTTAACCCACAGAGCCACCCAGGCACCCCTAGCTTTATTTTTTTTTTTTTAATTTGAGAGAGATAAAGCATAAGTAGGGTGAGGAGCAGAAGAAGCAGACTACCCTCTGAGGGAGGCTGATGTGGGGCTTGATCCTGGGACTCCCTGGCTCTCATGAACTGAGCCAAAGGCACATGCTTAACGAAGCCACCCAGGCACCTTTTTTCTTTCTTTCTTTTTTTAAATACACAGTCTCTTTTTGTCATAAGCCAAATATCCCACTTGCCTTGAGCTTTTTTGTTGCGGTGTTTCCTCTACCTAGAATATGCTTCATTCTTTGTGCACCTTCTCCAGAATTACTTTCCTGCTCTCCCTTCCTCCCATCTAGACATGACCTTGATTCACAGCCCTGTATCTCTTCAGTGCATTTACCCCTTCCTTCTTTGTGGGCCTTTGTATGTGTGTAGCCCAGTTACTGGATTGCAGACTTTCAGAGACAAATTCAGGCCCTTTGTCATCCGTCTGCCCTTTATTCCATTGAAAGAGCAGTCTGGACAAAGAAAAAAACCTCAGAGCTGAGTTGCTTCCTCAGTGGCAATACTTAACTTGTTTACCCTCATTTTTTGGCGATCAGGAACATACATAGTGAAATATATTTCACAGTGTGAGACAAATACACAAGATAATGACTTTAAGTATTAAATGAAAGTAACATTAAATAATACAGAATTAGCCAGTGAAAATACTTTCCTCATGCTTTTTAGCTGTTTCTGTTTAAGCAAGCATCAACACTCATGTTTTTAACATCTAACACTTCTTTTTCAACCTAGACTTCTAGTTCAGAGCCTTCCACAGACAAAAGAGTAGCTACTTACTAAAATACTCTTTCATTTTCACTGTACTTGTTTTTAAAGGGTATATCTGAACATGTGGTATTATTTTCCATTCTATTCCATTCCATTTCCATTCCATTCCATGAGGTCACACAGGAGCTCCACTTCTGCCTGTGGGTATAGGTATCTGGAAGGAGTGTCACGTCCCTCTCAAAAAGAAAAGGTGGATAGATGATAAAATCATACCTTTTACTGCATCTATCAGCTAATGTGGCAGAGCAGCCGAATAGCCTGAATTTCAAGGAGGGACAGAGCCTTCCAAAGAGAGATCAGTCTTGTAGACTGGCTCACCTGTAGCCCAGCGTGAGTGGAAGAAGTGTTGACCATCATATGGCAAGTAAGAGGAAATCAATGTTAAAAAGGCCAAACTTGGACTAACATGACAGTATAAAATCCCTGGGAGCCCAAGACACCAAGGGAGCTGGCATGTACTCACAAGCTTTTCCCAAAACCTCTACCACTTATTCACGGGAAAGACCGCAGGGAGGGGAGGGTGCTGGAGCTCTAAAGAGCATCCTGGGTTTGGAGGTAGGTAGGAGAGATCTGCTGCTACTGTGGGAAAGGCAGGAGCGCTTGCCTCCTCCTGCCCAGGCTCTTCCCTCATAAGGAGCAAAAAAGACCCAAGCCACTCAGGGAGGAACAGAAAAGCTTGTCTTCCCAGGGCACAGGTAAAGACCCATTGGTAAGAATGGTAAGAAAAAAACGACTCTTGGAGGCAGGGGACAAGATTCAGTCCTGAGCCCCTGGATTCCCTACCAACCAATACTATTAAAATTCTACTACTGCGGGAAGGACCGGAAAGACTCCCCCACAAGGCCAGCTCCAAACACGGTCATAGTTTCGATGCCACAGACAGAAGGGGCAAGAATGTGGAGAAAAACCATTCCCGAGGCCTGGCCACAAAGGACCTACTAAAGACTGAGGCTGAACCAAAGCAAGGAACCCCCAACCCATTCCCAACTACCAACCTAGCAAGGAGCTAGTAACAACAGCTGGTGAGGGACAGGCGAGGCTGTAGAGACTTAACCACTGTGGTTCAGATGTGCAGGACAGCTGACAGCTGAGGGTGACATATGAGGGCTTGAGAAAAGTACTTCAGCCCAATCCTAGAGCATAAAATAATGCTAGAGGATATGAAATCGGTAATGCACTGGAGGCAACCACAGCAACAACAAAATGCAAACCCAGCTCAGTTTCTGACTGGATTGATGAAATCCCACACAAATAGCCTGACAGAACAGATCTACCCATTTCCAGGTAATACTCGTCTACCTCAGTGTGTTACATAACGAGTGACTGTCATTCAATAAAAAGTTTGAGTTACACAAGCAAGAAAAAACTCATTTTTCATAGAAAAAACAAAAAGGCCATATACAGATATGACCGGATGTTGGAATCATCAGAGAGGGACTTGAATGGATTAATATGTTGAAAAATCTAGTCAAAAATATGATATGTATGAACATTTCAGCAGAGAGGCAGAAACTATAAGAAAGGGACAAATTGAAATAAAAAAACCACAGGATCAGAGATGAATATCCTCTGTGGTCTCATCGGTAGACTCATCATAGTTGAGGAAATAATCAGGAAACTTAGAGCTATGTCAATAGGAATAACCCAATCTGAGTCCCCCTCAGAAAGAGTGAAACCACACAGTATTCAAAACCTATGGAACGGGGGCGCCTGGGTGGCTCAGTGGGTCAAAGCCTCTGCCTTTGGCTCGGGTCCTGATCCCGGGGTCCTGGGATGGAGCCCCGCATTGGGCTCTCTGCTTGGCGGGCAGCCTGCTTCCCCATCTCTATCTGCCTGCTGCTCTGCCTACTTGCGATCTCTGTCAAATAAATAAAAATTAAACAAAACCCCCCAAAAAACCTATGGAACGATATCTGACATGTATAATTGGATTCCCAAATGGAGAAGAAACTACGCAGAAGAATAAAGAAATGATGTCTAAGAGTTTGCAAAATGAGTGCCTGGCTGGCTCAGTCGGAAGAGCATGCACCTCTTGATTTCGGGGTCATAAGTTTGAGCTTCATGTAGAAGGTGGAGATTACTTAAATGAAAATTTTAAAAACTTAAAAGATTTTGTAAAACATAACAAAAGATAAACCGAAGGGTCACCTGGCTGTCTTGGTCAGTAGAGCACGTGACTCTTGATCTTGGGGTCCTGGGTTCGAGCCCCAGGCTGGACATAAAGTTTACTTAAAAATAAAAAAAAAAGGGGGGTGGCTGGGTGGCTCAGCTGGTTAAGCAACTGACTCTTCACTTCAAATCAGGTCTGGATCTCGGGATTGTGAGACAGAGCCCTGTGTCTGGCTTTGCGCTGGGCATGGAGCTTGCTTAATATTCTCTCTTCCTCTACCCCTACCCCACCCCAACTAGGAAAAAATAAAATAAAAAAAATTTTAAAAAGACAACAAATCATAGATTCAAGCTTAGGTAACTCCAAGAACTTTCTCACATGGGAAAATATATACTTACCATTTGATCAAGTAATTACATTCCTTTGTATTTACAAATGAAAACGTATGTCCGTACAACATATATGTGAATGTTTATAATGGTTTTATTTATACTCATTGAAATTCGGAACAACTCAAATGTCTATCAACTGACATATGGATTTTTTTTTTTAAATCCCCCGATACATTTATATATTAGAATTCTCAGCAATAGAAAGGAACAAATTACTGATATATGTAACAATATGGACTTGTGGTTTCATCATTTATTAGCTACAGGACCATAAGAAGTAAGTTACCCAATTCTAAATTCTAAACTTCAGCTTCCTTTTCTATTAAAAAAAAAAAAAAAAAGGACAACCATACTTGCCTAGAGAGTAGTGGTTGCCAGATAAAATACAGGACATCCAGCTAAACTGGACTTTCAGATAAACGAATCACTTTTTAGAATAAATACGTCCCCAAACATATTTATACTAAAATATGGTTTGTTGTTTATCTGCACTTCAACTTTAACTAGACGTTCTGTGTTTTTGCTTGCTAAAGCTGGCAACCTTACAAAGAAATTGTGATTATTAAGATAGTGTCACAGCCCAGTTCGCCCAGCATTAGGCATAATAAGCGCTCCATGGGAGCTAACGCGGTTTTAGTCCCAACCCCTCTTTCCTTACTTGTTCCCTTATTTTTTCGCTCCATTTTAGAAATAAATCAACTGTACTCGTGGCCCTCCTTCCAACCAGTGACCAACTCCAAGAGAGCACCGGATTGCAACCCCCTAGCACTCCAATTGTTAAGCGAAGACACCCTGGGTGACGTCATGACGCACAAGGGCGCCCAAGACGCATAAATAAGACGTCAACGGGCCGGGAGCCAGCCTCAGGGCCTGACGGGATTGTGGCGGTCCTCTTTCCCAACTAGGAAGCCTCCGCTGCCTCCAGACGCTCTCAAGATGGCGACCTCTCTGGGTTCCAACACCTACAACAGGCAGAACTGGGAGGATGCGGTGAGTATGCCTGCCGGAGGAGGACAGAGAGAGGCGGCGGAGCCGGGCCTCTTTCGGGCAGGCAGGGCCGTCGCGGTGGAGCAGCAGAGGGAATTCCGGGCAGGAGCCAGCGCTGCGGCCTAGCTCGGCCAGAGCGGGAGACTGGAGGGCGGCCCTCCTCCTCCAGGGCTTAGAGGGAGCGCGCTTAGCCAGGGTCCTGGACCAGCCCGCTTCACACCCTTGCCCTCTCCACGCACTTCGCTCTGGTCTTTTCTCCCGCCACCTGCCGGAAGTGCAGACAGCGCCCCCTCCCGCGACCTGGCCCGTGCTAGACCTGGGGTTCCTGCCCCACCGTGTCCCCCACCCTCGCTTCTCGCCTCCCCTCCCCCCGTCGCCGTGAGTGTGGCTGAGATGGTAGGGTCTTCGGAGCCTGGCTCTCAACCAGATTTCCCATTTTCACCAGGACTTCCCCATTCTGTGCCAGACGTGTCTCGGAGAAAATCCGTATATCCGAATGGTGAGTGATCGCGTGTGAAACGGAAGTTATTCAGGTTCTGCCAGTGTTGTGGTGTTCGCACGCTGTCCATGAAATGCTTCTCTTAGCCACGCCAGAGTACTGATGCTCCCTTACTCACCCAAAGCATAGGACGATTTGCAAAGGACTGTCATGCTTGTTCTGTCTTTGGAACTCAGTAGCAGTCCTGAGGTTTAGGAGTGATAACATAACAGCTAATATTTATTGAGCGTTTATTTACTTAGCAGTTAGGTCTGTTAACCCGAGGCAGAGACAGTTATGTCTTTTCAATATGGCAGGTAAGGTGTGGAGCTTGGATTTAAATTCAGATATGTTGACTCCAGGAACCTTAGCAAGGTAGAAGGAGAATCAGGACTAGATAGTAGGTGTCCTGACTCCTAATCACATACCTTTTGGCCACTGCCCCTTGTAGTTTCTTTAGTGTAAGGTAACCCCATCCTTATACATGAGGGTAAAATAATCAGTAATTAACATTTAATGATTAGAATAACACTGTGTTGTGATCGATCTCAGAGATCTTGATTGACTGTATGTATACAGAGTATCTGCACAGCGTGGGTCTATATGAGTTACCCCTGACTAACCTTTATAAAATGGACTGGCCAAAGCTATGTCCTCTGTGATTTGGGGACTGTGGGAACTGTTAGGAATTTTAATTCTTAGGAGAGAACTTGGGAGTCAGAAATGAGCCTAAGAATTGTGTCAGTGGAAAGATACATAATTGCCTTAGATTCTAAGATTCTTAAGAGATTGTGATTCATAGTAGCTGGTTAGAGTACCTCTGCTCTCCCACACCTCCAGTAGGTGGTCCCTCACCACCACCTTTTAGGAGACCAGGCATCTCCAGACACATTTCTTAGGTTGTCTTCAGGGAAGGAGCAGACATCTAATTTTTGTCTTTCTGTAAACTTGCTCTTTTCTATTTTTTCTGTTTCAGACCAAAGAGAAGTATGGGAAGGAATGTAAAGTAAGTATGTCTGTTTAAGAATAATGATTTAATTTTATTTTCCTTTTCTTTCCAACTTGCTGGGCTTCTCCAGTAAAAGCCAGTGCTACATAGACTTTCATATTATCATTTATATACTCATTGACTGTTAACTGTTTTGTGTGAGAGGTAGGAAAGTGAGCCCTTTAATGTAAAGGTTCTTTTTTTTTTTTTTAAGATTTTATTTATTTGACAGAGAGACCACAAGTAGGCAGAGAGAGGGAGGAGGAAGCAGACTCCCCGCTGAGCAGAGAACTTGATGCGGGGCTGATCCCAGGATCCTGGGATCAGAACCTGAGCTGAAGGCAGAGGCTTTAAGCCACTCAGACACCCAGGCTCCCCTAATGTAAAGGTTCTTAACCTGGTATCTGTGGATGGGCTCTGAACTCTCTGAGATGATATACTGAGTGTTGTCTGACAATGCGCATAAGGGTTTTAGCAGAGGAGGAAGGTCATAGCTGTCATAAGATTCTTAAAGGAGTGTATAGCACTCCCCATTGCCCTGCCCAAAAGGATTAATGGTCCTGTTATTAGTAGTGGTTATCTCTGGTGTGGGGAGGACTTTGACTTTTGCATATTTCATTTCTGTACTATGTGAATTTTTTAACTCCTGGGGAAGGGTGTTGTAACTGGTATTTAGACTACATGGTTGCTAGGGTCTCCTTTAAACCATAGAGTCAAGGATCTTTCCTTTCAATCTCCCATTGTTATTAAGTCTCATGGCCTTATTGTCCAGATCAGCACCATTAGCACTCTGGCTCTCATTTTGCTTTTCAGATCTGTGCCAGGCCATTCACAGTGTTTCGCTGGTGCCCCGGGGTCCGCATGCGTTTCAAGAAAACTGAAGTGTGCCAGACCTGCAGTAAATTGAAGAATGTCTGTCAGACCTGCCTCTTGGATCTGGAATATGGTATGTCTGCCCAGTGTAACAGATCTGAAAGCATATAGATGCAGGTGTCCTAGAGGACAAACCGATCTTTTTGTTTTCCATTTCTCACCCCCTCTCTGCTTCTGACCCCACTTTGGAGTGCCCGCTGTGCTCTACTTTTCCTAGAAGAGGAGAGTCATACTAGGCCGTTCTAGAGCCCTTCTAAACAATAGGAGGAATTTAAGGAAAAGTTGGGAATTGATCAGAATTGGCCCAAATCTCTCTCATGTACATCCTTATAGCCAAAGTGAAAGGAAGACATCTTTCCTGTGCTTTGTATTTTCTTTGCCTTGGGCTTCTTTGAAGAGTCAAAGCTCTTTCCCACAATCCTTACCAGAAGCAATGGCTAATTGTGCTTTAGGTTTTTGTCTCAACTGTGTTTTTAGGACTGATAGATTGTGACTGCTTCTATTTTAAGAGTAACTGCTTTTGAGGGTGGGTTGTTTGTTTGTTTTACCTACGGTTGTTTTTTGTTTGTTTGTTTGTTTTACCTACAGGTGACTTTTTGTTCATGGAAAAAATACTTTTTCTTTTTTTTTCTTTCTTTTTTTTTAAAGATTTTATTTATTTATTTGACAGAGAGAGATCACAAGTAGGCAGAGAGGCAGGCAGAGAGAGAGAGAGGAGGAAGCAGGCTCCCCGCTGAGCAGAGAGCCCGATGCGGGACTCGATCCCAGGACCCCGAGATCATGACATGTGTGTGACTATCTAGAGGATCTGTAAGACAGGCTTAAAAGTCACTCACTTTTGGGGCACCTGGGTGGCTCAGTTGGTTAAGCTTCTGCCTTTGCCTCAGGTCATGAACCCAGGGTCTTGGGATTGAGCTTCCATGGAGCTGCTTCTCCCTCTCCCTCTGCCTTCCTCCCCCGCTGCCTGTGCACGGGTGTATGCGCGCACTTTCTCTCTCTGTGAAATAAATAGATAAATCGTAAAAAACAACAACAACAATGTACTTTTTACATTTATTTTAAACACTGTTGTAATAAAAGCTATTGTAAATAGCTATATTGTAAAAAGCTAAGTAATAGCTATATAAGCTATTACTTATTCACTACAGGTCAAGTCTGACCGTAACCAAATGTTACTCATCTAAAATATGTTCTAAAACATTGATTTCAAATTTCATGACAGCTCAGGAATTTGGACATTTTCATAGAATGCTCTGTGGTAGTTTTGGCCTGATAGCAATAAAGATTTTGAATAAAAATAAAGCCTCTGATACCTAGGAAGCTGGAGAGGAGAGTAATGACGTTTTATTCCATGAGCAGTTGAGTATGGATTTGTTTTTAAATGTATCTTGAGGGTTTTTCCTCTTTTCCTTTGTGCTAGGCCTGCCCATCCAGGTCCGTGATGCGGGATTATCTTTTAAGGATGACATGCCAAAGTCAGATGTTAACAAAGAGTACTACACACAGAATATGGAGAGAGAAGTATGCTGCCACTTTCTTGATGTAAATTTATATTTGGTAGAATTCTAGTGGTTTGACACAGTCTATACAATTTATCTTTTGAACTTGTCATCCCTCTATAGATTTCTAACTCTGATGGAACGCGGCCAGTTGGCATGTTGGGGAAAGCCACCTCCACCAGTGATATGTTGCTCAAGCTGGCCCGGACCACACCCTACTACAAGAGGAATCGACCCCACATTTGCTCCTTCTGGGTAAAAGGAGAATGTAAAAGAGGAGAGGAGTGCCCATACAGGCAAGAGCTGAACTGCACTTTCATTATTGGCTTGCAGATACTTAGTCATTTAAGAAATGACTATTTCTGATTTAAAATCTATAGGTTTATATAACTAGTATGATAAATGTCACATCTTAGGGCTATTACATTTAGAAGAGCTTGTTGAAATTACTGTTTTTATTTGTAATGGGACTTCTACTCATAACCAGGCCTTGGGAAGCTAAGTTGTTATGCCATATGTTCACTCTAAAAGTTTCTACCTGAGAGCTAAGTCATCACTGTCATGGGGTACGTGTGTAGTTGATATCCAGTGAAGGCCAGGCCTCTCAAAGATATGTGAGTATGTTTCAGTCAAGCCTGCCAAGCATCTGGCCTAGGAGTTCTTGATTTGGGGTTGGTTCACCTTATACCCATGAAAATAATTATCTGTGCTTTTTTCTGGGCCTGGTCCATAGCTTGAATGAGACTGTCAGTGGTATGCAAGACCTCAGGTACATTAACAACCACTGACCTAGAGAAGGGTAACCATATTTTAGTTACTTTTTGTTTTGAAGTGGATTGTGCCAATTTCTTAATTAACTCTGTTAACTTAGATGGCCATTTAAATGGCTTTTAGGAGGCTGGCAAATCTTTGTGTAATACAGTAATTCCTTTGGTATTAGCTCTGTCGTGGTAATTATGTTTTGGGATGACTGTAGTTTCTAGTTCAAAAGACATTTCTGGGTATGTGTATGTAGCTACTATTGGGTGATACCTGTAAATTCTTTTCCTTTGTTTCACCTTAATGCATTGTTCTTTACTGAACCATAGACATGAGAAGCCAACAGATCCAGATGATCCCCTTGCTGATCAGAACATTAAAGACCGATATTATGGAATCAATGATCCTGTGGCAGATAAGCTTCTAAAGAGGGCTTCAACAATGCCTCGCCTGGACCCACCAGAGGACAAGACTATCACCACGTTATATGTTGGTGGCCTGGGCGATACCATTACTGAGACTGATCTAAGGTTTGTAGATAAAATTTCATGAGCTCTTTCTGCTTTTAACTGCCCTGGAATACTTTTTTGGCAAAAACACAGGCAAGCATGATAATTTGGTACGAAGTACATTTTTCTTTAGCCACTCTATAGTTAGTATCATGCTGACTAGAATCTTTATAAAATTATCCTTTCTGATGTCAGAGTAGGAATGTTCATCAGCTAACAGTGCTTACTTGATCCTTGATCCTTGCATATAGTAATGATTACATGAGATTCTTTTTTTTTTTTTTTTTTGAGAGCCTGTGAGCGGTAACCAGGGGAATGAGGAGCAGAGAGGGAGAGAGAGAGAGAAACTTAAGCAGGCTCCACATGCAGCATGTCGCTGACATAGGGCTTGATCTTACAACCTAGAGATCACGACTTGATCCTAAATTAAGAGTCGGATACTTAACTGACTGAGCCACCCAGATGCCCCTACATGATATTCTGTTTGACCTAATAGCCAGTTAGAATTTCTAAACTACAGCACGTATCCAAGTGTGATTAATTATGTCAAGGAGGGAGAACTTGGCAATTACAAAACTTGTACGGTTTAAATTGTTAACTTTTTAGAGAGATTTGTATTTGATGTATTTGTATTATCCTTGGCTTGTATTTTGATTGGCTGGATGGGACTTCTGGATAGATAGTGATGGAAATTGCCTCTTGCAAAGAGATAAATGAGGAAGAATCTCCTATAAGTGTGTAACACGCCCTCTGTGGCCTTCTCCATTAAACCTGGTCTGTGTGAGCTAGGCCATCCCTGCAGTGGCAGACATTTCCCTGCTCCTCCTCCCTGTTGTTTCATTGTCATCATCATTGTCACTGTCGTTATTTTACAACCTTAATATAACTTTTAAATGTTCCTGGTTCATGAGCCATGGGGGCTGTAGTTTGCCAGACCCTTACGTCGGGTTTAGGTCCCTAAGGAACCCACTGGGGCCCTTTTTCCTCCAGGCAAAAAAACCTCTGAGATATTAGTAAACCATGTCTTACTCATTTTTTTTTTTTAAAACTCTCAGTGAGTAGCACCCACAGTAGGGTAGGGTACTGGGGGGACTGCCTGCAGGTGGTTAGACAGATAACCATGGGGCCACCTGCCTCGTGAGTCAGCGGAAGAGTGAATAATCCATCACAACCACCTGGGAGTACATCCATTAACTCTCCTGTTTCTCTGCCTGTGTCCCTTCAGAAATCACTTCTACCAGTTTGGGGAAATCCGGACGATCACTGTCGTGCAGAGACAGCAGTGTGCGTTCATCCAGTTTGCCACGAGGCAGGCTGCAGAGGTGGCTGCAGAGAAGTCCTTTAATAAGTTGATTGTCAATGGCCGCAGACTCAACGTGAAATGGGGAAGGTGAGAGTTAGACTCCTTTAAAGTATCTTTGTTGAGATTTTCAAGAAAGCGTTCCATTATCTGGAGACTAGTATGTTTCTGGTGAATAGATTTAAGTCAGTAGGACTGTTAAAAAGAATTTTTCATTTCCTAACACCTCAATCTTGCGACATTGGGAAAGTCCTGCTTTGGAAATTCATTCAGGGTTTTGATGTAGTAATCTACTCTTTTGAAGGTTCATGTTTTTTATGACCAGCTATTACAGGTCTAATGTGATGCCAGGATATGAAAAGTGGATTTGAGGGTTTACAGATGCATTAGACCTAGAGTCGGCCCTCCAGAGGCCAGTTGTCCAGTGGAGAAGAAAAGCTAACTCCAGTTTGAAAGTGATGATTGTGAAAGAGAGACTCTGGTGAAAGGCCCTGGAGGTTCAGAGGGAGGACAGGTTTCTGACTTTGAAGCAGAAAGGGGATCTCGAAGAGCAGCAGCACTCCCAGACCAAGTGCTTCCGGTGTGCTAAGTCAGCACTGTGCCAAGCACACAGAGGTCGCCTCTTCTCATCCATACGTTCCCTGCAGATTTTGAGTCCAGGTCTTTCTGGCATTAAAACAGTTGCTTTTACCACTCTGCACTGTGGCCTTTATGGGGAAGGAGTGTTTGCCGAAGAGGAGGCAAGGATGAAGGATCTCTGCTTGACCAAGAAACCTGAGAAGCAGAGGTATGAGAGAAGGTGGGACCTAGTGCTGACATTGTGTGTCTTCCAGGTCCCAAGCAGCCAGAGGAAAAGAAAAAGAGAAGGATGGAACCACAGACTCTGGAATCAAGCTTGAGCCTGTTCCAGGACTGCCAGGAGGTGAGTGCAGACTTTGTGCCCACCCCATGGCTTGCTCACGTCAGGTGCTCACACTGCCCTGACGTTCCTCAGTGCGAGGAGAGGCCTGCGGGCTGGTTTCTGGCTCCTGCAGCAGCCCTTTTCTCCCAGCAGCAGCCCAGGATTTTACAGGAGTGGGAAATGATGTTGCACAATCATCTTCTCTCTGACTGTTGCCTCTTTTCTGTTCTGCAGCTCTTCCTCCTCCTCCTGCAGCAGAAGAAGAAGCTTCTGCCAACTACTTCAACCTCCCCCCCAGTGGACCTCCAGCTGTAGTGAACATCGCACTGCCCCCGCCTCCTGGTATTGCCCCACCCCCTCCCCCAGGTAATGTCCATAGTCCTTGTCAGTAAGTAGGTCTAACTTAGCCTAGGAAAATCCTTGTGAGAGTCTGTCTTCACACCTCACTATCATGTCTAAATTCTTTGAGTTTGCCCCATAGAAATCTGCAAGTAAACCTGATTTGTTAGGGTCCCTGATCTTTGATTTCTTTTTTCCTGGCCTGCCAACGAGGGGAAAGTTGCCAGTGTTCTAAAGATCTCAGTGTATGTATATCAGAGTGGGAGTTACTAGATTACACTGATCTATCATCAGTGTGTCCCCTGTTTTAAACTAAATCCTAACTGATGTCCTAGCGTGCCATTGCCTAGAGTGGATGTATGTGTCATTGTATAAAGCATTCATTACGTGTCTCTAAGATAGAGAGCTTGTGCCAGGATGTAAATTCAGTAAGTCTTTACAAAAAATGTGTCAGATGAACTAAACAGTGTCCTTGGTCTTGTAATTAAGTTAAATTTTAGATCGTTACATATGGCTTTATCTTTAGCGGGTGGGGAGGGGACAGTAATAAATGGTTCCAGTATCGCGCTGCTCTAGAAGCTGCCAGTGACCATGTGAAGAGTGTAAGTAAATCATAAGTGCCTGGTTCTCCTGTGGCAGAGTCGCCATCCTCTTTAATGAAGTCCTGCTTTCTGAACACCCTCCATTTGAGGATAAAGCATTGTTGGTGGTGGTGACAGGGTCTTGCCTCCACCTGATTTCTTCCTCCTCTCCCAAATCCTGATTGGATCCTGTCCAGTAGGGGTGGCATGTTCGATAGATACCAAAGGTTCAGATGACATATTAGCAGATAACTTGAGTCCTGTGGAGTTTTCTTTTGACCTGGTGTGAAGGGACAGGTTTTCTAAAACCAGGGAGGTATTACAGGTATACATACGTTCCTAAGCAGTTCTGTGACTGACATGTTCTGAAGCCCTTTGTCAGTATGGTTTCTGTGTAGGTGGTTTTGACCTTAGAAAGATTCAGAGGTTTGAAAGGTTGTTAAGGAAACTGCAAGCCTAACAAATTTGTCCTCTCCCATCTGCAGGTTTTGGGCCACACATGTTCCACCCAATGGGACCACCCCCTCCTTTCATGAGGGCTCCAGGACCAATCCACTATCCTTCTCAGGACCCTCAGAGGATGGGAGCTCATGCCGGGAAACACAGCAGTCCCTAGCACATTATCACCACTCCGGGGCTTTATAGAAGAAAGGGCGCTGAAAAAATCCCAGTACATGAATCTTGGAATAAATCTATTTTTCCTTCCTTTGTAGTTTCCATGGTAGCTGAATGTGTTCAGATGTGGGCAGTCAGAGAACGACAGCCATGCTTCCCTACACGTATTCCAAGGATTGATGGACCTCAAATAAGCTGCCATTAACACATCTGGTTACTGCTATAACATTACTAATCAAACTTACTTCTATGGCAAACAAGCAACTGGGTGAATTGGAATGTCTAACGGAGTTACCATCCCAATTAGATGTTCATTTTGTATCTTCTTTGGGGGGAGAAAAATTGACCTGCAGTAAAATCTTTTTGACCATTTTTATGTCCATTGGGTATTTTTCCTTTTTATCATCTGCAAAAAGATTACTATTACTAATCATTGTAGTGGCATGAGTGTGATTTAACACTTCAGAAGTCAACATGAAAGAGACAAGTAGAAACCAGCACCCAGCACAGCCCAGATCTTTTCTTACCTCTCCTTTCCTCATTTATTACTAAAGGAATCTGGCGGATAGTTTTACCTCTGTGCGCTACCAAAACAAGACAAAAACAAAAATTGCTTTTTATTCCCGTCAATTGGATGGAAACACAAATGTGGAGCTGTGTATCATTGAAGAAATCTGGTGTCTGGGATGAAATTGAAAGAGCTTCCTGTAAAACACGTGAACAAACTGTGAGCCAAAAGGCGCCTGTGCGTGTTGGAAGACCTGTGACCTGCAGCTGGGACTCACCTCTAGCCTTCACCTTCGTGTGTCTTCAGCGTCTCGTCCTCAGCCCCTGCTTCTGGCCAGGGGACTCTGTTTGGTCTTAGAATGTTTGGATATAACTGAATTGTAGATGGTAAAAATAATTGGATGTTGTGTTGTGTTTTTTTTGTTTTTAAAAAATTAAAACGGGTCAATTTTCCAAACGTTGTCATAGGCTTATTTCTAGATTTTTGTTTTCCTTATCCTTTGGTAGCTCACCTTGAGGTCAGTAGAAGAAAACCGGTAAATTTTTGGCTTGAGACTGTTTTGATTTTTATTCCTATATCCATTTTATGATGGGAAAAAGGCCCTGGCCTTTTTAGTAAGTACTTACGGGTATGAGGTTAAAGTAAGATAATGCATAGAGGGCACTCAGCACAGAACCTGCCATGTGGTGGTAGCTTTAAAAAGTCATTGCCATATTATACAAGTCATTTTAAAGGGAAACAAAAGTTATCTGAAATTCCATTTTTCTGGAAGTCAATTGCATGTCGTTTACCTAAAATAGATACTTAATGGGATGGACATAACCCATACAATACCCATTTTTAGGTTCTCTGGAGAATTTTTTTTTTCCTCTAGAGGGATTCATCTTGGCTTTTTTGTTGTTGTTGTTTTTTATTGTTTTTTTTTTTAAGTTTAAAAATCTGGAAGGACTTAGAAAATTTGATTTACTTTCTAGTAATACTGATTGTGAATCAATGAGGGTACTTCCAACTATTTTGACACCATTTTGGATGGGGTTGGGTTTGTTTTTGTTTTTGTTTTTAGTCTACTTTCTAACATGTAAAAGATTTTAAGCCAACTTGTGAATAAGATGTGGATTACATATAGTGTTTTAATAATTGCCAAGTTTATTTATATCTGTACATATATACACATATATATGACTCCGAATTGTATATTCTTGACTTTTTGAGAAAGAGGAGGTTCTAAATTTTGTGCAATGTCTGGCTATGGATAGATATTTTTTGAAAAGCATAATATGCCAGCATAAATTGAAGTATAGAAATGATGCTCAATCTTCCTTGAGTAAATCAGAATTAAGAGCAATTAGATTTTGACAAAAACTCTTAGGTACTGAACCAACTCCATTTCCTTTTCCTCTAGGGCACACAGCTTGGGGCACACTTGGTGAAAAGTAACCTTTGCCATTCCCAGAACAGGTCTGTAAAAACATCTTACACTTAATCCTATGAGCTCTTTCCCTGTCTGACTAGACACACCGGAGTGTGCTGAAGATGGGAGAGTCACAATGGAAGGAGCCTGGGTTCTCTATCACTGCCTTGAGAGAGAACATTGGGATGGGAGGAATTTTTGTTACAGTGAGCTGTCGAGACCTGGGGATTTATCTGTTACAGCAGCTAGTGTTAACTCTAGTAACAGAAACGTAGTTGACTCTCAACACACAAAAAGAAAAACCCCATTTTTGTTTACAGCAGGTAATGGTTTCAACAGACTCTGGAGCCAGATTATTGTGTTCAGATTCTCACTTGAGCATCTCCCAGCTGTGTGCCCTGGGGCACAGTACTTAACCTCTGCCTACTAGTCATAATGCTTCAGCCTCTAACCCTTCTCACTGCCTGTAGTATTTTGAGGTCCTCCCCTCCTGGAGAAGGCTCAAAAGGTACAGCATCATGACAGCTGAACTAAGGCAACTCATAGGGCAAAGAGTGATGTGACAGATGTTTTAGAAGCCAAGTCAGTGACCCACTGTATTGTCACCTGAAATAAATGGAAGGGAAAGAGGGGTCTAGGACGACCACCCCCCTGGCCCACCAGTTCTCTGGTTTGCTCACATGGGTGGAAGTTCCCTGACAGAATGTTGGATAGGGTGGAGAGTGAGATTGGAAAGTAGGGATAGGAAAATGAGTCCAATGTGGGGTTTGGTAAGTTTAAGTCACCCCTGAGACCGGTGGCAATTCCCTGCCCAAGAGGAATTGGAGCTTAAGAAAGATCTAGATTTGGGAGTTGGTGATGAAGTAGCATTTGAAGCTCTGGGTGTGGAGTGATATCCTGCAGGATAGGGATCTAGAACATTAGTTCTTAAACGTTAGTAGGTTAGGTCCTTCCATGGGTCTAAGTAAGTGGGTGAGGCAAAGACCACCCTCTGAGAAACACTGATATAGGACAAAACAGCTTTAGAAAAAGTTACCCTCCATAGAGATCCTCTAGTCTTTGAATTCTTTGAACATTTTATTATGAAAATTTTCGAACATACAGGAAGGTTGAATGAATTTTAATGGGAGCAATCCTATATCTACTCACTAGATCCACAATTAACATTTGGCCATATTTGCTTCACCACAGATCTGTATTCCTTTATGCACCCCTCAATCTATTTTTTTGCATTTCAGAGTAAATTGAAGACAGCAGTATACTTCACCTGAAGCACTTAAGCATTTATATAATTAACCAGAGTTCAATATTTGTAGATTTTCTAGGTAAAATTTACATATATTGAAATGCACAGATCCTGAATATGTTATTCAGGAATTTTAACATTGTATCCATCTATGTGACCCAAATCCCTGGCAAGATGTTGAATGTCACCATCATTCCAGAAAAATTTCCCCTGTTCTCCCCAGTCAACACCTACCCCTCAGCAATCTCCAATACCATCTAGTCGCATTAACATCAGACAAGGGGACTTCCTGGCAAAAAGTATTATTTTGATAAAGAGGATCCTTACATAATGATAAACCCATAGTCATAGTGTTTCCACATCTGATTGAAATCTTATGGTATTTGTCTTTCTCTGATACACTGATTGATTTCTAAATGTCGAAACAACGTTGCAGTTCTGGGATAAGCCTAACTTAGTCATAATTTAATTTTCTTAAATTTTTTAATTTTATTTTTTCCACTCTTATTGAGATGTAAATGACACATAACATTGTATCAGCTTACGGTGTACCATGTAATTTGATACTTGTACATATAGCAAAATAATTACCAAAATAGGTCTAGTTCCCATCCATCACCTCACATAGTTACATTTTTTCTTGTATTGAGAACTTTTAAGATCTATTCTCTTAACAACTTTCAAATATGCCCTATGGTATTATTAACTACAGTCACCACGCTGTACATTACATCCCTAGAACTTACTTGTCTTACAACAAGAAATTTGTGCCTTTTGACTACCTTCACCTTCATCTGAAGCCCTATGACTGTCACAATGTATTTTATATATGTATTTATATATCATATATCTCTATATTTATGAATTACATATATAGATATATATTACACATATATGTTAATATATGAATATATAAGCACATATATATGTAATATATAAATATATACAATTATGTATATATAATATACATATGCATACATATATATCACTTGATTTTTCTGTGTTTATGTTCGTGAGAAATTCTGATCTTGAATTTTCTGTAATGTCTTTGTCAGGTTCCTTCTGGCTTTATCAAATACCTTTGGAAATGTTACCTCTTCCTCTATATTCTGAAAGAGTTTATGTAACATTGCTATTATTTTTTCCTTAAATATTTGATGCAATTCACCTGTGAAGCCCTCTGGCCCTGGAGATTTCTTTGTGGGGATATTTTTTTTTTAGTTTTAAAAATTTATTTTGGAATAACTTGAGATTCACAGAAAAGTTGCAAAGGTGTGCAGAGAGTTGTTACTGTTCACCCAGCTTCCCCAGATGTGAACGACTAACATAGCCATAGTATTTTTGTCAACATTAGGAAGTTAACATTCATATAATACTATTAATTAAATAGTCTTTATTTGAATTTCACCATTTTCCCCCCTCTAATATCCAGAATATTTTCTGTTCCAGAATCCAACGTAGTCTACCACATTACCCAAGAGTACTGGTAAGCTATTTTATAGATTGTCTCTCAGCTTGGATTTATCTGATGTTTTCTCATGATTAGTGTGGGATTATGGATTTGAGGGATAATATCTCAAGGGGAAGTGCCCTTCTTACCATGTTATATCAGGGATTTCAATAGCATCGGTGATGTTAACTTGATCACTGGGTTAAGGTGATGTCTTCCGGCTTTCTCCTTCATAAATTTACCGTTTTTCCTTTCCTATGTTCTATTTTTTTAAAGCAAGTTGGTAAGGCCAATCTATAATCAGTAGGATGGGAATTACATTTCCTCTTCTGAAGAGGAAGTTTCTACATACATTATTTGGAAGTCTTTTGTGAGGAAGAAAGAAGGTTTGTCTCTTCTCCCCTGTTTGTTTATTTATTCAATAATTTATTTATATCACTGTGAATTCATGGATATTTACTTTATTCTTTGAGTTATAATCTTTTATTCTGTGGATTGTCTTTTCACTGTCTTGATCTTACACTGTTGGTAGGAAGGCAAGCTGGTACAGCCACTGTGGAAAAGCAGTATGGCCATTCCTCAAGACTTTAAAAATAGAGCTACCCTATGACCCAGCAACTGCACTACTGGGTATTTACCCCAAAGCTACAAACAGTGAAAAGAAGGGGCACCTGCACCCCAATGTTCATAGCAGCAATGTCCACAATAGCCAAACTGTGGAAGGAGCCAAGATGCCCTTCAACAGATGAATGGATAAAGAAGATGTGATTCATATATACAATGGAGTATTATTCAGCCATCAGAAAGGATGAATACCCACCATTTACATCGATATGGATGGAACTTGAGGGGATTATGCTGAGTGAAATAAGTTAAGCAGAGAAAGACCATTATTGTATGGTTTCACTCATATGTGGAACATAAGGAATAGCGTGGAGGACCACAGGGGAAGGAGGGAAAACTGAAGGGGAAGAAATGAGAGAGGGACACAAACCATGAGACTCTGGACTCCAGGGAACAAACAGGGTTTCAGAGAGGACAGGGGTGGGAGGAGGGGTAACAGGGTGATGGGTATTAAGGAGGACATGTGTGGTGGGGAGCACTGGGTGTTATACGCAACTTGAGAATTGTTGAACACTACATCAAAAACTAATGATGTTGGCTAGTTGAACATTAAAAAAAAAAAGGATCCTTTGATGCACAAAAGTTTTAAATTTTGTATGTTCATTTTATGAAGTGTTTCATAGTAGTTGAAAATAATGAATATTCTCCAATTTGGTGGTGCGGATTCCGTATTTTCATCTTATTGTACAAATTTCCTATATCCTTACTCTGTCTGATCAATAATTGAAAGAACTGTGTTAAATCTTCCGCTATGACTATGGGCTTTTCATTATGTAAGGATCTTCTTTATTACAATAAAGTCCCCTTGGAAGGAAGTCCCTTTGCCAGGAAGTACCCTTGTCTGATGTTTTTTTTTTTTTAATTTTTAATTTTTTATAAACATATATTTTTATCCCCAGGGGTACAGGTCTGTGAATCACCAGGTTTACACACTTCACAGCACTCACCAAAGCACATATCCTCCCCAATGTCCATAATCCCACCCCCTTCTCCCAACCCCCCTCCCCCCAGCAACCCTCAGTTTGTTTTGTGAGATTAAGAGTCACTTATGGTTTGTCTCCCTCCCAATCCCATCTTGTTTCATTTATTCTTCTCCTACCCACTTAAGCCCCCATGTTGCATCACCACTTCCTCATATCAGGGAGATCATATGATAGTTGTCTTTCTCTGCTTGACTTATTTCGCTAAGCATGATACACTCTAGTTCCATCCATGTTGTCGCAAATGGCAAGATTTCATTTCTTTTGATGGCTGCATAGTATTCCATTGTGTATATATACCACATCTTCTTGATCCATTCATCTGTTGATGGACATCTAGGTTCTTTCCATAGTTTGGCTATTGTGGACATTGCTGCTATAAACATTCGGGTGCATGTGCCCCTTTGGATCACTACGTTTGTATCTTTAGGGTAAATACCCAGTAGTGCAATTGCTGGGTCATAGGGCAGTTCTATTTTCAACATTTTGAGGAACCTCCAAGCTGTTTTCCAGAGTGGTTGCACCAGCTTGCATTCCCACCAACAGTGTAGGAGGGTTCCCCTTTCTTTGCATCCTCGCCAGCATCTGTCATTTCCTGACTTGTTGATTTTAGCCATTCTGACTGGTGTGAGGTGATATCTCATTGTGGCTTTGATTTGTATTTCCCTGATGCCGAGTGATATGGAGCACTTTTTCATGTGTCTGTTGGCCATCTGGATGTCTTCTTTGCAGAAATGTCTGATGTTAATGCGACTAGATCGTATTTCTTCGGGACAACATCTAACTCTTTTTATCTTTTTCCATTTCTTTAGTTTACCTCGATGTCGTATTTTTAGGAGTGCTATTTGTGAAAAGCATAGAGCTGGAATTACTTTTTATCCAAATTGGAGAGTCTTTAAATTGCTGAGTTGTATACATTTACATTTTTTATGATAACTGAGATATTTAAATGTACTTATACTTTAATTTGTGTCCCTTTAATTGCTTCTTGTTCCATCATTCCTGCTGTCTATAGAATTGATCTCTGTGCTCACCATTGCTTCTTAGATTCTACACTTTTTTTCTGGATCCTTCCTAAAGCATGTTCTTTTGTTCTTTCAGGAGTTCGTGGAAAATTCTCACACTATTTATTTGTCTGAAAATGAATTTATTTTGCTCTCACCTCTTGAAGATATTTTGAAGATATTTTTCTATTATTGCTGTCATTTGAAATGTCATTCTTTTGTAGGTGATCTAGCTTCTTCATCTGGGTAATTTGTAGGTAATTTCAACGTTCTTGAAATTTCTCTGTGACTTTGGAGTTCTGCAATTTCAATACAGTGGGTTTTTTTTTTTTTTTAAGATTGTATTTGAGAGAAAGAGAAAGAGAACATGAGGACTAACACAAGTGGGGAAGTGGGAGAGGGAGAGGGAGAAGCAGACTCCCCACTGATCAGGGAGCCCTTGGGGTTTGATCCCAGGCCCCTGAGATTAGGACCCGAGCTGAAGGCAGAGGCGCATCTGCTCAATGAACTGAGTCATCCAGGCGTTCCTCAAAAAAGTGGTTCTTAAGTGTGGATTTAATATCCCTTTTCATGACAAGGTGAGGATGGTGTGAATTTGTGCCTTTTACCAAATCTGGAGAAAACGCAGTCATCCTAAAGCATCTTCTGGAATTCCTGTCAGTACTGTCAGACGCTTTCATTTTATTCTCCACGTCTTTTGGTTTCTCTCTCATACTCTTAGTTTCCTCACCTCTCCGTGAAACACTGTGGGCACTTCTAGTTCACTAATTCTCTTATCAGATACATCTGATCTATTACTGATTTGTCCATTCACTTTTTAAAAGGTGGGATTGTTTTGGTAAAATATAACACATGTATAGAATAAGCGCATAAAATACAGACGCACAACTAAATTTAATACTCTAGAGTGAACACCCATGTAACTATCACCCGAATCCAGCAACAGAAATTGTCCAGCTTTCCCCAGGAACACTTTATCCCTTCACAGTCACCCCCCTTTCTTTCCTCCCAAAGTTAACCCCATCCTGACTTTTATGTGAACACTTCCCTGCAACACACACATACGTGTTTGTATCCACCTTCCCGTGTGTGCCAACTTGTGCCTGCACTGTGCCCGCGCTGTTACACGAAACCCAGCTCCCCTCCACTCGTCGCTGCCGTAGTGTGCGTCCGCATTCTCAACATCCTTACTGGTTCAGTCCTTTACACTTCCGTATCACCATACAACTTCATTTAGGTAAGGCACAGATTAGGCAAAAGCATAGAATTTTATATGAACAGGCAAAGAACAGGATTTTATATGAAGGGCTCGCTAGGCCCACAGATTACATGAAAGGTTAATGCTCGGCTTTTTCAGGACCCATGTTTCACTTGTTGTTGAATAAAGATGCGAAATACAGAATGGTACAAAAGGTATGCTCTCATTGAACAAAGAAGTAGTTTTGCACCTCTGCACCTTTACGCACTACATATTTAATCGAGGCTTCTTAGAAGTCTAGAAGCTCTAAACTGTCACCCTTGGTTACCTCCAGTATATGGAGACAAGGTTGCATGCAGAAGGCTGGGAAAGTCTATGAACACAGGAGAAGCTATGTGGTCCAATCCTTCCACGTTTTACTTATTTGTTTATTTAGATAATAAGCATTCCCTTTTTTTTTTTTTTTTCCTTTAAGCAACTTCAGCAAAAGTCACATCATCAGAAGAAATAATGTGGATTTGCTTTCAGGTGCAGCAGGCTCTCCTATCCTGTAGCTGGTGGTGGCCATCACTGTCCAGAACACAGCATAGCCAGTCCAAGGGGGTCCAGATCCTCTCTTCTATGGGTCAGACCCTTTCACAGTTGGTTTTCAGCTCATGCGGATTTGGCTTTCAACAGTACCCCCGCCCCCAATTCAAGACAACACATCAATGGCAGGCAAGTCTAATAGGCTGCTGGGCCCTGGAGATGGAGTGGGGTGCAGTGAAAGTCCAGAACCAAAGGAAAATGTAACCACTACCCCAGGCATTGTAGAACTAGCTGGATTCTCACCACCTCATCTCCCCAAGAGAGGGAGCCAGGGAGAAAGCAGAGGGAGGTAATTCCACGTCCACGTCCACTGGGAGCCCAACAGTAATTAGAGGCTTTCCTTCTGGCTTAAGCTTTGCTGACCCCACTGACATCTTGCAGCCAGCTTTTAAGAACAGGAACATATTTCCCAGGCAAGAGCAGGAGCTGCATGAAACCTAATAACGACTGACGGCTTCTTAGGTATGCGTCCATCATTGTGCTCACCACTGCCCTATCCAGAGGCTTCTGGCCTTGTCCTCATCTTACAGGTAGAGGGATGGACACCTCCCAATGAGAAATGACTTGCTCAAGCTCACATGACTAGCAGGAGAAGTTAGAGCCCACCCCATCCAGCCTAACTTCCCAACCTGCACTTTTCACTTCAAAGCCCCGAGGCAAGACACTGTGCTTAGATGGTTCCATAGTGAGTGGACATTGGCCTGGCCACCCAGTGTGGCGAAAAGGGACAGCCACTGGAACTAGACATTCCCATGTTGTCTCTGGCCCTGAACAAGCCATTTCTTTCGAGCCCAGATATGCACGTCCTGTAAAATGGGACAATAACTTTCCCTCAGGGTTGAACTGGAAATAAGAAATAGGATATGTGGGACCCTACTACCAGCCCAAGCACTGAGGCACCCAGTAAAAAGCAGCCACCACTGCCAGCATTGTTCTTGTCCTCTTCGTCATCAGCTGAACGAAGAGGCATTCCTTTCTCTCCTTTCCTAGTAACTGGATCTAGTCCTGAACTAGCCCCGGCAGAGACCAGGATGAGATTTGCCCTGAGGCTTGCACAAGATGGTGAGTGGAAGAGGAAAAGAAAGAAGGGGGCCTTACATGTACCCCACATTGCAGCTGACCGATAAGGTGCCCAGAGGGATGAGGGGTGCCCCTTCTTTCCATCCCCACGGCCATCACCCAAATCTAGACCTTGTTTCCTGCAGACTTCCTGGACTCTGGTCTTAGTCCTGCCCAATCTTGCCACATAGCAAGACCCATCACTCCCCAGCTTAAAACCTGCCCCCATCTCCTTAGTAAAGAAACCCCAAAGCTGGCCCTCACTGACCCTCTAACACAGCCCCTCCTTTCTCCAGAACATAACCTCCTCCTCCTGGGCGCAATTCCACACTTTGCACATGCTAGTCCACTGGGCAGGAATGCCCTCCCCATGACCCCCTTTGCCCTCGGTGGCTCTCACTCCTCCTCTGGGGTCCTACTCAAAGTCTCTGAGAAGGTTCCAGGAATCCTATCCCATCCCCAGGGGGCACATCCCCCTGACCATGGCACTTTCTTCCTCTGTCGGCAGCGTGCTGTCAGGAAACGAACACGAACTACTGCTTACGAATCTGCCTTCCTGACTGCCCTCTCTCCTCTAGGTCAGGCCCAGGCATACTCACCACACACTCCCCTGGGCTGGCAGGGTGTCCAGCACACAGTAGGTACTTAGCAAATGTTTAGACATGCATCTCAATGCAAGGGAATCTTTCTGATTATCAGAGTTCTGCATAGGTTAACCAGCCACTAGCAAGCTGCCTGTCGGGGGAGTATAAGCTGGTGTCCATGGCAGGAAGGAAGGGAGGCGTGGATGTGAATTCACTGGTGGCTCGGATGCCGAAAGACACAGACCATGAACAAGTTTCACTGGAATCATCTGGGAGTGTGGTTACTAATAGAAACTCCCCAGCTCAGGAGATTAGAATGCTGCAAGTCTAGGGCAGGCCAGAAATCTGTATGCAAACCATCATCTCCAGGAAATTCTGAAACACACCCCATCTGGGGACTACTAAACTTTGTGGCCGTGGAGGCCATTTGTAATAAGGCTTTGTGTGTGAAGAGCCCCTTCATAAACTGGGAAGTGCCATCCAGAAGTCTTGACTCCAAGATGTTACCCAAACACCAAGACAGGGGAATTGAATTTTCGGGCTGGGGCTACAGCTCCTCGGACTCAGGGAGGCTGCGGACCCAGCCCTGGGCCACTCTGTTGAAGCTGGGTCTGAGGCGAAGGAGTTCCAAGCCACTGATGAGCTCCGGGGCAAAGGGGGTGCCTGCTCTGGGAATAGTCTCCCCCACCAGGGGTCCTCCAAAGGGCACCGGGGTCCTGGGGAGAGAAAAGCAGCAGGGGAAGTAGGCTGTGTGGGAGAGCACTGGAGAGCAGACTGCTGACATGCAGGTCACCATGTGGGGGCCCCTCCCTACCTCCCTCTAGGCCTCAGTTTCCCACCTATATACAGCAAGGCTTTGTATTATCTTTAACAGGTTTCTGCAGCTCTGCCCGTTCCTTAGCCTGTCTCTAGTGGGGATGGCTTGATGCTTGGGAATAGGCATGAAATTTTCAAAGATAGAATTGGCTAGTCCCAGGAAAAACTCTAGTTTCCCCTTAAGTAAGTTCTAGAAGGCAGTAGAGCTGGAATGGGGTTTTTCCTTCCTCCGCTCATCTCCCCTCAGGACAATATATACCCAGGCCAGAGAGGGAAGAGAGGGTTAGAAAGAGCACTAAGAATCCAGAGATGGACATGATAACAGACACACTATTCTTACCTGTAAGACTAGTGAGAAGAAATAATTTGATAATGTGGCAAATTTGGTGAGATGGTGGGCAAAGTTTCACTCAGATACCACTGGTTAGAGGGCAAATTAGTGCTCCTACCTTGGACAACTTGCAGGATCTTTTCAATCTAAAAAATGTGCGAACTCTGTTAACCAGCAATTGTACCTGTAGGCACAGGGCCTAGGGAAGCACGTGCACACACAGCAAAAAGAAACGGGCACAAGCAGCACGTGGCTGAAAACCAGAAACCGCCCGGATGTCCACAGGCAGAACACCAACAAGACAGATGAATGGCGGAATACCATACAGCCGCTTAAAGGGAATGAAAAGATCTGTGCGTGTTGAGTAGGATAGATTTTAAAAGATCAAAAAGGCAAGCAAGTTACAGAATGAGATACAAAGTATTAAAACGCACACATTCACATAAAACAATGCCATTCACTATAGGACTGGAACTGCTGGGAGAAAATGACCTGAAAACAGATGCACCAACCTGACCACAGTGTTACCTTTGGGAATTTGGGGAGGCAACTGGGACTGGAGGATGGTGAACAGAGGACCCTCTCTTTATTTATAGTTGCCTGTGTGTGCGTGTTCGTGTGTGCGCGCGCGCGTGTGTGTGTGTAAGAGAATATAAGGATGTTATTTTTAAACTATTTTGTCATCTTAAAAAAACGTAAAAAGCATTGCTCATGTAGTGTTTTCCTTGAAGCCTGGGAGCAGTGGGAATGGAGGAGTGCTTGCCCCTGGGGTAGAAAGGCAGGCCTCAGGCCAGGGCCTGGGCTCCAGCCAGGAGAGTGGGGCTGCCCAGACCACCCCGGCTGTGGCGGCAACAGCCAGGCCCTTCGAGAACAGGCTGGGCAGTTTCCAAGCTGCACAGGCCTCACGATCCAGCCCTTGTCTGGAAGCCCAGAGCCCTGGATCCTTAACGCAGCTTGGCCACTTACACTGTTGCTTACCCCCGTCTTGGCCTCAGTTGGCTCTTCTGTCTCAAAGGGGGCCTGAGCTGAGGACAT
This sequence comes from Mustela lutreola, assembly GCF_030435805.1. Taxonomy (NCBI): domain Eukaryota; kingdom Metazoa; phylum Chordata; class Mammalia; order Carnivora; family Mustelidae; genus Mustela; species Mustela lutreola. The sequence goes on along the minus strand of NC_081294.1, from coordinate 42,469,435 downwards.
TCTAAAGCCCTCTTCCTGCTGATGGGAATGTGTTTCCTCTTGTCCTAGTTGCAGCCTGAGAAGCATGGGGCCAGCCCGGAACCCAGCACCCAGGACTCAATGTCTTTTGAGGGTACATAGCCTCACAGGTAGGGGCTGAGGGCCCCAGGGGGAAAGAGAACACAGTTTGGCCTGGCAGAAACCCCAGAATGCATGCCAATGGCTCGTGGCTCTCATGGTGCCTGTTGGGCACAGTTCTTCCCATGGGGGCCCTCCCTGGCTATCAGCTGTTTGAGGGGATCCCCTCCCTTCTGAGCAGTCTCTTCTCAGGGCTGATCACCCCCGGTATCCGACAGTCTCACATGTGGTCTGAGCAGGTGCCAGAAAAGCTGGACCATGGCCGCCTCCTGTGGGCCCTCCTCTTTCTCATTTAATGCCACCCAGACCAGAGGAACATTTCTCAGAAATAGCATCAGCTCAAGAAAGACAACTGCAGGTGAAATGCATCCCCCAGCCCAAAGCCTTCCTCCAGTGCCAGGCTCCTGTCTTGACTTGTAGGATTTCTTTTTGGGCCTCTGGGGCAGAACACCAAATTTATCCCTTTCTAGTTCTCCCTATTAGCTTTTCTTTTATTTCTTTTTTTTTTTTAAGATTTTATTTATTTATTTGACAGAGAGAGATCACAAGTAGGCAGAGAGGCAGGCAGAGAGAGAGGGGGAAAGCAGGCTCCCTGCTGAGCACAGAGCCTGATGCGGGGCTCGATCCCAGGACCCTGAGATCATCACCTGAGCCAAAGGCAGAGGCTTAACCCACTGAGCCACCCAGGCACCCACTCCCTATTAGCTTTTCCAACCATTATTTCAGCCTGTAACTAATACCAATACTAATACTAATAGCTACTGTTTATTAAGAGCTCATTACTTGGTAGAAACTTTGCCTATGGCTTCTCATGCCATCCTCATGACAGTCTTACAAAGTAGATACTGTAACGGTCTCCTGTTACAGATGGGGAAGTAGAGGCTCAGAGTGGTTAAGTCACTTGCTCAAGGTCACACAGTGAGGCGAGGAGTCCTCACCTGTAAGCATGTAAGCCCACATGAGATAAGCATGTAATGCATGTAAGCCCACATTGAGACCCCCTGCTCTAAATAGTACAGCCGCTCCTCTGCGGCTCTCACATCTGGCGGCCGAAGTTTCACCACTGCCCCCCACTTTGATACACTTCAAAGCCATCTCTAGACCTTTGAGGAAAGTGAGGAGAAGGCTGAGCTGATCGAGGACTGGTGAGATAGGGGCACCACGCAGAGGAACATGCACCAAAGAGAGGGCACACAACAGGGAGGAAATAAGAAACTGGGCTCTGGAGTCAGACAAACACAGACTTGGACCCCGCACCTGCCACCTCCTTGTTTCATGACTTTGGGCAGGTTGCTGTTGGTCCTGAGTGGGTCCCTTCACTGGCAGAATGGGAAAAAAACTGCAGCATTTCCCTGCCCTGTTGTGTGGAGAAACCAACAAGATGTGTGGCACATTCACCCATTCATTGCCTGTACATTTCTTGAGCACCTACTATGTTCCGAGGTAAGCATTCGATTGAGTTCTAGCAAGTGCTCAATCCATGCGAAAGTGTTCCAATAGAGCTTGGCATGTGAAAGGGCTCAGGAAATGCAGCCCCTGCCATGCTGTGATGGGTACCTGCACAGCCTAGCCATTTATCCCCAAGATGCACCCCTCGCCTTACTTGTTGAAATTTCGATACTGGGCAAGGCTGGGGGTGTGACTTCTGCCATCGCTCTGGTAGTCCCGGTAGCTGATGAACTCCTGCCAAGGACAGCGGTAGCCCTTGGGGATGGCCGTGTGGTTGAACTTCTCTGGCGGGACACCCTTCAGTGGCTCAGCATAGCCTGGAAATGGAGCAGGGCTCATGGGGGAGGGGGCGGCGGGGGGAGGTGGCTGAGTTCTTTTTTCCCCTCATCCCCCACTCCTGTCCACCCCACGGATAGGGTTGGGGGAGGGAAGCCTGGAGCTGGGATGCGGGCAGGGGGAATAAAATACCAAAGTTGCTCCGGCAAAGTGCACCAATCCTTCCCCATCCCTAGAAGCAAGGAGGACTGGAGCAGGGGAATTTCAAATTGGGGTGTAGACTCTGGCCTGTGTGTGACCTTAGACACATTGCTGCGCCTCTCCGGGCTTGTGTTAGGTCTGCGGAGGGGTGTGGGGGTCCATGCGGGAGGTACTAGATGCTCTTTGGGCACTGGTTCTTGCCCCATGGTGGAGCACTGCTGGGATCAGGATCTGGTCCCACAGCCCCGGTCCCAGGACTGGGGGAGGCCCTCACCTGGTGCCAGGGCGCTGGGACTGCAGGCGCGCTCCGTGGGGAAAGCTGCGGACTGGGTATCCTCGGGGCCCTGGGATGAGGCTGCAGGGATGTGGAGCTCAGAGCGGCAGTTCTGCCCCTCAGGGCCATTGGCAACCTGGGCACAGGGGCGGGTGCTCAGAAGCCAAGGTCTGCTGCATAGAGCTGCCTGGTCCCTTCCCCCAACTTCCCCTCTTATGGGGGCTCCCCTCCCTGTATACTCACCGTCCCCAGCTCCGCTGATCCTGTCACCTTCGACCCCATAATCTTCCCCTTGGCACTTCCGTCCACGATCTGTGGGGGCAAATAGACCGCAGGGAGGCTCAGTGAGGGAAAGGACCACCAAAAAAGGCGGGGGAGGTGCATCATCTCAGTGCCCACATCTCGGGGATGGTGAGGGGATGAATTAATAACATAGGGTGCTAATCCCAGTGCCTGGAACAGAGAAATGCTCTCTGTATGTTAGTTGCTATACTAATATTGACCTTGGGCACATAAACTTCTTGAGTGTCAGTTTCCTTATCTATAAAATGGGATTAGTGTTGATACTATCTAGCTTATAGGGTTGTATGAGCCTTAAATGCGATGATACACACGAATTGCTTGGCTTGCAAGTAGGTGTTTTATTGTCTTTACTGTTCTGCATTCTGCCCCATCGTCCCCTCTCAGGCACCCTCTGTTGAGTCCAAAAACTGAGTGGAGTGTGAATTCATTCCAAGTAACTGAAACTGCCCGCTGACTTTTTGAAGCCAGAGGATAAGCCATTCTTGTCGCTACTGGCAGACGGTTTTCTGGCCTTTTCCTTCTGCTAGGGTCACGAAGAGAAAGAGAGTTGTGTTTTTTCCCTAAGGGCAAGCTTAAGTCTCGTCTAAATCCTGCTCACTGCAAATTCAGCCCAGAGCTCTTTTGATAGGAGCCAGAATCCCTTCCTTCCCACAGCACGCCCTGCCCCTTCCACTTCATGTTTTGTATCTGGGGGGTGATACTGCTTTTCTAGAATCACACAGCAAGTCAGGGGCTCAATCTAATAGGAACATCACAGCCTTTCCAGCTGGAGCTGGAGCTGGAGGGACTCCCCAGGGGCCAGATGTCCTCATCTGGCTCCCTGATTGGCTTTAGGCTAACCACTGGCCCTCTTTGGGCCTCAGTTCCCTTAGAAGCCCAATGGGATGAACTCACCATCCTTGGGCTGGCTGCAAACTCAAAGGTGAATCTCTGTACCCGGCGCTGTCTCTTCTGGAAGAGGAGGGATCCTTTGTTGTTGCGTAGCGAGAGCTCTTCCATCATCAAGTCCTGGGGCACGCTCAGCTTCTTGCCCAGGTCCAGCAGAGGGGCTGCCAGAGAGGCCAGAGTGAGCTCTTACCGCCAATCCCTCAGGGCCCTCGGGGCTGCGCCTCTGAGGGCATCAGCCTCTGAGCGCTTGCTAGAGTGTACGAGAATGCCGGTTCCTCCCCACATTTGCTGACACTGGGAGTCACCGTTCTGGGGACTCTGCCTACCTGGTGGGCAGAAATGACACCTCAGAGCTTCATCTGCATGCGTTTGACACTCAGTGAAACTGAGCTCCATTTCAGATAGACGTTCTTTGGCCATTTGTATTTATTCCATGAATTTCCTCTGCAGTTCTTTGCCCACAGTGATTGGAGTTGTGGGAAATGGTCAGATTTTAGAGACTTTTCTAAAGGTAAGCCAGGGGAGCGAGCTCTGCTGGGAAAGGGGGAGGGGGGTTTCTGGCCTGATCCAGTCTGTCCTCATCCTGGGGGCAGCCACTCCCTGAGATGGGGAGGGCCGGAGGAGGATGAGATGGGGAAAGAGCAGGAGCTCAGGGTTACACATGTGTTCTTTCCATTTTAAAATAGCCTTTTATTATTATAAAAATAGTGTGTGTGTGTGTGTGTGTGTGTATATATATATATACTGAAGGAAGTTAGAAAATACAGATATAAGGGGAAAAGAGAAAAATACCATTTCTATCTCCCAGAGGTTGCTACTTTTAACACCTTAGTGTATATCCATTCATATCTTTTTCAAAGACTATATATTCATATGTGAGGGGCGCCTGGGTGTCTGGGTGTCTGATGCTTGATTTCAGTTCAGATCATGATCTCAGGGTCCTGGGATAGAGCCCCACCTGAGATCCAGGCCCAGCTGGGAGTCTGCTTAAGGATTCTCTCTCCTTCTATCCCTCCCCCCTCACATGCTTTCTCTCTCTCTCGCTCTCAAATAAAATAAATAATTTTTAAATTAAATTAAATTAATTTATTTGAGAGAGAGAGCATGAGAGGGGAGAAGGCCAGAGAGAGAAGCAGACTCCCCACTGAGCAGGGAGCCCGACGCGGGACTCGATCCCAGGATCCAGAATCATGACCCGAGCTGAAGGCAGTTGCCCAACCGACTGAGCCACCCAGGTGCTCCAAAATAAATAAGTTTTATCAGAAAAAGACTATATAGCCATGTATGAGTTTTCAGCCAAAATGAAGTCATAGTTATACATGCTTTATAACTTGTTTTTTATCAGTTAAAGATATCCACCTGGGCAAGTAGACCCATTTTGTTTTGTTTTGTTTTATACAATGCCTAATCCATATTCAAATCCCCTCATCGCCTGCAGAATTGGGCATAGAAGGTTTGAAGAGCCTCGCAGATGCGGAAGCAGAGAAGCAGAGACAGAGGGAGCCTGATATGGGAGCCTCGTGCTCACGGGAGAGACTGACCTGAGGTAAAAACTGGGGCATGGTGAGCTTACAAATGGTATTTGTTGTTGTTGTTTAATGAAGACCATTACATTTCTTTCTTTTCTCAGAGTGAGGACTCATTATGATAACCACATAGAGGGTTTCCAGGACTGATGGCTGTTCTTAGTAGTTTTGGAACCCATCCATATCCTTTGTGTCCGCCCCCCGCTGTCAATATACCCACTTTGACACACTTCCCAACAAGGGGAGGCTCTGGGAGGAAAGGGGTGACAGAGGGTGATGACACCGGTAGGAAAAGGATACGTGTGGACAGCATGGCCAGAGCTGTCCACCTCTAAAATCGGATACACTGAGGTTGGTGTTTCAGCTCTATAAATGGTGTTTAGAGTCGGGAGCCTGGATGAGATCACCGGGGATGTGAGGGAGAAAGAGATCTGAAGCCTGAGCCCCGGGGCTCCGGTGCCCAGACCCAGGAGGTGAGGAACCAGCCATGGAGCCTGGGAAGGGGCGCCCAGTGAGGCAGGAGTAAAGCCAGAGTGTGCTGCCCTGGAAACCAAGTGATAAAAGCATTTCGGGGAAGATGGGGGGCTCACAGAGTCAGAAAACTGACCGTCCTCCGTAGTGTCAGGACCTTATTATGGGTCATCTTCACAAAAGTAGTTTCTATGGAGTATTTGGGTGTGAAAATCTTCTTGGAAAGTGTTGAGAGAAAATGGACAGAAGGACATTCTAACCACACCTCGAGGAAGCAGTGAACCAAATCTAGAATGTGAAGCATTTTGTAGGGTAGCTGGCCTGGGTTCCTTAAAGGAATAAATGACCTGGGAAAAAAAAAGAAAAAAAAAGTGGGGGGCGGGCGGGTTGGGGCATGTATGGGACTCACAGATTCAAGGAGATTGAAGAGACCCGGCCACCAGATCAACAGTGGTCCTTCTTGGAGTCTCATTAACACAAACTAGAAAATTGGAGAAAGTTGACTGTGGGACTGGTCATTAGCTGGTATTAAATCGAAATTGCTAATTTTGTTCAGTGTGCTAACATCTTCGAGGTATGTAAGGAAACGTCCTCTTCATTATTTTCGGTGCCTTCTGAAGTGTCGAGGGGATAAAACGACAAGCTCTTTGGGTTTTGCTTTGGGCTCCAGGAGCGAAAGGAGGACCATGGGGATTTGCACTCTCTATTTTTGTGTGTTTGGAAGTGAGCTTAATAAAATGTTAGGGAGAGAGAGGAGGCGAGAAAGCGTAGACAACAGTTTTGAGGAGTTGCGCTCCATGGGACCGAGGCAGCGGGAGAATCAAGAGGTGTTTGTTTTTAAGAGGGAGAAATAAAAGCATGTTTTTTAGTTGATGGGAAATTTTGACAATGCAATAGAGAGAGGGCAGACTCCAGGACTGGAAGACTGTCCTGGAGCGGGACAGAGGCGAAGAAAGGGAAGGGGAGGGTGTGGACCGGGAGAGGTCATCCTCCGCAGGGAAGGGGAAGGAGAACTGAGAAAGCCAGACGGGGAGGAGGGAGCTTGCACTGGACTCTTTTGGTCCCTTCACTCTTCTCAGTGCAATAGGAAACAAGGTCATCTGCTGAGAAGGAGGACGGGGGAGGAAGCATCGGGAGTTTGGGGACAGAGATCGCCACCATCCTCTAAGCAAGTCATATGGGACAAGGAGATGGACGGGGCTGCCAGGCAGCAGTGGAGGGGGTGGGGGTCATGCTAGTCCTGTGGTTCAGTCCAGTCAATGGAATCCAAACAGGCTTTTAAAAAAGGAGGTTGATGATTTTTTTTTTTCTTTAAGCAAATAGAGAGGACCTCCTGCATGGTAGGGACAGGAGGAGACCCATTGTAGGTTAAGAGGGGAAAAAAGTTAAGTTTCAGAAGAATCTGTATTCTAAGATCCCACTCATTTATTTAGAAAAACAAGTACTATATGTTTCTGCATGCTTTGAAAAATCTGCACGGAGATATGCTGAATATCAGTAATGACTATTTATGGGACGTAGGAAGAGGAGGGCTGGAAATTGCACATTTTTTTTTTTTAACAATGAAAGATACTGCCTACTAAAAGCATGAAAGACTATATTTAAATACATAATAAAAAGTCCCCTAGCATCATATTGTCAGATACTACCAGATGAATTGAGCTCAAAAAAAAAAAAGTTATAGATAAAATCTATCTGATAAAACAGTTCTATTTTTAGGCATTTATTCTTAGGGAGAAAAGTCGAAGAAACATGCCTGAAGATAGAGACGGTTATTGATAGCACTGAGGGTTCAGCTTGTGAAAACCACACCACCGTGTTGTGGGGATGCTGCCCAGATGCCCTTCATCTTCAGATCAGGGTCCCAAGTGCCCCCTTCTGTGAGTACTGCTCCACTGAGCAGAAGGGCTTAGGGCCCCGTTGCTCAGGATGGGATGAATTCTGCAGAACCACTCAGGCTCTGGAGCCCCTGCGGGATCAGGCCGAACCTGGGCCAACAGCTGAGCCCACATCCTTGCTGAGCCATTTCCCCTGCCCTATCCTGCTTCCATCATTTCCCTCTTCCTGAGGGCGTGACCTCAGTAAGTCACTCGTGTGAGAATGCTCGGCTCTGTTCCTCTGGGTCCAACCCGAGACGAGCCTGCGTGACCGCCAGGAGGGGGGGTGTATCAGTATATTTAACAGGATGCATGCTGCGGGGGGCAGGGGTGGGGGAGAGACAGCATGCCAGCATGGGAGGGAGTCCCTACTAGGCTGCTAAGTGAAGGAAAAGGTGAGCTGCAGAGCACGCGTATAGTACTCAGCCCATGTGCACATGCATTTGTATAAATGTGTTTATATATGATTGGAAGACAGAGTTACACAGATGTACTAACCGTGGTTATCTCCAGATGGTCCCATTATGAGGGACTTTCACTTTCAAAGTCATTCACATCTGTTTTGTCTGAATATCTTATGAAAGGGATGTATTATTTTGCACCACCGTGCAGTCAAGAAGCCACTCTGGAGACAGAGATCTAGAATCCAATCTCAGCTCTAGCAACTGTTAGATATGGGATGGCCTAGCTCCCCTGAACCTTGGCATTCTCGTCACCAAAATCGGGACAACAATAGCTAACGTACAGCGTTGTTGTGAGGGTTATATAACAGGAAGCAAGGAAGCTCTTAGCACAGGATCTGACCCAGAGGAAGTACATAATCACGGTGTCTGTGTTATTATTACCTTACAGAGGCTGTCTTGTCATGGTACTTTAGTTTCAAAATTGTCTTGAGTTAATACCCTAGCAACAGCCAACAATAGATGCATTTCCAGTCTGGCATAGATGATATGTGTCCACACTTGGGGGAATGTAATTAATTAGTTACTTAGCCAAGGGAAAAGAGAACGCATTGCCTGCTTCTTCTAGTTAGAGCATCAATACCTCACAAAATTGGCTTATGTTAGCACCCAAAATCATGAAATTTAAAAAAAGGAAACTTGATGCCCACAAAAGGAGGCAAGAACACGTGAAATAGGTTAGGACCACTCCCATATGGAGTTACATAAGAGGATGAAATACTTAGAAGCTGCATGGGGCAGGACAGCAGTGGTGTCTTTACAGCACAGTCTGTCGGAGCTCGGGGCATGGTCCATGTGCTCCAGAACCCCCCAGGGCACTTGTCTCAAAGGCACATGTTCCGCCCCCCTCCCCAGGTCCACTGAATCGGGATCCTGGGGGTAGATGCTGGGAATCTGCATTTTTAGCCAACAGCAGCGTTCACTATCATTTGCACTGTAGGGTGAGAGCTCTGACCTAGTTGAATTTATTTTTAAAATACTTGAAATCCCCATTTCAAGCCTGTGTGGCTCAGGCAGTAAAGCGTCTGCCTTCCACTCAGGTCAGGTCCCGGGATCGAGCCCCCAGTCAGTCTCCCTGTTCTGCTTTTCCCTCGCCCTCTGTGTGCACACTCACTCTATCACCCTCCCAAATAAATAAGTAAAATCTTCTAAACAATTCTTTGAAAATAAGATACTTGCAATGCTCTGAAGTAGGCCAAATCAACGGACTCCAAAATTACGCTGGGGGTTGCAGAGGGGGTCTCATATGGTGATAAACATGTATTTTAACTGATTTCTTCATTGGGTGAGCCAACTTTCAAGTGAAATGGTCTGAGTCACACTGGGGAACCTGCTTTGGCCAGCCTGTCCCCATTCTCCCTCGACAATTATCTCCTGCCGCAGGGGCTCCCGGAGACCCACAGTGACAGGAAGCAGGGGCACTTGTGGTGGCGGGGAGCGGGGGAGCTTGGGACCACAGTTAGGGCTGGAACTGGGACCAGAGCCCTCATGCTCAATTTGGGGCTGAGGTAAGGACTTTGTTAGGCCCAGGGCCCAGTGTAAGGCATTCAGTTTCAGCCTCTGGGTATGTGGGCATCAGGCAAGGCCCCTCCCAATACTTTGGGAAGCTTCCCAACCCAAGTGGCAGATTCCACAACACTCTCTCGGGGCTGACCTGGAACTCACACCTGTTTGCCCAGGCCTCAGGCCAACAGGCCTGAGTGGCTACACTTTGAGACCAGGAAAGGGTGGGGTCTGAAGAACGCACAAGGGCAGAGTCCGCCTTACCTGGTCCAGCGAGGTCCCCCATGGCAGCCATCACTGGGCCCTTCTGCTCCTTAGGGATCATCCTGTGGAAGAGAGATGCTTGCGAATGGGCGAGCCCTTCTCCACCCCTCCCCAGATGTCCTCCCAGTCCCTAGGACACGCAGCCTCAGCTCTGAACTGCCTTGCCCCCCACTCCCAGTCTCGAGGAAGGCTGTCTGAGCTGGACAGGGCTTTGGGGGTCTCTGTGTACAGAGGAGGAGACTGAAGTCCAGAGAAGGCAAGAGGAGGTGCCAGAGGCCACACAAATCTGCTTCCCATGTTGCCAGGGAGGCACTCTTTCTTCAGGGGGCAATCTCGGGGGAGATGAGAGGTAGGGGAGAAGGGGGGTCTCAGACAGCTGTCACCCGCTGAGGCAGATGAGCTCTAATCAGAGGCTGAGGTTGAAATCAGGGAGGGAAAGAAAGGATGGGTTGTTAGGCTGGGGCTGTGCTAGGGTCTACAAGACTGGTCCTGTCCTTCTGTCCCCATTACTTGGCTCTGAGGCGTGAGGGCATAGGTTGGTCCAAGAAAGCCAAGAGACCCATCACCCCTTTCCCTACGCCCCATCCCTCAGCTGACCTACAGGGTGCTCTCGCTCACCCCTACTCTGTCTCCTCCTCCATCTCCCCTCCCCCATTTGTACCTCATGACACTTTCCAGAGACCTTGGAGGAGATTTACAAACAGAATAAGGTCCAGAGCCCCAGAGAACTCCTGCAGGTCCCAAATCCAGATTCCCTAACTTGCCCCAAGGAGAGAAGCCAGAGCTCTTGAGTCTCCCGACAGACTATCCCTGTGCTTTGCTTCCAGGTTTTTCTACACTCCTTCCTTTAGAAAGAAACAGTCTGTCTCCATCTGTACCCACACCCACACACGGCCCCAGGGCAGCGGGCACTCAGTTGGGTAACCTGGAGTCTAATCCGTGTCCCCGACCTCCTCTGCGACTGTGAGCAAGCCGCTCCCCAGGTTTGTGCCTCGATTCCTCACGTGTCTCTGTAGCATAAGAAGTTTGGCCTAGATCATGGGATCCACAGATGGGCTTCAGGGCACCCACAATCCCCTACCCCGCAAACCATATCAGAGCTGAGCAGGTCTGCAGGCATCTGGGGTGAGGGCCATGAACTGAACTCCGACTGTGACCACTCAGGAGGCCACAGTGCACGGGTCTGTTTCTTGATAAACACTCCCCTTACAGACATGCGCAGACCCTGGGAAGGGCCCTCATCCCACTGTCAGGGGCCCCGCTTCCCTCTGCAGCCTTAAGACCTTGAAGTCCCACCCAGAGCAATTACCTCTGCCCATCTTGAATCCAAGCCATCTCTTCCCATTTAATCTAGAATGACCTAGAGCTTAAATCCCGCCCCTCCCAAACCAGGCACCGGGCTTCCTGGAGGCCCCAAGCTCCCAGACCCTTGGCAGGGCCCTTCCTCTGCTTGGGGGCTGGGGCTCTGACAGCTGGCTCATCACCTCTACCCACACCCCATAGCTCCTCGAGCTCCCCTAGGATCCTGGTACCTGAGTGGCGGGACCACAGTGTGCAGGAGGGAATGTCAGGCCCTCAAGATTAACACCTCTGTCGGGAAGCTGAGAGCTGAGTGGTCGTGTAGGTGCTGGTGGTCCTTGGTCCAGTCTGAGTGGGGCACGCCTTTGCAGCCAGCTCTGGCCTCAGCAGACGAGAATCAAGAATCAGTCCTGCCTTGTAGTGGCTCATAGCCTTATTTCGGGCTGCAACAGGATCCAGGGACAGATGCTAAAAGCACCAGGCCCTGGGGAAGACAGGTGCCCCGGCAGCAGGCCCTTGCAGACGGAAGGGCTTGCACACACGCACGCACACACACACACACGCACACACCAGAGTCACCTGGGAATGGTGAGTCAGTTGCCAGTCACTTGAGCTTGCTAATTGTATCCTTAATACCTAGAATGGGGCCTGATAGGAATTCAACCGCTATTTGTTGAATGAATGAATGGATGGATGCATGAATCAATGAATTTTCCCCTGATAGCCTTGCTTGACTTGTTCATTTCTTCTTTCCTGTTTTCTTTCCTGCCTTTCTTTCTTCCTTCCGCTCCCTCCTTTTCTCTCTCCCTCCACCTTCTTGCACTGAGTCCCGATGGACGGAAGATAAATAAGGCAGGGCTCTGTCCTCAAGGAGCTCCGCCAGGCCCAAGTCAGACCCAAAAATAAGCCTTTGCGATGCATGATGGGAAATGCTCTAGGAGTACCCAGGGGAGGGTGCCACCAGCTCTGCCTTTGGGTGGGTGGGGGATGGGGAAGGTGCTTCCCAGAGGAGATATTTGATCTGGGCCTGGGAGGCTCCTTAGTGGGAGGGAGTTCAGTGGGCAGAGGGGCCCAGGCCTTGCGGGCAGAGGCCGTGTTGTGTGGAATAATGTCAGGGGTCCACAAGCAGAGCCAGAACTTGCCCCAGAGCTGAGACATGGGTCAGAGCTGAGAGTTGAAGCCGGACAGGTGGGCCAGAATCACAGCAGGCTTTGCCAAAGGCAAGTGTGCTTTAGAAAGGACTGCTGACGAGTTTAAGCAGTGGAATGGAGCGGTCAGGCTGGCATTTTCTGAACATATCTCTGGGCTGCCAGGTGAAAAATGAGTTGGAGGGGGCCAGTCTGGAGGCAGGAAGATGTGACTGTGGTCAGGTGGGAGAAGGGGAGGCTGCAGGGGACAGGGACAGAGGCCATGGAGAAGAGGAGGAGGACCTGAGGGGTAGCTGGGGGATCACCAGGTCCTGCTCCGAGATGAGATGTGGGGAGTGAGGGAAAGGCCAGTCTGGCTTGAGTGACTGAGGAAGGTGAGGGGGCACAGCTTGGGGGGGTGGTGGCTTCTCAGTTCAGTTGGAGATGAACTTGATTTTAGGTGTCAGGGATGGGAATCGCCAGTAGGCAGGGCGGTGTTGTGCTCGGGGAGGGGATGGTTCTGGCTGAAGATAAAGACTGGGTCACTTGCAGTGAAGCGTGGGCTGGCAAGGGTGCGCTCAGTCCCGGACGGGCAGCACCTGTCCCCATGTGCCAGGACTGACTGTCCAAGGCTGTATTTCTGACATGCCCTTAGGAAGAACCCGGGGCTCTGAGGACTCCAGGAGCTCCACGCTCTGCCCCTTCGGTTCCTGTGCCCCGCCTCTGCTGGGCCTGAGCTTTTAGAGAGGAAGGCGAGGGATGTTCCCAGGGCAGGCTTGGCCTCACAGTGGGGTCACAGTCCCCTTCTCAGGACAAAGGACACCCCCATCAGGTGAGGAGCATTCCAGATAGTCTGGGTTCCGGGCTTACTTTGGTTACCTGGATTCAGGTGGGACCTCTTGTAGGGACTTCTCCTCCTGCATGGAGCCCCAACCTGCCAGAAGGAACCTGCCGCACAGCATTGGGCCCTGACCCAGCTTGGCCCTGCCTGCTCCAGTGACAGTGGCTTGTAGGGAGGACCAGGGCAATACCACCTCACCCAGCTCACCCTGCACAGATAGGGAAGCTGAGGCTGGCTACGCAGCGGGCTTGCTCAGGGTCACCCAATTAGTAGAAGACAGGATCAGGATTTCAACCCTGGGAACCCATCTACAGCCTGGCGCCCATTCGCCCTGTGTCAAACATTCCCATCCCTGCAGAATCCTTCAGACAATCCCATGGGGAGGAGGAGGGGCTTTAGACGCAGCTGAAAATGACACAAGAGGTGGAAAGATGCAGGAAGCATTTATTGAGGGCCAGAGATGAATTCTACAGGAGGCAAGAGACAGAACACAGGCAGTCTCTAGTGGGCTAGAGGGGAGGATGGGGGTGGGGGGTGGGGGGGGAGGCAATGACAGGGAAACCAGCCAGGCAGAACTGCAGCTTTCCAGGGCTGCCTCCTGCTGGCTCTTTAGGGAAATGCAGGCAGAAGTGGATTTTCTATGCCCCTCTATTAACCAGTGGCCTGATAGGGTCTCTTCTGTTAAAGCGGCCCTTAGTCCCAGTCTCCCGTGCTACTAGGAACCCTGAAGCAGATGGGGACTTCAATATGGTCACTCATCATCAACCAAGCGGGAACACTCTCTTATCTTCCCACTGTCAGGGCCTGTGTTCCCAAGCCTTAGGCCCTAGGCACCCTCTGGGATCACTCCTTAATTCTAAAGAACCCCCACCCAACTTTCTCCCACCCTGAAGCCAACTTTCCCTAGTCTTACATAGGAGCTCCAGGTCTAGCATCACCTGATAGGTGGGTAAGTCTACCCCTATACCCAAATCTCACTTGGTCCCTCACTGTTAGCAACATCCTGGTATCCTTTCTCCCACATCTCTTTGATCCTCAGCCAAGTCCAGTGGCCCACCCCCACCCTCCTCTGCACTTAGTACCCTGAAGCTGATATTCTGAACCTCTAGAGGGCACCACCAGCCAACTCTGGAAACTATAGAATTTAGCCGCATTCCTCCCATGTCCCTCCTGGGGACTGGAACGAGAACCACACAGGTCTAACGGACAGACCAGTCTGCAGCCAGGCTCCTCAGGGTCGCTGGGCCCGAGGCACAAGCTAGGCCAGAGTGTAACAGGAAAGAGATGGGGCAGAACAGTGTCCAGCCATCTGGGCATGGTATGGATACCGGAGCCTAACTTGAGCATGGGGTATTTCCTAAGGAACAAAAAACACAGGCAGACCCTAGTCTAACCCCTCACTCACCCACCCATGCCCTTCTGCCCAACCAATCCTCCACCACCATCTGCCTCCCTCCCTAACATCATGCAATACATTTCAGGACTGGAAGAACCCTCAGAGGTCATCTGAGCCAATCCATTTCCTACTAGAATCTCCTCTATGCATCCTGGCTCCTGCTTGAATATCTCCCATAAGAAGGAACTCTTGCCTCCCCCTTTCCAAGTGGGCAACCTCATACTCAGGGCCACCGGTTAAAGTCATAGGAGAGCAGATAGCTCCCTATCAACTCTTCTCTCCCCAGCTCAGCGTAGAGCCTGGAACCTGCCATGAAAGGGACCAGGAGAGATAGGTAGGTTGGAGGCACCTATAGCATTCCTGGAGGCCCAAGTCCTGGGGCCGGGGATGTCAGCCATTACCTTCCTGCTCTCCCCCTCTGGCGGCACATAAGAGGCCCCAACAGTCTGAGCTGGGGGCTGAAAAAGCACGAGAAGGATCTGGGAAGAGGAATCTTTCCACCTCTTATCTCCCAAGGGGCCACCAGGGCACCTTGAGCTGGCCTGGAAGCCCTCTCTAAAGGTCATCATGGTAAAAATAGAGCTTGTCTGGGAACGGGTGGAAAACAGCTGCTCCTGCCTGGGACTTGGTGCCAGGCAGGCGGATGGTCAAGCCAGGGCCTGGATAGGGAACTTAGGCTTAGGATCCTGTGAGCACCCCTCATTTGCCAGACTCCAGACAGCAGAGCCAGGAAGGGAGGGAGGAGTATGGAACCCTGAACTGCAGCGAGTCTAGGGGTCCATATATACCACACCCTGACTCTTTAGAGGCAGGTGTGTGTGCGTGTCTGTATGTGTATTGATGGGAGGGGAGGGGGAATTTAGACCTGTGCAGATGGTTTTGGCCAAAGTCCCATTAAACAGATAGGAAAGCTGAGGGTCGGACAGAGGAGAGGTCTTACTCAGGGTCACACAATGCCTGAATGACAGAATAAGGGCTACACCCAAGTTTGGATCACTACCCCAGCCCCAAGCTCGGAGCACTCCTTCCCTGACCCCTCGTCCAAAGCGGCCAGACCTTACCCTCCATCCTCCCCCTACACCCCCCGCCCCGCCAACCCGCCCCTCGCAGGGGATGCTGGAATCTACCAAGGCCCACAACTCTTCTTTTGGCCCAGCCCTCCCGGGGTGCGGATGGAACCAGAGCGGAGGAGGCTTTAGGTGGTGCAGGAGGCCTCGGTGGGGAGGCTGCCACGCTTGAGCCTCAGGCTGCCGTTCCACCCGCGAGGACAGATGTTGTAGCCAAGGATGCCGGGCGACTTAGCCCCGGAGTCCTCGGAGTCGAGGGACAGGTCGGAGTCCGTGGGCGAGCGGCGGTCGGGGAAAGGCCGGGGCGTCGCGGGCAGCGGGCTCCGGGGGCTGGCGCAGGGCGAGGGCCCGGCGGGCAGCGGGCTCCGCGGGATTGGGGAGAACGTGGCCCCGGGGACGGCGGCGACGGTGGGGCCGGTCCGGGTGGGCTGCGGCGAGCGCAGGCGCGGCGGTGGCGGCGGCGGCGGCCGCGGTGGCTGCGCCTGCGCCCCGGGCGGCGAGAAGGGCCGCAGGGTCTCGGCGCCCGCCGGCCGCGGGGAGGCGCTCTTGCGCCGGGCGGCGTTGATGATGTTTCGCGCCAGGAGGGCCTGCAGCTGGCGGCTGGGAGGCCGCGCCTCTGCCTCGGGTCGCAGCGGGGATACCGAGCGCTCGCTCCACGAGGGCGACATGGGCGGCGGCGGCGGGAGCGGCGGGGGGCTGCTCATGCTGCTCCCCCGGCCGGGTTCCCACGGCCCCGGGCTCACCCAGCCGTCCAGGCTGCTGGGGGGCCGGGAGGCGCCCGGCGTCCAGGGCGGGGAGGTGGGCAGGCTCTCCCGGCGGTCCTGGGGAGAGAGCAGAGGGCGGAGCAGGCGTTAGTGCTGGGCTCCTCCAGACCCGGGATTCGGGAGCGACTGCGTCTACTTTGTTACTGTAGAGTCAGGAGGGCAGCGACCCAAGCCAGGAAAGAAGTGCCTGCAGTAAAACGCGGGGTGCCGCAGCTGTCAGCACCTGCTCCTGCGCTTAACCCGGAGGCAGGGGACGCGTGGTTAAGAACGTTGACTTCCGAGACAGGCCCTTCTGCCTGAACGCGGGCAGGTTGTTACAGCCCCAGAAGCAATTGGAAGCCTCTGGGCTTCAGTTTCCTCCTCTGTGAAATGGGGGTATAATATCAGCACCTACACTTTGGGGGCTGTTGTGAGGATTAAATGGCATAATTCATGTAGAAGAATATGCTATGTCTTGAAAGATTCCATGGAGGAGAGTCAGTGCTCTCAGTAGATGTTAGTTACCGTAAAGACACACTGGACGGCTACACGTGAAACTAACCAGTGGGCCTCTGTTAGGACATGGGGCCAACAGGGCAAGGTATGCAGCCACAGGAGTGGGAATAAAGGTTTCATGTATTACTTTTTATATTAGTTTAGGTTCTTGAAAGCTATGGATGTATTATCTATTCTAAAAAAATTTTTTTTTTAAAGATTCTATTTATTTATTTGACAGAGAGAGCTCACAGTAGACAGAGAGGCAGGCAGAGAGAGAGAGAGAATCAGGCTCCCTGCTGAGCAGAGATCCCGATGCGGGACTCGATTCCAGGATCCTGAGATCATGACCTGAGCCGAAGGCAGCGGCCCAACCCACTGAGCCACCCAGGCGCCCTATTCTAAAATTTTTAAACGAGGGGCACCTCGGTGGCTCCCTCCGTTAAGCATCTGTCTTCCGCTCAGGTCATGATCCCGGGGTCCTGGGATCCAGCCCCCATCCCCACCCCTCAGGTCTCCCTGCTCAGCAGGGAACCTACTTCTCCCTGTCCCTCTGCCACTCCCCCTGCTTGTGCTCTCTTTCTCTCAAATACATAAATGAAATCTTTAAAAATAAATAAGAATTTAAAGCGAAAATATTGACCATTATTACTAAGGACTTAGGGAAAGGCCCTCTTTGCCCCAACCCCCTTGCCATGTTGCCATGGTCACCTCCTAATTTTTCCTTGTAGGCCTTGAGCAGAGAGGAAGTTCCCACTGACAGATGGGAACAAAAAAGGAAGTTGGGTCCTCGAGCACTAGGCTGCAGCACGCTCTCCTGACTGGACTTCTTGCCAGCATGGGGTAGAGAGTGAGGAGTCGGTGAAGCCGAGTTGGTGAACATCTTCGAGGAGATAAAGCACTACTCTGCTATACACGACTGCACCTGTTTCCTACCTCTTTAGGGACTTTCCAGTCTACAAGTTTCCATGTCATCCTTTCTCCCCCATTAGATCCTCCCAGCATGCTGATGTGGTGGCTGGCATTATTACACCCATTTTACAAGGATGAAAATGAAGTTCAGAGGTGTAAATAACTGTCTGGTGTGTTCTGCCCCATGAGGATGTGTGCATGTGTGTGTGTGACTGTGTGACTACCTTCTGCTCAAAGGCCACACCATGCTAAAGCAGTTTGAAGAACTGGTTTGAAAGTGCAGGGCTTGGGAATCATGTCCAGCTTGTTTCTGCTAAACCTTCCAACTCTTAATCCAATCAGATTACAGCAGTAAACCAGTCCACTCAGCCTTCGATCCAATCCAGATTCACCAGCAGTCATTTCTCCGAGTCCAGACCTAGACAGTCCCTTCAATGTCTTCTGCCCAATCAAAATCTAGAACCATTCATGGATCCATTCTTTCATCCAATCAGTAATCAGCCACAGTCAAGTCTGTCAGTCTCTCATCCAATCAGAATCTGATTTCTCTCAATCAAAAGAAAGTAGTGAAGTATGTTTTCTCCCTACAATGCAGCAACTACTAGATGACCTGACTCAGAATGGGGTCCCTTAAACAGCAGTTCCTATAGGAGATTTTTCATGGGATAGTAATGCTGGAGGGACCTTTAGGGACCTCCTGGGGACAACCAAGACCCCAATCATCAATTTGAAAAGGTAAAAAGCTCAGCATAGGATCCACCCCTTTCATTCCCAGGACCAAAGCTGTGTCTGTGTGAGCCAGAGACACTGGAACCTTCTCTATCTGTGACACATCCCAGGAAGCTTTCAATCAGCCCAGCTATGGGAAATGCGGCCAAGAGTAATTGATCCCAGCCTGTCCACAAGTCTGGGGGTACAAGGACCAGGGCTCTGCAGCTAGAAAAGGGGCAGGCTGGGGCAGGAAGAGTTATACCTGTCTGAAATCTCTAAGTGTTATCTCTGCCTTCGGTGGCCACGAGGGGATGGCTAGGCCAGGCAGTGGAAGGAAGAAGCAGCAGAACTGACTTCCCAAGCCTGGGGTGAACTATTGGACAATGGTAAGCAGTTCCGCATCATTTGGAGGTGGGCCAGAGCCTGACCTCATCGGAACTGCCATGTCTGGGTACTGACTCTGTGTGTGCAGCGCAGGAGGTGGGGTGCACAGTACAGAAAAGCTGTGAGAAATCAGGACTGTTCACTTTCTGACAAAGCCCTCAATGTCTTATATAAGCCAAAACTCCCTGGAAATGCACATGGGTAAAAACTCAGAAACAGCGCCCACTTAACCCAGCACCAGCCCCACTGCAGGACATGTGTGTGGGGCGAAAGCTTAGGCAGAGCAGTCAGACAGGAACTATCAAAGACCAAATGGAACTAGCTCCCAGATTGCCTTCTGCAGCCCCTTTCCTTGGAGGGAAGGGAAACTGAGGCCCAGAGTTGAGAAGGGGTTGTCTAAGGACAACCCCTTGTGTCCCCACCTGACACAAGGAGTCAGGTGGGGACTACAACCCTCTTCTGACTCTTGATGCCAGCTTGTTCCTCTCCACCAGGGGCAGAAACCGTGTTCAGGAGCTTGGAGGTGATGAGTATGGGAAACTGCCAGATTAAGATAACACGGAGAGGGGGGAGGGGGCATGAGGGAACCAGAAAGTATATGCTCTGGCTAAAGGCATTTACATTCCACTTTCAAAGAATTCAAACAAACCTGGGCTGTAAGGGGCTGTGGGCTTTCCCCCATGCTCTATAAGCTTTTTGGCCAAACTCTGGAGGAAGGAGAAAACAAAAGAATTTCCACAGGATTATGGTTCCCTACGTCCTGACCCAGGGAAGAGAGAGGGCAGCCCTGGCTTCCAAGCCACCACACATCCATACCCACAGCAGAACCAGAGTCACAAACAGCCCATGGAGACACGCCACATGCTCACACACAGGAATGGAGTCGTCCAGCTCCCCCTTCCCAGGCCAGAATCAGGGAGGAAGGGGGGAGAGCCCAGACCACCAGCCAGGGAGCGCCGAAAAAAGAAAGAAGCAAGACAGATTTGAGGCTGAGTATATTGAGAACAGGAGAGAAAACAAAGTTAGGGGAAGAGCTTGGCCAGCCTGGCCGCGGGAGCTGCAGGATGGAGGGTGGGCTCTTCCACTGCTGGCCCTCAGGGGTAGAAAGGATCAGGGGTCTGGGGTAGGGGCTTCACTCTGTCCTGGGAGGGGGCTGGTATGAAGAAGCTGAGCTCACTTACGACTCCCCCACGCATGCCCCCCAGTTCCAGGCAGAATGAACTCACTAGGAAGGCACCCCCCTGTTCCCATGGAGACGAGCCCAGAGCTCACGAAAACTGCAGGCTCGGCCCAGCACGGGCACCGCCTCCACCACCCTTCGCCCCGCTGGGGAGCCCAGAAATAGGGCCGGGGAAGAGGGAGTGGGTGGTGCTCGGCCCCCAGCCTTGGGAGGCTTCCATCTGAATTCTGCCTCTTTCGTCTGTATTCTCACACCATCCCCCCCACCCCGCGCCGCCAACAGAGTCTGGTTTCAGGGCTGGCTCACCTCAAACATGTCAGAGGTGGTGAAGATCTCACCCTGCCTGACTCAGTATCCTCACTGTATGGGGAAACTGAGACTCAAGGATACACATGGAATTAATCTGGTAGAATCCATATCTCTTAAATCCCAGCCTTTTCCTCAAAACCTTAAGGTCTCCCCCTCGGTCCCACCACGAGGCTGTGCTCCTGCCCTGGCTTCCTATGCTTCTACTGTCTCCAGGCTGTCCCAGCCTGGGCTTCTGGTTCCCTGGCCTCCTGCAGCGGCTTCCTCCAGCAGTACCCTCCCCGGGACGCCCTCACAGACCTCTCATCTCCAGCCCTTCTACGGCCAACAGCCCATTGCCTCCTCCTCTTTTCCCCAGGGGACTGTCTTATCACTTACAAGCCCTTTCTCCCAAAGCACCAGCCTATTCTCTCAATCCTCACAGACAGTCACAGCCGGAAGGGCACAGACTGGGTAAATAAGAAAACTGAGGCCCAGGAAGGGAAAGTGACTTGGCTGGACTCACACAGCAAAGGGGAGGCTAGGATGGGACCAGACCCTCCCCTCCAGCCTCTCTCCGCGGCGCCCACCACTACGCAGAGATAGTTGCTTTTAGTGGGCCAGATCTCGGTTGAGGTTGAAGCCCGACTAGCCAATGAGTACGCTGCCAGGGGCCGCTCTCACTGCACGCCCACACCTGCACGTCCTTCTCTGGGGGATTCCCTGGGACCTCGCACACCCCAGCACACAGAGGGCCAGCCAGGTGGCACCGGGACCAAGGTCTCATCCCCAGCGCAGAGCCAGGTGTGTAGAGAGGACAGGGAGGCAGGGGAGCAGAGGGTCGGGACGGAAAGCATCAGACAGCGGTGGCAGGCTAAGTCCTCATCCAGCAGAACCCCCGAGAGGAGAAAACGTGGCGGCCAGGACAGAGCTCTCTGAAGCAGCGGAGAGGAAACGGCGTCCAGAAGGCAGAGGTGGAGGAGACAGGCCAGTGCAGGTAAGAAGCCAGCGACAGGCAGAAGGATGCCAGGAGCTGGGGCAGCTGAGGAGGCGGACCCATGGCTGGCTGGCTGCACGGAGGCACTGGCCGGCTCTTTGTTCCGGAAGCCCACAGGAGGGTCCCCTTCTAGGCCATTCTCCAGCAAGACGCTGGCATCCCCACAGCTCACAAAGGCCTGAGGGAGCCCCCAGCCTCACTGCGGCCTGCCAGGGGAGCTCCCTCTTCGTTGCCCTCCCCCCGACCCAGTATGGGACGGCGGGTCCCTCAGACATGGAGTCTAATGACCCTTGCGGCAGCTGCAGCCCAGAGAGCAGAGGCGACCTGCCCAGAGTCACAAAGCTAGCTGGTGGCAGCATCGACCTTTGAGCCCCGAGGCCCCATACTCTTGACCCTCAGCTCAGTGCCACTTTCAGCCACATCTGCTCTCCATCCAGCCCTCTGAGAGGGGGTCCTGCCAGGCAGTGGTATCCCTGTGGGGTCCTCTACTTGAAGCAGAAGGAAGGCTTCCACACCTGAGCCTCGATCCCAGCATTCCGGGTGGAGAAGGAGGGCCTGGGAGCCTGCTTGGCGCGGGGAGACCATGCCCTGGAGGGCGACACGGGGGAGATATCACTGCTGTAGGTCGGGCTCACGGCTGTGGGCTGGAGGCCGTCCTGGCCGGGGGAGCTGTAGAGGCCCGGTGAGGAGCGGGAGGCCCGAGGCAGGGCTGGGGACACTGGGAGGGCCCCCTTGGGGAGGCTGGGCACCAGGTCCAGGGAGCTCGGCTTGGCAGGAGAGGCGGCTCTCGGCGAGGCCTTGACAGGCTCCTTGATGGGTGAGAGGACGAAGAGCGAGGGCCGCAGCTGGTAGGCTGGCTGCTTAGTGGGCTCGGGGCGCAGGACCCCATTCTCGGGCAGGTAGCCATGGTAGAGGGAGGCGGGCGGGGTCCGAGCTGGGCTCCGGGATGCCACTCGGAAGCCGCCAGGAGCATTGGTGGAATATTTCCAGGATGAAGGCAGGGACATGGTGGGCGAAGGGCAGCGGGCCAGTTCGGTGTGGCCCGAGGACTCGATGACGTACTTCTCCATCCGGGACTGGCGGCGGGCGTAGAGCTCAGCCCCCTTCCCGGAGGCCTCAGACAGGTTCTGGTTGGGTTTGGGCTTCGGCTTGGCCTGGATGCGCGGGGACTTGAGGCACGAGGCCCACTCCGGGAGGACCTCCTCGGCCGCCGCAGGGCTGGCTCTGTCCCGGGGCGCTGACTCCTGCTGAAAGTTGGAGGCCTCAGCCCCCAGTGCAAAGGGCTCCTCCTCCACGCCTGCCTCCCCCTGGTCCCTCTGCCTCCGCTTCTCATCAGCCGTCTGCACAAGATCCAGCAGGTCCGGGTTCGGAGTCACCTTGGGCTTCTCCACGAAGGTGAACATGGATTTCCGGCTGCCCCTGCGGGCCATTGACTCCTCCAATATGCCTGTCTTGCTGGCAGGAACGGCCTGGCCCTTCAGAGGAGAAGGCTTGGGGTCAGAGCTGGGGTAAAGGGCAGAGTAGGAAGGGGGAGACCTAACCCGGGAAGCTGGGGGGGCTGTGGACAAGGTCTCAGCATAGGTTGGGGGTGGGGTGAAGTTCCCCAAAGGGCGTCTCTCCAAGGCTGGGCTTCGCTGTGACACAGACCTCCTTTCCACCATGGGGCTATGGGACATCATGTGTCTCTGTGGCCGAGGGCTCCTGTCTGCCATGCTGGGGGGCTGGGGAGTCAGGATCTTCTCTCCGAGATGTCGTCTCTCTACCATGGGGCTCCGCTCTATCTGGCTGGTGCTTCCTGAACCCTGGATCCCGAAGGGTCTGGCGGTCCTGTTGACCACTGATGGGGGCTTGGCCAGCGTGAAGTGGACCTCACTGTAGAGCTTGGCGGGAGTGGCCGTGGCTGCCCACACAGACGTCTCTTGTTCTGCTGACGCTGCTGGGGCACTGGGCCGTAAATCGATGAGCAGGGAGCTGGACATGAAATCTGGGGCCGGGGTCCCGGAGCTGGAGAGGGGAGTTGTTTGTCTGGAGAAGGTGTTGGTGGTGGTAGGTGGCACTGACACCTTATCAATCAGGAGCGTGCTAGGTCTCACCTCCACAGCCGGCTCTGGCAGCTGCCCGCCGGAACACAGGGTACCGGGTTTGGAATCGGACACTGTGCCATTGGGAGGGAGCTGAGCCTCCGAGGGCTGTGGGCTGCTTGAGAGCGGTGGGCTCTGTGGGGTGACAGGGCCCGGCGGGTTCTGATTGATGTCTGCAGCCGGCAGGCTGTGGTTGCTGTTCGAGGTCGGCGTGATGAGGGTGCCACTGAGTGAGGACAGGTTCTGGTTGACGTCTGCAGCCGGGCTGTGGACCTCCGCCGTCGGCGGGCTTGCTGGGCTCTGCTGGGCTTCTCGGTTCTGGGACAGGTGCAGCCCATTGGCCGTCAGCAGGGCGGCATTCTCCTTCAAATAAACCACCAGCGGTACCTCCTCCTCCTCGCTGGCCACCTTCTCCAGGTGCCGCAGCAAATTGGCCTTCTCCGAGCATCCCTCCATGCTATGAACAGGGACCCCTACGTCGGGGATCTGGCTGCTGGTGTTCCTTGGAGGGCCTGGTTCAGGCAGTGAGGTGGGACTCAAGCTGAGCCCTGAGGCATAGCCTGCGGGGCTGGCAGGGGGCGCTTGGAGGGACTCCTGGCTGGGCTTCTGTCCCCTCCGGCTGTGGTTCTCCAAGGTGAACTCGTTCACCCTCTGCCGGCGCCTGTTGAAGAGCTGGACGCCGCGGGAGTTGGAGCTGGGAGGGGTGGTGAGCTGGGCTGCGATCTGCTGGCTGCGGGCCTTGGCCTCTTTCAGATCTCTCTCAGTGAGGCTAGTGCTCAGGCCCAATGCTGCAGAAAGAGACAGAGGTCCAGTTAGCAAATGGGAATGCAAGCCACTGGGGTACAGAGACAGACAGATGGCCACCGTGTCCCTCCTACTGATGATCTTTTCCTCTGGAATCTGATCTTTCCTCGCTGTTTTCTGGAATCCCCTCTCCTCATGATGATCCCTGCCCCAATAATCATGGCCCAACTCAAACACTAACACCTGTGTAAAACCTCCCCTGATTACCCCTTCAGCATGACCCGGCCCCTCATTTGGCTTCCCCCTGAAGGCTGTTGATACTGCACTTTATCAGACTCAGCAAGAACACATCACCCTCGCAGTAGAGGCCCACTCCATCCCTGACTCATCCCCTACCACCCTTTGCTCATTAGGCTCTTTCAATTCCTTGAAAATGTTAAGTTTGCTCCTGCCCCAGGACCTTTGCACTTGCTCTTTTCTCTGCTTGGAATGATCTTTTCCCAGGTGGCATTCTATGTTGGTTTCTTCTTGCCACACAGGATTTGCTTGAATGTTCCCTCTCTGGAGGATTCTTGCTCTATAATCAGTCCTCTCCCCTCCTATCCCATCTCTTTATTTTCTTCAAGGCATTCACCATCATTTGGAATCACTGTTTCCTTGTTTATCATCAGACACCTTACCTAGAATATAAGCTCTAACAGGGCAATGACCTTGTTTGACCCATTTGGTCCCCTGCCCTTAGAATACTGCCTGGCATAAAGGGGGCCCTTAGTAGGCATTACCAAATGCATGAATGAACCCCCAGAACATTTTCTATGTGTCTGTCTTAGGGTCCTTTTCACTTTCAAACTCATAGTATAATCATTTGCAAACACTAACAGTAATACATTCCCTTTTTAGAGTAGGGAATGCATTCACATGGTCTAAAAATTCAAAAATTTAAAAAACTAAAAAGCCTTCAGTAAAAAATGTCTCTCCACCCCTGAGCACTCCCACCACAAATCAGTAACAACTGTGACCAGTTCCTTCTTACAGAGTTTCTTCTTTTATTTAAATAGTTGTTTTAAAATTCTCATATTTTAATATCATGAGAGTAGGGTATTTGGCTAATTTCAGCAGCAACTATACTAGAACACTGCATTACTTGATTTTGTCCACACAAGAACACTGGAAGACAAACGTTACCTGCCCTTGTTTTACAGAAGCAGAAAATGAGGTCCCGATGCTTTGTAAGTAACTCACCCATGGTCACATGGCAAAGAGCAGCAAGGCTAGGCTCAAAACCAGTTCTTACTGGGTTCACAACCCATGCTCGAGTTGCCCATTTGTCCCAATAGGTCCCTTTGCGATATACAGCAGGCAGAGTCAGTGGTTGGGGACGGACTCAGTCTAGGGCTGTGGAGTCTGGGGCCTGAGGTTGGTGATCAGGCTATCAGGCTGGGGTCAGACCCCTGTTAATCCATAAGCTCACTGCAGGCAACCACTTCTCTCTATATCCCCAGTGCCCAGCTGGCACACCGTTGGTGCTCAATTTATGCTTATGGAACAATGAATGAACAAAAGGACCAGTGGACAGATGGACGAGATAGCCTGTGGCCATGGTCAACAGCTCTGTCAGTGGCTGGGAAAACTCCTCCCTCTGTCATCCTCCCTCTCCCCCTCCTTACTGTGGGAAGCTAATTAGTTCTTGAGGAATCTGACCCTGCCCTCCCTCCTACCATGCCCTCATTAGCACTGGCCGTGACATGCTGAATGGGTCTCCAGGGACAGTCTTTCTAGGCATCCTGCCAGCGAGGTTCAGAATTCATGGGCTCCCAGAGCTGGAAGGGCCCTTACAGAGGAGCTATTTGACCACTACCCCCATTACATAGATGAGAAAACTGAGGCCCAGAGCGTCACACTAGGGTCACAGGGAGGCCCACACAGAAGAGAGACTCTCTGGTCCCTACCTCCTTCTCCCCTCCTCCCATCAGGATCTGGCTCCCCACCCACACATACCTGTGCCCACCTGTCCAGAAAAGCCTACCCTGTGCACCCCGACACCTGCTCCCTCCTGGTAGGACTCCTCTCCTGCCTGGGTTGCCCCATCTCTAAAAGATGAAGGATTTGCGGGTTTGGCCAGGCTGTCGCCCGGGGGTGGGGTCTTGAGTGGGGGCACACAGGCCACACAGGAGGGCCCTGAGTGGTTGCTGGGTTCAAGCAGTGTTCACCTCCTCTGCTCTGCCGAGAAACCAGGACTCCTGGCCCGAATCCGGGCTCCGCCGTTTGCTACTTGTGCGACCTTGGCAAGTCCCCACACCTCTCAGAGCCAGTTTCCTTAACGAGGAGCAGTGATAAAAGCTCTGACGTTAGGGTTGCAAGGCTGCAATGAGTTCATGAATGCCAGCAGTACTCATTGTCATCAAGCCCCGGGGGACAGGGCAGAGGGTGCATGCTACCCCCGGAGAAGCTGCTCTGTGGTGACCATACTCTACTCCCTGGAAGGGGTCAGAAATTTTTCTGGCAAAGGAGGTTCTTCCCTAAGATCAGGATCCTGAGAAGGGATATGACTCTCTTAAGGTCACACCTGCAGGGGATTTCAGCATTATGGAGAGGCAGGGATTACTGCCCCAAACTACGGAGCCTCAGGGTCTTGGGAATGGCCACCACTGGGTCTAACTACCCTCATAATTCCTGTGTCCCTAAGACCACACCCCTGAGTTACAAGCCTCTGTTTACACACTCCACTGACGGGGAGCTCACTACCCTAAAGAGCTGCCTTCTACTAATGCGTACACCTTTGCTATAAAGTCACTCTTTATGTGAACTCCCAACATCTACTGCCACATAGATGAAAAGCTTTTTCTTTCCAACCTGAGAGCCCTGTAGAGATTCACAGACACAATTCCCCTCCCCATGGGGCATGGTCAGGATACACATCCGTCGTCATCCCACTAGTGTTTCCTATGACACAACTACTAACATTGATTATACATATTATCTTATTTAATTCACACAACAATGCTATGAAGCATTAACTATTATTATCCACTTTGTAGTAATGAGAAAACCAAGGCTTGGAGAGGTAAAGTGAGTTGCCTGAGGTCACAGAGCCAGAAAGTAGCGGAGCTGGCTCACCTCGGCTCTGTGTGACTCCGGAGAGCACCAAGCCTTCTGGCTAACTCGTTCCCACAGCCTGAGGCTCCTAGAAAGTGCTTCAGGGTTTGAATAATCCAGACCTCCCAATATCCCCGCACTTGCCTGTTTTTCTCCTTGCTTCTCTGCTTCCATACTGTCCCAGACTTGTTCTAAAGGCCATGGGTTTCGAAAATGCTCAAAATGTCAGAGCATGAAGGGCCCTTGGGGGCTAAGCAGGCCTGGGAGGCTGAGAGAGGGAAAGGGTGGCAGAGTAGGCCTCGGGCCAGGACCCTGTCTGCTGACCCCCAGCTGGGCTTGGAACTCCGCCCAGTCCCACTGCTGCTGTTCTGGGACAAGAGGAGGGCAGCAGAAAAGGCCAAGGGGTGAGAGAGCCCTGCCTCCAAGAGAGCTCCCGGGCCCCCCCGCCCCCAGCCTGTGGTGACTCCACGGAAAAGGAATCCGGCAGGAGGCTTGGGCAAGACCCTGCCAGCGATCCAGCCGATTTCTGCCACCCTGCACAAAGCTGAGAGAAGTGGGGCTGGGCTAGCCACAGGCACCCCAGAGTCCCACATTTCAGGGCACCAGGGGAGGGGGGCCCCTAAGTCCCCCAGAGCAGGAACTGGTGCCCCTGGCCGTGCCCCAGCCAGCCAGGACCTAGATGGGGCTCCCCAAAGCCGGAGAAGCAGGAGGCGGCCAAGGACCATGGGGGGATATGTATCTCGACTGAGCCCCCCATTTGCACAGCTGCGGCCTGTGCCTGTGTCAGCCATGACGCCCCCCTCTTCTCAGGACGGGGTGCTGGCCCTTGAAAGACCCATTCTGGACAGTGGATCAGGAGTTCTGAAGACAGGCCTTCGGGAGAGGAAGGGGTGAGGGCAGACACAAGGAAGAGCTGCCCAGGGTAAGGACACCTGGGTAACTCCCTAAGTACACAGGGTAAGGACACTTAGGTAACTCCCTAAGTGTAGGGGAGACAAGAAGCCCCAAGGACAGTTGTCAGAATGAGGACCACAATGGCCATCATGCAGCCCCTGCCACTGACCAGGGGCCGCGCTGCATACTTTACACCCATCCTCCTTCTCAATTCTTGCCCCAAACTCGAGAGGCCAGCCCTCTCATTCTCCCGAGTTGGCAGATGAACCTGCAGCTCAGAAAGACCTATCCAAGTCCATACAACTTGCAAGTAGCTGAGCTGACTTTCAAAATTCTAAGTCTGGTTGCTGAGTCTCATTCCTTAACCGTTCTGCCTTCTAGACCCAGACTTTGGAGGGAAGGACACCAAGAGAGGCTCCAGAGCACTTGGACAAGGCTCTGCAGGACGGCCTGTTTCTCCGCCTCACGGTCCGTGTCCCCAGCAGTGCCCTCTCCCCTCTCAGCTGCCTAGAACAAGCCATGCTCTCTCCCTTTTTTCTCGCAGGAGAAGAGCTGATAGAACTCATTCTTACTAAGGTAGAAATGACTGCTAGGAAATGAGAGACCAGTAGAATGGAGAGAGCATAGTATCAGGAAGCAGGAGACCTGAGTTCCAGTTGTGCTTAGGCAGAGATAAGCCCTTTCTCCGAGCCTGATCACCCCTGTAGGCAGTTGCCTGGTCTGCTGACCATCAGGCCTGTCTGGACGGAGGATCTGAAGGAAGGAGGTGGGGCA
Organism: Mustela lutreola; assembly: GCF_030435805.1. Lineage (NCBI taxonomy): Eukaryota > Metazoa > Chordata > Mammalia > Carnivora > Mustelidae > Mustela > Mustela lutreola. Next base: position 42,440,799 of record NC_081294.1, on the reverse strand, counting down.
GGGGAAGGGAGGCCAGAGCAGAAGGTCAGGACAGGGAGAGAATTCAAGGAAATGCTTCTTCACACGGCTACAGTCAATGGGAGTACCCAGGCCCCAAAGAGGGTGGAATGGGACAGGGAGCCAGAGGAGGGAATGGAGACTGGCTGGAGGCAGCCCATTGTGGTCGCCTGGGAGTCTTGGCAATGGGACAGGTGAGCAGGCTGGGTAAACCGCCCCCCTGCCGGGGTCAGGAAGGAACCAATGGCTGGCCGCTACACAACCTCTGGCTCAGCTAGGGGCAGGAAGATGAACTGGGCCTGAGTAATGGCCTGGCCGCCTTGCCAGCCCCTACCCCATCTTCTCCCGGCCGCAGGAGGAAATGACACAGCCTCTGTTCCCTAGGGAGTGCTCCAACCATGCCAAAGTCCCAGGGAGTGCAACCTGACTGAATCTCAGCAGGCTGCCAGCCGTCCTCTCAGGAGGAGAGTAATTCATACTAAGGTGAGGAGGACTGCCAGGCATGGGAGATGCATAAGAACAGAAACAGGGAGCCCCAGACCTAGCTCCAGCCTTGCCACTAACAGGCTGGCAGAAGTCATCCATACCTCTTTTCTTGATGCCCAGAGGGGAGCTGAGACCAGAGAGGGAGGCCAGAGGCCCTAAGTTACACACCCCAAACCACAAAGGCACTGCCGTGTGCTCCTCTTACTCACTCCAGCTGGGTCCTCCCTGCAGCCCAGCTTCCCCCTGGATGCTGAGCCGGCCTCGGTTCTCAAAGCCTCCGGGAAAGGCAGCCAATTGCCCCGCTGACAAAGAGAGGAAAATCCCACTTCGAAGGCAGTGCAGGAGCTGGATGTGACTTCTCTCCTCCACAGATGACTCAGCCCAGCTCTTTATCAGGAAAACCGATTTTGCAACAGCTTTTTAAATGGCCTCTCCGCCCCCCCAGTCTCTCCTCCGCCAATCTACCCGCCCCGTGATGCCAGATTCATCTTCCTCTGCCTGGCTTCGCTCATTTCTCTCTCCTGCCTCCCCAGGATGTGGAGGATCAAACAGCAAGTCCTCATCACGGCATTCAGGGCCCCTGCCGCCAGAGCCTGCCTGAGGGCTTACTAACCTGCTCTCTGTGCCCTCCCAGCGGCCACAGAGAACCCAAGGGCTCCCATGCGCCCCCTGGCAGTTCCCGCCTCCCCTGTGTGGTCTGCACCTGATCAGGGGTCCCAAGGTCTTCCCTTCTGTATTCTCCCCTGTCCCCCACATCTTCCACGTGTGCTCGCAGAATAACAATAAAGTCAATGAAGACAACAATAGCCATCATGCGAGGAGCACCAGCCGCTGCTAAGCAAAGGGGTGAGCCTGTATTTTCTCAATGAAACCTCACACCAACTCATAGGGGAGGCTTCCCGACCTGTGTTGTGGAAAAAGAGACCCACAGAATTAGAGAGCTCACCCCGGGTCCCACAGCCAGCAAGGGGGCAGGCAGAGCAGAGTTGGAGCTGGGAGTCTGGTGCCAACCAAGCCTGGGCCCCCTTGTTCTGAAGAGCTCATTTTCCCCATCCCCCATCCAGGCTCAGCCCAGCAGCTGCTGCTTCCAGGAAGCCCTCATGGATCCATCCAGACTCCTGAGATCAGTGCTCCACCCCTAGCTCAAGCCGGCCCCAGGGCCTCAGAGCAGGCTGAGAAAGTTTAGGAGCCAAGCCAAGGCCTGAGGGGAAGCAGGCCTAGCCCAACTCCTGGCATCTGTAGCTGGAAGTGGGTTGGGATCAGGCAGGAAGAATGGGTGGGTTGGGGGGAAACTAAGAAGAAGGTTGTCAGGTGGGTGTGGGCCTTAGCAGGCAGCAATCCCTTTAGGCCACAAGCATTGCTCATTGCTGGGCCTCTGCTGTAGGGTCCTTTTCTGCCAAGGACCAGGAGCCACCACCCCTCTCCTATCTGCTCTACTGGCCTAAACACCAATCTACAATTACATTTTCAGGGACTTGAACATGGTGACCTAGAGAGAGGCAGGCTTAGCCCCAGGTGCACAGCAAACTGGAAAGGACTGGTTCACAGAGATCCAAGCTCAGACTCGGGCCCCCAGTTCCTACTTGAGCCCAGGTAAGCCAGGCCTGCCCAGCCAAGTCCTCTCCTGTTGCACCAGCCTCCATCACCCCAGCCCTGGGAGCCTCCAGAATATGCAAAGAACTGCCACACCCTGCCCTTCCAGACAGAATGTTTCATCCAGGAGACAAAAGGCAGTGAGCCAGTCTGGGGAGAGATGACTTCCCCCAAACTGCCTCTGCCAGGGGTGTGGTGGGCCTAGTCCATCTCTGGGTCTCCAGCACCCAGCCCAGGGCCTGGCACATTGGGCCCTCCACAAAGATGCAGCCCTTTCTCTTGGCCTGTAGCATCCTGGGGCCAGAGTAGGTCTTCATCCTTTCTCAATGCCCCCACACTCAGCAGAGGCTGGCACTCATTCAGGTGTGGAGGAAATTAATGACTGAAGGATGAGCCCTCCCCAAATCCAAATCCACCTTCACAGTTTGCCCCACCATTGGGAGCCAATTTCTAGAAACCTCTAGATCTCAGATTCATCTAGATTCTAGATCAGAGCTCTAGAGGGTACTTCCTGGAAGAAATGGGGAGAAGGAAGGAGAGAGGGAGCAACATGTCTATGGGAGGAGAGGGAGACGAAACTTCAAATCACAGGGTTTGACCTAAGAGGCAGAATATTCCATTAAGCACTGCGAGAATTAATTAGGAAGAAGGAATCCCAGAAGGCTTCCTGGAGGAGGAGGCATATGTATATGCTCTAGGTCTTGAAAGATGGCGCTGTGGAGGCTTTCCAAGCAATAGTGCCAGCCCAGTGGAAGCTGGAAGGCTCAAGGCAATCCCCACCCCACTCCCCTCCACCACCCCTACCCCAAATCAAGACCAGCTGGAAAGGAAGGCACCTTTGAGAGGAACACAGCCCAACGTTGGGCTTGCCCGTAGTCTGAGAGTGAATGGGGTATTCCAGGGGGAGTTCCACCGAAGCTGTGTACATTACATGGCACATTCCCCCAGGGGACCAGCGGCACCGTGGTACCTGGGCCTCCAGGTGGGTTACACAACGGCCCACTGTCCAGGCCGCAGATTCAGCCTGACCCTGCTCTGCATCCGCCTCGGCCTCCTCAGCCATCTGTCTGGGCCGCTTCCCTCTTCCAGAAGAGGCTGCTGCAGCGAAAGTGAAGGCCAGCACCCTGTGGTAAATTCCCCACATTCCTTCCTCACAGAAAAATAAATAGCCCGGGAGAAAGAACGCAGGAGGAATGATAATGACGGCCTGGCCCGGGCTTAGAGGAGTCCTGGCAGCAGGGTAAGGAGCAGGGAGCCTGAGCGCCTGGAGGAGCCCAGGGCCACAGTGGACCCGGTGCCTGTCCCCTGGAGGCTGCCGGGCCCTGGGCTCCTGGAGGCTCCCTAGGCCATGCCAAATCTCTGAGGTCTCAAGCTTGCTCACATCTGCCTAAGAAGGCTCTGGGAATCCCTTGGTCAGGGCAGGTGACTGCGGAGGGCAAACTTGTCGGGGCGGGACACACTTGACTTTTATCACTCAAGCTGCTATTTGCTGGGAATTTCTTAAGTTCCAGACATTCGGTTTAAGTAGTATCATTAGGTTATTATGTTGTTTCATTTTCTCTTTGCAAGCTATGGCCTGGGGATGCCATTATACCCATTTGACAGAGGAGAAAACAGGCTCAGAAAGGTTTTTGGGCTTTGCCAAGGTTATCTGGCCGGTTAGTGGTATGCGGTCTCCACTCCCGCCTCTCACTCCCACGTCCGTTCAGCCTGCCTGCCCTTTCCAGAAAGCCTTCCTCGACCAAGTCCAGCCGAAGGCGCGGCCTGTTCTCCTCCTATGCCCTGTTCAAGCAGGCATCCTGTAACACTCGCAGACTGTCTTCTGTAGATCGCCTCACCTCTCTGGGTCTCGACTCCCTCAACAGTGAAACAGAGATCATAATATCTGCTTTGCAGAGTCGCTGCTGCATAAATGAGATGCAGAAATGCTTCCTGTGGTATGAAATTTTGTACTCGCCTGAGGGGGACCGAACTCAGCTGTTTGCACAAAGCCCCCTCTGCATAACTCTGCAAGGCCCAGGCTCTGTCTGTCTGTCTCTTTTCCTCCCTTCTCGGGCCCTCTCTGGGTCTGGTCTTGCTCTTCTGCTCACAGTCAGGCACAGCCCAACTGCCCCGCACTCTCAGATCCCTCCCTCCCCCAGCATCCTCTCGGCAAAGGCACCCCAGCATCCATCTCGAGCCAACATGTTGTAGCAGAGAGAACCAGGTTTGAATCCCAGGTATGCCCCTTGCTAGACGTGAGTGCCCAGGCCCTTTGGGAGTGCCCCAGCTACAAGAGTCCCAGGAGGGAAGGCGCAGCCATGGCTGGCTTCCACCTCCCTACAGCCTGGAGGGCACCGTGGCCCAGGGCATGCGGGAGGCTGCCGACCCTGCCATGCGCTCATGCCATCCCCCAGTGACCAGGCCTGTCTGGCTCACCTCCAGCAGGAGGAGTCCGCTGCCAGAGGACAGGCTGGACCACCCAGCCCTTGCCTGCTCCTTGTCCCTCAAACTGCAAAAAAAACAGAAGACTAGAGGCCAAGAGATTTGGCCCCAGGATCTGTCCTGTCACAGTTTGGGTGAGACACTGGACTATTTCCTGACCATCTTTGGGCTTCTGTTTGTCCATGTGTCCAAAGAGAGGATCAGACTGGAACAATGATTCCTAGAGTATGGTGTCCCACGCCTCTAGCGGAAGCCAAAGGATCTAAGTGGGACCCCGAGACCTGAAATCATACTAGGTAGGTAGGTTTCACGTGGGTAGTGACAGAGGAGTGTAACGAACACGTCAAACCTGTGAAGGGCATATTCCTGCTTGGGGAAAAGTAGGTATTTCGGTAATGAAAGTTAGACACTTTAAAGGAAAAAAGGAAGTAGAGGTGGTGATGGACTCATTCCCTCCCCCGATATTTACTGTACCCCAGCCAAGGGCATGGCACTGTTCACAGCCATGAAGAGTGACGGACAAAGGTCCCTGCTTGCATTCTGGTAGGGGAGCAAGATGACACCTACACGAGTTAACGAGATAAAGCAGGGACGAGACATATACTGACTGCATGGGGGAGGGGGAGGGTCTGCAAAGAGAAATACAGTAGCTGAAGCCCCTGAGAAGTCACACCTGCGTGAAGAAGTAAGCAGGTGAAGGAGTGAGGCCTGTGTGTGTGTAGGAAAAGAGAGAGATCAGGCAGAGGGAACAGGGAGTGTTAAGGTCCTGAGGCAGGCTCGCACCTGACAGGTCTGAGGATGGGGCCCGTAAGGTGGATGTGGGGATGGATGCGGGGACGGGGTGCCTGGGTGGCTCAGAGGGTTAAGCCTCTGCCTTCAGCCAGGGTCATGATCTCGAGGTACTGGGATCGAGCTCCGCATTGGGCTCTCTGCTCGGCGGGGAGCCTGCTTCTCCCGCTCTCTCTCTGCCTGCCTCTCTGCCTACTTGTGATCTCTTTCTCTCTCTCTCTCTGTCAAATAAATAAATAAAATTTTAAAAAAAGAAAAAAGAGAAGAAAAGAAACCAAGTTCTCTAATGGTTCATCAGGATCTGAGGGATACCCCTACTTGGCAGCCATTTGTGCATGCACGCGTGCACGTACACACACGCGTGCGGGCACACACGCATGCGCGCACACACCCTGCAACATGCATTCTCGTTAGCTTCTCAGTGCTGGCGACAGCCTACCCTGCAGCAGCACCTCCGCCTCTGTGCTCTCGCCAACACGCACAGGCGCTGCCTGTTTCACGCCTGCAGTACACGGAGGCCTGCCGGCACCCCCTCAGAGGGGGCAGAACCTATACGTGAGTGTGTATGCACTGAGCACCTGCACGTGTGCCAGCAAGACACACGGCTCCCCGGGTGGCCAACTGGCCCAGATGCACCTGCCGCAGGCGGAGGGCCCATGCAGCCCTCTCCCGCCAGCTTGCCCAGTCCACCCATGGGGAGCTGAGCTGCCACACGGCCCCTGCCTGGAGGGCACACACTACTGTAAAAGGTTAAGTGCACGGCGAGTGTGACTTCAAATTCTCTCCAGCCTCTCTGCCCTTCGGTCCTGGTCTCCACTTTCCAGCAATACGTAAGAATCTACCCCCGATACTCAAATGTGCCAGTGGGTTTTGTCCTTGCGGAAAGTGTCCCCTTTTCTACCCATGCTGCAATTAAACAGAAAAGCCATGTAAAATGCCTCGCAGGGCACTGTAAATGTTACCAGCTGCCACCAGCATTACCACATGTCACCATCCCCGTCCCTGGCTTTGTGCCTTCAGGTTGTGGGGTTGGGGGGTGCGGGTATACAGAGCAGCTGATGAGCAGAGAGGCCGTTCCCTCTCTGGCCCAGAGCAGAAACCTGCAGGTGCTCAAGGATCCCTCAGGAATATGTCCCAAAGGCACATTCCTGGGATCCACCCCAGCCCTGGACCACAGATTGTCCACCTTAACAGTCCCCCTGAGGGGTTCTGAAACACTGCCAAGTTGGGGACCCACTGGGCTTTACAACGCATGCTTTTATTAACGTGTTTATAAGTGAATTAACATATGAGGAAATGGCTGGAACATAGTTTGATACATAGGGAGACCCCATAATGTTAACGAAAGATACACTTAAGAAAATACATGCATTTACGTAATATGCCATCCCTTGGCTGTGCGCCCTTTTCTCGTTTTACCAGCCCCTTCGCATCTGTCAGAGACAGAAGCCGAGCAGGGATTGTTACACTATTTTCTAGACCAAACAACTGAGGCAGAGAGCGACCAAGGGGCCTGGCCAGAATCTCCCAGAATGCAGCTCTCCCTCGGCTCAACATCATGAGGCCCCAGGGCCTTATCGCCCCATCCCCAATCGCTCTGACTTTTGGCCCACAGTGTACCTGTCCTTTCCCTACGGGCTTGCGAAGCCTCCAGACACACATGACTTCTCCAGTAACTCCAGGTTCGCCAAGAACAGGACAACCACAAACAGGTCGGTTCCTTCTAGCCATAATGTCCCTCTCACCGGGCAGTGCAGGGGCTCCCCCAATTCCCTCAATGGTACCTTACATGCTACCATTTGATCCCAAGTGGTCCTTCTGTTCCCAGCACCCCCAGTTCAAATGCCAGCTGAGCAGATCACTACCTTGAGCGCGTCCTATAAATGCTACGCCCAGCTTTCCCCCTTGTAAAGGGCTCCCCTCATCCCTACCCCGCAGCGTGGTTGTGCGGACTAGATCTCAGATGTGCCAAGCACCTAGCATCAGGCCTAGCACGGGTGCTCCTGGGAGGACACAGCGCCGTGGACTCACAGGCTCGCGCAGAAGCTTCTGGAAGGCAGGGATTCTGTTTCATTCACCTGTGTACCCACACCTACCGAGTATAATGTGTGCTCAATAAACATGTGTTGAATGAACACAGAAATGAAATGATATCTCCAAAACAACTCTGTCCTAGTCCCTGCTTCCCCTTCTATTTCATGACCCATTTCCCAGCTTAGGGGCTGGAGGCTCCGAGCAGGAATGGTCAGGGCCAAGAAGGGATGGGTGACGGGTTCATGGGAAGTGCCAATGACGGCCATCCGGGGAGGGTGGTGTTCTTCGAGCTCTGAATGTAATCCTGTTGACTCAGAGGCATAAATAATGCACTAGCATGTTCTCTCCTCACTGTCCTGTCATGCTAAGAATAGCACCGGCTACCCTTTCAGGAATTCCACAGGGAAGAGAACAGGACACCAAGATGGAGACAGGCAGGGAACAAGGTCTTGCCAGGCTGTGGATGGCCAAGCGCCCTCCCTCCAAGCCCAGCTTTCCAAGCCCGTGAAGACAAAGGACCCTGCACATCAGAACTCAAAGGGCTCTTCCAGGCACCTGGTCAGGGGCTCTCCAGGGGAAAGGAAGAAGCCAGAGAAGATGGGACACCACCCCACCCTCTTCCTGTTATCCTCTCCTCCTCCCTTCCGATGCCCCTCCTAATACGCCCAGGCCTCAACCACCCCACCACACTCCTCCCCGTCCCTGTTCGTGCGACGCATAAATACAGAGTGGGTGGTTCCCCTCTTATGTGTCTCATATGTAAAACTTCAGAGAGACAGGAAGATTCTGTAGCTTTCAATTTTTAAAAAAATGTTTAAGTTTAAAAGCGACCCACCTAGAACAGGGCCTCTCAAACTCCAATGTACACTCAATGTAATTGTTCAGGGCTGTTGTTAAAACGCAGATTCGGACTCAGGAGGCGGAGGGTGAGGCCTGAGAGTCTCTTTCTAAGAAGTTCCAGGTGATGCTGATCGTGTATCCATAGGCCATATACTGAACACAGGAAACAGTATTTGCCTACGATACAGATGGAGAGGGCACCTGGGTGGCTCAGTAGGTTAAGTCTCTGCCTTAGGTCATGAGCCTCAGGCTCAGATCATGATCTCAGGGTCCTGGGATCTAGACGGCATCGGGCTCTCTGCTCAGCAGGGAGCCTGCTTCCCCCGGCTCTCTACATGCCTCTCTGCTTACTTGTGATCTCTCTCTCTCTCTCTGTCAAATAAATAAATAAAGTCTTAAAAAACACACAAACAATACAGATGGAGAGGCTTAGGCCCAGAGAGCAGAAGGGAGGTACCCAAGAGCACACAGCAGACCTAGGCTCAGAACACAGTCCCCCAACTCCTCCTAGGATTTGCCGGGACAGACTCTGGAGTTGAATAGTGCTGCTTGGAGTGGGGCAGGGGACAGGAGGCAGTGACAGGCAGTGGCCAAAGATCCAGGGGCAGGCCTTCATTCAGCCACACCAAACCTCCTTGTGGCCACAGGCTCTCACAGGAATAAAAGAAAGTAAGAATTCTCCTGAACAGAGGCACTCAGCCGAGTAGGTAGCTAAGAACATGCCCTCACCAGCCTGCGTTTGAGGCCTGATAGACCACCAGAACCTCCTGGAAGGCAGGTGCATCTGATGGCCATTAGGCTGCAAAGAAGATCCGGACATTGGGTAAGGAGCCTAGGGGAGTGTGGAAGGACCCTGGGACAGCTCTCTCAGGGTGCAGCTCCAAGGGAAAGGAGAGAGAAGGCAGGACCAGCCTCCCACACCAGCGCTGGCAGTCACTCCTCCTTCCCAGGATGGGCCTCAAACCCCTTCCCAGGCTCTAGGCCCTGCATAACCAGCCCCGCTGCCCGTGAGCCCCCTGTTGCAGCCTCCCCCCAAAAGGAGCGTATCTTCCTGTCATACTGCCCCTCCTTCAAGCGCTCAGAGAGGGCCCAAGCACCTCCTCACCCCAGAGCCTTGGCATCAGCTGCTACTTAGAAAGCCTAGAATGCTTTCTTCCTTACCCCCTGGGTTGTCCCTTTCTGACCACACTTCTCACCCTTCAGGTCTGTTTCTGGGTCTCAGGGAGGGCTGCCTGCCCTCAGAGGTCACATTCCTCTGCCTCTCCTCCAAACTCTCATTAGATCTGTAATTCCATCATATTTTTCTGAGCATCAGTCTGCCCTGACTGACGACAGTTAGCAGCCCTGGAGGGCAGGGGCCTTGGCTGTCCTTCCTCTGCTCTGCCCCTGCATTGCTGGGGCTCCGTAAACTTTTGTCAACTGAGGGAAGGAAACGATGGATAAAAACATGGCTCACATCACTACTGCAAAAACCTCCGTGGTTTCTGGCCCTGCTCACCCTGAAGAAGTTGTACAAGACTGGGGTTCGCAAGATTCCCTCGGTCCAGTCCTCTGCTCTGCTGGTCTCCAGCCCAGTGGGCTTCACAGGGCACCTCGTTCCCTGAGATGGGTCTCTAGCATGGTCTGCTGGGTTGAAATGAGAGATGGAGTCTGGCAAAGACTTGGGAAGCTGTCAAGAGCTTTCACTGCTAGCACCACTCTGGTGTGTCTGAGGCCCAGAGAGGGAAAGAGCCCCAGTCAAGGCCACACAGCCAGCAGGTGCTGACAAGAGATCCCAGGCGGACAGCTTAAGCCTACGGCTGAGCTTCAGGCCCACCCAGGCTCAGTGAGAGCGCCATCTGCCTGGAGGCTGGGCAGGGGTAGGGAAGGGAGAACATTCAGCCTCAGGCCCAGAGCCAGGGTGGGGTGGGCAGAGCCCCCAGCGGGAGCCCTGAGTGGGGCCTGGCAGCTGGGCCTGGGGGAGCCAACTGGCGCCCGCTGGGTGATGGCATGCTGACTCCCCATGCGCGTGACAGTCTATTTTTTAATCAGCGCCCTCCCCCCAACTCCATGTACCCTCCCAAAGGGCCCAGTATCAGGAATCATGTCCTGGCTGAGACCAGAGCCACCTTGGAGACTAGGGGGAGGATCCCCAAGTCCCATCGCTTCAGGGAGCCCACGAGTACTAAACATCAGGGCAGGAGGGTTGGCAAGGAAGAGCACCTCCCACCTGTGTGACTTTGGGTGGGTCCCTGGACCCTCTGACCTCAGTTTCCCCATCCGTATAGTGAGGGAAGGCATGCCAGACTCCACAGGAGGTCACTTCAACTCAAATTCTTGGGATCATGACACTAATGACACCCACTCGCCAGGCCCTGGCAGAGCTTCTGGGCCCACAGCCCTCCCAGGGTACACTTGATCCTCTCTGACCTACTCCCAGGGGACAAGGGGGTTGGGGAGAAAAGAGGCTGAGCTGCCTCAAGGGCCAACCCCAGAACCCCAGATCCCAGACCTCAGGTTCCTCTTTCCAGGACCTGAGGGACAGAGATGAGGAGGATCAAAAGGAATGCTGTGTGTTCTTAAGCAGGTGTCCTGGCCTCTCTGAGCCTCTGGCACACCATCTAGTAGAAGAGTTTGTACAGAAGCTATCTTCTGTACAGAAGCAAAACTGCCTGGGTTAGAATCTGGCCGCTTACCAGCTGTGTGACCTTGGGAAGTTCACTTAACCTCTCTGTGCTTCAGTTTCCCATCTGTAAAACACTGATAATAACAGCACTTACTTCATGAAGTTGATGACATGTAAAGACCTTAGGATGCCCTTGGCACACAGTTAAGTAACCATAAACATTAACTTTTTTTTTTTTTAAAGAACTTTGGTTTTTATCTATCGAACACTCTTAAGTCTCCAAGAGATTTTATTCCAGAAGATTAGATGTGTGAGTCTCCGGTCAGCCTCCTCTCTGTCTGTGGGACTCATTCAGCCCGCCCCTTCCTAGCCTCTCCTGCTGGCTCTATGTTCTTAATGTCCACTGAGCTCTTTCTCGCCCATGATCCCCTCACATCTTTTCTACCCCATTTCATCACAGCTCAGAACCAGAGCCTGAGCCCCAGAGGAAACGAATGATTTGCCCAAAACCACCAACCAGTTAGCTAAAACCAGAGGTTCAAGTATTTGTTCCCGAAGTGCAGTCCAGGCCCTTTTCCACTGCACTGTACCCATCCTCTGGCCATCAAAACCTGTTTCTGGCTAAACATCAAAAAGCCACTTATCCCAGGGGCGCATGGGTGGCTCAGTGGGTTAAAGCCTCTGCCTTCGGCTCAGGTCATGATCTGGGGGTCCTAGGATGGAGCCCTGCATTAGGCTCTCTGCTCAGCAGGGAGCCTGCTTCCCTTCCTCTCTCTCTCTCTGCCTACCTATGATCTCTGTCTGTCAAATAAATAAAATCTTAAAAAAAGAAAGCCACTTATCCTGATATGAATCTTGAGCTAGTGTCCATCTCCTCAAAGGCTTGCTATTTCCACAGAGATCAAAACATGACAATACTATCTAAGAAGGAATAGTTATCTTTTTTAGCATTTATCATCATTTAATTTCAAGACAACAGTAAAGATAGGGTTTATTATTATTTCTATTTATAGATGAGGAAATGCAAGCCCAGAAAGGTTATAGAATGTGCCTCCGATCTCCCAGCTAGCCAGGAGGAGAACCCAGGGGTCCAGCCACCGAATCTGCATGTTAGCCATACAGGAAACTGGTCACACAGGAGTAGGCTGAATTTTGCTTCACCTGCAGTGGCCCTGGGAGGCTGGGCAGGGGAGGAGAGGGTTGCTACAGCTCTACACTATACTGCCTCAACGAGTGGAAAAGATGAAGCCAGGATGGTGGAATTTCAGGCAGTGGCCAGTTGGTAAAGATTTCATTCTGGAGAGAGAGGGCTTTTGTAAGCCTCTGGAATTACAGGGCCTGGAGGCTGTCCCCACATTGATTCCTCTGGCCACACTGGGTAGCGACTGAGCCCCAGGGTCCGGGGACAGTTCACAAAGAACTATGAGCTCACACATACACAGGCCTAACTCAAAAGAGCCCAGCCACCCCTCTGACCAGATCACAGGCCAGGGGCTCCTTTGGGTCTGCAGCCTGAAGCCATGAGAGATGAAGGCATTTTCATGATCTGCAGCCAATGGTCGCCCCCACCCGTACCCCAACCCCAGCTTCTGGTTTAAACCATTTATTGTCCTTTGAAATGCCCCTCCTCCCAACCAAATCCCTCCCCTTCTTCTAGATCCAGGTCCTGGACATGTCTCCTCCATGAAGCCAGCCATGACCACTCCTCCAGAAAATAGTCAGGTCTCCACTCCAGTGGAATGAGAGAGGCCTTCCCTAACCACCAACACAAAGTAGCCCCTTCAAACTGTCCTCCATCTCAGTAGCATGGCTTTTGTGTATGTGTGTGTATATATATATATATTTTTTTTTTATCAGATAGATAAATTATATACATATATAATTGGTAGATAAATTATATACATATATAATTTATCTATCTGAAAATGTCTTATTTCTTTGCCATCCATTTTCTGGTCTATCTCTCTGATCAAAATGTGAGCTCCTTGAGGGCAGGGACCCATCTATCTGTCTTGTTCACCACTGTAACCCTAGTGCCTAAGGACCCACCTCATCCTGTAGCTAGCCAGGGACACTGAAGTCCATAAAAAGAAAGGGATTCATCCAAGGTCACACAGCAAGCAAGCACAGATATCGGCTTAATACCCAGCTCCCTGATCTGCAGCCCAGGGCACTTGGCCATCCACCCCCCCGCCCCCCCATGACCCTCTGCTGGCCTATCTAGTCCCTGCCTCCACACAACAGTGGGGGCCAGAGCCTCCAAACCCTCCACAATGGAGGCACCCAACCCAAGCTGGGCAGCCCTGCCTGCTTCCCCCCTCGGTCCCGCCCTTCCTGGCATCAACAGCTCTGATGAGCTCATGTCTGGAAGGCTGGGAGCTGCCCTGAAGGAAAGGTGCCTCTCAGGCCAGGCCCCTAGACCTGCAGGTGTGTAGAGCCCATGCAACGTCAGCACCGGCAGGTGGAAGGAGTGTGCTGACCCATGCCCCGTCTACCTTCTAGGCTCAGGGTGACATGTGGCAACCATGGCGAGAGGGCACGACCAGGGGGAAAAGAACATTCAGAGAAGTTTCCTCCTGTGCTTCTCCCATCTCTATAGATCTTCCTGTGTCACTTGCCCCCCTCCCTTATCAAGGAGCTGCTGTCCTAAGGAAAGTGGCTCTGCTGCCTTCTACTCACAGAACTGCCCTGGGCCGATCTCATCCCATCCCCAGACTCAGTCTCCCCAACTCTAGAATGGGGAGCTTAGATAAAATGCTGACCGAAGAGGCTGAGGATTCTCTATGAAGTGGGCACCTGAATACTACAGGCTTTTGTCCTTTTGCTCACCTTAGGGGAAGGGCAACAGCCAACAAGAGAGGGAAGGGGGTAAAGGTTTTATTTTAACCATAAATGATGATTCCAACCACAGCTTAATTTGGGTGCTAGTTTGGGATGTGGGGGGAGCTAGTCCACAACCTGCAAAGTGGGGGCCACCCTGAAAAAAGTGGGAGCTGGGGGCAGCACGGCAGCAAAAAACTTGTCTTTCAGAAGTTCTCTGAATATCAAACTATAGTGATTCTGGGGCATTCCCCTTGTACAGATGGGGAAACTGAAGACCAGAGAGAAGAGCCAAACCAAGGTTTCATATAGAGACAGAGGCCGGGGACCCCACTCCAAATGGCATTTTCAACTCCCTGGAGGAGCCCCATCCCACTGCCTGAGGTAATACAGAGGTTGGTCTGTGGCTCTGTCCCCCAGCACAGGACGGGGTCAGGCGTGGGGGTGGTGACAGGCTGGTGGGCACCACGACTTCCAGTCCCTCCCAGCATACCCTAGTCCCTCTGATCAGCATCTGATCTCATCCCACCCTTGCAACATGACAGGGGTGGGGCACCCTGGAACTGCCTTTTCACCCATCTGGTCCCTGCTGTCTCCAAGGCAGTTGTCCCCTCAGGGGTCACTCTACTCACTCTCTCATGGGGAGCCAGAGAGGACAGGGCTTGTCTCCAGATCGCACAGCAAGTTGGTTTATTCCAGAGCCACTTGTCACTCAGGATAAAGTGGGAGTGGGGTGTCTGGCTCTTCCCTGCTCACTCTGGCTCCTTGTAGACAACCCAGACGGGGAATACAGGGGGTCCCTGTCCCAATCCAGAGTAAGCCCATAACTGGGGGTGGGGGGAGGGAGAAAGGGAGACCCTTTCCCCAGAGCCCTCAGAGAAGCCTTCTCAGGGGTTCTTTGGAGCCCCTGATTCCGCAATGTAGGGGCTCGGTAGGAGCCCCACCCTCCCCTCACTTCACTTCCATGGCCCCTCACCTCGGAGTAGTGGTCCGGGAGTTGTGCGAATCTGAGATAGAGCCCTTAAGACAGTTCCTTCTCTGCCCCCCTAGGCGCTCAGGAAGGGCCTCGATTTCCCCAGAGCGCTCGGCCGGTGGTCCCCGCGGTCGCAAGGTCCCGCGTCCTGCAAGCCTCGCCCTCGCCCTCGCCGCCGGAGCCCGGCGCCGCCGCCCCGCCCGCGGGAAGGGGGACGCGAGGCCAGCACACGCCGTTCTGCTACCCCACGGGCGCCCATGTTGGTCAACCCCGCGCGAGTCCGGCCCGCCTTTCCCGGAGCCGGCTAGGGGCCGCAGACCCCTCCGACCGGTGCCCACCCGTCAGCCCTGGCTGTCCCGGTCCCCGAGGTGCTTGCAGGTTGGGACTCGAAGGCCGGAGCCCCCGCGCAGCCCCGAGAAGTAGCTTCCCCGCGTCGGGGCGTCTTTCCGCTCCGGGGCTGCTCCAGAGATTCCCGATTTTTCAGACTACCCACCCTCCCCCCCCGCCCCGGCCCCCCGCCACGGTACAGATGGGAAAACTGAGGTCCACAGTGTAGCAGCGACTCGGCCAAGGTCACCCTGCGCGCGGGCACTGGAGCCCAGATGTGCCACCTCCACCTGCGCGGCGCGGGGAACAGCACAGGTGGGAAGGGGCGAGGCTCGCCGGGCGCCGGCACCCCTGCCCCGCCAGCTCCCCTCACTCACCTCCTGCCGCCGCGCGCTGTCCCCGGGCTCACCGGCGCCGCCGCCGCCACCGCGTACCTGGCCGCGTCCGTCAGTGCGCCCCGCCCCCGAGACCCCCGCAGTCTCCGCTCCGCCCCGGGCGCCCCCTTCCGCGTCGTTGCCGCCGCCGCCGCCACCACCTAGCGGGCTGCTCCGGGACCCGGAGCCGGGAGCCGGGAGGGCTGGGCGGGCGGGCGAGACGCGCTCCTGCCTCTCGCTCCCCGGGGCCCTAGCGCCGCCCCGCCCGCCGCCCCGCCCAGCCCCCCCGGAGGGGCGACTCCCTCAACCCCACCCCGCGGTTTCGGCCCGGGGATCCCGGCGGTGCTCCTTTCCTCCCGCTTTCCTCCCTTGTGCCACACTCGAATGTCTCTCCGTTGCCGCCTCCTTTTTTGTTTCTCCAGGTCGGTCCCTAAATCTTCTGCTTTCATTTCACCCAGTTCTTCCTGTCTCCCCATCTTTTCTCAATCCCACCAACCATCCCTCTCTTAAATGGGTCTTTGTGATTCTTTCCCCATAACTGAACCACCCCCACCTCCCCAGACCCTTTCCTTTCATACCCAGATGCTGTACCCCTCAGGGCCATCTTCCCTCCCCCTTCTCAGCCCTGGTGACTAGAATGACTGTCTACCTCGGTAGGACTCAGGCAAATGGGGACTGAGGAAGGTTGCCACCTCCCCTCTGGCCTGGGGCCATTCCAGGGCTTAACGGGTGGGTCAGCAACAGTAGGGGGTAGGGAGGCTGTGTGGCTCCTGCGTTTCAGTTCCCCATCTTTTCGTTGAACTAAACACCACTCAGATTGAGCTCAGCAGAGCCCCAGGACAGAAGTCAGTGTGCATCAGAATCAAGGGGATGCTGTTACAAGTCAAGACGCCCACCTTCTAGCACACCCTCCCAGTGGTGAGGAGGCCGTGGGCTCGGAACAGTTCTGATAACAAGCACCCTTTACACTCCCACCAATTTTGAAACAAAACTATGCTTGGAAAAATGTTGATCTGGGTTTTCACCAGAGTTTCCCTAGGTCCCAAGTACCCCACCCCTCCAAACCAGGGTGGTTCCACTTTCATTTGTCTTTCATATCAAGGTTCTGTGTTTAGATTTCTGCTAGAGGAAGTTAGAAGTGTGCTGACAGGAGCCCACCCTACCAGAGGTCCTGTGAAACCCAGAGCTGCAGGTGGCCTGGGTTTGGGGGACATCCCCTCTCCCCAGTGGGGACAGCATGCAGGAGGTCCCCTGCAGGAGGTTGGGGTGGTTCAGGTGACAGAGGGGCAAACCCTCCCTGGCTGCTCCCATCCCTCCGGTGGGCCTCAGGATCTGCAGAAAATTCTTCTGGTCCCATGGTAGCCTTAGCGCTGGGGCTGTCCCAAGTGGAGGTGGGAAGCATGGAGGGGGTCCTGGGGATTGGCACCGGGTAAGCTACTTCCTGCCTGATGAGTACATGTGCAAGAAAAGTGGCTATAGCCCAGCCTGTGGGAAACCAGGAAACAAACTGTGTGGGTGAGAGAGAGAGAGAGGGAGAGGGGAGAAGCTAGAATTACTGTGTGGGTGGGTATGAAAGAGACAGGGATGGGGAAGAGGAAGGAGGACAGAAAGTGGTTCAGTCTGTACGTAGGTGTGTGACAGTGGGTGTGCAAGAGTGGATATGCCTGTAGGAGAGAATGTGTGCATTCAGGAGAGATTTTAAAGTATAGGTATGTGAGCAAAAGAAAATGGAGAGAAGAACGTTCTTTTAACCTGTATGTAAGGAAGGGAATATATGTGCTTGGATATTTCCAGGTGGGACTGTAGTTCTGCGTACAAATCTGTGTATTCTGTGTGCACATGTATCCACATGTGAAAGGTAGGCATGCCTGAGTGAGGGATGTGTGTGTGTGTGTGTGTGTGTACTAGTGTATGCCTCATGCATGGGTATGTAGGTGTCTGAGGGCATGCACATGTGTACACGTGTGTGCAGATGTGTAATTATATGTGTGTGCCTATTGGCATAAGAACTGCATAGATGCACCTGTTGGGCGGGGGTGTGAGCGTGTGAGCATATGCAAGGTACATGTGAGCCTGTGCGCCTTGCTCCCACACCATTGCCCTTCTCTTTTGGTCACTGTGGAATGTGGAAGTGAGAGGGGGCATGGATGGTATCCTGACCGGTCTCTGCTCCGTCCTCTCTCCCACAGACCTAAAGAGCGGGGGCCTTGTCTTTGGCCCAATGATCAAGGTCGGCTCTTATCATGCCCAGGGGCTCTTCTGCCCCGACAGTATAGACACGGCCAGGGGCAGGGTGTATCTGACAAGCCAGATCCACACCCTCATCCCCACCTTAGAGGCTCAGAGCAGTGTCCGGTAAGAGTTGGAAAGGCCACCGAGTCCTTAGATAGATACCCTGGGTCCCCAATAATGAACGGCCTAGAAAAGAGGGAAGGTGGCTCTCCCCAAGCCATAGATACAGGAGGGCTGCATCAGCAGTGGGTCCCAGGTTTCCCTAAGTGTATTCGGTGTGTGTGGGGGGGGTGAGGGTGAACCATGGCTTGGCAGAATCCTCCACCATCCTCCAGAGCTTGAACAACCTTTTTCCAGCCCTAGGTGGGTGGAAGAACACAGCCTGCTGCCTCGTTTCCATGGAGACAAGGCAGCACAGAAGGTGGTTGAAAGCAGGGGCCCAGATCTCCTGGGGTTCAAATCTCTGCTCCTCCACCCACAGGCCTGAGACTGGGACAAGTCACTTAAATTCACTGTGCCTTAGTTTCCTCATCTGTGTAGCAGGGATAAGAAAAATATGAACTTCATCCAACTTGTTTAGAGGATGAAATGAAGTAACCTATACAAAGCATTTAGGATGGCGTGTGGCAACAGAACTGGGGCGGGGGGGGGGGGGAGGTGGGGGAGATGGCAAAAGCCCTGGGTTCTAGCTTTAGCTTGGCACCAACGTGCTGTATGACCTTGGACAGGCTGCTTGCCATCTCTGGGCTTCAGGGTCGCCACAAGATTATTTCCAGAATGATGTCAACCAGCCCTGCCCAGTAATGAGCAGCTGAGATGTTGCAGTGAGGGCAGCAGCTCTGGGCTCTCTTAATGAGCTGTGGACCAGCGACTGCTGGCGGAGGCCCAGCCGTGAGCCCTACCCAACACATTCCTGCCCCTATATATTCTCTCCTGATGGCAGGAAACTTAAGCTGCGGGCTGCTACCCACCTCATCTCACTGAACCCTTTGCCCCTTGAGCCTTCAAGGACCCAGCTCTGCCCCACTCAGCTAGTACTCAGGCTCTAGAGAAATGGCACCAGTACCCACCCACCCCAGGTGGTGGGTGCCCAAGGCAGAAGATGCCATGACCCATCCTGCAAACTGCCAGGGGGCACTCAAGAGAGGCAGGTATAATTGCGGCAGGACGGTGTAATTGTCTGAAGATGCTTATAATCCCTTGGCGGTACTGGGAGGAAGCTTTAAAAGGAAGCCCTAATCCGCTAATAACCTGGCAGCCGCACAGGCCTCTTCCCTCCGGATCTCCAGGCAGAGAGAAGGGACTCTGGCCGCTCCCTTTCCCGAGGGAGCAGAAAGGCCAGAGTGGGCTATGACCCAAGACCACCCGGATTTCTATTCTCCCGTAAGACCTAGCTTCCTTCCAGTCTCCGCCTCCAAGAAGACTTCCCTGAGACACATCGTCCTAAGGTCACTCCTGTCCCCTCCACCCCTAGAATTTTTCAGGACAGAACTGGAGGCCATCTGGCTGGACATTAAAGGAAGAAATGAACCAGACTTCGAGGAAGAAGAACATGATCATAGTCTCAGCTCCCACACTATGTGACTTGGGCAAGGGACTTAGGTATCTGAGCCTCAGCCGTGTCTCCTGTAAAATGGGGAGATTTTGCTTTAGAAGGCTGCCTTAGAAGACTGTATAGTGAGAGGGTTGAGAATGGGATACTACAAAATGACCAAGCTCTGTGTAAGGTTCCAATAGGAACATGAAAGGTGGCCCCTCTCCACCCTTCATCCATGGTCTTTTCCACTCCAGGAGGTCACAGACAACACTCTCCCCCTGTAACTCCGGGATATGGTGGTGGCTAAGAACAAAGTCCCGTACTCAAAAAGCCATGGTTGAATCATGGCATAGCAGTTTACTAGTCAGGAGTCTTAGACAAGTCACTTATGTTCTTTGAGCCTCAGTCTTCTCATCCATGTAATGGACATAATCATAGTATGTCCCTCATGGAGATTGCACTGAGGTTCAGTGAAATGATATATGTAAAGCACAGTGGGCTTGGCACATAAGGGCTTACTTAACGAATAATAGCTTTCGTACTGTTGAGTCGGTGATGATCATTTTAATTATTATTAATGTCCATCATGTGATCACTCTAAAATTTCCAAAACACTACCCCAATCTAAGATCACTGCAACCTCACAATGGCTCTGTGAGGTAGAGGGGACTCATATTTAATTTTGTTTTCACGAATGAGGAAACCAAGGGAAACTCACCAGAGGAATGCAATTTGCTGGGGTTTGGCCAGTTGGTATCAGGTCTAGAACCAGCACCCATGGCTCCCCACACTCGGCCAGGGTCTATGAGGGGAAAGGGAGCAGGTACTGGGGCTTGCAGGCTCTTGGGGACTTGAGTTTGGGCTGACTCTGGTATGAGGGCCCATCTCCAAGTTCAAGGCCGCAGGGCCCTCCTGGGTCCTCCTTCTTCTTGCCCTTGATGCATCGAAGGCATCTGCTGGATCCTGACCAGCCTCCTGTGTGATCCAAGCATAGGGGAGTGGGGAGATGGGTGGGGGCGATGGTGGCCATGGGTGGTGGTCAGAGCCTGGCAGGAATTATTTCAGAAAAGAGAGTGGGCGGGATGGTCGATGGGCTGTCAGCCAGGGGATCAGCCATGCCTGCAGAGAAACGACGTGTTCCTCCAGTTTTCTGACACATTAACCCTCCCAGGCCTGGGTCCCTCACATGCCCTGTGCCCCCAGCATCTGCTGGCTGTGGCTCCTGCCTCAGCAAGCATGGCTGGGCTCATGTCCTCTCCATCTGGGTCCACGTCAGGGTTTCCAGGGACCCAAGCAATGAAGGTGATTCAGTGTGGGTTTCCCTGTCCGGCCCTGCTCTGCTGTCTCCTTAGCCTGCAGGGGGTAGGGGGGCAGTGAGGGGAGTTGGGGGGGAAATGCTCTCCCTTCCTCCTGTCCTCCCTCCTTCCTTTCCTCCATTTCCCCCTCCCTCCCTGACTCCCTTCCTTCCAGCAGTGCACTGTGAGCTCTTCCCTATACACTGTTTTTGGGTCTTCGCCCAGGCGATACGGATGGATCGGACCATGCCTCTGTCCTCTCTAACAGATGGGAAACTGGGGTGGGGAGAATGTGGTCCAGCTCAGCCACCAATAGGCCACCCAGAGCAGTGTCTTCCTCACTCCAGGGCCCGTTTTTCCACCTGTAAAATCAGGAGGTCCAATCGGATCAGAGATTTTAACCTCGACCTCGAAAACTGCACGAGGGCAAGAGCCTCATGGGCTTTGCCCAGTGCTGCGTCCCCAGCACCCTCGGGCAGCCGGCACACGATGTGTTCAGTGAGGCGGTCCTGCCCTGTCATGGCCTGGAATCCAAGGCCATTTGTTGCCATGGATGATTAAGGGGGGGACGAGAGTGAGGGATGGACTTCTGTTGGCCAAGCCCGATCACAGGGCTTTCTCTCGTGGACTTCTCACGTGCCCTCTTTGACAGAGGAAAGAGTGGGCATAGATGGGGCCCAGCTGGATCTGCACAGAACTCCCAGCCCCCCATCTCCTCACAGCTATTAATTGGGGTGTGTCCAGGGGACTGTGAGGGACCCCGGTGGGCTCTGGCAGCCTAGGAGAAAAGGTCATGAGCTTACCTGGTTTCTGGGCAATCCTGGGTCCCGCGCTGGGGCGGGGGGTGGCTATCACCACCTGCTGAGCCTTCACCGTGTCCCAGTCCTTGCTGGCACTGTTATCATGCTGGGGACACCCTTGGGCTTCCCTGGAGCAGCTGGGTGGCTGGATGCCCAGGGCATTGGGCAGGTCTGGTGCCCCTTGGGTGGCTCTGCAGGTCAAGTTGTCCCCATTCCTGCTGGCCACCCTGTCCTCCTCTAAGTTCATGAGCCCTGCCTCTCCCTGCAGGCCCTCCTCGCCACCGCTGTTCTCCTCAGCCTCCAAGGCAAGACACCTGTAGCTGCCATCAGGGATCCGGAAGGTGGAGGGGGTAGAGCTGTCTTCGCCGAGTCCGTGGGGTGGAGGTGGGAGGTGGGGACCCAGCATGGTGCGGCTTCTCCTCAGGGAGGCGGAGAAGCCGGGGCCAGGCTGGCCGCCTGGGTGAGCACCGGTCCTTTCTCCTCTTGGTGTCTCCTCTCTGGCTCGCTGAAGCTTTGTCTTCCTCAGCCAAGTCCCAGAGCTGGGGCAAGGTCCAACTGTGGGGCCCTCCTGGGCTGGGTGGGGTGGTAGGCCCTCAAGCCTTCCTCTCAGCCTGTGTCTGGGCTGTGAGGCCCTCCTTCAAGGTGATTTACCTGCCCAGAGAGAAAAGAAGCAGCACGTGAGACAGTCTGCTGGGTGTTTTGGGTTGAGTTTCTGAGACCTGTCCATCTTAACAGGGCCGTGAGAATGGGCTGGGGTTTGGGGTACAGGTCTCACACACCCATGGGAAAAATCCCAAGCTTCAGCCACTCAGCATCCCAAATTTTCACCATTTCCTTATGCCACATGACCCCTTGTTTGCTTACTATTTTGCCATAAATCAACTTTAAATAACTTACTTCTATTACTTCAGACTTATCTTAAGTACGAATGGCAGGAAAACCACAAGTATGTTGTGCTAAGTCGTTTCCCCCCTAATACACGTTAAATAAATATCTAGTTATTTAAAGATACTTAACTGGGCACCGCCTAGAAAGAATTCTCTCACATGCCAGCAAAGGTACATACACCACAGGAATCCTGGGAACAATGGGGCGGAGGACATAAGGCGGGGCCCAGGGACTCCTTGAGGAGGCTGTGCACCAGGCTGGGGACAGTAGCAGTGATGTGTTTTTGTGCCAGGCTTTGAGCTAGACCCCCAGCCCTGCCACCTGTGGAGCTGGCAGCAAGTCCCATGGCCTCTCTGCACCTCAGCTTCCCCATCTGTAAAATAGGAACGTTAATATCTCCAATGTGGTGTTGCGTGGAGGATTAAGTGAGAAAAGGCATGCAGAGGACTCCGTTTGGGTTCTGAGATGTAATCGAATACACGTTGGCTGTTCTTTTATTGCACAAAAATGTCTTGAGCTTTTATTGCATGGCAGACTCCGTACAAGCCAGAGTACAATGGTGGAAAAAGAAGACATGGTACTCTAGCTTCACAAAGCCTTAAAATCTGGTCGGGGGAGCTGTGAATGATCACAAGAACCATAATAATAACAGTGTGATTATTTATAAATGTTAACAATGAAGATGATCTCAGAGAGAGGGGACAAGGCTTCCCATAGGGTGTACGGGATGCGGGGAGGGATGCGTGGGAGAGGAGCTTGGGCGGAAGAGCCGGCTGGGCTGGGCGGCAGATGGAGAGTGGGTGTAGAGGAAGAGGGAGGAGCCCAGGCTGCAGGCAGGTTTGTCGCTCTGGTGACAGGGAGACTTTGTTCATAGAGATCAGGAGTACATGGGAAGGAGCAGGTGTCCAAAGGAGTTGGGAGATGAGTTTGATTTGGCTTCCGCAGGAGGGGAGTGTGTGTCAGCTCCATGCAGGGGGCTGGAGAGCGGAGGAGAGCTCCAGGCTGGAGAGAAAGGCTTGAAAATCATTTGTGGAGGCACAGGGAGGGGGTAGACAAGATGCCCCGGACGGGCAAATAGAGCTTAAGACAGGGCCAGTGGCCATGGACACTGGCCGGAAACCCTGGCATTTACAGATCTTGGCTAGCAGAGTCCATCACTGCTTAGCTGTGTAATGCAGGCAAGTGTGCACCCTCTGAATCTCATCCTATCGGGAAATGGAGAGAGAAGAACCACCACACACACACACACACACACACAGGCTGGCCATGAACTGTGAGAATCCTGAGATGTGACGCAAGTCTGGGGACACTGGCGACCTCAGGGCTTACGCTGACCTCATCTGCTGTGGTACTTGAACTGGAGGTCACTCCTCCGCACCGCCCCCGCCCCCGCCCCCACCAGGTGGGGTCAGGCCTCCCCACCCCCAACCCCAGCAAGCTGGCCCAAGGCCTCAGCCTCCGGTTGGCACTGGGCCAGTGTTTTGTGGTAGGCAAGAGGAAAGATAAGGGCATTACCAGGCCCTGGGGCAAATCAGTGCCAACCAGGGAAAGGCAAACAAGCGTCAGGATCAGAAAGATAACAGGCACCTGTTACAGCAGCCTCGGCGGCAGTGAAATGAGCAGAAAGGAGCCAACCTTCTCCCGGAGAAGAACTGAACACCTGTTCCACACCGGGTTATTCATGGAGGGTGTTGAAATAAATCACCAAGAAACGCTTCGAGAGAAGTACTGCTGTTAGACCATTTCAGAAGTGAGGAAACTGAGGCTCAGACAGGTGAAGTGACTTGGGCCTACGTCACACAGCTAGTAAGCGGCAGGGCGCCATCTGGACACAGCTCTGGCACCTTGACCGTGAGGATGGGGTGGATACACAGAGACATGGGAGGGATGGCTCCTGAACCTCTCTCCTCTCTGGACTTTTTCTCACTCCCCAGCTGCTGCCAGATTTCCACACTAGAGTGTCACACAGAATCTTAGACTCTCATGAAGAGCCAGTAGAATTCGGGAAAAAACCTAACTGGCCATGCGACCTTGGGCAGGTGCCTTCTGTACTCCTAGTCCATTTGCCCCAAGGCACGATGGCGGGGTTGAGCCAGATGGGGGCAGGTCTCATTGCAGGATGCCATGATTCTAAGCCCTTGGAGCACCGCTCCCCGCCCTCAGCCACTGCCACGGTCACCCACGCCATGACAGAGCCAGATGGCAAGAGGCAGAAGTGGGCGTGGGGGGGCAGGGCCCTCTCTGATACCCCACGGGAGCCTCGCCTCGCTCTATCTCTGCTTCTGTTTTGCTGTATTTGACGGTGGCCACGGTTTCCAGGAAAGAAGAGAGAGGCGGAAGAGTTAACTTTCCGCCACCCACACAAATATTTTTGGCCGGCTTTGTCTTTGGGCTGCCAAGCCAGGAGGGAGGGGTTGGCAGGAGCACTCCAATGCAAGTCTGCCTCCCAAAGAGGGAGGACTCCCAAGCCAGCTGGGGGGCCTGGGCAGGCCCCTTGAGGCCCGAGTTCTGGAACACCCACTGAGCTCGGGAGCCCCGTGCAGGGACAGGTGGTCAGGACCCACAACAGGAATGACAGCTGCCCCTTACTGAGCATCCCCTAGTGCGTGGCCACACCTTGCACCCAACACTCCTGGATGGCAGGTGTGCAGGTGCTGTCTACAGATGAGGAAACTGAGGCAAGCAGAGATAAATTCCAAATCCAGAAGCACACCATGGCTGAGTGGTAGAGCAGGACATGTGTCCAGATGCTGGGCTCTGTGCTCTTATCCTCTGCTCTCAGTGACTGCAGACTAACTCCAGGACCCCCCACAGAGGGCCTGCCTGTGTGGGAACATCTCCAAGGTGGACAGGAGAGAGTCTGCTCCAGTCTCAGCAGAAACGGGTGGGGAGGGGTCTTCTAATTTTGGCTCCCTCAGACCCACATCCCTCGTCATGACCACAGGCTCCAAGGGCATGGAGCCTCAGCAGGCAGGGGTGACACAGAAGGCACAAATCTGTTGTCCTCTTATCATGGAGGTCAACTCTCAGCCCAGAGCCACGGAGATCTCCCCCAGGTTGTCCAGCAAGTCAGATGCCAGGCTGGCACTAGGACCCAGGCGCCCAGGCACCTGCCTCCAGCTAAGCCCAGCTCCACCCTGAGGGAGCTTTCCCTGCTCCCTCCCCTGACCTCAGGGAGCCCAAACAGGGTACCCGGCTGAGCTGATGGTCAGATGCTCTACAGTCCCTGTCCAGGAAGTCTGAGGGCCTGCCCAGATCTCCCGAGGATAGGCCCAGGGAAGATGGCCTTGGCAGCCTCATGTTCTTTCTGCTGTTCACTTTGTGATGGGAGGGAAAGGGCACTGGCTTTGGAATCAGATCTGGGTTCCAATTCTGACTCTACTATTCAGTGGCTGCCTGACCCTGGGCAAGTCTCTTCATGTATTCGAGCTTCAGCTTCCCCAGCTGCAAAATGGGTTAAAGTAGGGCCGACTTCAAAGGGTTGATGCAGGGATTTATTGAAAAAACACAGGCTCATTCCTTTCCTCCGCAGGAAATGAGGGAGCACCGTTGTGTGCAGCTCAGCAGCTGGGCGCTGGGGGAGAATGTTAGCACAGTCTGGCCTCCCCAGGTTCCCCATCCACAGTGCCCACAGCCTGCTGCAGGGGAAGGTGGAGGGAGTGAGGAATGGTGAGGGTTGGGCTTAAGTGGGTACATTGCAGGGTCAGGGCACAGGGTCCCAGTTTTGAGTCTCCCACTGACTTGTGAGTCATGTCGGGGGAAAATCACAGGCTCTGATTCCACAGTGCAGAGACGGAACTAGGTAGGAGTGGGGAAGCAGTCCAGAAAGACGAGACCCTCTTTCCTCTGAAGGCCCTTTTGCCCCGGAAGTCTTCGTACCTGGCCTCCCCACCTGCAGTCTTCCTGTCTCCATCCTCTCCTGGGTCTACTCCATTCTTCTAAAGTGCAGCCTTGAAATGTGCTCACTTGCTCAAGGACACTCCATGGCTCCTTGTTTCCCACAGAATAAAAGAAAACAAACAAAACAAAACCAAAAAACCCCAGTTGCCAACAAAGGGAAATGCAGATTCAAAGGCAGATCTCATGATTCTTGGCTGAAGGCAAGGAAGGGGGGCTTCCTGGGGGTGACGTTTCAGTTGGATTTGAAAGACTTTGACAGGAAGTGCTCGGCATTCTGATGGATGGAAGGTACTCCATCCACCAAGGCCCAGTGAAGGCAAAAAGGCAGGACCATTTGGGGAGGAATCTGGAGAAATGTGATGGCCTGGATAGGCTGAGGCTAGGTCATGTGTGGCAGGGCTGCAGGAGGTAAGGCTGGAAGACAAAATCCCCAGGCTTCCGCTGCCTGGACGCTTGTTCCTGTTGGCTCGAGAGGTGATGCAGGGGCAGCCCGATGGGATGTGGGGAGCTGCTGCAAGGCCCAGTTCTTGGGGGGTTGGGCTGGGAGGAAAAGGTGGGAGCCTGAAACCAGGGCTGGCGTGCAGGGATTCCTGCCAGAGGAACGCCTCAACGCCTGGCTCAGCGCCAGGCACATAATAACAAAAACAATGATAATAGCTGATGTTTATGAAGTGTTTACTATGTCAGGTGCTGTTCCAGACACTCAGTGTGCAGTAACCCATCCTATCTTCATCACAACCCTATAAGGAAGGTACTATTATTATCCCATTTTGCAGATGAGGATGTTGACACTCAACTAGTAAGTGGCTGAGTCAGGGTTCATATCCTGATGGTCTAGCTCCAAATAGCACTCTTATCCATAAGACTATACTGCCTCAGTAGTATGATTGTTACTGAATGAATGAATGGGAAAGAAGGATAGGAGGAAGGAAAGTTGGAAGGGAGAGAGGGAGGAGATTATTTCCAACACGTGGTACATTGCCTGGCACATAGTAATCACTCAATAAATATTTATCAAGTAGAGTAATGAGGGCAGGGTGACTGAGGCATTAACTGTGTGCATAGCCTAGGGGCAAAAATGGAGTTTCCATGGGGAAAGGAGTCGGTCAGAACTCATCCAGATGGCTAAGGGTACCTCTGCTCACCCCACCCTTGCCTGACAGCCCCTCAGCATCAGGAGTGGGTGGGGGGGATAGTGTCCAGCCTGTCTGGAGCCGAGTTCCTCCTGTCACTGAAAAGAGAGCTTCTATTGTCCTCAAGAATCTGAGCTGAGAGTACGTTCCTGCCTTAGCATTTCTCTCCCAATGAAGTGATGGGAACCAAGGTCGGGGGGTCCAGAGGGGAAATCCCAAGCACCCCAAACCTCTGGAATAGGTGAGCATGAGAAAGCCCAGCATTCACGATTACCCTGCTGTATGTTCTCAGGAGAGTCACTTCCTTACAGTGGGCCTCAGTTTCCCCAGCTGAAAAAGGCCTTGGGCAGAATGGTTGGTGGGGGTAGGAGCTGCCAAGATAGAAACTATCCCCGAATCCTCCCTGAACTGGCCCTGTGCCTGCATTTTCTGGTGAGTGAAGTCAGTTCTAGAAGGATATGCAAGCGTGACCACACATTACTGACCCTTCCCTTCAGTGCTGCAGGACAGATGGACCAGTCCTGCCTTCCTTTCTTCCTTCCTCAGCCTCCAGCCATCACTGCCCTCGCTGCACAGCCTGCTCTGACCTCTCCTCCTGCCTCCCTACTTCTCTCCATTCCTCCGTTCCCGTCTACCTCCTGGGACGGAAGGAGCCAGTGGCGATGGGGAGGGGGTATCATGTGAAGGTGGGGAGCTCTGGAGGCATCAGGAAACCATCCCTTGGTGAGAAGGAAGAAGGGGCTGGGAAGAGCCCCCCAAGCTGGGCACGCTGGGTGGTCCCAGGAGGGATGAGTGTCAGCCAGACCTCAGTTCAGCCTTCCTATAGCTGGGTAACAGCACCAGTCACATCATCTCACTGGATTTCAGTTGTTTTTTTTTTGCTAGAATGGCGACTCAGTCATTCATTTGTTCCTTCATTCATTCAACACGTACTCACGAATGCCAGCTATGTACCACTGGCTATTTTAAGCACTGGTGATACACAGTGAACAGAAAAGAGAAAAGCTCTGCCCACGGGACGCTCACATGTTAGTTGGGGTGGATGGGTAACAAGTAAATAAGAAAGCATGTCAGATGGTGATAAGTACAATGGAAAAATAATTAAGCAGGAAAGGGAATCAGGGACTGCTCTGTATTAGGAGGGCAGAGAAAACAGTGATATTAATATGAAAACCCTTGACAGATGCCATTCTGTGTTTTTATGGCATATGTATTTCAAGTTCACAATTATGTTAAATTCTCATATGCAATAAAATCAACATTAGGTGGCAAACTCGGGAACAGAAGCCTTGCAAACCTCTGGGAGATTTATTTCTTATGCTAATATTTTGATTATGCAATTGTTCATTTCATCTTCCACTACAAACAAACCTACCGTTTAGGATTGAGTATTTTTATAATCCTGGATATAAAAATATGACTTCGCGTATTAGCATTATCTCTTTGAAAACATTCTTTTCCAAGTTCATTAAGTTGAGAGTGTCTCCTCCATGTAAAACACGAACTTGAGGATAACAATATTGATGTCACAGTGTTGTGAGGATTTAATCAGGTAATGTGTGTAAGTACTTGATAAGATGCAACTATTGGAATCATTATTATTTCTGTTCGGGGGTGACTGCGGACATAATCAGAACAAAAGCTACCATTTATTGCGTATTGACTATGTACTGGGCACTGAATTCATACATTATATCAATTATGATCTTATTTATTCCCCCCAATAACTTTATGAGGCAGGTACCTACTATTATCCCCATTTAACAGAGGAGGGTAATGGAGGCCAGGAAGATGAGTCTGCCCGTGGTCCCAGAGCAGAAAAACCACTAGCCAGGACTTGAGGCTGCCTGGGACCTGAGCTGGCCACTGGGGGGCTCTCTGAGGGTCAGTGAAAAGAACCCCTCATCTGCCTCCTGCCACGCCCTGTGTGACCTGGGCCACATCCCTCCACTCCGGGGCCTCGGTGACCCCCTCCAACCACACAGTTGCAGGGCTGAGCTTGGGGGCTCCAAGTGGCTCTCCTGCTGCAGATTGCCCATGGGTCCCAGCACCCAGGATGCTGGAGGACTCAAACCCGTTCCAAATGGATGCCTCAAATCCAGCCTGCTCACAAAATCAGCCAAATCCCATGCACGTCACTTCTATTTCTGCCCTGCTGGGTTTATAAATATGTGGGCCAGGGAACCAGCTTGGGCAGAACCAGAGGGACTGAAGTCATGGCTATAAATACAGGGCCAAGGCTGGCTGGGGTCAGGAGGGGGATGCCGCAGGGTCAAGGCCGGCCTGGAAAACCACACCCTGGGGCGTCCTGTGTGCAGTCCAGTGTCCTGGAAATGCAAGAGAACAGAGGCCCCAGGGATAGGGACTTGCCCAAGGCCACATGGACAGTGAGGGTCTGAGGTGGGTGGGCTTGGAGTACAAGGCTCCAGGCTCTGAGTAGAGCGCCACCTACTGTCCTCACTCGTAAATACCCCTCACCCCGCCCGGCAACTCTCCCTGGTTCAACAAACCCATTATATTAAGATTTAAGCTTCGGCTTAAAATAAGCAGAAAATAAAATAAAATAAGCTTCTGCTAATAACATACTTCTTTTTATGTATGTATTGGGGTTCTCAAAAATTTCAGTTGAGAAAGAGTTCTGTGACTAAAACCTCAGGAAATGACTAACCGTAGCTACCTCCCTTTCCATCCGACTCTTCCCACGCAGCGTGGCCTAGTCCTGCACTGAAGCAGGCCATACCGACCCAACAGCCGACCTGTAATTTCCTCCCTAGTCTGCACTTGGCGACATAACTTTGATAATTCGAAAATGGCTGCGGGGCGAGTTGTCACACCATAGAGACAGGCAGATGCTACAGATCAGGCTTTTTTTTTTCCCCCTGGAGAGCCAGTTGTCAACATTTATCAGTCCACCACTGCTTACAACCATGACTAGTGAATCCCTGCTCTGCCTGTTTCCTGGCTGGCTGACCTCGGGCCAGTTCTCCATCGGAACTCTGCCAGCCTCCATTTTTTCCATCTGCAAAGTGGGAACAATAACCACACCGACAGCATTGCGACGGTCAGGCTAAATAAGCTTGTACCCCTAAGGGTCAGCACAGCGGTTTCCAAACCTGTCTGCATGTTCGAATCCCCGGAGGACTTTTTACACACACCAAAGCCTCGGCCATCCCCCGAGCCAACTCAGTTACAGCCTAGGGAGGTAGGATGGGGGCACCCATGTATTTGGAAATTTCCTGGGTGATTCCAACATGCAGACAAGGTTGGGAACTGCTGGCTCACATTGCCTGCCTCTTGGCAAGCACTCAGCAGCTGTCCAGGAACTAGGAAAGAGAAGGGGGCAGTAGTGGGGAGTCTTGCTTGTTTGTTCTATTTCAAGGCCCAGTCTGCCTAAAATGTGTAGGAGATGCTGCCTCCAGGGACCACGAAAGGAGGGTCTTGGCCCTCTCCTTTCCAGATGTGCTCTTGGACACCCCTCCACGCTCCAGAGCAGATGGGCACAAGCCTATAGGCCCCAAGGAGGCCTCACTTCATGTGTTACTCAGCTGGCCAGCTGGGAGATGAACAGGCCTCAGCCAGGCCTCTCCCTCCCCTCCTAGAGAGGATGAGCCCAGCTCTTCTCAACCCACAAGCCAAGGATCCATGAAGTTTGGCTTAGCCTGGGAGACAGCGAGCTGCCGATTTGGAAGACTCAGATTAAGAATAGAGATATTCGGCTTATGCCAAGGGCTTGGGGCCTCAGCCCAGCTTTGCCCTGGACCACTGAAAATGAAAGCAGTAGTAAAATGAAAATCAGTAGTAAAAATATCCTGGTCAGTATGTACTGGATTCGTCCTATGCACTAGGACGTACCGCATCAGGCCCTTGACAGACAGTCTGGTATGGAGCTATGCTCTCCGATCCCGTGGCCATGCGCCGCCTGCGTTACCGAGCCCTTGGGATGTGGTGAGTTTACCCTGAGTTGTACTGTCAAGGAAGGATACCGCAAAGGTTTTGTGTACCCAAGGAAGAATGTAAAATGTCTCACTGATAACTTTCTAAGGATTTATTACATGATGAAATGATGCTATCGTGGACTTCAATAAATGTGTATTATTAAAATAAATCCCCTGAGTTCTTTTTTCCCCACCTGTTGCTTTTTACTTGGGTAGCGTGGCTGCTAGAAAATTTACAGTTACATAAGTACTTGCATTATTTCAATAAACAGTGCTGGCATAGAGGTCAGGAGGACATACTCTCCAATGCCATGGTCCTGGGCTTTGAGTCCTATCCTGTACTCTGACACTTACCAGCTGGGAGGCCTTGAGCAAGGTATATAACTGTGCCTCGGTTTCCTTATCTGTCAAATGAGGATAATAATCGTAATTACCTCTTGTGACTTTGGTGTGGATTTAGCGTCCTGGCGCGGACAAGGAATCCATTAAAAATCAGCAATCAGGGGACCATCTGGCACTTGGCTAAGTGACTTCCTTGGATTATCATGCCTCATTAGATGCCGAACTCCCTGTCACTGGCGGTGACCAAGCAGAAGCTGGGAAACTCCTTGGCAGGCTGCTCTAGAAATGGCCAGAAAATTGAATGTGGGTGGGGGAGGCACTGTGAGATGATCTTTGAAGATGACTCCCGACTCTGACGCTGCCTCGCTCCATCATATCCTTCCCTTTCCCAAATTTTCATTCAACCCCACTAAATATAATAGACTTACAGGTGCCTCTGGGGGCCAGAGTCTTGCAGGACACTATGGGGGAAAATGAAGGTAAAACAGACATGGTTTTGCCTACAAGCAGTCCAGTGTCGACAGATGGCCTGAGGCAGCCGGGCTATCACAAGGGCTTCCACAAAAGTTGTCAGTTTTGCTCACCGTTTGTTCATTCATTCATTCACTCGCTCATTCATTCAGCAAGCCAGCAATTTTGGAGCACGTGCTGGAAGCCAGGGCTGCTCTGTGAGTGGTGAGCACAGCCAAGACAAGTCACTCCCCTGGACGTGGAAATGTTGAGAGCCGGGAGGATAGGGAAGACAAATGATACACGAGGAGACAATTAAATAAGCCAGGTAATCACAGATTGTGAGGGGCGCTCTGTAAACGATAGAAGAAAGAGCACCGCTTCTGCTCTAATGTGGCAGCTATCGTCCCCAGGGCCACAGGCCTGGCACCCAGTAGGGGCTCCCGCAATGCCTGCTGTGCAGATCTCAAACAAGAGACACTGTGGGGTGTGGAAAAGGGATGGATTGGTTCCACCTGGAAATTTTCTCTGACACGGGGAATCAGACTGTCAGTCCATCAGTGGCCTGGCAAGGCAGGGAAGCAGGTACCTGGGTCTGGAGACCCGCGTACAAGCCAGAGTTATGATCTGCCATCTTCTAGGAGCCACCGACCTCAGGCAAGCTCTTTCTCCTCTCTTGCCTCGGTTTACCCCTCCCCAGAGTGAGGAGGCTGGAAGAGATGCTTGCCAAGAGTTCCTTCAACTCTGGTAAGTCTGTGGGTCTTCCTTATCCAAGATTCTGTGCCTTGATCCCAGAGGGCAGTGGGTCGGGGAGGTTGGGGGCTGTGTGGCATGGACACAGCTGGATGCGGGAATATACCCAACCCCCTCTGGGGACCCCTCAGCTTCAGTATCCCCTGTGGGAGGAGCCAAAGTCACGAGACACTGGTGCACAGTGGCCAAATATTGGGACTGGAAAGAGCTAAAGCCCCCATCTGATTCTTGGATTCCCTTTCCTTCAGGGCCCTCAGCCTCAGCTTGTTCACCTCCAGGGTCAGGGGCCTTGCTTTCCCTAGGGGAAGTTCATTCATTCCATCCCGAGCGCCCCTTTTCTGTTGAGGTGAAATCTCTCTTCCGGCAGGCCCTTTCACCCCACCCCACGGATCATAATCCCATCGTCTGAGCATGATGGAACAACTTCAGCCCTCTTTTCTAACCTTCCTTCAAGCTAAACCTCAGTCCCGTCAAACACTCCACCAGGAACGAGTTTTCTGAGCCCTTCCCATCCCGTTCACCTTCCTCTACCGTCAGCCCAGTCTATCAGATTCTCAGAAGTGAACTGACCCAGTATTCCAGGAAAACCAAACCGGTACAGACCATCACCACCTTCACTTCGGGCATTCCATCATCACCAACGCGGCCAAACACATTAGCCTTTTTTCCCTTTCTTTCCATAGCCGTATCTCTACTGCGTCACATTGTCCCTATGGATCACAAAGACCTCACTCTACAACTGCTACTTTCATGCCACATCGCCCGTAGCGTGGACCTGCGCTGGGCCATGGCGAGCCCAGTGGCGGATTCTGATCTGTATTTTGGCAAGTTTGACCATCCGTGGAAAGGTTTCTCTGTGAGTGGTGGAGTCAAGTTAAAAGAAAATAATAATCACCACCAACAACCCACCCCACCCCCCAGCCGCCAGCACATACATGCACATACAGGATAAAATAAAACAATGGAAGGGAAACATGTTTTGTCAACAGTTATCCAAAACTGTTATTAAGGAAACTCAGAACACACTTATCGAGGTAATGGCTGGCTGGCTGAACAAGCGGGAGGTGTGGGGGCCTCGAACGTATAGATCTAGGGCAATAGGGCGACAGTCTCAGGGGTCGGGGCAGGTGGCAGAAAGGGAGCTGTGACAGATGATGCGGAAGGAGGAGGCCGGAGGTGCTGAGTCTGACTTCTGCAGATGCAGTGTCCTGCCCTCCCTGAACCCCCGTTTCTCCTGGCCCCTGAAGCCTCTGCTCAGCTCACACCAAGTCATCCAGCCCCACACCTTCCACTCTCTGTGACCAAGGGCAGGGCCCTTCCCTTCCCTGGGCCTGAGAAAACGGGCCACCTCTGCTTGCTGCTTCACATGGCGAGGGCAGAGGGGGCAAAAGTATTGAACACGGTGCCTGGCCCAGAGCCACAGCCTAGCACCTCCCAGAGACAGTGGGGGGAGCACTCAGCCAACGGGCCCCATGTGCTGGGGGTCTGCTTTGTGGGGGTCGGTGGAAAAACTGCGCGACGTTGTCTGAATTAGTTTGCCTCTCGCATCTGTTTTCCCATAGGCAAACCAGGACTAATTACAGTGCCCCCACCTCAATGGGCTGCTGTGAGGATTGAAACCAGTTCATATAAGTAAAGGGCTTCGAGCTCACCAGTAAGTACACGGTATGTGTTATTGCGGCTGCCACGAAGGGCTGAGCCAGGGGTTCCAGAAACTCTCTATCTCAGCACCTGCCCTCCAGCTCAGAGCTGCTGCACCACGTGTGTGCGTGTGTACATGGATCTGTCTCGTGTGCATGTGTGCATGTCTCTCCAAGTGACTGTATGCAGGGGTGAGTCTCCATGTGTCTCTCTGTGCACGCCTGGTCTGTACGCCTGTGTGCAGCTGTGTGTGTGTCTGTCTCTGCGTATGTGTGTGCACGTGTGTGGGGCGGCTGGGGAGACCGTGTGCAATGCTGCTGGGAGTGGCCTAGGAGGTGGTTCCGCCAGACCAAACAACCCCAGTGCTCCAAGCTCCAGCTTTCTCTCTCTCCTTTCCAGTTCCCTTTAGCCGGTTCCTGCTTCCAGGGAGCAGAGCTGGAGGGAGGCCCTGGCAGGGTAGGTACAGGGCACTCCCCTCTCCCTCCTCACAAGGTTTTCTAGCCCCTGCTTTGCTACTACAACCCCACACAGGCCCCTTCCCTCTCTGAAGGGGTTCTCAGTCTTCCTGTTCCCTCCTGGAGGAGGGCACCCCACGATCCTGCTGGCCATGCTACGGAAGAGCACGGCTAGCCCTGCCACTGCCCCGGATGGGGCACAGCGTTTCCCCAGGAGGGGTTTTTGGTAGTGTCTGTGGCTAGATCCAAGGCCAGTCCCCAAGCAGAAGCCATCCTCGGGCCTCCCCAAGCTTCCGGCCACCCACTATACTACCTGTAAAGGCTGTGGCCCTGGCCCGGGACCAGAGGGACTGTTTGGGGGCATTCTGAGGGGCAAGGGCCCCTGAGACCAGCCAGGACCCAGCCCCAGGGCTCCAGGTCGGACTCAGCCAGGGCGGTGGTCGCTGAGCCCTTACTACCTGCTGGGTTGGCTCACTGAACCCCCACAGACATCTGGCCAGGCAGGTGCTGTCACTGCCCCAATTTTACAGATGAGGAAACTGAGACTCAGAGAGGTCAGGAGGCTGCTTGAAGTTACAGAGTGGGTACAGACAGAGCTGGGTCTGGAGTCCGAGGCTCTGAAAGAGTGAGTACTCTCCTCTCCCCCCAGGGGAATCGCTCGCAGTCCGTTCTTCCCTTCGTGAGGTGGTGGTGACGCCCTCTTGCGTCAGCCGAGTCACTGATGGGCCTGACCCTGGCTTCTGCATCATCAGCTCAGGTTCCTGACAACCCATTTCACAGATCAGGAAAGCAGAGCTGAGAAAGGAGCAGCGACCCGCCAGGTCCCTCGGCCGCAGCAGGAGCAGAGCGCAGGCCCCCCTGACCGCTTTTCTTCCTTCTCTTTTCTCCTAACCGCACAGCAAATGCACGCTTTTCCCTCTGCCTGAAGTTGTGTCATCACCGGTTGACCTGGGTGCGACTCTGCCGGGAAGGAGCCTTGCTGTCACACAAACTCTGCCCCCAGAAATCAAGGTGAAGTCTAAGGAAATGGAGTGCTCAGGGCCTCCCTGTGGCTTGGCAAGGGTTACGTGTCTGAGTGGACGCTGGTCGCATGAACAGTTTCGTCTTCTAAATGGCAATGTTACTTTAGGAAGTGTTGTTGAAAGCCCATTGCTCCCAACGCAGCAGGCCCCACCTCCCGCTCCCTAGCCAGGCAGATCTCTCTATAACGATGCACAGAAAGCTGCTCAGTGCCTCATAAAGTAGGCTTCTGTTTGTCCTTGGCCTTGGGTGTAGCTGTTGGTAGTTCTGCAGGACCCACAAGGCCACTGAAGGCCGCCTGGGAAATGTGATAAGTTCTGAAAGCAAGGTCTGTGCCCCTGACCCTGGCCGGCTGCTTGTCCAGGATTTGAAACAGCTGGTCCAGGCCCCAAGCGAACCTGGTACAAAGGAATGCGGACAACTCCATGTAGCCCACCCCTGCTCCAGGGAGCCCAGCCCTAAGCCCCCCAACCTTCCAGAGAAACAAGAACCCCCTAGAAGTAGATGGAGGTCGCCCCATCCTCAGGCAGAGCTAGGGAACGACTGCAGCCTTGCTGGGAGCAACGTCTCCGGAGGCTGGTGTGGATACTGGGGCCCTGGGAGTGCAAGGAACTTGCCCTGGGCTCCTTCCTCTGCACCTGCTGTCTCCCCAAGAAGGGCTCCTGAATCCATCCCCACCCACAGATGCTGTCCACATCCTGGAGCCGATCTGTGGGGCCCTCTGCCTGTTGCAGGAGAGACCAGAAAGGACAGTCTCAGAAGCTGTGCCTCCTGCAGCCAGGCAGGGTCGTGCTTGCCTAGAGTTACTGCTGAGACCCATCACCAATGAAGCTCCATGGACAGATAGTCTTTGCCATGAGTAACAGTGAGAGCATCAGCCAGCCACATAGAAAGGAGGGGATATGCAGGGGCACATCCTTACTGGCACTAGCTCTAAGCACCCCAGCCTGGAGAAGTGATCAGGGGCTCCACCCACAGGCTCCCCATGTGCCCTGCATCCTCCCAGGGCACCTCCCCCCTCCCAGGGCAGTCCTGGATTGGCACATAAAACACAGCTAAGTAGCCAGGGTGTCAAGGCTGAATAGCAGGAAGGCTAAAGCCAGGGTGGCCCCTCGCCTACCCGCCCAACCCTATGATTCAAAGCAAGGCTGAGGCCAGATAAAGCCCTTGAAAATGTCAGTCAGGGAACAATCTCTTTCCCAAACTCTCCGCCTTTGACCTTGGGCACCCAGCCCTGACCTTGGGATGGGCTGATCTTTTTCCCAGGTCTGGCGTTCCATCCCCTGTCCCTTCACACACACACACACACACACAGAGTATGTGACAATTGGGCTTTTCACTCTTATCACAGAATTATAAAACTGCTAGTTTGTGGGGGCCAAAGAATCGTTTATAAACAGATCACACTGGGTCCTAGACACCCTGACCAAACATTCTTCTGGGGATTTAAAATGAGAGAAGCACCAAGAGAGCTGTTGCCAAAATGAACAGGACCCCAGGAACCTTCCCCTGTCTTCGTTCACCTGAGTAGTTCATACTTTCATCTAATATGTTTTTATGTATTTTTCCCTTGTATAGGTGCGAAATAACACACAAGCCTTGTGAAAACCAAAATTAGCGGTCCACGTGGCACTATCCACATTCCACACTTGGGGAAATACTGTCTTGGCACAAATCCGCCATTGTAAGGACAGGGAAACTGAGGCCCAAGGAAGGGAGGAGACCTGTCCAGCCTCCACAGCAAGGTTGTGCGGGGCCACCACCAGAATCTGGAGCCCTGCTTCCAGCAAGCCTCACTCTTTAGGGAGAGAGGATCCAGGACTCAGGTCCCTGGTGCCCCCAGTGCCCTTGTTTGCACAGCATCTGAGGGCAGCCCCCAGCCTCTTCCCCGAGGCCTGGCCCTTGTCCCGGTTTTTTTCCTCTGACCCCTTCTGGAGCTGCCAGCCTCCACTACTCTCTCCCTGATGCTGCTGGAAAGCTGTCCCCTCTCTTGGACTGGCTTTCCTCACCTTCCTTGGCTACAGGGAGGATGCCACGTGGCTGGAACGGAGCCCTCTGGAAAAGAGGACCACAGACGTGGGCGAAGAGGCCATTATCAGCCCCTTGCTCTGTGCCTCAGTCTTTGTCTCTGGCAAACAGGCAGAGGTTTGCAGGTGTGAGGAAGGCCAAACTGGGTAGGAGGAAAAGAAAAGAAGGAAGATGGCAGTCACGGAGTGTTCCCCCCCCTAGAAGGACCAGCACCAACTCAGCTGGAGGATCTCCTCACCCCAGGGGACCCCTCCAGGGGGCAGCGAGCAGGCTCCCCGGTGCTGGGAGATAGGTAGGAGTCTGCCCAGGACTCTGGCCACAGCACACCAAGAGGGAGGCCAGTCTGGCCCTGTGAACAGGGCCGCACTGACCTACAGACATGCTCGCACACACATACTCAGCCATGCAACAGGCACACACACACAGAACTCAGACATTCACACACATTTCTTGCCATGCCCTCATTTGTACAGATGCAAATGACCCCAACCCTTCCTACCCCACCGCCCACCCTGGGCACACAGCGGGGCCAGTCTGCCTCTTCCCCCCCCCCCCCGCCCCCAGTCCCCAGCCCCAGGCTTGGCGGCGTCTCTGTCCCGCTGCCTGGGAGACACATGTGGTTTCAGTTAGCAGCAGAGCGGGCATTTCCGTCCCAGACAGCCGGGCCCTGCCAGGGCCCCGGCCCCACAGGCGCCCACAAGAAGGGCCCACCTCGGCCCCCGCTTCTCCACTGGCCATCCCGGGGACCCCAGAGGGCCCTTTTCCCTGGAAGACCCCTGATCTCCTCTCCCACAGTCTCCCCCTCACCTGGAGCCAGAAGCTGCACCCACTCGCGCAGGCACTAGCTGTGCCCGGGGCCTCCGGCCACGACTGCCCGCCTGCCTCTTCGCTCTCGCTCTGTCTCGGAGCAGGCTGAGCGGGATGGAAGGAGGGCAGGGTGTCAGGGGGGCGGGCGGGAGGGAGGGGAGGGGGCGTGTGGAAATGAAACTTTAATAACAGAGCCCCTTTTGTTTCCGAGCATATGGGATATTTCATACATACTGAAGACATTAGCCGTCTATATTTTTAAGGGCTCCCGCTAAAGGATGAATAAATACAGCCCATATTCCACTCGGCAAACATGCACATGCCAAGTGCCGACTTCTGGAGCATTTCAAAACCCAAAGAGAAAGCCCCCAGTGACACCGGACACTTAAAAGTAAATATGTTTCCAAAACCTCAGGCTCGCCTTGCCCTTCTTATAACCACCTGGAGGCCTTGAGGCTCCTTTTCTCCCCCCGCCTTCCCTGCATCCCGCTACCTTCCACTTCAGAGCAGGGAAACAAGCCGCTGGAATCCAGCCTCCATCCCAGTTCTCTTTCCCAGGAAGCACCCCCCCCCCCCACTTCCCTCAACTCCCAGCAAGACCCCAGAGTGTCCAAGTTCCAAAAAACCTTAGAAATCTTTGCCTTGTCATTTCTGAGAAAGGGCACCAAGGCCCAGAAAGGGGCAGGGACTTGCCTGAGGTCACACAGCAAATCAGGATCTTGAGCACAGGGGCAGTGCTTCTTTCGAGAGAAGGGATCCCCCACTTCCCTACCTCGGGTTGGGGGTGGGGAGACCCCAGGACCCCAGAAGGAGGGCCAAGGTATGGGCTGGGAGCGTGCCCGCCTGCCTTTCCCACTGGAGCGCTGCTCTGGGCAACTCCCCGAACTCTGGGCACGCATCCAGTGGAGACGTCAGCAGGGCTAGGAACTGGGCCGGCCCCAGGAAATCCCCTTCAGGTCGGCAGATCCCAACAGGCCTGGAGACCTCAGGTGAGGGAGACTCCCTCCCTGACAGCTCAGCTCTCAGTCCCTTGTGCCCTCCATCTGTTCTCCCCGAGGGAAGACGGAGGCCTCGTGAGGGCTGGGCCTTGGCCAGAGTCACATGGCAAGATGACAGCCGAGTGGGAAATTGAACGGGCCTTGAACGGGGCTTTCAGACCCTGTGCTTGCTGGCATGCTTTGCTGGTGGGCTGTTCCCCAGCTCCTTCAAGTCAGGGGCCCCTTCCTCCTGTTCTGCAGTCCCCCTGACTGATGTTTCTTCGCCCCCAGCGGTGGCCTCTGCTCCCCGCTCCTGTTATGCTCAGTCCCTTCTCACCAATGGTCTCACCAGCCATTTAATTGAATACTTTACACAGAGCAAGTGCCCATAACAAACGTGAATGATCCATTATGATGACATTGACTGGGTTTCTATGGGGCTCCGAGCCCCCTGCCAGGTGTGGGCGCTATGACATTTACTGAGAGACGGGTCCACTCCTTCCCAGGGCTCATGGAAGAGAAAGAGCAGCCCCTGTGGCAGGCAGCTCTGCACCGAAGGGAAGCTGCGGTCCAGAGAGGTTCAGATGTTTCTCCAGGCCACACAGCCAGTAAGTAACGGGGCTGAGCCTCCAGCCAGGATTCCCTGATTCCAGAGTTAGTGCCTGTAACCCTCTAGGGCCTCGCTCATCACCCAGACCCCACCCTGGTCCCAAGACTGCAGAGCTCAGCTGTTCTCGAAAGCCTCTACATTTAATAAGCTTAGGCAGACAGAGCTCCCTCGAACCGTCCATGAGGAAGGGGCATTGACGCAGGAGCTAGAGGCCTGGGCTCTTGGCCTCACTGCACCACTAACACCTAGACAAAGTCCCTTCTCTAGGGACATGACTTTTCTCCTCTGCAAAGTGAAAAGAACCATTTCGCAGAATTATGAAGATCACAGGATATAAAGGATGTTGTGGGGGGGGCTTTGCCAAGTACGTGGTGATTTTCCTGTCTGGAATTTCATGCTGTGGATGGATCCTGGCATTAAATCCTGTCTGGGTTCCAACGGGCCCTGACTGGCTTCTTTGCCAGCCAGTGCCCCCTCTCCGTACCCTGCGTTAGCCCCCAGAGTCAGCTTCCTGAAGAAGGCCTTCCGTCTTGCCACCCCCCACAGTGACCCCTCAGCAGTTCCCACTGGCCCAGGGCAGCCAATGAGTTAAGACTCCTGGGAACCTGGTCCTCACCTCTGCCTCCTGACTCTTTCCCAACCCAGACCCATGTCAGCCTGGCACCCTCAGGCCTCAAGCTTTCTTGCCCCAAGTGAACTGAACTAGTACCACCCTCACTTCCACCATCACTTACTGGGGAGAAAGTCCCCTGGGCTTTGGTGCAAATACTTGCTACTCTACTGGCAACAGCTCAGTGAACTTTTTTTTTTTTTTTAAGATTTTATTTATTTGGGAGAGAGAGAGAACACAAACAGGGGGAGGGACAGAGGGAGAAGCAAACTCCCCACTGAGCCAGGAA
Source organism: Mustela lutreola (assembly GCF_030435805.1). Lineage (NCBI taxonomy): Eukaryota > Metazoa > Chordata > Mammalia > Carnivora > Mustelidae > Mustela > Mustela lutreola. The sequence continues at coordinate 42,399,835 of NC_081294.1, read as the reverse complement.
CCCAATGCAGGACTCGACCCCAGGACCCCGGGATCATGAACTGAGCCAAAGGCAGATGCTTAACCAACTGAGCCACCCAGGCACCCCTCAGAGGCCTTTTTAGAAAGGAAGCTTTCTATGGGTTCTTGGCTGGGCTCTGGGAAGTAGGAGGGTTTCCAGGTAAGTGAGAGGTACTTGTCGAAATGCTAATTGTTTCATCGGGTGATAATAAAGCGGCCATGCATGGAGCACTTTACTCTGGATCAGGTACCACGCTGGGGCTTACCATGCATTGCCTGCTTGTTCCTGATAATCAGACAACCGTTTGAGGCTGGTAGGGAGGCTGAGCTGTTTGCCTGAAGCCCTCCTCACTGTCCCCAACCCCGGCCGTGGCAGAGCTGGTATTCAAGCCTGGCCTGCCCGGCTCCAGCTTCTGTTCATAACTGGCTCTCAAGTCAATGTTTTCTATCCCCATCAATGGTGGAAGCTCCTGGGGGAGGGATATTTGGCCTCAGACAGCAGAGCTGAGCACAGGGCTATGTTCTTAATGGGCATTAGTGATATTTGCTTTCTTGAACACTGGAGCAGTCCTGGTGAGATTCAGTGATGCATGGAGGTGGGGCGTGGATGTGTGCACGTGTGTGTACTCCCCCCCCCCGAGCCTGGCAAGCCCAGCCCAGCTCATGCAGAGCCCATGACCATGGTAGGTCACCTGGAGCGCAGGAAGCACTCATAGGCGCGATTCCGCTGCTGATACCCGTGACTCGCTCTGTTTCCAGTCCTTCGGGCAATCTGGTGGCCCCCAACTCGCGGCCGTTACTAAACTGATAGGTGTAGCTCATTTCATCCCAGAACTCTAGGGCTCAGTGACCCCTCTGTGTACGTGGATGGTGAGGGCTGGGGAGGTTTGATGTCCAGGAACACAGTTCACTAGCAAGGGGATCAGCACAGGAGGTTTTAAATGCAGACTTGAAGAAAGAGGAAACCCCAAAGCCCACTTGCCAGCTTAGCAGAAGCTGCAGGAAGACAGCAGGGATCACCTGAATTTCCCAAGGTGGGCATCCTGGGACACAGCACTCCATCCCTGACCCTCACTGCCACAGCCTCACAAGTAAACACCAGCCTTTACCATCCAGGCTCCCTGCTAGGGATGGGAACGTAAGGAGAAGCCATATGGGTTAACACACTCGCGGATTCCACACCTGCACACGGAGCCAGACCAATTGATCTAAAATTCAAACCCCATCTTCCTTCACCTTCCAGCCTCTATGTGCTGACTCACGTCTTGAATGGACAGGGGGCCTGATCCAGAGCAGGACGTGGCAGCCCCTTCTATGTCCCCAATGCCCTGTTCAGCAGGACACTGCTCCCTAGGCCCTGTCCTCCTATGGGCCCAGGCGGGTACCCCAGCTGTGAGAAGGGTGGGCCACAGGCCCAGGAGCCCTCATTTCTGGCAGACCAACCTTCACCAGGGCCCCCTCTGACACATGAGACGTCCTGATCAGATCTCCGGTAATTGAGTTGCTTTGGGGGGTAAATTCCATCCAGATGTGGAGGGCGGGGTGGACTTCCTGAGCAAAGCAGGGGTGGGGTACTGAGACATGGGGGCCATGCAGCCAACTTACCAAGCACCCAGGGGGCCTGGGCTAGAACATTGTTTTATGATAAAGCCAGAAGGAGAATTTCAGTGCCAGGACACGAATCTAACCCCCTCCCTTAGTGGGTAGATGGGGAAACTGAGGTGTGAAGATCCTAGAGAGGAGAAGAGACTGGTTCAACATTGGCTGGTTGGTCTCACATCTCCTATCTTAGCCAGATTTCTTAAGTCTGGGAGTTTTTATGGATGGAAGGAGGCCCTTGGATTAGAAGTTTCCCATCGGCCCTTGGATTAGAAGGTCAGGAACTGGGGTCATGGAGTCGGGAATCTGCAGGTGGGGGAAACTCTAATCACCTCCAGCTTAAATCCCCAACCAGAAAGTTCTGTATTTCATTTGCAGGGATTGGGGGGAGGGGAGGGCAGGAAGGGAGAAGGCTCCAAGGACAAGCCTGTAAACAACATGCCCCCTGCACCCCACCTGGCCCTTACTGGTGGTGGGAGAGCCTGGGCCTCTTTTCCCAGGGGAAGCCCCTCCGTACTTCTGTCCTTTGACCTCCTCCGGGCCACATACCTTCCTGGCTCCTTTGGGCTGGCTTACTGGAAAGCAGGAAGAGGCCAGCCAGGCGGGTGGGTTGGGTTGGGGGGGGCATGAGAACTTGCAGAGAATGAGAGGAAACAAGGGGGGGGTTAATGGGCTGGGGGAGGACAGATTAAGAAGGGAATTTTTTTCCTCCTGCCTCATGTTTTGGCTGCCTTAGTGTGAACATGTCTAGGCGCCTTATCACAAAGGCCGGCATGGTCTGCACGAGAAAGAAAATAGCGTACAGTGGGAAAAATGACATCTTGATAAAATATTCCTGTGGAATGGCATTGTGGGTCTCTTATCAGCAGGCGGCTGGACCCCAAATACCTCTTGTCTGACGGTCCCCAGGCCCCTAGACCCCTCTTCTTCTTCCCCTTCCCTGGCCCTGTACCCCACTGCCTCTCCAGAGGGGCCTGTGCTGAAACTGGGACAAGTCAGGAGACCCGAGTTCTAGTCCCGTCTCTGCCACTGAGGCTGGGTGAGCTGGGCCAAATCCCTTCCTCTTCCTGGGCCTTGGTGTCCCTTCAGTAAAGTGTAGGGAGGCATGGATGGACCAGATAGTTTCTGAATATTCTTCCACCATGAATACTTCCTGATACTACCACCTTCACACTTTGCCGTTCTATGCGTTGTGAAAATTCCCAATTCCCACCCAAACACCGTCACACATTAAATGTTTCTGATGAAACAAAAACAAAAACAAAAACCGCAGGGAAGTGGGTGGGGGGATGGGGTAACTGGGTGATGGGCATTTGGGGGCACTTGATGGAAGGAGAACTGGGTGTTCTATGCGACTGATGCATCTCCGAATTCTACCTCTGAAACTAGTCCTACACTAGATGTTCATTTAATTGGATTAAACTAAAGTTTTTTAAAAGTGCAAATCCCCTTCAAGAGCTTGGGAAGCTCTTGCCTGAACCCCAAGTAAAGCTATGCAGCTGAGAAAGAGGGTTCTTTTCAATTCTCACCCGAGGAGTCCAAGGAGAGCATAAGGCTTTCATTTCTCTTTGGATGCAAATATTGACCCCACAAAGTACTTCCTACATAAAAATCCTTGTAGAAAACAGGTAAGGGAAACGATGGATGGATCGTGTCTTCTCTGACCCATGCCCTCATCCTCATTCCCCCCTCCCCCCACACCGGGAGTGTGCAAAAACTCCAGGGTGGTAGCTGGAGGTCTGGATGCAGCCACGGGAGCTTGGCTCACCACTACCTCCTGGTGTGAACTTGGAGGACCCCTTCCTCTCTGCGAGCCTCCGTTTTGTCCTCTGAAAAAAATTGGAGGGGGAGCGCCCACCACGCCCACCTCACTAGCCACAGGCTATTGGGAGGTAAACTAAGCAGGAAATAGGAAAGTGCTCTGTCTGCCAACTGTAAGAGCTTCTTATCAATGTGGGACCTGGAGGACCAGAGGGACCATCTAGCCCCGTCCTTCCTCACGCGGCTGGAGAAACAGAGGCCCAGAGAGATGCGCAGGGACAAAGTCACACAGCGAGATAGCAGCAGAAACAGGGGCCAGAGGAGAGAGCCGGGGAGGTGGCAGGACCCTCTTCTCTGACCATCTGCCCTCTCTGAGGATGGCCTGTCCCAAGGCCAGGGGGCAGACTTGTGGGTTTTTGGAGACCCTGCCTGGCTTGAAGATTCAATATGAGCCCTCTGAGCTTTCCCTTCACATAGCCTCCCAGCCCTGAAGGGACGGGGAGAAAGCCCCTTTGTGTAGCCGCTGGGCCCCAGCTCTGACCGCGGTTTTGTTTCCTGAAGACCTTCCCCGCCACCCCCCTTCACAGAGAAGCCCCATCTGCACCCCAGCTCCGCCCAGCCAGTCCCCCTCCCCCGCTGCCTTCTACAGCAGCCTCTGGCCTGTGAGTCTTGGCCTGTGCACAGCACTCCACAGAGCACCTCTGTCCTCTGGCTGTCTGGGTGGCAGGGTGTGGGCCAACACCCTGTGCAAGTGTGCAGGCTGGACCAACGCGGGCAGGGGCCAGCTTACCCGCACAGGGTGCCTCCTTGCTCCCAGCAGGGACAGCCCCTCCCCCATATCTGACTTCACAGATCACCTTGTTTTGTCCTGCTTTGTGACTCCAGAGCAGAGTCCCAAACAATCAGAACAGCCACAAGCGTTTTCACCTATAAGAATAGATCTGGCGGCTCCAGGTGCCTAGAGCAGAGGAAAGGCCCAGAAAGGAGAGGAGGCTGGCCTGAAGCCACACAGTGAACTAGAGGCTAAGCAGAGACAGACCCCAGGTGTCCAGGGATCTGTCTGCAATTCAGGCAAGCTGGGCCTCTGCAGGGAAGACACTTCCCTCCCGTCCAGGTTATGTCCCCACCTCTGCTCCCAGCATTGCCCACAGGCAACCTCTTCCCTGATCCCTGACTATAGATAGTGTACAAATCAGGGCCACCCCAGGCAGTGTCCCCATCCCAGGTCCTAAGCCCTGCCCTGCAAATGAGGAAGCCAAAAATCAAGCCGTCAGATGTAGAGTTCAAAGAAATGGGAAAAGGGTCTGAACAGACTCGGAGGGCTCACCCTGATGACTGACAGATCTCCGAAGGACTGTCCTGGCCAAGAGCGGAGCACTTTGTTCAGAGGGCAAAGGTGAATCTACAGAAACCCAGCAGAAGGTCAGATTTCTGTTCAGGCTAAAGAAGGGCTTTCTCACCACCAACACTGCCCAAAGATGGAAAGAGATGTCTTAGGAGGTAGTGAGCACCCCGTCACTGGAGAAGTGCAAGTGAGTTTCAGATTCCCACATGGGGCAGGCAGGGGCTAAGGGAGGTATTGGAGAAGACTCCCTCAAAAGCCCTTTTGTGTCCTGAGATGGTGTGATTTGAGCAAACGCATACAGTCACTCATGCTCACAAGCCACAACTACTCAAACACATGCCTGTTTGTGGGCTACAAGCAGGGTTAAGACTACACCCCTGTGGAGTGTCCTCTGTCCTCCCAGACATGGGGGTCACAGGGGATGGGGGTGCAGAACTGCATTCATTGGTCCCTGGCTAGGACCCAGGCACCACACCCTCTCGCTCAAGGAACCTTCCAGAATTTCCCCCAAGGGCATTACTCTTCCCCGCCTCCAGATCCCCATGCCGGTATGCTTGTTGCTTGCCCTCATTCCACCTGGAATCAGGACAGCTTTTCTCAAGATTATTTTTGGTGGCGCAGGGACACGGCATGGAAACAGCTAATCTCCCAGCAGTGAGAGAGTTATTCCTTCAAAAGCTGTCTTTCATTCATCAAGGAGAGGGTTGCCAAATTTAGCAAATAAAAATACAGGATTCCCCGTTAAACTTGAATTTCAGATCAAAACCAAATTTCAAGTATGACTATAGTCTATGCAACATTTAGGATATACTTATATGAAAATATTATTTCACTGTTTATCTGCAATTTAACTTTAACTGGGCACTTTGTATTTCTTCTGACAGCTCTAATCAAGGAGGCAGTCTTAGCTGGGTGCTAGCCTGTCTTTCTCTCACATTGGCTCATCTCGTTTGTTTTTATCAAAGAGAGAGCAAGTCTCAGGCTAACTAGAACTGAACAAGATTGTTTTGCTTTTGTTTTATTCGACGTTGTCACTCTGAGGGGCAAGGGATGGGAGTCTTGCATTTGCAACAGCAGGACAAAGTTCTTTTCTAAAGAAATGTATTCAGATTTTTAAAAGGAGACGATTTAAAGAAAAATGTTAGATAAGTGGAATCACAGGCTAAACACAGATATGACAAAAACCAGGAAGGCAGAGCCCAAGGGACTAGCTAAGAAGATGTTGACCTTCTTCCCCATCTGTGAGCTCCTAGGCAGGGTCCCTTCCTCCCTGCCTTGGTCCCCTGTGCCCTATGCCCTGTGCCCTAGAAGTCTCCAGCCCCCGGGGCAGGCCCTCAGGAGACATAGAGGCTCAGTGGCCTGGGCCATGTGTTGCAATTCTTGGGGCGATCCTTCAGCCTGTCCTCCATCGCTGAGGTCCCCCGAGCCCCTTTATATAAAACAGCCTCCCAAGCCTGGGCTCGACTTCAGAGAGGCTGTTTCTGAGGAGGCAGCCGCCAGGGACTTCTCAATGTGTTTCCAAGTCAAATCCAAAGCTTTTCAGCTTTGCCAGGAAACCAACCCCCCCTTTCCCACCCTGGCTGCCTCCGGGAGGGAGGGCTGCAAGGCCACATCCTCTCAGACACAGCTCCCCTGCCTCTTGAGCCTCCTGGCCCAGACCCCATCGGGGCCCCACCCCACGCCTGGCACGGTGTTTCCATCCGCCCCCACACCCTCCCGCAGAGGCTGGAGTCCGAGGTGGGGAATGAGGGGAGGAGCCTAGGAGGATCTCATTCCCCGGAGGCGGTGATGGCCGAGGTCCTTGCTTTGAGCCCACTGGACAGGGGTAGGGCCCTGTGTCAGCAAGGCTACTCCTCACGAGCCCCTCCGCTCAGAAACCCCTTCCCCCACCCCATCACCAACAACAACCAGGATAGGAGCTGTTCTTTCTGAGACTCTGCATCAAACACGATGCTAAGTGCTTGCAGGAATCTTCTCGGTCCCCTCACAGGGACCATCGGGGTGGGAATGTCATCACCCTGTTTTACAGAGAAGAAAGCTGAAGCTGGGAGGTGTTAAGTAACTTGATCGAGGTCACACAGCTCAAAGGGACAGAGCCCAGGATTTGAACCCTCCCAGAGGAACTGCCCCTCCTGCCTCAGTTGCCAGCAACACGTTGGCCCCAGGAGGGTTCTGGGAGGCAAGGTGGGGAAGCTGAGGGACCAACATGGCCGCCACGTTCAGTCAGTCACAGGAGAAATCCCCTTCGTGACCTCCCCCCGAGTCTGGACAGCATCTGAGAGGGGACACTTCACCAATTTTGTGTGCAGCCTGGGGTAGCCCCTTGCCCCCCTCTGGGTCTCTGGTCCCCTCCCACCACAGGGGCCTGGGCCAGGCAGCGATGGTCTTTGCACTCTCCCTCCGGGAGCCTGTGGTCCCAGCACGCGTGCAGCTGGGGGAGCACGTCAGGTGGGCAAGGCCTGGGGACCATCGCAGCTTGACTCCCCTCTTGATCCTCAGCAAAGATGCTTCTCCCCGAGGCAGAGCTGGCTCAGCCCAGACATCAAAGGGCCTGCACGGCTGGTGCTTTGATGGGAGTCTTGTAAAGTAATAGGAAACATGAGGATGACACTGCCCCAGCCCAAAGCACAAGACTTGGAGAAATGAAAAGAAGAAACTCTTGGCAGCCCTCCGCACGGGTTTTGGCTGAACTCGGGCCCCTCACAGCTGCCGACAGCCTGTCCTCTCTCTACTAGGCTGCTTGTGGCCCGTGCAAGGTTGCGAATCCTGGGCCTGGCGGTGGGCCTGGCGGCCTCCCCCACAGCAAAGGAACACGTTCACTGGGGCCCCTTCCTCCCAGGCTCCCTTAGGCATTGCTGGGAGCCCCAGCGCCCGGAGCTCACAGGGGCTTCCGAGGAACTCTCCCTTGAGGATCTTCTAGCCCCGCCTCGACCCTGAGACTGTGTGGCTCCTAACCGCATAGCCTGCTCTTTCCACCCCCTCCCTCAGAAACAATCGACCTGAGTTTAGAAACCTGTCACCCCCTGTTCAAAACTGGCCGGGGGCAGCTTGGTGCTGCCATCGGAGTGCCGGGGGCTGGTTTCCTCCAACCCAGCACAACCACCTCTGGGAATGTAGGCAGCTTGTACCGGCCCACGTGCTCAAAGGTGGACGCAGGAGGATCTGTTCATCCCAGGATTGTTTGTGGAACCAAAGGCCTTGAAAAATTGTCACTGTTAATTAGAAGGGACTGGGTAATGAAGAGCAGTGTCCACACGGCACAGCAGCGCTGGGCAGGAACGATCTGCACCTCGTATTTTGCAACAAAATGGTGTGTCCCATAGGCTTCCACATTGTGTCAAAAGGAGGGGTGGATCCCTTGAATAAATGTAGCAGAGACTATCTCTGGGAGGATCTAGAAGACTTAACAATAAGGGTCACTTCTAGGGAGGGAACTTAGGGGAGCATTGAGTTGTATCAATTGCTTTTTTTTTTTTTTTTAAAGGTATATTCAATAGGAATTTTTTTAAGATAAAAAAAAAAAATGGGAAAGCCTTAACAAAAAGTTTTCCTACTTTCTAGAGGATAAAGTCCAGAGGCTTCAGTCTGACTTTATGGCCCCAGGAGTCCCTGTGACTGCTAGTCCAGCTTCCTCTTCTGTCCTTTGCCCCTGCACCCCACCCTATACCTGTGCCATGGGGCTGTTGCCCGACTCCATCTCTGGCCTTTGATAAACACACGCATACACACACACACACACACACACACACACACACACCAGACTCCCCTCCTCTTCTGATTCCCACGGTCGGGTGTCCAGGGCCTCTGAGTACACTTAACCCCCGCTTTCTTCCAGGGCCACCGCAAAGCCCCCTTTCTTGCCAACATGTAGAACCCATTTTCCTTGAGGCTGGGATCAAACCAGCCCAGTCTGCCTCTGAGAGGCTTCTCCCCGACTAAACCTACCCCTCCCCAGCTTCAGGAGTTGGGATTACAGGTGTCCAGGCAGGTGTAAACGTTCTAGCCAAGGGATGAGGAGCCAGAAACTCGGCCCTACAGCCTCTTCCCTGGGGAACCCCAAGAGTGCTAAATCGGGCCCAGAGGGAGAGCTGAGGGCCAGCTGGCTCATGAGGGAGGTGCAGGCTGGTCTTCCCACTCCAGATCTGGAGCCTTACCTACCCTCCACCCAGGACGCGGCCTGGCGTCCACTCTGACAGCTCCAATAGGCTTTGAGAAAGGTGTGGGAGGGTATCTGTACCCAGATCTGACCTTCCCAAGAGCACAAAAAAAAAACCCTAGATTTTAAACCTTTTCTTCTAAAGAGGAACTGGAGGCCCACTGACTTGTCCTGCGTCACATAGAAACCATGGGAAAGACGGGACTGGAACACTGGACTTTGACCCCTCCCCAGAGGCTGTTTTGCACAGTGTTTAGGAAACAGGGATCGGGTGTCACCTGATTTGCTGTGTGGTCTTGGACAAATCTACATCACTTTTCTAAGTTCGTCTGCTCATCGCTCACAAAAGGGAGCTGAGCTCTGTAGCTGCCCCTTCTAATCATGATGCTAAGCTCTTCTATTCTAGCAGGATAATGCAATTTTTAAAAGTAGGACTTCAGCAACCTGGAGTTTTATGATTATTAATATTTTTAGAGTCTAAAAACTTCTACCCAGCCATCCTTTCGTGTGCACCTCTGTCCCCCGACCCATCCACCCACCTACTGACCCATCCAACACCCATTCAGGAACACCTTCCACACACTCACCCTTCTACTCACCTACCCATCTGCCCCATTGCACACGAGCGTGCGCACACACACACACACGCACGCACGCACCTGCCCACTCACTCATTTGTTCAACAAATAGCTCTTACTATACACCGGGGCCTGTGGACCCTGATGAATGGGAATGACTCATCTGCTTCCTTTTCGGAGCTCTCAGCTAGAAGGGGCCCAGTAGCCATCACATAATCCCACAAATGAGAACAGAATTACAAACAACGCTAGGCAAGGCCCCAGGTCTAGAAGGGCCATTCTGAAGGAGTTCGATCAAACCTCCAGTGTGTGGTAGGAGCTGGAGGGGAAATACTGAGCAGCTTTCCCAAGGAGAGGTTACCAGAGCTGGGAATGGCAGGAGGAGGCGGCGGTGAACCAGAAAGCAGGGTGGAAAGGGAAGGCTTGTGTGTTCGGAGGTTCCTGACGTAATCGCTCCCCGTTCCTGCCACAGCGCGCTGGATTCTAACGCCTATGATTTGGGAATTCGACTGAGCCCCTGAGACAGGGCTGGTCTCAGCTGCCCTGCCTACCCTAGACAGAGACGAGCGGCACAAGTGGAGTTCCTCTTCTCCCTGCTCCGTCTGCCAGCCTCTGGCACTCACCTCCGCCAGCCTGGTGTCTTGGGCTGCAGTTGCCCCATGTGTCAGGGAGCTTGATGTCCACGGGTCCCGAGGACCTTCGGGGTCTGGTTCCTGCTCCTGTCCTGCCAGTGTCCCTCTCCAGGGATGGCGTAGTCACTAGGTGCCTCTTGGCTCCTCCTTCCACAGCACCTGGTTGATGAGAACTTTGCCCAGCTCAAGGTTTCCTGGGGCTTCTCTGGGGCCAATCCTGTACAGTTCTTAAGAGCACTCCAGACCAGAGCACCAGGGCCAAGTTCACGCATCAGACCCTCCTTCAGGAAGGGACCAGAGGGATTTCAAGAGCTTGTCTGGTTCCCCTCAGAATGGTCTGTTCCCTTGTTGGTGCTGGGGCTCACAGGTATCTTGGCTTTAAGCTGTGCCCACAGGATGCTTGCCTCTCTTCTCCCATCCTTTTAAAAGTCTGCTTGGACCCCAGCTTGCCAAAGCCTTCACATGTTGGCTGACACAATCCCTTCTTCATCCAAGGCTGTATGGCCTCATGACAGAGCTTGGGTTTTGGAGAAAAAGGCCTGGGTTTGAGTTCTGACTAGCTGTGCGTCTTGGTTTCCTTCCCTGTAAACGGGGGAAAGATAAGAGTACCTATCTTCTTGGGTCATCAGGAGGAGTAAAAAAGAGAAAGCATACAAAATGCCTGGAGCCACGGCATCAACGGTAACCCAGTGGCGCGACAGTTCCTGTTCACGCTGCTCTGTAGGAGGTCCACGTCTGAGCCCCGTATCCGGGGTATGGACAACCATTAGCTCTCGTGGTTGGGCCCGAGCTTGTCTCCCCAAGCAAAGCCCTGACCTTGGCTTAGGAGACTTGGCTGTTAGGCCTGGCTCTGCCACCCACTCCTGGGGTGACCTTGAGCAAGGTTATCCTCTCGGCCTCATAGGACCCGCTAAGCTGTCGGTCCCTCGGTGATGGGAGCCTAGGCTACTCTCCCCGCCGAGGCCCAGTGTTAACCTCAGTGCCAGGCACACGGAAGTAAGGCCTCAAGGCTGGCTTGAGAGGGCAAAGGAGGAGAAAGAGGGGAGATGGGGGGGGTGGACAAGGAAGAGATGGTGCCACCCCTTCCCGTTCAGAAGCTCCGGTCTGGGGAAAGTGCTTGTTCTCCCTGAGAAACCAACACAGTGGTTAGCAGCTTGGATTTACTGTGTCTCTGGCTGCCTGAGTCTGGACAAGCCTGGTCTGTTCAGCTGTGTACCAAGGGCTGGGTGAGGAGGCTTAGAGGGACTCAGGCGGCAAGCGCTCCCTCCTTGGCCCCCAGCAGCCTGGGCAGGAATGCAGCGGTGGGGAGCCAGAGGGGGTCAGGGTGTGTACCCGTGGGAGTGCGAGTGCAGGAGAGGGGCCCCCTGTGTGCCCAGGGCGGGGCTTTTCTGCTTACCACCTCTGTGACCTTAGGCAAGTGACCTCACCTCGTCTGGGCCATGAGGGGGCCTGTTCCTGGGGGCATTAAATGGTGTATGGAAAAAGCCCAGGACCTAGGAAATGCTCAATAAATATGCTCTTACAATAATTGTTATTGTGTGGATGCTTGGGTGGCTCAGTGGATTAAGCTTCTGCCTTTGGCTCAGGTCATGATCTCACGGTCCTGGGATCAAGTCCCGCATTGGGCTCTCTGCTCAGCAAGGAGCCTGCTTCCCTCTCTCTCTCTCTGCCTGCCTCTCCGCCTACTTGTGATCTCTCTCTCTGCCAAATAAATAAATAAAATCTTAAAAAAAAAAATTGTTATCGTGTTGTTAGTACTGCGTATCTGAGTGTGACCAAGTGTGTGTGAGGCCAAGTGCAAGATTCAGTTTGGGGAGAGTGGGGGTGTGTGAAAGGGAAGAGAATGCTGAAACGTTGTCGGGACTAGCTGATGGTCGGGTTTGCGTGTGAAGTTGAACGAGTGCGTACACGTGAATACCACAAAGGGTGCTGGTCCCGAGCAGTTCACAGGATTCTCGGGTGCCAGGAACCGTTGAGAGGCCACCTCCAAATCCATTCCTCTCCATCAACGCTTCCCGCAGAGGTCACAACTCGGGCTGTGTGGTCACGCATCCTTCTCCCCAGGGATCCCAGGAGGGAGGCCTCTGAGGCCCCAGGGCTAACTGTAACCCCTAACCCCAGCCGGGTCTTCTGGCGGCTGCCCAGTGGCAAGCAGGCCTGTCCCTGCACAGAATTGTACCTGCCGCAGTCCCCACGCCAGTTGTGAAAGTCTGTGCCACCAGGTGGTATTATAGAAGATGCGCTATCGTTCATGGTCTCTATGTCCCTGTGAACCGGAGAGAACCAGGGTGCTGGCTCCCCCAGTTTGCAGACAGGCAAAGTGAGGACCAGACAGGATTTTCCATGTTCTCCTCCGTTCCAAACCAGGACTCCCCCACTCTTTGGGGTCTGCCAGAGAACATCAGGGAAAGATATGTCCCTGGGCCTGCGGTACCAGCCAGGTATCCCTGTGGGGACCAAACACCTCCTCCAAAGGTGGGGCCGGGGCAGGGTGGCCACGGAAGGCAGCCTCCAGGGCACTGGGGAGGGGGAGGGCTCACGTGTACGAGTTCAATTGTTCAGCTCTCACTGGGTCAGCTGGGACACATGTCTCTCAAAGCCCCCACACAACATACTCTTCAACCCACTGATTTTACTTCTTGGAAGGTATCCTAAGGAAATCATCTATATGTGTATGAAGGTAGAGAGGTAGAGATTCGGTGCTGAGTTGTCCATTTTAGGGAAATTCTGAAAATTACCTAAAAGGCAAACAACCACAGGGCAGCTGTGTAATGAAGAGTTGCCGGCAAGGTTGATGGGGACCTACGTTTCTGAACGCGGGCAGATGTTCACAGCGTGCTGCCGTGTGGAGGAAGGCAGGTTACAAAGCCAGACGTGCATGGTGAGCCCACTTATTTGAACAATAAGCATACATAAATATTTATTTCCACAGATTCAGAATACCAGTAAAGAAGAATTTACACCATGTTAGCAGTCAACCCATCATATACAGCGAATCTTGGGGTAATGTTTAGCTCTCTCTTTTTTAGTTGTTCCTTGTATGTTGTTTTTCTTGTTTTCTTTTAATTATTATGTATTTAATATGAAAAGCATTAGAAGACCTGAGATGAGGCTGTGCTCTTTGTTGCAATCATGGTTCCTTCTTTAATTTTTTTTTTTAAGATCTTATTTATTTGACAGGAAGAGATCACAAGCAGGCAGAGAGGCAGGCAGAGAGAGGGGGGAGAAGTAGGCTCCCCGCTGAGCAGAGAGCCTGATTCGGGGCTTCGATCCCAGGACCCTGAGATCATGACCTGAGCTGAAGGCAGAGGCTTAACTCACAGAGCCATGCACCGCAATCATGGTCCTTAAGAGGATTCTATGGGGGCAATAAGCCTTGGGTAAATCTTAGCACCTGCAGGTGGAGAACCGCCTTCTCGCCCAGAATCTGTCTTCAGATCTACTCCCTGAACCGCAGATCTGGGGACCTCTCTTGGATCTTCCCACAGAAGGTCTGGGCCCTGATCACATCTCTGTCTGTGGCTCTGGCCAGAATAACACAAGAGCCTTAGGCAGGTGAGATACTTTCCTCTCTGGAGCTTAAAGCTATTTTCTGGGCAACTATGTGCCTCATCCAGTAGGACAGGGTGGGTGAGGACCGCCATCCCCAACTCTGAACTGAGTCAAGGCCCAGGGACACACTGGCCAAAGGTCAAACAATGGAACCAAAGCCACCTGAGCCCAGCTGTGGAGGAAAAGGAGGTAGAGGCTCAACATCTGGGCTGCTGCCCCTGGCCCACTGCTGGTCTGCCCTGCCCCCCTCCCAGCTCCCCAAAGGCCAAGAACATCTGGCTGCTGGCCTTCTTCCAGGAGGGGTGAGTGGCGGTGGAGGGGCCTCCTTCCGCCAGGGCTTGCTGCTGTGGTGCAAGGCACATCAATCAAGGCGGCAGGGCTGGCTGGTGCTAGGAAGGGAGCTGATTCCCTCCCCACCCCCTCCCCAGACATTCCTGCGTAATGGAATCTCCTTTCCTGTCTATTTATTACCAACCCACAGAGCTCCGCCAAGCTCAGTCTACAGATTGAAACCCCACCAGCCCTGACTTTTCTTGGGGAAAGGGGTTACCCCACGGGGGACCTGAGAGGAGCACCAGACCCTAACCCTCACCGGTATGTCCCACCCTGCTCTTCCATCCTGCCCATGGGTTTGCACAAGGGGCCAGATCTGAGTTAAGCACATCATGTAGTGGTTTTGTGTTTCCAGAGCTGGGAAATGAGCACTTTCTCATTATCCTCATCTTAACAAATGAAAAAACTCAGGCTCAGAGAAGTCAACTCACTTGCACGGAGTCACACAGCAAGGCAGAGTGCATCTGATCTCCAAATGCAAGCTCTTTCCTGGCTCTATATAGTATCTTCCTGCTGAAAATACTTATTCTTTCTCCATTAAATGACCTTGGCACTGTTGGTGAAAATCAGTTGACTACAGAGACATGGGTTTAATTCTGGAGTCTCTGTTCCTTTCCACTGATCTAAATGTTTAGCCTTGTGCTGGTGCCACACTATCTTGCTCACTGTTGCTCTACAGTGAGTTCTGAAACTGGGAAATGTGAGTCCTCCTACTCTAGTCTTCTTTTTCAGGGTTGTTTGGTTTCTTCTGGATCCCTTGAAATTCCATATAAGCTTTGGAATCAGCTTGTCAATTTGTACAAAGAAGTCATTTGGGGTTTTGATAGAGATTGCGTTGAATCTGCAGATCAGTTTAGGGAGTTCCATCATCTTAAGAATATTACTGGAGTTGGGGCGCCTGGGTGGCTCGTTGTTTAAGCATCTGCCTTTGGCTCATGTCATGATCCCAAGGATCCTGGGATCAAGCCCTGTGCCAGGCTCCCTGCTCAGCGGGAAGCCTGTTTCTCCCTCTGCCTGCCGCTCCCCCGCTTGTGCTTTCTCTCTTGCTGTATCTCTCTCTGTCAAATAAATAAATAAAATCTTTAAAAATAATAATAGTAATACTATTACTGGAGTCTTCCAATTCATGAATATATGATATCTTTCCATCTATTTAGATCTCCCCCAGTCTATTTCAAAAATGTGTTGTAGTTTTCAGACAGAAGTTTTGCACTTCTTTTGATAAATTTATTTGTGTGTATTTTGTTCTTTTTGGTGCTGTTGTGAAATAATTGCTTTCTTAAATTCCTTTTTGGAGTGCTCATTGAAAATGTATAGAAACACAACTGATTTTTTAATATTGCTCTTATGTCCTGAGACCTTGATGAACTCATTTATTAGGTCTAATAGTTTTTTAGTAGGTTCCTTAGGGTTTCCTGTGTATGAGGTCATATCACCTGGAAATAAAGATTAGTTTTACTTCTCCCTTTCCAATCTGGATGCCTTTTTTGGTTCTTTTGCCTTGCAATTCTGACTAGAATCTCCATAACAATGTTGAGAGAAGAAGTAAGAGCAGACCCTTCTCTTCTTTCTGGGCTACATCTCACCCCTTCCTTTCTCATGCTTCCTTTTCCTCATCTCCCATCCCAAACAGTGGGTGAGGGTAGGGGCTATCAGGAGAGAAATATATACAAGGAAAATGGCAAGAATAATATGAGAAAGAAGGAAATCAATGTGTTGGATATCTGAAAGCTCAAGAAATAGACCTTGAGCCCCATGATAGAACTGAGAAAACTGAGACCCCCCCCAAAAAAAGATGTAACGATTAACATTTATAGAGCACCCACGAGGTACCAGAGACCCAGGATAAATAGATGAAACAGACACTGAAGGGTTAAAGATGGAACTCAAACTGAGATCGAGACCTTGGGATCATGACCTGAGCAGAAGGCAGACGCTTAATGACTGAGCTGCCCAGGCATGCCTAAAACTCTTTTTTCTAGAAAAAAATGACTTGGGGTGCCTGGGTAGCACAGTTGGCTGAGCTCCTGACTCTTGGTTTCAGCTCTGGTAGGGATCTCCGGGTCATGAGATCGAGCCCTGCGTCGGGCTCTGCTTGAGATTCTCTCCGTCACCCTCTGCCCCTCCCACGCATGCTGTCTCTTATTTAAAATAATAAATAAATAAATCTTAAAAAAAAAAAAAAAAAAAGAAGAGAGCAAGAGAGAGAAGAAAGAAAGAAAGCTACAATCCCAAGGTCACACAGCAGAGAGGGAAGGAGCTGGGGTTTGGAGCCGGGTACCTCCCAGCAAAGGCTCTTCACTGCCCAACCCCTGCCACCCCCCCACCCCCCACCCCCCGCTCAGGGACGCCCGGTTCTGCGTCACTACCTGATCACCCTTAGCCCTCACATGGCCCTCTCTGGGCTTCTTCTTGCTCCTTTAGAAGGAGATGGAGGCTCACAGAGGGCAGATGACCACCCTGGTCAATCAGCCAGGAAGTGGAGGACGGTACCACCTCTGCTCAGACTGCGCTCCTCAAACAGCCGCCTTCTCACTGCCCTTACCTCAGCTGTCCACCCCCAGGGAAAACGCTGACCTTCTGAATGCTCTGTGTGTCTCAGGCACCTTCCTCCTCCAGGTTTTGGCATTGTCCTGTGTAAGGAGGGGCAAGGCTCTTTTGGGTTTGACGTTGAAGGGTCTGGACGCCTTGTAACGCAGGGTGGAGCCCAGCCGGGGACGCCTATCTCCAGGGAGCTCCTAATCTAGGGCTAGTCCCACCCATGGGGATCCCCCAAGGCCATCCTGTGGGAGACATCCCACCATGACCAATTGCCCTCAGAGTATCTCTGTCAGCAGCCTCAGGCTGGACAAGGCCTGAGCTGCCCAGTAGAAAGTGCATTCCTTGGGAAACCAGAGCGCCTTCTGGGACACCAGGCCCCTAAAGGGTCCTGGCCCAGCCAAGACTGTGGTCAGTGCTGGCCACAGCCTGGCCTGCACAGCCCTTCCTGTGGGGGCCTGAGTGCCAGGGAGGCGGCCCTGTGAACAATGGACAGCTCTGTTCGGGGCCTGGGAGGCGGCGGTTAGTTCAGTCACACCTCACACCAGCTGGGGATCCAATGCTCCCCTGCTCACCTCTACTAACTGGAGCCTTCAGGCCTCAGAGGAAACACAGACACCTTACACTTAGCTCCCTCCCAGCTCCCAGACAGGCCAAGACTCCGAGGTCAGGAGTTAGGACCAGAATGACTTTGGGAATCCTAGAGAGGGCAACTCAGCCGAACCAGCCACGAACCCCTAAAACCCCACCCAACCGATGTCTTTGCTCAGATCCTCTGACCAGGCCTCAGTCCTCATTTGGTGAACGAGAAGGGCTCCAAGAGGCTAAGCAGTCTGCCTCGGGTCACCCGGCTAGGAAGCAGTGGAAATGGAACTCAAACCCAGATCCACGAGCCTCCAGAGCCTACGGTCTTCAACACTGCCCCAAACTGCCCTTTAAAAATCCCCAAGTGACAATGAGTCTCAGGGTTCAGGGTGACCTGCACAGATTTCAGCACACAGAAACACACACATATACACATGTGTGCCCACACACATGTGGAAACACACACACACACACACAAGCACCTTTCTTACCAGACAACCCTGCCAAGGACAGCCTGGGAAAGGCCCTGGAGACTGTCCAGGCTCAGTCCCCGCCCCCCCCTCCCGCCCCACCTGGAAGGGGCCTCTCTTCTTCCCCAGTCCCCGGTATGGGCCCAATGGTCAGGGTCCCCTTAGTGTGTCACCAGTGGGGCAGGAGGTCAGTCCTGCCCTGGAGCTCCCCGCAGCTCAGCAGGCCTGGAGGTTGGTGGGACCTCCTCCCCCAATCCTCCCAGGGCCCACAGGCCCCCGGCCAGGCCTGGCTTCCGGAGCTGCCGCCACCTTGGCCGGCTGCACCACACATGGTTTCAATCAGCAGCCTGCGGGATGAATGGTGCCTTGTGAGAGCTCCGCAGGGCTCACCTAGCACAGGGCAGCCAGGTGGGACAGGCTTGGGGAGGCAGGAGTGCAAGGGGACCTGGGGATGGGGGGCATGAGCTAGGGGCGCGGGCCTGCAGTCACACAGAGAAGAGTGGGGTCCCGGCCCTGCCACCCACAACTCACGAGTCATTTCCAGGCCCCCTTCAAGGGAGTGCAAGGATGCGGGGAGATGGTACCCAGTGCTCAGAAAGGGCCTGGCACCCACTAGGCACTTTGTTACCTGGAGTCCAGCCTAGCCTGTCAGGGAACCCCGGGGGTTCGACTTAATGGCTAAGGGAGAGGACCCCCCCAACCCCCCACCCACCGCCTTAGAGCAGGCGACTTCATTTGCAAAGGGAGAAGGCTGGCACCAACTGCTTCCCCCAGCTCCCTCTGCACCTTGAAGGGGCCTTGCAAAGGGAGCTTGAGAAGTGGGCCTCAGTTCCATGAGAGGGGGCAGAGCCATCTTACTCGTCCATCCTCCTCCTCCTTCTATTAATGCTTCCATTTCACACATAATTTAACTATGACTCAGAAAGGGAAAGCAACCAGGCCGAAGCCACACAGCCGGGGAGAAGGCAAGCTGGAGTGCGAGGCTGCGAGATGCTGCCCCAGAGCCCCGGCTCTTGCCTTCTCCCCCACCTGCTGCCTGGGTGGCCGGCCGGGGGCACCCATCCACAGAGCTGAGAGCTCCTTTCCTGCAGGTCTCCAGCAGACAGGCCTGGTGCGGGCAGCACTCCCTGGTGACCCTGCTCGGCCTCTTTGCCCACCCACAGAGCTTCCAGAGACCTAGTCCAAAGGGCCCAAGGACCCACGTCCTCCTCCCCACCTCTCTCCCACCAACCGCTGAGCCTGGCACAGAGAAGAGGCCTCTGGGCATTTAAGAACGGAGGGGAGGGAGGAAGGGAGGGAGGAAATGTCAGGGAGGGGCAAAAAATGCATCGTGTTTCTTTGTACTGAACCAGGATGCGGGTCCTGTCACCTGACAGTCACGTGCAGTCTCCTTACTCCTGGGACAAAGGCCCATGGACCCTGCAAAGCATCGGGCTTCATCACCCTTCCTTCCTTAACCAGCCCCCCCCCCCCAACCCCACCAACTCTCCACTCTCCAGGCTGAGGCCCCTCAGGTGCTCGGTAGCCCTTAGCTCTCCATCCCTCCCCTCCAGGCTTTGCCCATAATTTCACCTGCCAGGAACCCTCTCGTCCCTGGTCCTGGCTAGCTAGTCTTCCAAAACCCCTCCAAGCCCTCTATGCACCAGGGTGCCCAGTCCTCTGGGCTCCAGAACATCCTCCCAGGTGTTTCTGGGAGCACAGCCCTAGGACCTCATGGACTTTCACTGGAATTGGACCCAAATTCAGAATCTAACTCTGCGGAAGAAGGAGATGCTTCCTCTCCTCTCCGTTGGAGATAGGACACCACCTTTTCGGCCTGGGTTTCTCTTGTTTTCAACTGTCTGTGAAATCAAGGGAGATGCACTCATGCAGCGATGTGTGGGACTTTTAGTGGTTCCACTGAGAAACCAACTCTGGAGCACAGTTTTAAGAACAAGCCCTTCCTGCTGTCTTCTGTGTGGACAGAGTGTCCCTCCTAGGCAGCACCAGCTTACCCAGGAGCTGGGTGTGCATGTCTCCCTGGGCGCCCCTTGCCCTGCCATTCTCAACCTCCTTGCCCTTCGGTGTGATGGGTCAGGGAGGGCCTCTGGGGAAAGCAGTCCCGTGGAAGTAACTATGGACATCTTTAGGGTTAAGAGGCAAATGTGTTCAGCATGGCTTTGTTTAGGAGACTAAAAATCTAAAATAATGCTTCTTTCAACTATTAAATAAAGTGTGGTATGTTCACAAGCTAAACCCCATGAAGAGGAATTTTTAATGACACCAGAAGATGGTCATCATTGATTACTAGAGGGAAAAAAAAAGCAGATTATAAAACATTATGCTGGAAGAGGAAACCCAGCCTCCAGGCAGATATGTAAATGAAGGAGGGGTATAGGGTAAGACTCAGACTTGGAAACTAGAAGTCCTGGGTCCAAAGTCAGACTTTGGCACCCTGTAGCCAGGAGACGACAGATGAGTCTCGAAACCTAAAAGCTGGCCTTGCAGTGTGTGTCAAGTGGGAAGAACACTGGCCCTCTGGTACATGGCACTGAGGGCACTGAGACTGGGACAGACCAAGCACCTAATAAACATGAGCTTTAATGAGTACTTACAGCGCTGCTCATTGCTATGCTGAGATATTTTCATTTTTCTTAGGTTGGCCTATTTGTCTTTTTAAAAAAATGTCTGCAACAAATGTGAATGACTTGTATTAAATAAGAAATATAAACAAACATGACTATATAAGGAAGAGGCCCCACGGAACTCATGCCTGAGTTTTCCAGCATGTTCCTGAGGACATCCCTCACTGTGAAGCACGGATGAGATTTTCTGGAGAAACTGATCTGCTTGTGGTATCTGAAGGTTTCCCGGAACACACTGGCTGCCTGGGGGCTTCAAGCCACGGCAGTGTGCTCACCCTCAGTGTCCAGGGAGAGGGGGTCATTGACATAAACTACGACCCAGGTTCTGTCGCGTCCATAGGACAGTGTGTGAAGGAGTCCCACCAAAGAGTCAGAAGCGTTACCCCGGGGACCAGACCAAGAGCGACACTCAGGCTTCAGAGTTTCTGCACCTCACCGGTGATGTCAATTCTTTCGCAACAATCTCATGTCACAATAAAAATGGAAACGGCATCATTCGATGTAGCAGAAAAATGTTTAATAACACGTAAACGTGTTGACAACTTATTATGATAAAAAGAGGTTTGCAAAACAGAATGTTCAATATTGTCATGTCTACAAAAACAACTTCACGCATCCGACAGAAGGACAAAGTCCTAAGATATGAGCAGCGGTGGGATACATTTCAAAAATTTTCCTCTCATTTGTCTGGATGTTCTCAATTTTCCACAATGGACAGCTATCACTTTTGTGATTTTTTTTTTTGAAGTGTGTTTTCTTAAAAGGAAGGATTTGGCCCCAAATGTTGCCAGCATTTTTAGCCTTTGTCTTGCCTCCACTTTCTCCCCTCCCCCACGAGCCTGTTCTCTCACCTGATTTTAATAGACGCCATTTTGCTGTCCCTTCTGTGTCCTTGAAAAAGGCCTGAAATCCTAGTTGGAGCGGGACAAGGCAGAAGCCAGGGCACAGGTCCAGCCCGCTGCTCCCCGTCAGTGGTCCCCCACCACCGCGCGCCGCCTTCTGGAGTATTGTTCTAATTAGCGGGGACGCAAAGCAGACCCAAAGGCGGAACTATAAACACTAGAGGCAAAGACCCATAAACAGCTGGTAACTGACTCCAGCTTGTGCAGATGGCCCTGGCCCTCTTTCACACTAGGGGCTGGACGGGGGCTGGGCTGGCCACTGAGGACTCCCCTCTGCCTCCCCTCCTCAGACCACAAGCTGCTATGAGCCAGGTAGTTAGAAATTTGGGAGGTCTGACATGGGGGAGCTTGTATCTACATGAACAGGCAGTATAGGGACAAAGGGTCTTCAAGATCATGACAGCCCCATTACCTGCCCCGGGGCCTCAATTTACCTATCTGTAAAATAGGGAAGAGAAGAGCCAAGTGAGCCTTCTTTTTTTTTTTTTTTTTTAAATTTAATTAATTTATTTACTTGAGAGAGAGGAGAGCATGAGCAGGGGAGGAGCAGAAGGAGAGGGACAAGCACACTCCATGCTGAGTATGAAACCCAGCATGGGGCTCAATGTAGAGCTCAACATGGGGCTCAATCCCACATGATTTAGGCTCATGACCTGAGCCTAAATCAAGAGTCAGATGCTCAACTGACTGAGCCACCCAGGTGCTCCCTAAATGGGCCTTCTTAGCTCTACTACATCAGGCCTAAAAATACGCCTTGGGACTAAATGCCTATCATCTACCTGATAGTATAATAGTATAATAACAATATATACCATTTGATAACATAAACATCCACTATAATAAAGTTATCTGCAACATAACCCATACATCATACTATGTATTATTGTGTGATACTCTTTAATATTTCCTTTTTTTTTAAATGACCATCTGATCAATATCTGTGATCAGAGGCAAGCCAGGAAGACTTCCTGTATGAAGAGATTTAAGGGCTGCAGATTTGACAGACAGAGGGAATAAGCCTCCAAAAATGTCATAATGGAGGGGAAGGGAGAGTCTTGAGGGAGAGGGAATTTACGGTGCTTCTTGGGAGGATGTCTCGGGCTGGGATCCACACCGATGTTCTACCCCAGAAGCACACAGACTAGTGCTGTAGAGGGCAGGAAGAAAACACACTGGAGGGGCACCTGGGTGGCTCAGTCCTTAAGCATCTGCCCTTGGCTCAGGTCATCATTCCAGGGTCCTGGGATCCTGCTTGGTGGGAAGCCTGTTTCTCCCTCCCCCACTCCCCCTGCTTGTGTTCTCTCTCTCTCACTGTGTCTCTCTCTGTCAAATAAATAAATAAAACCTTTTTTTTTTAAAAGATTTTATTTTTATTTGTCAGAGAGAGAGACGGAGAGAGAGTGAGCATAGGCAGACAGAGTGGTAGGCAGAGACAGAGGGAGAAGCAGGCTCCCTGCCGAGCAAGGAGCCCGATGTGAGACTCAGATCCCAGGACGCTGGGATCATGACCTGAGCCGAAGGCAGCGGCTTAACCAACTGAGCCACCCAGGTGCCCCAAAATATTTTAAAAAAGAAAAGAAAACATGCTGGATTGAAGTGACCAAGACTTGTCAGCCTCTGGTCACGCAACATAATACCTGGGGAACTCATTAAAACACAGGTTCCTGGGCCCTTCCCGGAGTTTCTGCAGCAGAATCTGGAGCAACACGGCCAGGTAATTTAAAAAATCCGCTCAGTTGATTCTGAGTCAAGAAGTGTCCATATCTGGCACAGGTGGGTGTTCAGGAGCCTGGGGTCCAGAGTTCCCGGTGGCTAGAGATAGAATGTGGGGGAGGGTAGAGTCTCCTCTCCTGCCCCATGCCCGGTCACCAGCACAGTATAGCCCAGGGGGGTTCCGGCTGTGGAGTCTCCCAGACCAAGGACTCCAGCTGTGTGATTCTGGCAGAATTACTTTACCTTTCCGAACCTCAGATTCCTTATGTTTATAATAGGAATGATACTAATACTTAACCTCAGAGAGTTGTTGCAACGATCAAAAGAAGTAGTCCTTGACAAGCAGAAGGCCTGCCTGAGAAGTGAGAAACGCTTTTTAGTATTCATATAATTTAACTGATTGATATTATTATTTGTAATATTATTACCCCTCCACCAGCGACCCCCAGCTGCTGTGGAGGTGTTCTGTGGAGAGGTTCTCAGGGACCCTAGCTGTGAGAAGCTGAGGTCACACTGCCCCTTGCTGGACAAGTTATAGACTGCATCGAATAAGCCTAAATTCAAGCTCCATTTTTCTCCCTTTTACCCAAAAATACTTCAGCGTGCACCTAAGAAAAATTCTATTATTCTTAAGTAACAGTACAATCATTAAAATGAGGAAATTTCACACTGATACAACACTATATGCAATCGACACGGTCCGCATCCGCATTTTGCCAGTGGTCCCTCTGGTGTCCTTTATAGCTGATTGTTTCCCGGCCCAAGACCCCTCCCAGAGTCACAGGGGACATGCGATTGCCAGATGTCTTCACTTTCTTTTAATTCAGAACCATTTCTCAGCCTTTGTTTTTCCATGACCGCGACATTTTTAGAGTTCAGGCCAGTTATTTTGCAAACTGTCTCTCAGCAGAGATGTACCCGCTGGCTAGATTCATGTTACACTTTTGTCAGAAACTTCACAGGCGTTTGGCGGGGTCTGTCTCACACCGTGTCAGGTTGTCCAATTCCGATGATGTGGGCTCTAACTCCCCCAGCTGTTAGCATGTGGGAGTTGGGCTCTGCAAACCAGACAGGGAGGGGAGACTTGCCTCCGGTCTCACATCAGTCTGGATCCTCGGCTCGGGATCTTGACGACAGCTCAGGATAGCTGTGGCAAGGCAAGAACCGCCCCCAAGCCCCACGGCCCCAAGCTCTGATGGGAGCCCAAGGGCTGGGCCAAGGACACCTGTGCTGTCTTCATGGCATCATCCCTACACCAGTCTGGGCGCCTGGAGCTCCCTTTTTGCATCACCCATTTCTATGTATTTTTTTATGAAGACTCATTCCTCAAGTGATACACAAATATCTGTCTTTGTTTTTTTAAAAGTGTTGCAGCAAAAGCTTAAACCCCCTTTGAACCTTTGCCCTCTTCCCGGTCTCTTCTCTCTCTTCCAGAAGTAACCAGTTACCAGTTTGGGGTGAGAGGGATGTTATCTACACTCCTAGGAAAAACACACACTATGTAACATTCCTTTAAAAAATGGTCACACTGTAGGTCGGTCTCATAGAAATTTCCCTGGCAGGACTTGAAGACTGAGTTAGTTATTTTCACTATCACATACCAATGTGTGGCTACACTAGTAGCTATGTAGCTGATCCCCCATGGATGGACATCTAGGTTGCTTCCAGCATTTTGCTATTATGGAACACACTGCCCTAGGCACACGATCCATGGCTTCTGAGGGAGATGCCTACTTCTGGGAGCCTAGACTGCTCTTGGAATACCAGATTCCTTGAGTGGACTCCTCAGTTTTTTATGACTGCCTTTATTCACTTAACCTATTAGAAATGCAGACTCTTGGGGCACCTGGGTGGCTCAGTGGGTTAAAGCCTCTGTCTTCGGCTCAGGTCATGATCTCAGGGTCCTGGGATCCAGCCCCACATCGGGCTCTCTGCTCAGCGGGAAGCCTGCTTCCCCCTCTCTCTCTGCCTGCCTCTCTGCCTACTTGTGATCTCTGTCAAATAAATAAATAAAATCTTAAAAAGAAAGAAAGAAAGAAAGAAATGCAGACTCTTGGCACACCTAGGTGGCTCAATCATTGAGCATCTGCCTTCGGCTCAGGTCATGACCCCGGGGTCCTAGGACTGAGCCCCACCTCAGCTCCCTGCTCAGTGGGAAGCCTGCCTCTCCTTCTCCCACTCCCCCTGGTTGGATTCCCTCTCTCACTGTGTCTCTATCAAATAAATTTTTTAAAATCTTTAAAAAAGAAAGAAAAGGAAAGGAAGGAAGAAATGCAGACTCTTAGGGTGCCTGGGTGGCTCAGTCAGTTAATGTCTGCCTTCACCTCAGGTCATGATCCCAGGGTCTTGGGATCAAGTCCTGCTTTGGGCTCACTGCTCAGTGGGGAGTCTGCTTCTCCCTCTGCCTTTCCCCTTGGTTTGCACTCTCTCTCTCTCTCAAATAAATGAAATATTAAAAAAGAAGAAGAAGAAATGCAGACTCTTGGGACCTCTGAGAACATCTGGGCTGGATTTTCACACTGTGTTTCAAGGATTTGGGGGTTCTGAGATGATATGGGGGACCAAGAGGAGGAATTAGCTGGTGAGAGCCCAGACCCTGACCCCATTCCAACAGGAGTACTCCTGCCTTTACCTAGTTTTCAATGTTTCTTTTTGAAAAACAAATACCAGCTATTTTAAAATTCAAGAATCTCTGATGTGGCCAGACCCCCTAACTGGCATGGGAATGCTTCTGTATCGTGCCTTCTGGAGCTGCTCCCATTACTGTAGCCTCCAGCCACGTAGTGTGGGCGATGCCACATGGCCCGTCCCAGGCTCCCGGCTGACGACCCGTGAGGTCTCCGCCAGTGCTGCTCCCGTGCACCAGGGCTGGCGTGTTGGTGTTCCCAGCTGTGACCTCGCACGCCCCCCAGCAGCTGTCCACGCTCCTCTGGCCCTTCTCTGCCTTGCACTCAGTGGCCCAGGTCAGTGTTCAAATCTTCCCATGCATCAGGGACTTGGTTAAAAAGCACTTAGCTGGGTCCCACTCCCAGAGGTTCTGAAAGAGCACATTCTGGGGAGTCCAGGGAGGTACATTATTTTAGAGCTTCGCAGAGGGTCCTGAGGGTTTCCCAAAGTGTGGTGTCTCAGCATGGAGAGGTTACAATGCAGACAGCTGGGCCCTACCTCACATCTGCCAGTGATGACTCTCTGGGCATGCAGCCTGGGGATCTGCATTTCCACCAAGTTCTCCAGGAACAGCTACTGCGTCCAACTTCCTCCACACCCCTCAAGGATGAGGGAAACAGGGGATCAAAGAGTAAAAGGACATCCCCATCATACACAGGGGCGGCCAGATTGGCTGTGGTGTGAACCTCCCTATGGCCGCCTTCCCTACAGGCCTTTCTTAAAGTTCAAAGACACACAGACATGACCAGTGCGTACAAATAGAACCCCACTTTATTAGCAGTTAGTTCGAGATTGTACATTAATGGAGGAAGGTTCCCACTTTTAACACAACCCAAAACGGCTGGTTCGAGAGCCCTGATCAGGTGAGCTGGGCAGCACCCCTTCTCCCCCCTCTCCCAACCCCCACAAGGGAAGGAAACCTGTCTGCTCCCCTAGCGTGCCCCCCCCACCCTCTCCAGTCAGCCCTCTCCTCTCCCCAGGAAATGACATGAATTTCATGCAAATTACAAAAGGAGCCCTCTTGCTGATAATAAAAGCTAGCACAGTCATAGAAAGCCCTCTCCCCTCCTTCATTCTCCTCAAGGGCCAGAGAGAGGGAGAAGAGAGGGAGGGATGAACTTATTAGGATAAAACACAACCAGAGTCTCCCCAGAACCTTGACACTGACCCCTCACAAAGCCCACGCCCCTTCCAAAAATCTCTGGCTGGCCGAGCTGACAAAGACGAGCCCTGGGGGGCAGCTGGCCCAGGGTTGCACACCAGGCACCCAGCATTGCCTCGAGGGCAGGTGTCTGGGACCTCCACCCTCACTTCCACTAGAGCAGACCTGCTTTCTTCTTGGACATTTGAAAACCCCTGTTATAGCCCCATCTGCACATCTTATAAATGGGGAAGTTGAGGCCCTGGAGGGGAAACCGTGACGTAGCTACTAAACGTACCCAGTTGGGATGAAATTTCACATCTCCTGCCTCTGGCCCCTGGCTCTCCTCCTCACACTACAACTTGGGGGAGGCAGTTCCCCGCTTAGGCCCTTCCCTGGTGCATCCCAGGGGCCTGGCTCTGTTCCAGTGCACACAGACCACGGGCCTCCAGGAAGTAAAAACCGGGAGGCCACAAAACAGAGAGACAGACAGACAGACAGACAGACATGCTATTCGTGCCCTGTGGCCCATCGCCAGGATCAGAGCGGGCAGCACAGGCTCTTCTGGGCCAGAGGCATCTCCTTCCCAGCAGGCCCAGCTGCAAGGGTTGCCTCCCTTGCCCTCCCCTGAGCTCCCGGGGCTCCACCGAGCCCTGCTGCTGGTTTGGCACTTGGTACAGGGGACAAGAGAGAGGCATCTCAGGCTGGAGTGAAGATGTCAAGTCAGCACAGAAGGCGGAGATCCATGCAGCCTAAATCACCCTGAACAAGACAGGGGCTAAAGGAGCACGTTCTGGGACACCATGAAGAAATGATCACAACAGATCCAGATGCGGGACTTCAATAGGACGGGGGCCTGCTCTCCTCAGAAATAACATCATTTAAAGAACCAAAGCAACCAGAGAGGGGAGAGACTGAACAAAAACCGCAGTTACAAGATGTCATGTATGCAACTTGAGCGGATCCTGATTCTAAAACCAGGCGTAAAAGTTATGGGGGTGGAGGAGCAAACATGGATTCAATAGCAGATGTTTTTAGGAAATCACTGTTGTCTCGGGTGTGATACCGGCCAAGACATAGCATGATGTCTTAACTCTCTGGGGATGCGGGCTGAGGCATTTTGGTCCAGTCTCCTGATATCTGCAACTCACTTTAAAACTAGTTTGGAAAAAAAATTCATACATACAGAGAGAGAGAAATCAAATGTGGCAGAATGTTCATTTTAACTCTAGACGGAGGATAGCAGGTGTTCATAATAAAATAACTGGTACGTGTTTTCACCTGCTCTTTCCCTCACAACCCAGTGGGGACCATTCCCTCCTAAGGGCACCCATCTCTGTGGGTCAGCCTAGTCATCCTTCATGGGGAACAGATGGCTGCTCCCTCAGCGGGGCCTCAGGCCCCGGCTGCTTCTCCTCATGGGCCTGGAAGAGGCCCATCTTGAAACCTCAGACTCCTCCACACGCAAGATGTGCACTATGGGTGGTTCTAGAACCCCAAGTGGCTGAGGCAGTCACAGGGGACAACCCACCTGCGCCTGCCCCAAGCAAAGGCTCTCGAGAGGGATGAGAGAATGGTCGGCAGTGTCCACTCCATGATTTAAGCTGTTTCTCTCTCTCTGGCCAAACAAAGTGCGTTAGAGGACACTGAGGATGCAGAGATGCCGTACCTACTGCCCTCTGGTTTGCCCTCTCGTGAGGAAGATCTGTGTGCTCAGTAGCTGGGGGCCCCTAGAGGGATTTGTCTGTCCCCTTCCTCAGTAGCTACAGTTCCTGGCAGCGGGTCCACGAGCAAGATTCATGAGTGGGAAGGGAAGAAGTAGCAGGGACCAGACAGACTCAGAACATGTGGCAAGTCAAGTGCCCAGCCTTCCAGAAGGACCTAGACAATATTCCCCACCACTTCCTCTGCTCCCACAGGGGTCCGCCGGGGCCTCCAACCCGCCTGCTCCTTCCTCGGGCCAGAGGCAGAGAGAAATGGAGCTGCCAGTGCACCGGCCATTCCGAGCTCCCAGAGAGGGGGGCAGGTGTCCAGACACAGAAGGTAGATCTCAGCAGTGGGAGCTATAAAGGTCTAGCACAGGCCACGGAGCCCAAGCCCCTTGCCGCAAGATGGGAGATGAGGCCTGGGGTCCGCACTGTGGAAGATGCTGCCCCCTTCTGCGAGGGTCAGGTTCCATGGCACTGGCAAGTCTTCACAAGCATACAAACAGGCGTGCCACCCTGTCCCCAGACACTGTTCCTCATCCCCTGCGGGCTTGACGCTGGGTTCCCAGCTTCGAAGGCCCCAATGAGAAGCATGGTGGGAAGGCTTCTCTCGGAAGACAGTGAACCCACACGCAACCATCCCGCTGAGTATCCCCCTTTCTTCTCCACTGCCGGCGAAGAACTTGAGAAAAGGGCTTGGGTTCAGAGGTCAGACAGACCCGGACCCCACCCCCATCCCCAAAGACCGGGGGAGGACCTCTCAGAGAGAGCAAGGCAGGACTGCATGTGCAGACCAGGAACGGAGAAGGCTCAAAGGCACCCTGGCTGGGAAGGAGTGGTTTGTCCCCTATCCTGGATGACCACGGGTGTGACTGAGGGAGGGACAGGAAGCTGGCACAGAGTAGGGTCCCCAGGATGGGCTCAGAGGCAGTGTGGCATTGAAAGAAGAGCACTGGACCCAGAATCAGGAGTCTCAGGTTTAATTCTCCTCCCTGCTCTCACCCAGTTCTGAGACGTCGGCCAAGGAGGCCGCCTCGCCTTTCTGCTTCCATACCCGTCAAAGGACCCTTCCAGCCCCAAGATGCTAGAGTCTTCCCAACAGGACAAGGCTCTCCAGAAAGGGTTTTCCGGATGTTGGCTGGAAGCTGACGGGCAGTGGGAGGGGCCGGGGAGAGGCACCCAGCCTTAGTCACTTCACATTGTTAAAGAGGCGGGTGGGAGCCGACCCTAACCGGAAAACAGCCCCGAGATCCCGAGGTCTGCAGGGGGCCTGGAGACAGTTCTGTGGGTCCTGGCGGGCAGCCCAGCTCCCAGGGCGGCTCCCAACCTAGCACCATGTGACAAGGAGGGGACAGGCCGGCCTTCAGCCCCCTGGCCTCCCGCCCCAGCCCTGCTGTCTCCTTTGGCCAAAATTCCTCCAGGGTCACTGAGCTTCATGAGACCAGCTGTCCTGGAGAGAGCGGGTCTTCCCTGGGCGCTTCACTGCCTCTGTTCAGCTGCAGTAGCCCCAGGGCAGCCGCGACACTTGGGAAGGGAACAGACACCTCTCCAAGAGGCACCTCCACAGTGTCTCCCCAAGGCCCAGACACACGAGGACACGCCCTCCCCTCCCTTCCATATCATTCTTT
This sequence comes from Mustela lutreola, assembly GCF_030435805.1. NCBI lineage: Eukaryota > Metazoa > Chordata > Mammalia > Carnivora > Mustelidae > Mustela > Mustela lutreola. Next base: position 42,369,906 of record NC_081294.1, on the reverse strand, counting down.
AGCACTGAGATAGGACACTGGGGCTTGCCACCATTTTGTATGACTGAATTAAAAACAAACCCAACCAAAAAAAATATAATATATATATATATACACATTATATATATATATATATATATATATATATATATATATATATAAAAACACAGTGCGACCCCAGCACCCAGGGTATAAACTCTGGCACCAAGAAAAAAAAAAAAACAAAATATTAAAATACTTTAGCTTCTTAGTATTTGGGGGTGCAGGTTAAGGGGGTCTAGGAGCCCTTGGCCGCAGGTAGCTGGGACAAAGCCATGAATGGCAGTCTCACCCACGCTGCCCAGGGTCTACCCAGGGGCCAAGGTTGGGGGTGGGCATGGGGACAACATATGTACATTGGGACATGTATACTGGCAGACTCCTGAACCGCCTCAGTCTTTTACCACAGGAAATACCACACGTCATATCCCAGGATGAGGAACAGGGTAGGGGGGCCTGGGCCTCTGGGTCCTAATGGCATGGCAGTGCCCCGGGGTCCCGAAGCAGACCCTGAGGACTGGGTGGATACTGTAGGAATCAGCGGTTCTTTCCCCAGAAGGGAAAGTGAGATGTGAAGGTATTAACCGGAATGCGTGTAGAGGTGCAGAGTTCTCTTGAAGGCCCCCCACCACATCCAGCCCAGTGACTTTGGGCACCCAGCTGGCCCCTCTGAAGTGCCTGGCTCAAAACAGTCAGGGAGGCATCCAGTCTCTCTCCCTAGTTTGGCAAAAGGCCCAGCTGGGCTCCTCTCCCTGTTGTCTGGAGGACAGGGCAAACATGGCAGCTAATACTGAGGGGAGACCCCGCCGGCGCAGGGAGTGATGGGATGAAGGGGAGGGCATGGTTGGTAGGACACAGTGAGGGACAGAAAAGGGAGTCTCACGGACTCCCTCTCACCAGGAAGTGGCCTTCCACCAACAGGGGGTGGCCTCCCCATGGAAGGCCGTGCACGGAACGGACCTCTGGTGGCGAGGGAGGTCCCGGAGGCCACAGACCCAGCGCTGGATGCTCCGAGGCGCTTGTGGACCCGCCTGGGCTCTTCTCCTGGCCCTGCCTGGGCCTCAGCTGAGTATTGCTTGGAAGTGCCCGGCCAGCCCAGGCCCAGCTCCCCACTCTGCGGGTCAGTCTGGCTCAGCATGCGGCAGGCCGTCCAGGCCGTCACAAACGTTCAGTCTGGTTGTGGTGGCCGCGGCTACCTGGTGTTCTGGAGGTCCTCCCGCAGCCAGGTGGGCAGCGTCTGGCCCATCTTGTACAGCAGCTTGGAGAGCTCGATGTTGTGGTCCCGATAATAGTCCTTCAGGAAGGCGCGGGACTGGAACAGGAGGAAGAGTTCAGATCTCAGGGAAGTGCTGATTCTAGAGGGACCTCTCCCCTCTGGAAATCTACCACTGTCAGCATCAACCCACACACCTATCATCTATTCACCACCATCCTCAAAATGGCAGCCTCCGAAATAAAGCGAGATGGCAGGACACCAAAGCATAGTCCACAAGGTCAAAATTCTTGTGATTGGGAGAAAAGAAGGAATTCGTTAAAATCAGGACTGAAAGGCAGGGTGTGTGACCTTTGACCTACGCCCTTCGGACACGCCATTCTCTCCCGCAAGAAGGCTTATCCCCCTATCCATCCATACCTCGGGCCACACGCTGTCCCCCCCGCAGGCCCAGCTCCGAGTCCCTCCCCCTCTGGTCCCCCTCCCAGCTTCAAGTGCCATCTCTGGTTGGAAATCTGCTAGCACTCGCATGCAGCTCTCTAACTGCAGGAAGCACGTCCTGCCTTATATTCTTCCTGGTGTGTGTGACTTATTTCCACCCCCCACCCCCTACCCAGTGAAGGCAAAGACACCCCCCACCCCCTACCCAGTGAAGGCAAAGACACGTCTGATCCATCCTCAAAGCCCACGGCATTCAGCCCTAGGCAGAAGGTCATAAATAGTCACTAGACTAAATCTTTTCTAACCCACCATGTCCCAGCTTCCATTCCCTCCTTGTAAGAACATCATCCAAGAAAGGCCAAGGCCGTTAAGGTACTCAGTGCAGGGTCAAGAGGAGAGAGGATCCCCGCTGCTCAGGGACACTCCCCGCCCCCGGGATCCAGCTGCCACAGGTGGTGTGTGCACTTACATCCAGGTCCATCTCTGGGTATTTCCGGCCCTTGCTTTTGCCCAGACACTTGGTTTTTCCTCCTTCGAGCAGCTGGCACCAAAATCCTTTCTTTGGATCAAACCTGCGGAGGTGGGGAAAGCCTATGGATGGGAGCCAGCCCAGCCCACCCCTTCCCGCCTTAAGGCCAAGTTCACAGACTCTAGGAGTGGCAGAGCCTGGACCACAACCTACTCCCCTAAGCACACTCTGGAACCCACAGATAGATAGATGTATGGGGGCTGGGGTTTGCTGCTGCTGGCCCTGGGCTACACTAAACACACCTGCCCTCTTCTTCCCAGCAGAAAGCAGCTCACGTGCTGAGTTGCTCTCATCCTGGTGAGGCAACCCAAGTCCCTCCAGCAAGCAACCCGGAAGAAGAACATCTGCCATTCATCCTTCGGGATTCGAGGAAACCTTCCCAGGGCGCTCTCCCACTCGGGGCCAAGCACCTTTTTTCACCCAAGAACCCAAGAGGGAAGCAAAGCTTAGTGGCATTGTGGTGGGTGTGTGTTCTAATAAACTGTTGATTTTTCAAGAAATGCAATGTCTGCACTAGTACTTAAGCATAGCCATCACTGAGAAGTTCTGGCTTTTAGAGTAAACTTCAGAAATGACAGAGCCAGACTGCCTTCAGGATGCAAAGTCATGCTGGGCCTTCAAAGGTTTTTTCTGAAGGGAGGGAGGAGATGAGATCTGAAGCTGCCAAGGGTGGGGGAGGCACACTGGCATCAGAACTCAGCCCCAGATCAGGGCTGAATGCTTCCAGCATGAGGACAGCGGGGAAGCAGAATTCGCATTTGGCAGGTGTAGGAGACAGGGAATTCTGACTGGGTCACAGGGCAGGCATAAAGGAGGAAGATGAGGATGATGAAGACTTAAATGATCTCTGAGCATCAGTACATGCCAGGCACGGAGCTAAGAGCTCCACATGCATGCCTCATGCAATACAGGGGCCCTCGGGAAGCAGGAGTCATCACCTTTATCTCCAATGTACAGATGAGGAAAGTGAGGCTTGAAGGCCCTAAGACACTTGTCCAAGGTCACACAGCTAAAGACATAATGGGTCTTCTAACCCAGGCATCTCTGATGCCAACAGCCCCACACCCTTAGCTGCTGTTCCTGTCTGCCTCGAGGTAAAGGATTGCTTCTCTTCTTCCCCTTCTACCTCCAAGACAGTGAAAAGGGGACATTCTTGCTGCATGACTTTCCCAGGAAGGTAACCAGGGAAGGTGATTTTATTCCTCCCTCTCTTGAGACCACCTCCTCACCCCATACAGCTGTGTAAGCCACTTGTCTGTAACATGGTTAACACATAACTCCCTAGCCCTGAGCTCCTGCCACACAGGCTGGCCTCTACCCGTCTTGGGAGGGCATTCTCAGTGCACCTGTACCAGGTTCTGCGTGAGTGCTATTATAATCCATCAACAATTATCTATAGCTTCCTTTTCCTGAAATTATATTTAAATCATGACCTAATGCTAAGAAGCCCTTGTGGGAACTAGGGCTGCCTAATATTAGTTTAAGTTAGTTTAATAAAAGATTCTAGAAATGTTCAGCACAGACTGAAAAGAAAACCCCAGTGGTGGGACTGACCAGAGTGGAACATATTTACCACCTCCCTTTTTTATTGAGTTGATATCTTTATTAATATGACCCAAATCATATTAATATTAGCTTTTCCACTAAATAGCCATCGGGAATATGCACATTTTCTAACTCTAATTTATCTGTGTCTCCTCCATAATTATTCAGGCCTTTTGCTTTTGGGTCCAGGTGCCTGCTCAGAAAATCACCCCTTTGAAAAGCCAAGACACTCACGCCAAGGTTTTGTGGTAGTCAATAGTGTTGGTCACCCCAAGGAACTTTTGCACTGTGTCCATCACTTTGGCAGGTTCTGTTCGCAGCAGTTTGCCATCCAAGACCAGAATCTGGAGAAAAGAGAGAAGAGACAGGATGATCTGAACCTGTATTTACTACAAGGGCAAACAGGTTCCCGGTCTTCTGGTCAGCAGCCATGGTTACAAACTGGGGACTCTTCACTCCATAGACTCTGCTTCCTCTCCCACTCCTGCATGGCAGGTGTCCCTACATCTCAGGTTTCTGCAGTCCAACTCTCTGCTCTCTGCCGGCTTCCCTCTCCTGGAGAGGAAGCTATCACTCCACTCCTTCCTGCCTGTCACAACCCTACCATATCCCTCTCTGCCTCTCTCTAAGCCTCTGGCCCAATGTCACTCTCCCGCCTCAACCCTCCAAGAGGTTCCCTAAAATGCCTCATGTGATCTAGCCCTGCTTACCTCTCCACTCAGGCTCTCCACATCACCACACCCCTCTCAGGAAGGCAGCCTACCCCAGGGCTTTTGGAGTCCCCTCAGGGACACAGAGCCTGGTAACAGGACATGGGCTCAGGGAATTTTCACACATTAGCCTTGGGATGAACAAGAACGAAACTTTCAAAGACCCCAAAGATCTAGCTCGCCAATGAGGACATTTCGGACCCCATGACAAAAGAGATTTGAGGCTCTCTGCCAGCTTCCACAAGCCAGAACTGTTGAGTGCCCCCCACCCCAAGGGCCAGGGATAGGCAGCTACCTGGTTGGCGTGAAAGGCGCTGAGCCAGCGCTCAATGTGGGTCGCGTACCAGCCGGGGACCAGGCAGCGGCTCTGGAGGGCCCGCAGCTTCAAGGATGCATCAGGCCCAGCCGTGATCACTTCGTGGAAGGTATACTTCAGGGCCACTGGGTCATCATGGGCTCGCTGGTGCTGCAGGTTAAGGGAAGAGGGTCAGTGTGTCACATGGGGGCACAAAACAAAGAAGCTCTCTTCAGCAGCCACGAAGGGGCCTAAAGACCCTGCCCGGAACCAGCAGCCCTGGGTTCAAGTCCCGGATCTGCCTCTCACTACACTTTGACTTTGGGGAGTCATGACCTCTCAGAGCCCTAGTTTTTCCATCTTTGCAAGATAGGAGTAGAACTAGATCAGAGTTTCCACATGTTGACTGTCTTCCTGTCTCCTCTCTGATGTCTCCCATATCCACAAGCCACCTGTGTGCGCCGAGGTCCACACACTTTGATTCCCACTGACTCATCTTTCTTATTCACATAAAACTATTTCAAAATAAAACTCACTACTGCCTCCATAAATAGAAGACCAGACTCAGCTGTCACATAAAGAAGGTGATCATTCATACATACAATAAAAATAAAGCAATGTTTGCAAATGCCAGCCAGATAAAAATAAATGTCTGCTACAGGTCCTGAGCCCAAAGCTTGCACTCTTTTTGTTGAAAACAGAGCTTAACAACATTAGAAAGTACTTAAAAGCCATTTATACTAAACTGAGAATTTGTCCTCTGTAGAAATTAGAAGGTGTTATTATTTAATGTATGTGTCCCCTCCTCAAAATTCCTGCGTTGAAGCCCTACCCCACAGTATGATGGTTTTTGGATATGGAGCCTTGGGGAGGTACCTAGGGGGGAGATGAGGTCATGAGGGTGGGGCCACCACAATGAGGTTAGTGCCCTCGCAAGAAGTGACACCAGAAGGAGTGCGAGCTCCTGCTCTTGCTCTCGCTCTCTCCCTCTCTGCCTTGTGAGGACACAGTGGGAAGGCAACTGTTTAAAGCCAGGAAGAGGGCGCCTGGGTGGCTCAGTGGGTTAAGCCGCTGCCTTCTGCTCAGGTCATAATTCCAGGATCCTGGGATGGAGTCCCGCATCGGGCTCTCTGCTCAGCAGGGAGCCTGCTTCCCCCTCTCTCTCTCTGCCTGCCTCTCTGCCTGCTTGTGATCTCTTTCTCTGTCAAATAAATAAATAAATTCTTTAAATAAATAAATAAATAAATAAATAAAGCCAGGAAGAGTGATCTCATCTGGAACCAAATCTGCCAGCATCTTGATCCTGTCCTTGGAAACTCCAGCACCATAACAAATTCCTGTTATTTAAGCCCGAGTCCATGATACTGTAATTATGACTGCTCGAACAGACTAAGACAGGCTAGGAAAGGAATCAGAAAATGCCATGTTTGAGCCACCTGATAATGCCATGGGCTGGTCCCATCCGGAGACCAGGAGCCTGCCCTCCAGGGGTCACATTGTTAGGCCTCCCCACTGCACCGAGGCTCACACATCCCTCAGGGTGGGCAGTCTGTGGGGAGCAGAGAGCAAGTAGGATCTGCACCTGGCCCGCCACCAGGATGGCGGATGCAGTGAGGCCCCAGAGAGGAAGGGACAGGCTCAGAGGGCTACAGGGTGCTGCTGAAAGTGGCCAGGCCTGAGGAGGCCTTCCTGGACCAGCGGGTGGATGAGCTACTCACCCCCTACATCCTGGACCTGGACCAGAATCCCAGGAAGACTGGCAGGCAGGGGAGGAAACCTCCCAAAAGGCCTGATCTTAGGCTTTCCTATAAGCCTAGGGGAATGGGTGCTCAGAAGAAATTAAGTCAGGTCATTGAAGTTAAAGAAAGTTCTAGTTCTTACATTGTCGAGTGGGGATGAGGAGTCATTACCTTCTCTAACTCAGACAACAGTCAGGTAACTTCGTTACCTGATCAGGTGTCTGCATCCCCTACCATGAACGCAGAGACCTAAGCCTTAATTTAATTCCCTCTGAATCCTCACCCCCACCCCACCCCGTGCCTAGCGAGGAGGCCAGTTAGTAAGATCACTGTTCACCCAATCTCACTTTCATCAAAGTGGAACCAGCCTCCACCCCTTGTTGGTGTCAGAATCAGAGGCAGGACCCCAGTGAAGCTAGCAGGGTGGGCAGGTGGGCTTAGTAAGTACCTGTCGAATGAATGTATGAGTAGCTGAGTGGTGGACAGAGCCCCATGCCCCTACCCAGGGCTCCACCCCAGCCCCAGCTCACCTGGTACCAGGAATAGGCCCGGTCCGCTGGGTTGATGAGGATGGTCAGGACCTTGGCCTTGGGTAGCAGAGCAGCCGCCCGCCGGGGCGCCACTTCCGAATCGAAGTAGTTGGCGCTCTTCTCAAAGTAAAAGTCAGAGGTGGTGTTGGAGGGGATGGGGAAGAACTCCATGTACCTGCAGGAAGCCCAGAGGGAAGAGCTCACAGGCAAGACTCGTGAGAAAGGGGCTGGAGGAATGCGGCGGGAGAGGTCGCTGGGGTGGGAGTTCAGAAAGCCAGCAGGCACACTGATCCCAGTGACCTGCTCCTGGTAGGGATTCTAGATGGTCGGCCACTGGGAAGTGCCCCTTTGTGGAATCCATGCCTTTTGGGGGGACCTTGGAGTCAGGAGGATAGGAAGACTTACAGAAGTGATATGGGTTGTAAGGCAAGGCATGGTGCATGGTATGTTTGACTCTTGAATGAGGTATTCCCAGTTAAAATGACTGGGGCTTAACCCACTGCTCTAAGGGCGAAACTGGGACACCTCTGACCCCAGGAGGAGCCTGAATGGTCCCAAGAGATGCCTCCTCCTGCTCTGCCCCATCCCGAGTACAGGGTTTCTTTACTGGCCAAGAATATCACTTTCTAGGCTGTCACTGCCGACTAGGAGACAAAGCCAGGGGGAGTGTGTCACCTTCTGCCAGTCACACCCCTCCCTGGCCTCACGTAGGTCAGCCTGACAGCCTTCCAGAGGAACCTTCCATATCCCAGCCCAAGGGATGCCCATTCCAGCCCTCTGGGACCAGCTCTGCAGGACCCCTCAGGAAGCTAAATGAACACTCCAGAGCCTTCTAGGGGCTCCTACTCATACAGAATAGAGGGACAACTTCAGGGCTTCATGGGAACCAAAGCCCACAGGCCCACGTTAGGTAAGGGTGTAGGATCCCTACTGGATCCTGGGAGACAGGGTTACTCCAGAAACCCCTTCGTCAGAACTGCCCTGGGGCTTCTGAGGCTCCTCACCCCGCCCTATACCTACCTACAAAACCAAAATCTTGGGAATGGGGCTGAGGAACTGCTAGCTCTCTCCTATTTCTGAATTTTATTTATTTTTTAAATTCTAATTACAACATACAGCGTTCTGTTAGTTTCAATTTCTGAATTTTCTTTATGAAATAGCATCTGTACACCCACAGTCCATTGTCTGTAACACCGAAATTGAGAAAGCTCTGAAAACAGAAGCGTTTTCCCTCAAGTTTAGAGCAAAGCCATTTGGCAGCAAAACCGGACCTATTAATCTTAGTGTAAATAGTCACGGTCTTTGCTAGAAACGTGTTTATGCGTGTATGTGCTGCTGGGGTGCTTGCTGATGGGGCACTGCCCCAGGCCCTGCTGAGGTTAAATGTACGGTGTTGTACCATGTCACCTCCTTAAAACCTGACAGAGGGTGACATTCAGGGACCCCAGAGATAGTCCACGTGTTAGAGACAGAGACAGGTAGGCAGCTAGGCAGGCAGACGATAGACAAAAAAGAAAGAGAAAAAGTACAGAAACCAACAGAAGAAGGGCCATAATCTCTCCACCCAGGCAAACCACTGACACAAAAATAATAAGAGTAATACATGGATAGGGTAAGAAAAGGCGAACAGTCGAGAAAGATGCAAACTGAAATGACTGGAGCGTAAAACTATCCCCACGTGCGCCACCCCCACCCCCTACTGCCATAACCTCTGGAGACAGGTTCTGGAAAGAAGCTGCGATTGCTACCACCTCCTACCTCCCCAGGCAACTCCCCATAGGCTGGCAAGCCACCTCTGACGGGCTCACAAGAACACCACCTGCTCCACGGTGAGGCAAGAAATTTTGGCCAGCTCTCGGGGTCAGAACATTTGGATTTTAGCCCCTGCCCTGTCCCCAGCTCTTGGGACCTTGGGCAAGTCACTGTCCTCCTCTGGGATTCAGGTTGTTTTCCCATAAGCAAGGGAGGTGCTGGCTCCTACCTCCAGCAGCCTCTGACCCCAGGCGGTGACGGAAAGGGGCAAAGGGCTTCCTCATCAAATGTCCCGCCCGGGACAAGGCTCCAACATCATGACTCAAGGGTCACTGAGCTTTGTCCCTGTTTACAGGAACTTCAGCTGTGTGTGAGGAAGGGCCAGCTGCTTCCTGCCATGAGCACGGCAGACCTCCTCCGGGGCAGACGCCATGCCAGCAAGCTCCCATCCAGCCCTGGACGGACAGGGCCACTCACCAGTCGATGCCTTTGTGATAGTTGTGGCCGTTAAAAAACTGGATCTCCTCAAAGGTCTCTGAGCTGGGGTAGTTGCTGCTGAGGTCCGGGTGCATGCCCAGAAACAGGTAGAGGGCTGTGGTGCCTGTAGGGATGGAAGAGAGCTGAGACCAGGGCTGTGTCCCCCCAACAAACACGGAGTCGGGATCATGGATTCTGACTCCAGCTCTCCATGACTCATGGAGAGATCCTGGGAAAGTCCCTTGCCTTCTCTGGGGCTTAGTTTCTACACCTGTGCAATCCAAATTAACTTCACGAAAGCCAGGACAGCAAATACAGGGCATGCACGTGGAAACCGCAACTCTTGCATCCACTGTAGATATCACTAATTCATCACGGCATCCTAAACACTAACCAAGAACTTGGTCTCAGAATCCTTCCAACCCCTCTACTCTAGGAGCCATGCCCAGTTCATTAGGGTCGTCTCATAATCCCAGACCTAGAAGATTTTCAGGTCTGGGCCTCTGTCCTCTGACACATGGGAGGAGCTCAGAGAAAAGGGAGCTCTCGACCCTGCAGGCTGTTGACGGGAAATTCATGAAGGGCTAAGAGATCTGGCTCAAATGGCTTCTCCTTCTGGGAGCCTTCCCTCATTCACACTGTCTGTCCTACTCGACAGTACAGGACCTACCCCTTCCTTCAGAGAGTTCATTCCTTTCCTATGCTGAGTCTATGGTTTGTAGGCTATAATAAGACATCTTGGAGGAGAAGGAAACTCTAGAGTTTAGTTTCTTTAAGAGTATAAGCTTGAGGGGGGGGGGGGGTCAGAGATATAAGGGTTCAAGACCTAGATCTGTCACTGCCTAACTGAGTGTGTCAGGGGAGGTCACTTCACTTCTCTGAGCCTCAAGTTATTTTATCTGTAAAATGGGCATACCCATTTGAGCGTTACAGTATGTGTGGATGGCAAACACTCAGCGAGCATATCATTGCTCCTCCCCCTTATACCTCTGGCAGACATGACTAATTGATTGCCGTCCTCTTTGCCCTGAACCAGTTTTGCCTGGCACTGCTCAAACGTGTGGAACAGCTGATCTGGGCGCCTCTGCCTAGATTCAGAGATGCCCAGGAAGAGAGCTCCCTGAGGCTGTGGTTCAGGGCTGATAAGCAAATTCTACACCCGTCCTCCACCCTCTCCCCCCTTTCATACTGACAGGCGGTTCACGTTCATCCCAACAATTCATATTCATCCCAACTTCATTCTCAGTTCCTGGGAAAGAGGGGGGCAGATTATCAGGGCCTGGAACCAGGGCAAGGTGGTCCCGAAATTCTGTGGCTGAGACAGCAGGTGGCGAGGGACCCTGGCCAAGAACAGAGAGACCTGCCTGTTTTCTGGGGGCCAATGATGAGGAGCTTTGGGAAGCGGTCACATGTCTTCTCCTTGGACCAGATGTCTTTGTGACGTTTGTCCTCACAGGGGTCCTAAAACAACAATGGAAGGAATGTGAGGGGGGAGGCCCAAACCCAATGAACGGACTCTGGCTGCACACAGATATGTGGCTCTTACAGCGCTGGCAGGTAGGGTACCTATGTGTGTCCTTGTCACACGCCACCTCAGGACACTGAGCTGCTCGCAGGCAGGGACCACTTCCGGTGAGTCCTAGCAAAACACTCAGCCCAGTGCTTGGCACGCAACAGCAGCTCACGAACATCTGCTAAGTTTAATTGGGTGAGCTGCATCTGAACCAGGGGTCAGCAAACTTCTTCTGCAGAGGTTAGTAAATGTTGGGTAAGTGTTTAGTAACTACTTTAGGCTCAAGTACTACCTGGTCTCTGTCCCAACTACTCAATTCCGTTGTTGTAGCATGAAAGCAGCCCTATACAATAAGTACGAGAATGAGTGTGGATGGGTTTCAATAAAACCTCACTTACAAAAACAGACTGCAGGCCCCATCTGGCCCATGAGCCCTGGCCTGCAGACCCCTGGTCTGAGCTATGAGATGGCTTCCATTCCAGCTTAGCTTCTCTTTCCAGATTTTGACAGTCCCCGGGACAGACCCCCCCCAAACCCTCCCATCAGTCCCCTTTCCCGTTGTACAGAGCCTTCAAGCATGCGAAGGGACATAAAGGACTGAGTCCAACCAGGCCAGGCAAGAGCTTTGATCTGCCCTTGATCTACACTCTGCTCCTTTACAGCCTTATCAAGCTTTTTCAGAAGGTGTGTGTGAGTGTGCACACATGCATGTCTGTGGGGGTGTGTGTACATACCTGCGTGTGAGAACATGCGAGTGTGCCCATGTAAGAGTGCACCTGAGTTTGCACTCAAGAGTGACTGAGAGTGTGGGGCCAAGCCCACGCCTGGCGTGTGTGCCTGGCACTGGTGAGCATTCCATCTCTGCGACAAGACACCCAGGTGACCCCCCGCACCCACGCACCCACCCACCTGCCAGAGCGGGTCCTTCTCCTCGGAGAAGATCTGGAAGTACTTCTGTGCCAGCTGCACGGGGGGCAGCGTCTGCAGCCGCAGGTTGGTCCAGGAGTGCAGGAAGCGCACCAGGTGCTTGAAGGTGTACAGGCCCAGGCGGTCGTTCCCATAGTTGGACAGGTGCGTCATGAAGATGCTGATCTGCTCCGGGGGAGGGGAGGGCAGGGCCAGTCAGCATCTGAGTGCCCTCCACCCCACTTTTGACTCTTCTGGTCAGGCCACAGCTTGCAGAAGTCACTCTATGACTATTCTGAGGCTCCCTGGGGCCTTTAGCAAACTTGCTGAGTGACCTTGGCCTAGGCACAGCCAGGTGAACCCAGGTCTGGCTGACTGACCACCAACTAGCACAACCCTGAAATGGGAAGCTGACCTATTGTGCAGTCATATGCGTGTTCTGTATTTTTGTCAGTGGAGTGTTCACAGAAGACAAGAAGGGCTCAGTTATCCCATAAAGCTGAGTAACACCACTGCTTAGTATCTACTTAATGGTATTAAAGCATGGATGATTATTTCCATTTTACAGTTAAGGAAAGAGAGAGCCAGAAAGCTCAGATGAATAGTTTAAAATATATGTACTTCAAAATAAATGTATATATACAGATATAGTTTATGGATTAATGACTTACTATTTTTGTTAGTACCTAACATCCATACATTTATACACACATGCAAAGACTAGAAAAAGAACACATACAAAAACACTCACACTACTGCACTAAAGTACAAGACTCTGGAAGGAAAAAGGAAAGACAACTCGGATTCTCTTCCCAAGGTCACACAGCAGAGCAGGGCGAGAGCCAGGGGTGTAGGGCAGATATCCCCACTCCCGGCCCTTGTACTGGCTGCAGCCCCCTCCTCCCCAGGCCCAGGAAAGCCAGCCCCGGCTGCAGACAGGCTGTCCAGCAGTGGCCCCTCACCCCCAGCCAAGGGCTATGAGCACTCACAGGATTGAGGAGCACGGTGAGGAAGAGCTCGCCCCCGTTGATGATCTTGTCCAGCTCGCTGGAGCCACCAGGGTACTCATTGTAGAAGATGGTGTGTGTGAAGAGGCCGCAGGTCTGTCGCGGGAGGACCTGGGGATGGGGCAGGGGAGAGCTCTGACCCTCTTATGTGACTACACAGCCCCCACTCTTGGGGGCCCTCTCCTCCAGTGACCTTCTGCAGCCTGCAACATTCCTTCAAGTGAGCCCGCGGGCCCTTGCCGTTTCACGAACTTCGCCGCTACTCTCTGTTAACAAAATGAGCAGGCCCCAAAGTAACAGAAATAGGCAAGTGAGAACACTTGCCCCGCAAGGGTCCCTGACCTTCTGCAAAGCAGTCCTCCCAGTCACTCTCATAAGTCCATCACAGCATTAGAACCTGCCCAGGGATGCTCCCAGTCACTGGCTGGCTTAACTGTCGATTCTGCCTCCTCTCTTAAAAAGGCACCCCACGAGAGCAGAGAACTTGCTTGTCTGGTCACCACCTCCTCCCCAGAGAGAATACGAATGCCTTGTATTGAGAAGGCCAGTGGAGGAAGGGAAAGAGAGAGGGGTGGACGGACAGACAGACAGATGGACAGATGGGCAGATGAAAGCATGGGCCTTCCCACACATGGACTGTCAACAATTCATCTTTCCAGTGGCTCAGGCCCAAAACCCTGGAGTCATCCTGACTCCTCTCTCTCCCCCACACCCTACCTCCAATTTATTAGCAGATCCCGTCGGCTCAACCTTCTGATTAAGTCCAGAATCTGATCACGCCTCAACCCTGCACCCTAATGGAACCACCACTCTCTGATCTGGAAGACTGAAGGGGCCCCCCCAACTGGTCTCCCTGTTTCCCACTGTGTCCCCTGCGGTCTCTGCAACTCAAGGCTGCCAGAACAAGGGAAACCTTGCATGCACTGCATGCAAAAACTTCCCGTCTCACAAAAAGCTAATGTCCATCCAATGGCCTCATGTAGCCCTACATGATGTGGCTGGCCCATCGCCCCTCTAACCTCCTTTCCCCCGCCCCATACTCCCCTCCAGCCATACTGGCCTCCTAGTTGGCCCTCAAATACACCTAGCACAGAGCCTGCCTACCTCAGGGCCTTAGCCCTTGTTCTGCCTTGAAAGCTTTTCCTCATATAGCAGCATCGCTCATTCCTAGGAAGGCCCTTCCTGTTCCCCTTATTTAAAATGACTTCTCCTCTTCCCTGGCACTCCCCTTCCCCGCCTGACTCTTCTCCATGGCTCCATCACCAACTGGCCTCACATTACGCATGTCACATATCTGTGAGTGCACTATCTCCTGCCACTAGGACGTCAGGTCCACAAGGGCAGGGACCTTCACTGGTTCTGTACACTTCTGCATCTCCAGTGCCTTGAACATTGCAGAAGCTCATTAAAAGTGTTGAAGTAAGCAAACGAACGAGACAGAGGCCTGTTCCCTATCCTCACCAGAGGCCCCTTTGGAAAGTGTTCAGCTCCCAATGCCCTGTCACAAAAGCTTTTTTAAAAAGGAGCTCAGGAAAGGGCCAACCCTGCAGCCGATCCTCCCTGAGATGGAGAACCTTCCTTGGATGCCCGAGGGGACAGCAAGGGGACAGCAAGGCCTGGCCTGCGACCCTAACCCGAGCATGTAGGCCATACTTCCCCAGATGTGCGGCGGGGGCCCACTTACCATGATGCCATTATGGATGAAGCCGCGGCGGTAGCGGGCCGGCTTCAGGTGGGGGTACTCCTCTGTGCTGGTCACGCGGATGCTCCACACCTGCTTCCAGGCCTCATACAGCTGCACGTGCACGGGGTACACACCCGAGTGGTGGGGGGCCACCGCATAGCCCATGTCTGTGGGGATGCCGTGCTCCTGGGGAGAGGAGGCCCAGGCCAAGGTGAGCATGGGGCTCCTTCCCCACCAGGTCTCATTTCCCCTTTGTAGCATGGGAGAGAGAAATCAGAGGCTAGAATGGCAGGGCAATGGGTCCATGCCCTCATGGTACAGATGGGAAAGCTGAGGCCCAGGGAAGGAAAAGGACTGGGCCCTGAGTCTCAGAGTGAGGGACTGACCAAGCTGGGGAACTCTTAACTCTCAGCCCCGTGTTCATGCCCTCCAGCACCCCGGTGTGAGGAGCAAGGACAGGGCTCTTCCTGCCTGTCGCGCGGCCTCTGACTGGCTGGTGGGCCAGGCTGAGCCTGAAACTGGGCCTCATTCCCTCCTCCCCGAGTACCAGCTCCAGCTTCCCTGAGCCTCCCACTCTGGCCTGAAGACAGAGCTTGGGCTCAGGAAAGAAACTGGCCTGGCTTTAAGCCCTGCGGGCCCTCCTCTCAGCTGCTGGGGGTCCCCGCGCTTTTTGGTGTTTTAGCTCAAAGGGACAGTATCGATAATCGCCTCTCAGGGTCTCTGCGAGGCTTTAGAGAGACAGGGGCTGCAAAGACCCTGACGAAATGCTATGCGATGGAGCTGCAGGACAGCGGTGAAAGGCCAGTGGTCGGGACCCCCAGCCCCCAGCCCACCCCACCAGCTCCGCCCCGTGGGGAATCTTACTCACGACAGCGAACTTCTTGTTCAGAGCCATCTGCTCGGCCAACACCGACTGGTTGTGGAAAAGGTGCGGCTGCATGTGGCTCCACATGTGGGGGAACCACCAGAACTCCTTCACGTACGACAGCAGCAGGTCGTCCCCGGCATCCTCAGCGTCGGTACCTGCAGCCAGAGCGCCGGCCGCTCAGCTCAGCCCGGCCTCCAGGAGGCTGCGGCCCAGTCCTTCTCCTCTCTGGGCCCTGGGGCCCCATGCGTGCCATCCGTGATCCCAGCGCTTTCTCCCAGCTCTGGGAGGCCTGCTCTGATCCGCTTCCTGTCTGCCTACTGGGCCGTTTGTCATCTGTCTTCTACATCATGATCTGAGCCACTCTGTATACAGACAGGATGTCTAGTCCTGTCTCATACTATGACCCAAACTACCTCTGAAATGCTGAGGACCAAGAATCCAAAAAATGCGCAGTATTGCTATGAGGCTTTGGGAGCCTGTTGCTGAATTCCCCCCACCCCGCCCTCAGAACTGCAAAGTATTAGGGTTTTTCCTAGAATTGCAGAGAGGCTCTCCACACTGTGGCCCAAGCGGAAGGCAGTCTGGCCTACGGATTACAGTCTTTCCCTCCTGCTCAGACAAGAAGGGCAGCATTTGAGGAACTTGGGAGAGCCCGAAAGAAGAGGGAAGGCATGAACCTTGCCACCTGCACCCTCAACCTCGACCCTTAAGACTTTACAGTGAGGGACGCCTGGGTGGCTCAGTTGGTTAAGCAGCTGCCTTCGGCTCAGGTCATGATCCCAGCGTCCTGGGATCGAGTCCCACATCGGGCTCCTTGCTTAGTGGGGAGCCTGCTTCTCCCTCTGCCTCTGCCTGCCATTCTGTCTGCCTGTGCTCTCTCTCTCCCCCTCTCTGATAAATAAATAAAATTTAAAAAAAAAAAAAAAAAGACTTTACAGTGAAACGGCAGTGGCCATCTCTGGGGCGGCAACAATTATACAGCACTCTCACTGTCCAGGCGATGTATTTCTGCGGTGTTCTTAAAACTCACCCGATTACCTTTTTAAGCAGGCATAGTACAAATAATTTTTAAAGATGGAGGAGAGGGGGAGACAAGAGGGAGAAGATGCCCCCAAAGACAGCACAGGCTGAAGGCAGGGAGGGGTAAGTGCAGGCTTACGTTGTCTTATTGCTGCCTCCACATGCCCTCTACCGGGGGCTGTGACTGTCTGTGGGCTGTCAGATCAGGGGGAGGTCACCAGGGTCAAATGTGGCCCTAACATAAGCCCATCAGCCCCCCAGGCTCAGTTCTCCATGGATCCAGATGCTGAAGGCCCCTGGAAGTTGCTCCTGGGTACACAGCCAGGCCCGCTTACCTGTGTGGAAGAATTTCCCTGAGTAGCCCAGGTTGAAGGTGAAGTTTGGGATGTGCGTGCGTAGTTCATTCTGTGTATCGAACAGGGCCTAGGATAGGCAGAGGAGGAAGAAGAGGGTGAGGTGAAAGCCAGGGGCTCTGTTCTTCCCACTGAGGGCCCAGAAAGATCCTACTGTTGTAGGACCAGCCGCAGAGTCTGCAGGGCCCAGCAAAAAATGAAAATGTGGGACCCTTGCTCCAAAATCGTTTTAAATATCAAGGCCAGGGCAGAGCACTGACCTTGCACAGGCCCCTTCTGTGTGCGAGGGTCCCATACCCATGAAGCCAGCCCTGAGCTGCCACCTGCCTCGGGCCTCCAGCCAGAGAAGAACTGTCGCTAGCCCAGCTCTACTATGTGCCCCTAAGAAAGCTTCATGACTACTCTAGGCCTCAGTTTCCCCAAGTATGAAATGAAGGTAATAATTCCTCTTGGGCTGATTGAATGAGACCCTGCGTGTCAAACTGCCTGACATTTTAGTCAGCAACGTAAAATGGTAGCATGGCTATGTCTTTGGTCATGGCCACTGTAAGCCTCGGATCCTCGTCCACCAAACGTGGAAGGTCTCTCCTGGTGACTGCCAAGACTGATGTCACAGGATCATGACTTTCCAAAGACATATGGCATCCCCAGCCATGCGATGTCCCCAAGTATGGTGCACCCCATGCTGGGCAAGTCAACAAAGGGAGGCTGACGCTTGCAGAACACACACACACTTGTACTCTGGAGTCAGGACTCCAAAAGTCCCCACACTGCACAAAGCACACAAGGCTGCTAAGACACCTGCGAGAGCATGCTGTCAGACCGTTCTGCAGACGGACAGTCTTGGGGCCCCCACTAGCATTTCACGAAGGCCAGGCACTGCCTTACAGACACACATGCTCTAGCCGTGTGGCCCTGGGCAAGTTAAGTCACCTCTCTGAGGCTCAGTGGTCTCTTCTGCGAAATGGGACTTAGGATGATACCTGCCTCAAGGGGCTGCTATGAGGATCCGCTGTGGCCATATACAGAAAGGGCTAAGTGCAGAGCCTGGACTGGCCAAGCCCTGCATAAGCAGCTGCTGTCTGTGTGATTGAACCCACACCGTACAGCCAGCACTGTCCAAGTTAACCGGGCGACGCTCATGTCTCTGGAAGAAAGGCTGAGTTGTAGCCTGTGCTTGGGATTAAGGAACAGGGCGAAGAAGGAAACCTCTGCCCCTTCAGACTCGCAACGATGTTTAAAGCAAGTGGGACCCTGGCTGGTGAAGCAATCAGCAGTGTGCTCGGAGCTGAGCGCACAGAAGAGGGTGTCGCTATTAGTATCCTGGGACAGATAGAGCTTCGACCCACTCTCTTCCCTCACTGCCAAAGTGGGGAAAAGAAGCAAGCAGGGAAGCCTCAGGGCTCGTGGGGGACGTCGCGAGCCTGGCAGCCTGGTTTCCTCATGGGATCAACGCTGAACCAGTCTCAAGGACTCACCTGGACAGCAGTAAACACTAAGGGTACAGGAGGAGAAAGCAGAAGAGCGCCCTAAGCAGCAAACAGAGCGATCTACTTTGAGAGGTCGGCAATGGCACCGCATGAAGCCTCAGAGCTGGAAAGCCTCAACAGGCATCACCTCAACACTTGCTTTCAACAGGACAGCCCTTGAGAAGGTGAACTCCCAGGAGCAGACACAATGTGCAAAGCAGATCAGAGCAACACAGCCCCGTCCCATGAGATGCGAGCTGGGAGGGCCCCTCTGTAAACTAATACCCCCCCCCCCCGGTGGGGAAACAGCCTGAAAACTTCCTATCTGCCCCTCTTGGGAGATCCCCCTGAGGCTCAGACATGGGAAGGGACTTGCCCATGAGTTCCAGCCATTCAGGGTCCAATGGGTCTTGACTCCCCACACAGTGCCTGCCTCCCAACACCATTTGCTGTTCTCCTCCGGAGGTGTAAGAAAGAGTAGAGCGTTCACTCCTGCCCCTCTGCCTTCCTCCCAGGCCCCAGGGCCAACCCTAATTGTGACTTCAGGAGGACAGAGAACACAGTGCCCACAACAGGGCTCACTTGGGAGGAGAGCACTAAGTCTCTTTTGCCCCCTGAACATCAAAGCGAGGTCTGGATTCGGTGCTAATATGTTCTAACGCCTGCTAATCTCCTAAGGGAGGAAAGGGTCATCAGGCAGCAGTATCTCTGTAGAATTGAATCCCCTGGCTTTGTTTTCCTTGGATCTGCTGTTGTGCCTGCCCTCTATTTATGACAACCAGTACTGATTTCTAGTGACACCGTTCTCTTTGCAAAGAACTCTGAGTAAAATAAAGGCTAGATGAAAGTGCACTTTCAAGCTTGCTTAATGGTCTTCATTTGTAGGCTTCTCTTCAGCAGTGATGCGTGTGTGTAAAATTTCGAGGTCTGCAAAATGCTTTTACATACAGTTTAGTTGGGTAAACACTTTTTGAAATAAACACATCCATTCTGCTATTTATACAGACCTCGGTTAGAATATGCCTGTGTACAATTCAAGCTCTAATTCTTGTTTAAAAAGTTTTCTGGGAACTCTAGGACTGACATAAACATTTTTGAGAGTGAAACATCGCATCTGGATTAAAAGGCAGATACCTAACCCTGCAGAGCTCCCACCCCTTGGCTTCAACAGTGGAATCTCTCCCACTGCGGATACCTTCCTGAGCTCCACACCCCAAAATTCAAGGCTTCAATATAATTTCCAGTGACACTTTTGTCTAATCGCTAAAGCCGGCTGGCCGAGGAAGGGGGACGCACATAGCACCGGGGAGAGGCCGACCGCGAAGTAATGACGGGGAACCCCAAGGGTCGAAGGTGGCGAGGCCCCACCCGACCTGTCTGGCAGCCCCCCCATACCTTCACGTCCTCCACCTTCATGCGTGTGCCCTCCTTGCCCACAAAGATGTCATCGATGTCCACCAGGATGTAGCGGTCCAGAGGCAGCGAGAGACGCTTGCCTGTGAGGAAGGCCACGGCATCGACGAAGACGAGCTTGTGCAGCCAGAAGTTGAGGTTGTTGCCAAACAACACGCGCTGGATGCCATCGTGGAGGCCCAGGTCCTGGACCACGGTGGCGTGCAGCGCAGCGTGCAGGCCAGCGTCCGCGCCCAGGTGTGGGATGGACTCGGACGAGCGCGTCTTGGCCAGCAGCACCGGCTCGTAGGTGGAGTGGTTGGACTGGAACACGGTCCAGTCCTCGCCGGGCAGCACGCCTTTCTCCACCTCGCTGGGCCGCGTCACGTAGAGCAGTGGAGACTTGGGGTTGATGCTGCAGTCCTTCAGGCCCAGGTTGGAGTGCAGGAATAGGGGAAAACCTTTGAGCTGCGCACTCAGCAGGCTGTTCTCGTTGGCCTGTAGCCGGGGCGGAGGGCAGGGAGAGGGCAGCAGAGCCGTCAGATCCAGAAGCCCCCAGGGAATGTACAATCTCAGGTGGGGACTGGTCACAGTAGGATCAATGGTATTCTCGGACATTCAGGGAGGCTTTATCGCATCCCTGGCCCTGTGCTAACCTAGCTGCACAGACCCAGCTCTGTCGGTCCCAGCAATATACCAGCAAACATGCACCACGTACTTCCCAAAGCCAGAAACCCGGGTCACGCCACTTGGCGCGCAAGGATGCTGTTAATCATCACAGTGACCCCACAACAGAGGCATCTCTGTCATTCCCATCTTACAGGTGAGGAAACAAAGGCCCAGAGAGATTATGTAACTTACCCAAAATCACACAGTGGAAACTCTAGCAGCTCTGAGCCTAGGCTCTGCCCCAGACTGCCTGGCCTCGGGCAAGTTATGTACCCTCTCTGTGCCTCTGTTTCCTCTGCTGTAAAATGTTCCTCATGGGATGCTAGAGGGTGATGAGTGTTCATCCTGGCAAAGTGCTTGGGTCCGGGCTGGCAGCACCACAGTTGCTCCTCTGGTCCCCATACCAGCCTTAGGACATGGTGCCTGTGTTATAGCACTTCATGGGGGCGGAAGCTGAGGCTACCCTCAGACGCATGGGGCCAGGAGGAGCCCCAGTGACCAGCCAGACCATCTGCCCCTGGAGCCCACACGCCCAGTCACCAGGTCCCTCTGCCTGGCTCTTCCTACACCATCCTGGCTCTTGCTACACTAACCTCTCCTTGGGAGAAATCTTAGGTGGATGCCAATGTAGAAGAGATCAGAGAGGAGGCATCTGCTGGGGGTGCCCCATAGCATCCCCAATCCTCCATATGTACCCAGCACCCCCAAGGCCACCACCTCACAGGAGCTCAGCTCCCTGCACCTCCCTTCTCCTCTGGGGCCTGGTGCTGCCCAGCTATGTGGGATCTGCAGACAGTGCCCGCAGCACCCCTTCTCCTGTTCCCTAGACTCACAGCCCCCGTCCTTCATACCAACCCCTGACCCTTCCTAGCCACCTGCTCCTGGATATGGTACAACTGGCCTTTGTCCCTGTGTCAGTTTCATTCTATTTCCTTCACCTGACAAACTCCTGTTCATCCTTCAAAACCCAGTGCCAAAAACCCTCCTTTGCACTGGCCTCCCTGGAACCAGGTTAGAGCCTCATCCACAATACTTTTCACCTTGGCTGCTACATTATCTGTTCAGGGTCTCTCTCCCACCATTCTGCCCTCTTGAAGGCAGGTGCTATATCATTTCTACCTTTGGAACCAGGTGCCCCTAAACAGGCTTGATACCCAGAAGAAGCAAACATTTGATGAGCAAACTGGATTTTTATTTTTATTTATTTTGTTGGGAGGAGGGTAAGGGAGAGGGGTAGAAGTAGAAGGAGAGAGAGGCAAAACTCGATCTCATAACCCTGAGATCATGACCTGAGTGGAAATCAAGAGTCGGATGCCTAACGGACTGAGCCATGACTTAACTGGATTTTTTAAAAGAATAGAAAGGGACAGACAGATCCTTAGTACCTGGCCCCTGACAGTTGTTCAATAATGGGTTTCATTTGTTGATTCCACAACTATTACTATGTTTCGTGCCAGGGATACAGCGAGGGAAAACAGATACAGCTCCTGACCTCATGAACCTTAAAGTCAAGCAGGGAAGAGAGAAAGCAATCCAAATCACAGAAATAAATACAAAACTTCAATGAGGCACATCCTACACAGAGCAAGTTCATAGTTCTAGAACAGTCAATAACTGGCCACAGCTGGCTCAAGGAAGACTTTCCAGAGAAGGGACTTTCAAACTAAGGTTTAAAGAATGCTTAAGTAACAACTAGGGAAAATAGGGGCCACATTCAAAGGACAGCAAGTGCAAAGGCCCTGAGGAAGGAGAGAGCTCAAGGAATAGAAAGAGGCCAGCGGAGTGATCAAGAGGCAGAGGAGGAGATGAGGCAGGAAGGTCAGCTGGGACCAGACCTGGGATCCTGGAGGCTTCAAGGGGCAGCAGGAAGCCATCAAAAAAACACTATCAAAAGGTTTCAAAGACGGATGACAGGTTCCAATTGGCATTTTTAAAAGATCCATCTGGCTGCCGTGTGGAGAATGAGTGGGGCAGGGAAACACAAAGGGCACCACATGAGGGCCCCCAATGAGTCTGGAGAGGAAGTTAGGAGGGTAACCCAGGGCCACCCAGGAGAGCTGGTCAGGTGAGCACTGCACAGGACACTCAGCTGAAGACAGAGCCGCGTGCCCCAAGTGGAGCTGTCTGTGCGCAGAGGATGTCTTTTGCTAACAGCCCTCACAGAGGAGTGCTTGTTTCTAATTCCCACAAAGGCTCTGCAGAGCTCTGGCCTCATACAATGCAGTAAGGGACCTGCATGCACTTCTCCACATACTAGTACCTGCCAAGGCCCACCCTGTCCTCAACTAGCCTTGAGAGTCGAGACCCAATGCAGAGAACAAGCCCAAGAGGCCACTCCACTCAGCCCCGAGGTCCATGGGACCCCTAAGCCAGCACTGGCCAAGGATAGGAACTACTTGGGCTACGTGGGGGCAAAAGCAGGGGGGCCTAGTGACATTCCGGGCCCTGTCCCTCACCTGCTGTGGCCTGGGAGGCCACACTGGCCGGCAGGCACTGGGGGATCCCATTTCAAAGCCCCATTCCTGAGCTGACTGCCAGGCCCTGGCAGCTCAGCCAGCGGCCCAGCTGGGGAACATGGAGGAAGGCAGAAAGCCAGTCAGCAATGCAAAGGAGCCAGTTGGGGAAGGGAATGGAGAGCAAGACTCAGCATTGCAGAGAATGACCCTACCTGTAGGCTTCAGCCCACCGGAGGGGACCCCCTCCTGTCCCTCAGCACTGAAGACCCACTCAGGAGACACCAAATCTCCCAACGGAGTCATGCAGGTAGAGGGAGGAAGGGCCCTGACCCGGGAATCAGGAGGCCCAATACAGACTCTGTTAGTAACCAGATGGATGACCTTGGGACACCCCCCAAAGGGGTCTTCTGTGGGTATCAGTCCCCCAGTCCGTCTGTCTGTTTGCACTGACATGCCCGTGCGTGGCTGGGTTGGAAGGCAGGAGTGTGGTGGTGGTCTAACCTCGGCCCTGACTTACTGGCCATGTTACTGCAAACAGCTACTCTGCTTGGAGCCTCAGTTTACTCCTGAAAATAAAATGCCTCCTTCACAGGGTGGTCACGAGACTTACCCAGGATAAGGCCCACAAAGCAATGCATTCAGCATCTGGCACATAGTAAGTGTGCGATAAAAGAGGTTGGGCAGCCCTTGTCAGTCCCCTGCTAGGATGTGGTCAGCTCCAGGGCCTCTGGAGTCATGAGGTTGAGATACAACGATGTCAGGAACCAAGGCTATCGATGAAGATCAGCCCTGACCCCCCAGGACCTCCCAGAGGCGCGTGCCCGTCAGAACCACGAGACAGACAGAGGCGACCGACTGCCAGCTGTATTTGCTGAACACGGTGATGACAAAGCAAGACTAGCTGCCATTTAATGGGTGGCTCAGGGTGCCACCCACTGTCATTTTCAGCACGGCCCCACTTCACAGATGGGTTGAAGATCCTGCCCCGGGTCCCTCTGCTTATAAATGACAGAAAGATATGAACGAGGGTCCGGACTCTTCAGCCCCTGCTCTAACACTGATCTGGGAATCCAGCACCTGGGAAATTTGGCAAGCGAGTGTCTCCAGACCTCTGGAGTGCAGAGACCCTTTGGGTTTGACAGGTCCAACACACAGCACCAACGCAAGCCTTGTGCAAAGAGCCAAAAGATGGAGCCTGACCACCAGAGGGCTCTGTTTGAGCAGAAAGTCACAGGCCCCGGCTCAAGACCAAGCAGCAGTCTTGTCTCACGCAGTATGGTAGAAGAGCATGGAGACTGGAACTTCCACAGACTGCGCCGCCACCCACCCTGACCCCGAGAGACAGTGAGCTTGTCCCTCTGCTCCCTGGGGCCCCATGTCCACCTTCTGTAGAGCCAAAAACTGGGGCTAGACAGGACCCAAGCTCTGGTACACCAACTGTGTCCCCGGCCTGGTCCCTGGAGACTACAGGAGTTCTGTGCTCAGATGCAAATTCTACTCCAAAAGGGGCATCTGAGGCCCTGGATTCATCACATGGTGGTTATGACTAAAGCCTCTGCAGCCAGACTGCCTGGGTTCAAATTCTGGATCTGTGCTTATTAGAGAGAGGAGTGGAAGCACATCTCTTCACCCCTCTTTGCCTCAGTTTCCTTTTCTCTTAAAATCAGGACGATATCTACCTCCCCTAGAGGATGGCTGGCGGGTGATGGGTGAGTTCATTCTTCACACGAAGCGCACGGACAGTGCACTGGGCTGGGGCAGCACTCGGTAAGTACCAGCCATTGTGATGTTCTTCAGGGCTGGGGCTCTGGATCAAACTTAATGAAGTTCATGGCAGGGAACGGAAGAGTCCACGAGAAAAGAAAAAACAGATAGCAGAGGCAGTCTGAGGTTCTGGCAGATGAAAAGCCATAAACCAGGCCAGTGTTTCCCAGAGGATGCTCTGTGAAATAAAGGCCTCTGTGATCAAGCCAGCTGGGGAACAAATCTCACCAGGTTTGCTCCACTGCAGGACTTCTAAGGGCCTTCAATTTCTTGGCCCATAAAACCTTCTTTTACTCTCAGAGCATCCTGCTGCACTCATGTGGGAAAGGACACACCATGGGAACCTCCTCTGGACCAGGCTCCGCCCCACACCGAGCCCAGGGTCCAGGGCACAGGGGTGCTCACGAATGCCTGGGGACAGAGGGTGCCCTGCTGGCAAACACGCGCCCCTTCTGACCCACTCCCGCTCCTCTCCTGGCTCATGCCAACAAAGAACCTGCTTCAGGACCTGCATACTTACTAATGTCACCTCGGCCTGGAGGGCCCTTTGTGCCGAGAACTATGTGACTCCTTGTCTCCCCTCCTTCCAGCCTCTTTGTCAAAGTGGCCCTTCTATCAAAAACAGTGTCAACTGCCCATACCCATTACTTCCCTGTGCCCTTTCCCGGCTTTATTCCTTCTCGTACTTATCGCCATTTGCCACATGGTGTGTTTACTTGTTCATTGCCTGTCACTGACCCCACCCCACTGCACTGAAATGTCAGCTCTGTGACAGCAGTGACTCTGCCTACTTCAATTACTCCCATGTCCCCAGTGCCTAGCAAAGGACCTGGAACACAGTCAGCATGCAGTAATATTTGCTGAATGTCCCCAAGCACCTACCTAGAGTCCCTACCGCCCATCTTGAAGCCAGAGCCTCTAGATTCCCCCAACCAGCTGCTCCCCATGGACAGCTTCTTCACAACACTTTCAGCAAAGACTCTGATCCCAGCAGTCATTCTGGGTGCCCCCATGGAGCCCAGAGCAGCTTACCTGCCTGTTGGGATTTCTTTTTCCTCTTTCCTCCAATGCAAAATGGCTCTATTCAGGAGGTGCGTAAATGCCACAGCCCACCAGAGCCAAGAGGAAAGAGCACAGGATCCAGAGCCCAGACCACCTAAATTGGAGTTCAAATTCTGGCTCGCCTACTTCCAGGCTACCTAGCCTCAGATACATAACCTTCTCACGCCTTGGTCTGCCTATCTGCAAAATGAGGGCACACCTCGTCCCTTGGGAAGACTGCCATGATGTTCACAGCAGCAAGCCTCTCCCACCTCACAACTGTTCCGGGGGCTTCCTTTAGGCAAGTCCCTGCTGTGTGCTGGGCAATCCCCCTGCCATGTGTTCCTAATAAAAGCTAACATATTTTTTAAAGATTTTATTTGAAAGAGTCAGAGAGTGCAAGCGCGAGCTTGCACAAGCTGGGGGAAGGGGCAGAGGGAGAAGTAGACTCCCTGCTGAGTATGGAGCCCAATGTGGGCCTCCATCCCAGGACCCTGAGATCGTGTGACCTGAGCTGAAGGCACACACTTACCCAACTGAGCCACCCAGACACCCCGAAAAGCTAGTTTTTAAAAGGCACTTAGTAGACAGCAGGCACTGTGTGCTCCAAGTGCTTTACAGATCCTCACCCACTTCTCCTTCATGACAATCCTAGGAGGTAGGCGCTACCATTATATACCCATTTTACAGATGAGAAAAGTCAGACACTCAGCTACCAAGTACAGATCGAAATGGGGACCCAAACTCAGCCAGACCTATGAACTGCTCGGGGACCCCCCCAACCCCGCATACCTTGAAGAAGCCGATGATGCCCACACCGTAGGCCACACAGTACTTGTCCAGCAGCTCCCGGTTCCAGGCGTCCAGGTTGACATACTTAAGGATGTTCTCGTAAATGATGAGGGCAAAGCGGCCACGGCCCTTGTCGGTGAGCGTGGGCATGTCCCCCTTGCCCGGTGCGATCTCCGTGCGGTACTTGAAGCGGCTAGACTCCAGGATGGCCACGACCTCCTGGCCCAGCTGGGAGTAGAGGCTCTCCACAAACACCAGCACCAGTGGGTCCGTGCGGGAGGGCGTGGCTGCCTGTATGGGTTTGAGTGGCAGCAGGCGGCTGGGGGCCACAGGGGGCGGGTCCCCACAGTCTGGCTCAGGGGCGTCCGCAGAGGGCTCCAGGCCCCGCTTCCAGCCATACAGGTAGTAGGCTGAGACAAAAACGCTGAACAGGCAGAAGACGAACAGCAGGAAGAGGACAGCCTGCGGGGACACGTGCCGACACAGCCTCCGGAGGCGCGCCAGGGCAGGCATCCTGGCCCCCGAGACCTCGGCCGCCGGAGGCCCACCTGCCCTGGCCACCCCCAGGCCCCACGCAGAAGGAGACACCAGAGTCGTCCACTGAGCAACAGTTTCACAGACGCTGAGCAAGCGCAGCCCTCGGTGGGCAGCAGGAGTGGAGGGTCTGGGCCCCCGGCCCTTCCTCCCAGCCAGGGGCACAGTCCGCAGGCCGGTCGCGCTCCTTCCTTCCTCTGTGCCCCTTTATGTCACCATGGCAAACCCCCACGTGGTCCTGTGCACAGGAGAAGTGCCCCCAGGGCGTCAGGGCCTCCTGGGGGGGCTGCGGAGTGGGCCGAAGGACGCTGGGCCGGCCCGGGACGGCCACATGTCGTTCGCTCCGTGGGGCCCCCGGGGCCAAGGCTGTGGAGAGGTGAGGAGAGCCGGGGGTGAAAAGTCAGAGAGTGGGCTCTCGGGGGTCTGCTGACTGTGGACACACAGGACCGGACCTTGGTGGGCCCACACTCAAGCACTGTTGCCCAACCTGGCTGCACAATGTCATACAAGCCTCATAATCTCTCTGAGCCTCAGTTTCCCTACTTGTGAAACTGGGCTGACAACGGTACCTGCCTCACAAGAGGCTCAGCGTGTAAGCCCCCTGTCCTAATGTGCATAATGGGGACAACACGGTGTCTGCGATGGTGGTTGCTATTCATTGTAATTACAGAGACCAAGACCAGACCAAGAGACCCCCAGAAGCAGGAAGGACAAGGTGAAACAAACATCCAAAGGCCTGGGAGTCGGAGGCGGAATTCTAAATCACGGCGGAACACCCCATTCTCACCATCTCCTCCTCACCCACAGTGCCCCTCCCCCATTTCTCTCTCTGAATGGGCTCAGCCGCCTCATCAGGCAGCCAGAACTTGGGGTTCCTGGGTCCCCTTCAGCTCTATCCTCCGCCCAGAGCAGGCCACCCGTATTGGTCTCACTGGAAAGTCAATGGAGACCACACACCCAAACCCAGTCCCCCTTGCACATGAGTGGAAGCAGCTGCTGAAAGCCAGCAGGAGAGAGATGGGGACAAAAGGTGTGAGGGTCTGGGTGGGCACAGCCAGGGAGTGACTAGAAGCCTCAGGCCCAGACTAGGGGGTGAAGATGTTGAAAATCCCTCCCAGGCCCAAGAGACTATCTGGTGTGCTGAGTGTTGGCCCCAGCAAACCGGAGACCCAACAAAAGCAGTTCTAGGAACTTACGATCGCAGGGGTTGTAACTGTAGGCATGTGTGATGATTTCCCCACAAGAATCTGAATCCCCATGCTGCTTGTAATAGCAAATGCCCAGCAACAGAGGACTGTCCTTAGCAACTATGATGCAAGCATCAGACAGAATCCCAGGCAGCCACTTACCACTTCTACAAGATGTGAAAGAAGGACATTTACTGACACAAAAATATAATTGCCACACATGTTGTTAAAGAGGAAAACGTTTATAAAAACAGTCTGCGTGGTCACATTTCTGTTAAAAATTGTTATGTGTAAGCCAGAAACTCGTACCAAATCCCAACAACAACAACAAAAAGCCCAAAATGTTAACGATGATTATGTCCGAATAATTTTTATTTTCTTCTTTTTGTTTCCTAAATTTTCTACAATCATCATTTACCACGTTTGTGAAAATTTAAAAAAAAAAATGTTTTTAGAAGATGTGCTCAGAAGCATGAGGCAGGAGTGGGAAATGAGAATATGTCCCAGACACCCGTGCCACTCCCAGTTCTGCCAATGACGTGCTGTGTGACTCAGAGCACACCCCTACCCCTCTCTGGGCCTCCTGCCTGTCAGAGAGGAGCTTGGGTCATTCTCAGAGGGGCTCTCCCACCTCCCATATTCTGCAATTCAGTCCCTACTATATGCCAGCACCATGGGGAACCCAAGGTAGCCAAGAAAACAGACACCTACAATGCAGGGGAGGAGTAGTGGGAGAAGGGCATTTGAGAGAACTCAGGGGGACTTAACTCTTCAGGAGGAGCAGGATCAAGGAAGGCTTCCTGGAGGAAGTGGTACCTGAACTGACCAGGAGAACAAGTTGGGGGGAGGGGGGCTGTGGGTGGAATAGGGAGAGGCACATGCCTCAGCTTGGAGATAAGAGACCCAGCCGAGCTTTCCAGGGACTCCTTGTCACTCTAGCTGAGAGCAAAGCAAGAGGGAACAGGTTTCCTGGAACAGCTGGAGGGCTGGGGTGATAGTCCTGTTTATTCCCATTTTGCAACTGCATCCCATTTCCCACTGATAAGGGCAGCCCTCTGCCCTGTGGTCACAGCGAGCCCCACCTCTCGGCCTTGGGTCCAGGACCACAGCACAGTGGGTGGAGAGGTACAGCGCCTGGCTGGTGCCCTGCCAGCCTACTACACCTGAGGATATCTAGCCACTCCAGCCACCCAACCGTACTTCCCCCGCAGGCCTGGATGCTATGATCACTGGCCCTTGGTCGATTGCATGAACAGACTTACAGTGTCCCCGTTAATGATGCAACCAGCAGTCTCAGGCATCTGGGGGTCCTAGACCCCTATGGGAATCTGACAACATTTTCCCATAAAGAATACACATATATGCTTCAAAATCCTGTAACAATTACAAGGAATCCAGACCCCTACCCTCAAACCCACCAGAGGACCTAAAGTACTACTGTAAGAAAGCCCTTGCGGTTACATGCAGACTGGAAGCAGCCAGCTTCATTCACACTCACGCAGCCTCCCAGCAGCCGTGTGACTTTGGGCAAGTTATTTAACTTGTCGGTGCTCCCAGTTTCCTAATCTGTAAAACAGCAAAGTCTGACATGCTCCCAGAGCTGTGAAAATTAAGTGAGTTGACACATAAAAAGCACACAGACCGTGCTCGGCACACAGCACCAAATTGGGGTCAGCCCCTCTCCCTGTGCACATTGGCTGCTTGGTGAATGGAGGCCCAGTGTGGACAAGAACTGAGCCCACAAAGCTCGGTCAAGTCAGCTCCATGCTCTCTCAAGCCTCTGACAGTCAGTTCTCAGAAGCCCAAATCCCCATTTTCAGAGCCTGTGGCCTTTCCCTGGAGCCACATGGATGGGCAAAGGTCAGATGTGGTAAGAGGCCAGGAGGCCAGGGAGGAAGCCACGACGAAGCCCAGGCTCAGGAGAGGGTAAAGGGAGAAAGAAAGTGGGTCGACTAGCCCATCCCCAGAGAAGCCAAATACTCTGAAGTGAGGGGCGGGGGAGCATGAGATGCTGCTGGCAAGAGGAGCCTCCAGCACTGCCCCCCACCACTGCAACCCCCATGAGGGCCTGGAGCCAGTCATTCGAGACCCTCCACACGCGCCTGCATTCCAGGGCCCCTGTGGTTCAAGGATGGGGAACTGGGGGGCTTCTAATCCCCTTGGAGCCACCAAGTCCTCCAGGACAGCTGGAGGCTGAGGTCTCGGTGCCTCCCTCCCTTGATGCCCTGGCCCTGCCTGGGTCTTGCTGGCGACATTGCCAGCAGTCTTCCTGAACTCCAGCCTCGCCCAGCCAGTCACCAGTCTTGGTCATGCATCTAAGCCTGTGCTCACCAAGTTCCCATTGCCGGAATGCCTCCCCATCCCCCTTGGGATACTTACTCATCCTTCAAGACCCCAGTTCCAATGTCATCACCTCTCTGAGGCCATCCCCATGCACCACCCCCTTTCCTGCCCCCAAGTCCCATTCCTCAGGCTTCTGCCTGGCCCCATCCCCTCTCCACAGAGTGGAACTGGAAAGCCAGGCCCCTCAGGCCAAAACAGGATGCAAATGTGCATTCTTTGGCTAGCACAGCATTTTTCTTAAATTTGAGATTCATTATCAATATTTCAAAATCAGGAGATTTCACATAGAAGTTAGAACTTCTAACTTTTCTTTAAAAAGAGCATGTTCTGCTGACACTGGGCACTCATCCCCAGAGGCCATAGAGTCCCACAGCCGACCCCCTCCTTCCCTCATTTGACTTCCTGCCCAGTCCCTGGGTGCACCTGGGTGTAAGGTCCACACAGAGTGGACTCGAGGTGTTTCCATATACAACTCTGCAACCTGGAGCCACCAGATCCTGGAGCAAGAGGAGGACTTACTGACCTATGCTGGGGCAGGCCCTGCCAGGCATCTGGCAGCTGGCACATGGAGGGCCCCCTACAAATACTAATTTCATTTCTCCTCTTTCCCCACACGCCTGGGTGCCCTGAAGGGCAGGGACAAGTCTGATTCATTACAGCAACCCCCACCGCTCTCCCCAGGCATAGGTTCTAATTAAGTATTCAAGGTATGAATGAGGCATAATGAGCTGTTATTACTCCCAATTTACAGATAAGGAGACTGAGGCTCCAAAGCGAAACGACTTGTTGTTATACAGAAAACCGCTAAATCTTGACTCAAATGGGTTTCCTTCCTAACTTCAAATTTGGTCTTTCATTCCTCCATGCGGAGTCTCCCTAAGGGCCTTTTATAATAAAAATAATAACAACAGTGATAACGTCACAATCATCATCATTGTTATTTTTACTGCTACATGTTTCAAGCACTTACCACAAGCCTGGGCACTATGTTTAGCGCTTTTACACACCTAACCTCATCTAAGCCTTGTAATTACTAGTGTCATCATTTACATTTACCGTCAAGGAGAATGAGGCTCAGAGCGGTTAAGTCACTTGCCCAAAATCACACAGCTAGTCCCTGACAGAGCTGAAATTTGAACCCAGACCCCGGGAGACAGAGCAGCCGGCTCCAGATCCTGGCAGGGACACCTTGCCTGCAACAGGGGACAGTGGGAGGGGGCCTCAGTGACCGAGACCTCGAGCCCTGAGCCAGGCTCCCACTGTGCTCTCCCAGCCCTAGGCCCAGCTCTTTCTGCCAAGGTGCTGGGGATAATGAATGAGATGCTCTGGTCGTCATGGAGATGCCATGGCAACGGTGCACTTTCGGGAAATACCACGGTAACTGTGGCCACTGCTCAGGAGTTGAAAGTCACTCCTTACCCCTCACCCCCCCCCCCAACTCCAAAATGCTCTGCTTCCCCCACAATCCTCTCCAGGTCCTGGAGAGAAAGGAGGCAGAGGCCAAGGGCCTTCCAGAGACCAAGCTATCGAGAAATTAGGGTCTGGCTCTGCCCTAGATGGTCAGGTAGACTCCAGGAGCTCTCTGAGAACGCAAGCTCTCTGAGGCTCAGCTTCCTGTGCCTTTCCTAGGGCAGGCGCACCTAATAAGCAGCCTTCACAGACTCGACGTCTACTGTGTGCACCCAACCTCCTGGGAAGGGCAGCACCTGTCATTCCCTGTTGCATCCCACCCATCGGGAGAGGTGGCAGTGTGCTAGCTGCGGGCCTTACGGTGAAGGGCTCCAACTGGAGCCAGCCTCCCTGGGCTTGAACCTTGCCTCTGTTATTTACCAGCCTTGGGATCTTTGAGCAAATCCCTCAACCTCTCTGAGCCTTGGTTTCCCCAGGTGGAAAACAGGCTTCATAACAATTACTATCTCACAGGGCTGCTGCCAAAACTAACAGAGACAATGTGTATCAAACAGCTCAGGGCCTGGCGCAGGGTGATATGGCTTAATACAATGACTAGCCATTTCACAGATTTGGAAACTGAGGCTTGGGAAGCACCTGGTCCAAGGCCACAGATCAAATCCACAGTGGATCCAGGCGGAGAAGAAAGGAGGTCAGGTTTGGGAGCACACTGGAAGGTGGGGACAAGCAAAAAGCCCAGGCCCACCCCCTCTTTTCAGTACTTATTAAGCGGCACGAGGCACCAAGCGTGGCACTGGACACTGAAGATGTAGGCTTTTTTGGGGGCCCCGAGGTTTTGTGTCTCTGGTGTGCTGCTGCTGCTGCTGGGCAGACGCAGGAAGGTCCCTGCAGCCCCGCATATTCACCGAGCCCCGATTTTATTTCCTGCCTCGGGAATTCCCAACACTGCCCCCATACCCCCATACTCACACGCACACGAATGCACAGACTCACAGGGTGCCGGTATGTTCAAGCGGTGTCATCTCAGCCATCTGGGCCACAGGCGCCAAGTGTGGGGTGGGAAGCAAACAGCTTCAAAAGTCTGTGAATGGGCACCCGGGCTTGGGGGAGGAGGGGTGGCTGCCGGCCCAGGCTCTGGGAGCCCCACAGGCAATCCCAGGGCCACTCCCCACAGCTGACCCCGCCCCTCCCAGCCTGTCACACCCCCAGCACAATCACACCACCACCCACCACCCGGCCACACCCCGCAGCCGCCCAGCTCCGCCAGCCACCCAGTCTTGGCCTGCCCCACCCACCACATACAGCGCAGAGAAAATCCTCCACATTTGCTTCCCAGCTGTGCCGGAGTCTCTCCAGCCCAATGACACCCCTGGGAGGCCGAACCAGAAGCAAATCCCTTCCTCTGCTGGAATTCACCGCACACCCCATCCCCCACAGGCCCGCAGTGCCGCCTGGCTGCGGGCCAAGCTGCTGCCCATCAGTCACCCTGGAGTCCAGGGCTGCCACCCAGGGACTGTCGGCAGTCTGGCTCTGAGTCTCGGGGTTGCAGAGTGTGCAGCCCACCCTGCTGTGAACACGCAGGGACACAGAGACCCCCCCCCCCCCGAGAGGAAAGGACCCCCCGCCACCACCCCCACCTACCCAGACTCATTTTCTTGTCCATTAAAACCCTGCCCATCCTCCTCCACGGCCAGCCTCAGCCGCGGAGCTGGACTCCGCCGGCTGTATTTCAAAGTCCTAGGTGAGCTACCCCGCTCTGTGTCCCACCATGCAATGCCGGACGCATGCTGCCAGACGCCGGCTGCTCCCCGACTACAATACAGGTCCCCCGACTTCACCAAAGGCTCTCCAAAGCAGAAGTGCTCTCCTACCCACGGCGGGTGCTCAAGAGAAATGGGCCCCTGCCAGTTCCCTTCCCCTTTTTGGATCTGCCATGAGCTATCTCCAAGCTAAATGGCATTAATAATATGAACTTTCATTTATTAGACACAAATACGCCTGTGCTCTATGCTATTAACCCATGCCACAGCACCCCGACCTACCTTCCCCTCACATTACAGACGAGGACATTGAGGCCTGGAGGGGGCCTGGGACTTGCCCCAGCTCACAGAGCTAACGAGTGGGTGACTGGGATCCCACACAGGCCGCCCTGCTCCAGAGCCCAGGCCCGTCCTGCACGGGTTCCCCTGGCACGGCTCTCACCATTGCCCCGCACGTCCCACTCTCTGCTCCCTTTGAATGGTGCCCTTTCTGTTTTTGTTTCCATCCATTTTATGTGTGTTTTAACATCAAAAGCAGCCTCTCCTGATCCGTCTTGGAAGAAGCCTCACAAATCATCCATCAATCAACAACCGAACAAAGCATAAAGTGCTGGTTCCCTCCCCGGTTCCCAGCCTGGGATTTGTTCTGAGTTCCTCACAGCACGGAATGCGCAACAAAAAAGACCTCAGGAACTCAGACCCCACTTGTTGAGAATTTGTCTTTCCGCCAACAAAGCCTGAGCTGGGAGTTTACCTTTGTACTGGCTCTGAAGAAAGAAAAGGGTTTACCAAGCGAACAAACCAACCAGCTTATGGGGAGGGGCGGAGTGAGGAGCAAGACAGGTCAGGACCCACTGGCCTCCAGTCCCTGCTGAAGCTCCTAACACAGACCGGGGTGGGCAGGCCATCACAGGGCACGCTCCCCCCAAGAAGCTTCCCCAAATAGGGCTCTCTCCCCTCAGCCCGCAAATCCATCTGTGACAGTGCCAAATCCATTCCCATTTTTCTTAGGCTCAGATCATAGGCACTCAAAAGAAATGGAATGATATTTCCTTGCAAATATCATAACCTCCCTCGCTGACAGCAGCCAGTTCTGGCTGAGCTCCTGGTAACTCACTGGGACTGTGATGAGAGCTTCCCCTGATCTGTTACACCCAACCCTCACACCCTGAGTGGTGGGGTCACTGATACACAAACTTTATAGCCGGGGAAACTTAGGCTCAGAGAGGCTAAGCAACTGACTGAAGGTCCCACAGCTGGGCAGCGGTTAGGATGACTCCAAGCCAGCTCACCTTGGGGCCCCTGTTTGTAGCCCCTCTATAGTCCTCATGCCCAGCATTCCACACCATTCTTAACCCAGGTCTGAGGCCTCCCGCAAATCACCAGCCCCAGCTGTGTAAACACAGACTGACCCAATTTCTCCAGGGATGGGAAAGCCTTCACTGGCCAGGAAGGACACCACAGACTCCCAGAAAGGCAAGAAGACCTCAGCCAGAGGGCCTTCAGCTTCCCTTGTCCCCAGGGGCCTCTGTCATCTCTGACAAGCAGGTGTCTACATGAGAAAGGGGGCTGCCCCAATACCCCAGGCAAAGGTCTCATGTGAAGGAAGAAGAGAGAGAGGCAGGAGTGAGAGTCAGAAGCAGGAGATGTCAACTTGGAGAGCGAGCTCAGAGGACAACAGTGACCATCTCGCTTCACAGGTCTGGTGCACACCAGGTACTATCATGACCTCATTTACTCACCATTTCTTCCCAGTGAAGTAGAAACAAGTTTTTCATGCCCCATACACCTGCCCCACCCTGCCTGCCACCCCAGCAGGAGAGCTGGGCAATGCCAGGCAGCCCCAGTCTCCATCCTTCCGTGTGCCCACCCCAGGTCACCGGATGCCCCCTGAGAGATTCCAAGAAACAGGCAATGTCGGTGGGGGGGTGGTCTTCCATCTCACAGACGCAAAAGCCAAAATCCACGTGGTTCCTGGAGTCCACACCGGCATCCCAAGCCCTCCACGTGCTTCCCCATGCACCTCTGGACAAGACCCTTCCCTACTTCTAGCCCCTGCTTCCTCTACTGGACAATGAGGGATGTGGACTGGAACAGACATTTGTGACATCCTGGGGTTACAGAACCCTCTGAGAATCTGTAACAACTCTTCATGAGCTCCCCCTAGACAGAGACCATACCACGTTCCAAACAAATCAGGATGGCTGTGACCGTCACCCACCACACAACAAAACAAGGACATGGGAACTTTCTCGGGGGTCCTTCTGGCTTTGACATGCCGTGGTTTGCACAGTGCGGACAGGACCAAAGTCACGAATGTGACTTCCTGAGCCCCCTGGGACCTCACTGTTTCAGCTACGCCCCACGGCTCTGCAGTCAGCCATTACCTCTCAGACCTACTGGCTTCCAGGGGGCCCACGGACTTGCCCCGCTCCAGTGAAGCTACAAGGTAAAAGCTAAATAAAGATAAACGGAGTCCTTCCTTCCCACCACATCCTTCTACTCCATCTGGAACCCACCCCGTCGGCCCTGAACCATCTCGCTGGGGCGGTCCCGGGGGCTGGGACACTTGAGGAAGCTGCTCCGGTCCTAAACGCAGGCAGGGTCCAGTGTCCGGCCTGGAGGCCAAGCGGCCCCCTCCCGTGTGGCTGTGAACATGCAGGCGCACACACGTCCTGACAGACCTGGGAAGACTGGACAGGAGGGAGGGGGCGAGGGGCCCCGGTCAGAGGGTACAGGAAGGCCGGGGAGAGAATGACGAGACCCACCAGATGTCCAGGCAGCAGCGCTGGGCTCTGCTTCTCTTCAGTGCGCCCTCTTAATGGCCACACACTCCTCACTTAACACCGCCACACCTAATCCCTGAGCTAGGACAAATGGCATTACTCTCGGCCCAGCCCTCGCCCTGGGAGGGAGAGAGGGAGGGGTGGCCCTGGGGCGCCCTGAGCCCAGCCACCAATGGAGATCCCCGCCATCCCTGCCAGAAGCCTCCAGGCCCCTCACTAACCAGTTCCTTGCTGGAGGCCACCAACCCCCCTCCCTCCTGGACTTCAGGAAGAAGACGTCCTGCCCAATTCTGCCCCACACCCAGGTAGAGCCGCCCTCTCCCCAAGAAAGGCGCCTTACATGGAAGGGGAGAAGGCATGTCCCTGGCCCTCGGGCTGATGGGCCCTCCAGACGCTCTCAAGAAAGGCAGCAGCCAACACCCGAAGAGACTGCGACGGTGCAGCTCTGTCGGGCTTCCAACGTGATCCAAACAAGGCCCTTCCCCCTTCAGACCTGTTTCCCCACGCATCCTGAGAAGGAGAGGAAGAAGGCCTGATACGGTCTACTGGCACCAGCTGGCGGTCAAAGCATTTGTGACCCCGGCTTCTGGGCCTGGCCCCCATGCCAACTCAGCTGGCGGGTTCTTCCTACTGCCCTGGCCAGCAGAGGAAGAAGCAAGGTAACTGCCAGGTTATAGAAGGCCTAGAACCCACGCCAGCATGTTGAGGTGTGGGGTAAAAAGGGCCTGACATAGCCCAGAGAGGAGAAGCAACTAGGCCACGGTCACACACGCAGCTGCAAAGGGGCCAGGCTAGCTTGGCTTTGTTCGGCAGCAGCAAACATGTGAGATTGCCCACCTTTGAGGGAACCTGCCTTGTTAGAAGACACCAAGGAAAGCACAAGGCTATTTGCTAACAGCAGGATTTCAGGCCCTTTTTCCAGTAGGGAAAAAGATGGAGTGTTTTATGTGTGGGCCTGGGATGGAGGCTGGGCTGATTATCCAGGTGCCCCCATGTCACCTCACAACGATGGCCCAGGACCCTTCCAGCCCTGCATGAAAACTGAGAACCCCTGCAGGGAGCAGAGGCCTTGACTACCTCTTCATGGCTGCCCAAGGCCCAGCCAACAGGCGCAGCAGAGGTGATGGAGAAACTGCCCCCCATGGGGGGCATGGACTAGGCTGCCCACAAGACAAGAAAGCCTTAGGGAAACCGAAAAGGCTCCAGGCCCTGTGGCCAGAGCCGAGGGCAGTTGGATGTGTTGGGGGCAATAAAGAGGAAAGGAAAGCTCTGAGTCACTTAGCGCGGCACATGCTCCCTGATCACCTGGAGGCCTGGTGGGCACAGCGCAGGCCTGCTGAGACCCGGGAGGCTTCACTCGGGACACACACGGAAGTGGCCTCGTCCCTCTAGACTTGCTGGGGCTTGTCACCACGACAGGAGTCCCCCACCCACATGCTTCCATGGAGGCACAGCTGGTAGGGAAGGGGAAGGGAGAGGAGCCAGGTGGGAGGGCCTCACTTTCTCTGGAGCCCAGAAACCAGAGAGCACGGACTGAGTGAAAGCGCCCGGTGACCTACTTATTGCAGATTCCTTTTAAAGGGGCCCAGGGGGACTCAGTGAGCCACTTAGAAGGTGCCTTACAGGTGTCCCCGCACTTCTAAGGCTCGGGAATCAGTTCCTGGTATCAGGAGACTGGAGGTGCAGTCCTAGCCCTGGCTACAAGGAGGCCGGCGAGGCTAGCGAGGCCGGCGAGGCTGGCAAGGCAGCAGGCATGGACGGGCAGGTGGCACCCATTCTCAGATGTTGCTGTGCACCTGCCCAGGGCTGAACATGAGCACCAGCTCCCAGGGGCTCCTGAGATTGAGGGCTCCCTACGGTGTGCCTCTAGGTGTCTCACTTGCCTGACCCCAGGCCCAGCTCCCCTCTAACCCACCAGTGACCCCAGCAAGCACCTGCTCCTTTCCAGGACTTGCCCCAATCACCCGCAAAATGGACAGTTCCAGCTGGCTCCAAAGGCCCTCCTGGCTCCAAGCTAGGCGACTGACCTCTGCAGCTCATCCCCAGAGGTGGGCACAGCGGCCCCCACTTCCCACCATCCATAAACCCGTGAGTCCATAAACTCCAGGCAGAAAACACATTATACAAACCCCTCCCCCGAACCGAATATAACCACGTGCTGGTCCTCTGCTGGATGCTTGGCCTCTACTTCATTAGCGCCTCCTCTCACAAGTATGGAAACTGAGGATCACGGAAGTTAAGCATTGCTAAGGCTCCCAGTGCTTTGCTGAGATTCGAACCAGTGTCTGGCTGTAATCCTGCATTCCATGGCATCAGCCACAGAGAACCCAAAACCCAAGGGCCTGGAAGATGCCAGCAGGTCTTTGCACCTCCCACACCTCTAACTGTGCAGCAATGAGGCTACTGTGTGAAAGGCAGGCTGGTGGGGGCCGGGAGCAGGCGGGCAGGGAAGGGAAGCCTGGGTGGGAGCTGAGCATTTGCAGACTGACCAGTCTCCGGCCCAGCCAGTTGTCCACCACCATCGCTGCAGTGTCTTTGTCACTGACAGCACACTGTGGCCCCTGCCGGGCCATTTTGAAATCATTATACACATGCAAAGCTTTCTCACAGCCATTGCTTTAGTGTCACAGGACAACCTCGTAAAAACAGCGGTGATCTCCTCCGTCTTTCCCCAATGAGGAAAATGGGGTTCCCGGGGGAGGGGTGATGTCCCCACACGCACATTGCGAGGCAGTGTTTGAGAATGAACTTGGAGCCCACCTCTTGTGCCCCCCCGGTCCAGAGCTTTGTCGACTCCTCCATGCCCTTGACTTTCAGTTCAACCAGCACTTACAACAATGACCATTTCTGAGAGTTCACTCCATTTATATCCGGCGTTTCACATACTATCTCATTTAACCATCCTCATAAACGAAGTACTACTGGTTTCACTTCA
This sequence comes from Mustela lutreola, assembly GCF_030435805.1. Lineage (NCBI taxonomy): Eukaryota > Metazoa > Chordata > Mammalia > Carnivora > Mustelidae > Mustela > Mustela lutreola. The sequence continues at coordinate 42,330,768 of NC_081294.1, read as the reverse complement.
CAGAGTTGCTGGGGCTCTGAACATGGGCACCTTGCCCAGGTCACCATGCTAGAAGGGGGCAGCACTGGCTCTGGGGTCTAAGCTCAGAACCTCCACCTTGCACTGCTCTGTCTGGGACCCGAGGGGAGAGGTCACCAGACACAAACAGCTTGTGTGCCTGGCAGGTTAAGGCAAGAGTATGAGAATAGGAAGACAAACAAAGCTCTCAGAGAGCCCACAAGACAGAGGCTGTTACAAACATCCGGGCAGGAGGCCAGGAGTCTCAGCAAAGGACATGGGAACAGAGGGAGGTGACAGATAGTAGGGAGGCGGCCCTGTGAGACCTTGGTCAAGTGCCTTGCTTTCTCTGGATCTCAATTTACCCGCTGTAAGCAAAGTCCCTGGAGTATCTCCAGAGCTCCCCTCCAGCCCTAAAATCACTCGGACCCTGGGAAAACAAGCAATGCCTGGTGACAGCCTGGCTGTGAGCCCTGGGGTCTCTGAAATGTCCTTGGCTGTCCTGGCATGGCTCAGCTGCCGAGAAACAGGCTTGCAAAAGCCCAGGGCTCAGCCGGCATGCCTGGGCACCAGTGAAGTGTGGGTCTTGAGGGGCCGCATTCCTCCACCTGCTGTCAACCTCTCCACGGCTCCACTGGAGCAAAGCACCACCCAGCCTGGACCCAGACCAGGAACTGAGGGCACAGTCAAGTGCCCCGCGGAATGCCACTCCCAGCCTTCCCTGTCCCCACTGGCCCTGTCCAGAGCACTCCGTGTAACTCAAGTCCCCTTAATGTCACCCACCCCTCAAAGCCCCACATTCATATTCCCTTGAGTCAGCCACTGGGAAGTACACACAAGGGGTCCTGCAGGAGAACTTGAGAGAAATAATCATCCTGTCCCCGAGTGACCTATGCAAGGCGGAGGCTGTTCATGCCGTCTGTGAGGACCCTCAGCTGGGGAAGGGCAAGCAAGTCCAGTGGGCCTGGCCCTCAGTTCTCACTCTGGCAGGCAGGAGGAGTCAGGGACTTAGCAAGAGGACTCAGGCCAAGTCCCCACACTCACGGCTTCCCTAAAACCACACACGTCGCATGCTCCTACTCCATAACCTTCCATGGCTCCTACTGTCACCGGGCAAAACCCTTTAACCTGACCCACCACCCAGGTCACCCGGACTAAAAGCCTGTGTTTAACAGAGTTTGGGATATCTAGAGCCTTAGCTAAGAGTTTTGTGTGGATTTTCCCATTTAACTCTCACGGCAACACCAACAAGTTACTGCGGTTGGCCTGTTTTCACAGATAAGGAAACTAAGACTCAGAGAGGTTCTATCACTGGCCCAGAGTCTCACAGCCAAGTGGCAGAACAAGGATTCACACCCGTTATCTGGACTCTAAGCCTGAGTTCTAAGGTGCCGTGCAATCCGGCCTCCTCAAGAACACCCTGCCACCCTCAGAGGCCCAGCTCAACCCTTCTGTGTAGAAGAGGGGAAACCAAGGCACAGAGTGAAAGCTCTCTCTACTGGCAGCAGAGCCTGGTCAAGGCCTGAGGCCTGAGGCCTCCAGAGCTCCCCTCCACCGCCCCCCCACAAGAGGCACACTGGGCAGAAAGGCTAGGACCACCATGACAATGAATCCTCAGAAACTGCCTTTTTCCTCAGAAGGGAAAAGCAGGAGCAGATTTGCGAAGAGCGAAAAGAACATGAAGGGCCCAGAACATCTGTTCTTGAGAGATTTTCAGTCTGGGAGGGCACCCCCCCACGCCCATGCAGGGATCACTGGTGCAGGCACCAGCCACGTGCCCCACCACTCCAGCCAGGGCTCCAACTTAATACATCTGACCTGAAATCTCCATTTCTCTCCCCAAACCTGTTTGTCCCCTACAGCCTTCCCGGTCTTGGTAAATGACAACACTATCCCTCCAGTCCTTTAGGCCAGAGTCTTTGCTGTGGACACCCTCTTCCTCTCACACCCCACACCTAATCCATCAGCTTATGCTATAAAATCCATCCAGAATCTGACCTCTGGTGGCCTCTGCCCAGTGGTCACCCCGAGCCCTTCTTCATCTGTGTGACTACAGAAGCCTCCCGGCCAGGTACCCTGCTTCTTCTCAGGCTGTGGCCCAGTCGATCCTTCCCCGATGTGTGCTGAAGGGAGTATGACCCTAGTCCCAAGTCCTCAGCAGCTTTCCCTTTCCTCACACAGAACAGCAAAGACCTCTGGAGGGGCCAGAGGGCCCAGCAGTCTGCTCCTCCACACTCCCTCAGGCCCCATCTCCTGCCAGGATGGCTTTTCCTTCCGTCCCAGGCACACCAGCTCCTTCCTGTGCCTCGAAGCCTTTGCGTGGCTGTTCCCTGTGCCTGAAATGCTCTTCCCCAGAAATACCATGGCTTCCCCCACCCTCGTGGAGCCTGCTGTCCCTCTCTCTGGAGACCTTCCGCTACCACCCAACACAGCAGAGTCACTTGCTCAAATCACTCTTTCTACCCCCAAACCAAGCTTTATTTCTCCTCCTGGGGCCTCTTGCCACCTGACAAATAGCGAGTACTGAACCAGTGTTTGTTGCTTTGCTGATTCTACCTCACCGCCAGAAATGTCAGCCCTGAGTCCCAAACACGGACTTGGTCTGTTTTGTTCGCTGCCATGTCCCAGGATAAGAAAAAACTGCCTGAACAAAGTCAATGCTTGAAAAAAAAAATTGTTGGATGAGGGATTACTGCCTCCCTCATCTGCACATCTCTTTTGGCTTCTGCAGCCCCTGGAGACCAATGTCACTTGGAGGCTGATCACCTGTGTCAGCTGAAACCCTGACGGTTGTCACAGGAACAGCTCCTGGCCAGACCTCCATCCTGTGCTGGGACAACTGACTGCCTGGACCAGAGCAGGGCTTTACTTTGATTCCTGTCTGGTACATTTGCCCACCCTTTTGGCCACTGGGGGAGAACTTCTGGGCTTAATGGCGGGGCCCATGGGGTGGATCCCTGCTCTCCCAGCCCCCCAGTGCTGCCGGGTCCCAGGTCCAGCATCTGACAAAACCCCATGATCCCAGTAAGAGGAGGCGGAGGAGGGCCTCCCAGTGCCACGCCTGCCCTTTCCCTGTCCCAGCGGGAGGGCCATCAGAAGGAAGCTTTGTTTTCAGAATAAAGAGCATGAAGCCCGGTGCCAGGCGGAAACGGGCACCAAGGGGGCCGGCCCATCAGAGACAGCTTAAGGAAGAAAAAAATGAAATGGAGAATATATGAGGGATAATTTGCACATCCAACCGGTTTCATGCCTCTGGGGTGGCTGTGACGGTGGTGGCTTCACTTCTCCAGGCCCTACTGTGGAGGTCAACACAGACAATCAGACTATTATCCCGCTCGGTGATCTGGCATTGACCCTGCAGAGGGAGGTGGGGACACAGGAGTGCAGCCTTGCCTGGGAGTCAGATCACCTGAATCTGGGCCCGACTTTCTACACTGATAGAGTCCCTTCTTCTATGTACCTCAGTTTACCCACCTGTAAATGGCTTATCGAGGCCTGAACTTGAAGCCCTGGGTTGCCTGTCACAGGACCACACACTGGGGCACCCCTCAGCCTGTGCCAGTTCACTGGGCCACACAGGCTAGACCTCCAACTTCCCTGCGCTCGGGCCTCCCTGTGGGGCCTGACAGCCAGAGCACAGGCCCTGTCCACTCTGGCCCTGGCTTCTAGCCTCCCTCTTCCCATGATTACCTGAGATATGTGAACGCTCTCTGGGCCTGGCCCAGTGACAGGGGCCCTCATCCCCACCCAGACACTGGCTCCTATGCTGATCCCCACTGTCATCTTCTCCAAGGATGGCTCATAAGGCTCTTTCAGCCACAACTGAAAGGAGCCCAGTATGTTAGCACACAGAGGGCAGAGGAGAAGCCCAGAGACGGAAAGGAGCATGCTGACATGAAGCACAGCTGCCTTCCAGGCGTCCTCCCTACCAGCCTGGGGCTTTAAGAGTTAAGACAAGGTCCTCAAAACCTGGCTACAGAGCCCCATGTCTGTGCCTTCTGGGGAGAGGGAGGCTGTACCTTTGACTGAAGGAACCAAAGACGGGGGACTGAAATCTACATGCAATTTTTTAAAGTTCCGCGCCTTTTCCTTGTACCCAGAACAATTACAACCCCTCAGCCAAGAGCTCATCCAAAGGGAGACAGCTTAGCTGGCCTCGGGGCTGGTCAGGATTTCAATGAAAGAGTGAAATGAACCTTGGACAGACAGACAGCTGGACAAAGGAGCTGATGGATAACACATGGACTTGAGCAGCAGAATAAAGCAGAAAAAGGCTCGGAAGAGGGCCCGGCTGGTAAACACCCGAACGGATGCCCTGCCTTCCCCCTTCTCGTCCCCCCAGGACAGAGAAGTCTGCGCTTGGTGCCATCGGAGGGCTGCTGTTCCCTACCTCCCTGTCCCCCGAAACTCCTCCAAGTCCCCCGGGGGAGTGAAGCGTGGGACGGTTGCAGGTGAGATGGTCCTCCCCGTGGCTGCACAGTGTGGGGACAACAGTTCCAGTGACACTGTTCATCCACAGCTTAAGAAGCCACCTGGGTCAGTGGCTAAGCAGCACGGCTTATCTGGGAGGAGGATTCGAGGGCCACAGCCCAGGCTGATCCGGAGGCCTCGATTAAATGAAACCTTTGCAGCTGGCAGGGAGCACCACTGCCACACCTTCGCTCAGAGAGGAAACACTTAATTTGCTCCTGCTGTGTACAGGGCCCTGAGCCTTAGCACGATGCTCTGAGCAGAGAGGAGCCAGCCCCCCATCCTCCGCCACTCTTAAAGAGCTCACAAAGCAGAAAGACGAGGAGCCACACCATGTAGCACAGGAGAGAAAGCAGTCCACACCATCAGGATAGGGTTACAAACTCAGACACCTGGATGGCCAGAAAGACCAGGTGTGTGTGCAAAGAACTCAGGCTCAAGGGGTTCTGATCTTCCAAATTTGTGAAGCAAAGCCAGAAATCGGGACTTTTAGGTAAAATCTCCTCTCGGCAATCGGTTCAATTTTCATCATGGGCTGAGCAGAACTTGCCCATGGGGAAGATGTGGCCTGCCAGCCTGTGGCCTCTGTTTTCTGGAAAGTGACATACTGTGCCACAGAACATGCTGTGAAGCTCAGTAGAAGCCAACTTCCCCATAGCGGAGGGGCCCAGGAAGGCTTCCGGGGAGAGAAGGAGGGGTGTGGGCTGCAGGACAGATCCTGCAAGAGAATCCTGGGGAGAGGTAGGCACACCCCCTGGAAACACATGGGCCATGGATCAAGGGGCCCTTAGCCTATGGCCTTCCTTTGCCCCCAAAGCAGGCAAGAGGCATCAGCTCCCTCTGTCCCCAGGTGGCAGGGGGAGAGGCCCCCATGACCAGCAAACCTCCAGATTAAATCAATGGGCAGCAGCAGAGCACAGGTTCGATTTCATCCCTGTAGTGTGAGGAACGGGTCAGCTAATGCAACAGCTCCATCGGAGGCAGAGACAATGGAGGACAAAACGAGGTTAAGAATCGTGTCCTGTCTGGCCAGGCCTGGCTGGTTACATAAGCCTGCCTCAGGACAAAGCCATGTTCAAGGCACCAAGCGAGGGCCTGGGCCAGAAAGTCCCAGAAATACAGAGAGGGTTCTCCCTCCCTCCCTATCTACCCTCTACTCTCCCACCTTGCCTTGCAGCTCCTGGAAAGCCCAACACAAAGTACAGAGCCACCGGTGGGGACTAAGACCCCCACGGTAAGGCACTTAACAGGATCACAGAGCTGGGATTAATAACAACAGCACCCTTTTACCAAGTGATTACTTTGTATCAGGCACCGGGATAAGTCCTTCCCCTGGATTACCTTATTTTAAAAGCCAGGGATACCACGAGATAACTATTATTATTCTTCCCCTTTGACAGAGAGGGAAACTGAGGCACAACCCCAGCCACTTCCCGAAGGTCACACAGCTCCTAAGCGAAGGATTTAGAACCCTACACTGGCCTCCGAGGCCACACTCTGAACCTCCATGCTCTGCGGCCAGAGGGCTACCGTCAACCTCAGGGCCTCATCAGCACCCTGCTCGCTGTAGTGCAGGCCCATGGCCTCCTGCCCTCCTGTCGGCACCTGGGGGGACACTGGGGCCTCTGACAACCTGATGAAACCTCCAGACTCTCTCTGCAGAGAAAGAATGCAGAGGAATGCCGACAGAATGTTGTGCGTGATCTCAGGGGCACACAGACTCCTGCATTGGTGAGAACAGATGAGTCAAGATCATAGGATCCGCAGGATTGAGAGACAGGAGGTGGCAGAGGAAGAGGACTCCCCCAAGCCCTTCGAGACGCCTCGTATCTGTAAACATGAAGCCTAAACTCACAGCTGCTTAAGTTCCTAGGCGTGGGCATGAATCGGGGCTCAGGGCCTAGTCATCCCTTCAGGGCTAGGAGAACAGAAGAAATCACGACATACAATAGCCCTCGCCTCTGCACCCACTGGGTGTGACTCAGCTCCCAGCTGCTGGGCAGACAGTGCACAGCTGGGCCGTGGCATCTGGACGGGGGTGGCATCACTAAGCACACCATCCCAGCCTTCTGCCTGCCCCACAAGTCAACACCGAGGGAGCCCACCTCGATAGAAAGCAGCCCTGGATCTGCCCTTTCTCCACGGCTCTGAGTGTTTCCCAAGGGGGCTCCTATGTAGCCACTGCCCAAGCTTCCATGCCAGCTGGGGCCCAAGGAGTAGTAAGTCAAGACAACAGCCCCCTTGCAAGGCACCAGAAGACCCCGGCTCCAGGGCCCAGTCTTCGGCTATCTCACTGCATGACCTCCAATAGGCCCCTCCCACCTCTCAGAGCCTCAGTTCCACCAATTGTAAAAGGGGAGACCACCCTATCCAGCCCTTCCCACTCAAAGTCCCGAGTATATAAACAGCAGCATGACAAACTCCACGGAGCCCTGGAAGCTTGCTTTCAGGAAGTTACATAAACATCCTTCAGAGAAACAAAAGTCAAACCTAAAGACCACTTTTTTTTTTTTAAAGGATATCAAGAAGCCCTTTTTATAGTCCAGCTTCCCCCATCCTACTTCCATTGTTCCAGATATCCTCTCAGGACCTAGAAAACACACTTGGTTTCCGTCTGGGGTTTGGGCTTCTTGGTGTTCTTCCCTTGGACGCTGCCCTGCCTCTCTTTGGCAGCTTTCTCCCCAGGACACACCCGTCTCTGCCCCCAGCAGCGCTCTGGGCCACCCTGAGGGTGATGGCTACCCAGACTGCCTGAAATGGGGTCAGGGACAGTGTTTGGGAAACAAACCCTTCCCTGGTCAGAACGGAGACAGCTCTGGGTTCTGGTCCCAATCATGATACCATGTGTGGCCCTGTGCGGGCAAGTCCCTGCTCCTTGGTTCCCCGCTGGGAAAAACGAAGAGGCTGCCACACTGTGTCAGGAAAGCCCTCCAGCTCCTGGGCTCCTTGGGGACACCAAGGCAGAAAAGAACAGCAGGCTAGACAGTAGGCTCTGATCCTGACCCCCATCCCCAGTCCTCCTGCTAGAACCAGAGACCCACTCTTCTCTCTCTGATTTTCTCCCTTGCCCTAGCTGTGGGATCCTGTACGCAGCGCTGAGTGAGTCTGTGTGCCCCAAATGGTCATCCAGACAACAGTAAGAATGACAGCGTCTGCAGTTGGAGGCCCAATGGGGAGGCCTCAGCCCGAATCACCCCAACGCAATCCCATCACCCCTGCCAAAACCTAATTCATTCATCTGATAGTATGTATGTTTCTGCATCTTTAAAAAACCAGTCTAGGGACGCCTGGGTGGCTCAGTTGGTTAAGCAGCTGCCTTCGGCTCAGGTCATGATCCCAGCGTCCTGGGATCGAGTCCCACATCGGGCTCCTTGCTCAGCAGGGAGCCTGCTTCTCCCTCTGCCTCTGCCTGCCATTCTGTCTGCCTGTGCTTGCTCTCTCCCCCCCTCTCTCTCTGATAAATAAATAAAATTTAAAAAAAAAAAAAAAAAAAAACAGTCTAAGCTGTGGCTTGCTAAACAAACACGCCAAGACCATCCCCACCTCCCATCTTCCAAGGAGATCGTGCTTCTAAGCACCCCTACAGAATTCTATGGAATTCCTACATCTATCACCTTATGGCTGTACAGCCTCAGTATTTTCATCTAAGAAAATGGGGACAATAATAGTGCCTGCCTTATAGGATTATGCCCAGTAAGCACTGATAAGCCCTCAAAAAATGCTGACTGGCAATTATATGATCGTCAGTAAAATTATTGAGATGCTTAACACCACTGGGCTGGTGACAGCTAGGACGCCTCCGCCCTCTCCCACCACATCTGACCACGGTCCTCGCACACCCATGCACGCGCCTCCAGCCCGCAGCACACACGCTTCTCTGAAGCAGAACCCACACTCTCCACCTGACTCCAGCCCCAGAACATGGCTGGCTTGTTCCTGGCCCCCACTCGTGCCACCCACAAAGCTCCCCACCCTTCAAGCCCCCTGATCCTGCCTTCCTGCAGTGGCCCCAGCACTGTCTCCTATATCTGTGTTGGGGTTCTACTGAACCTCATTACTGTGTCACAAGGTTGCTTCCTGGAGATGGAAGGCTCTTACGAGATGGTGTCTCTTTGAAGCCAGGGTAGAAAGAAACTGGGATTTTCTCTGGGTCTTCCACATATATTGGGTATCCGAGTATACTGAGAGCCCAAGGAGAGAAGCATCTTTTTTTTTTTTAATTATCTAACCAAGTGTTTCTTGAACTTTAGCAAGCACCTGAATCCCTTGGAAGCTTCTTCAGACTGCTGGATCCCTCCTTCCCCCCTGATCCCAGCTTCTGATTCAGTAGGCCTGGGGTGGGGCCACATAATTGGCATCTCCAGCAAGGTCCCAGGTAATGCCGACGCCTCTAGTCCAGATACTGACTTTGAGGACCACTGACTTAACCCGCAGGGGAATCGGGAAGAGCTCTCTCAAGTACGTGATGCTGAGACTCCTGTAAAAAGCATGAGCAGGAGCGGCCTTGATGTAAGGACAAGAGGAAGGGAATCTGGGCAGAGAGGGAGGCATGAGCTCAGGCACTGAGATGATGACATCCATTTCCCCTCACCTGGCCTCTGCCTGGGCAGGCAGCGCAAACCAGAGGTGGCTGCCACAGAGCAGTTACAAGCAGACCTCCGCCGCTGGAGTGCCACCACAGACCTGTCCAGACAGGTGGCTCCCCCACCGCCGGCCAGGGGGGGTGAGGACGATCCCAGCCCTGCTGCATGCAGCCAGACCTCAGGTGTGAATGAGGCAAGAGTCTCCGTGCCGGGATGCTGTGCCACACCTCCGGACATCTTGGCTGGCTCTAAGTGCTGCTTCTCTTCCGGGGTCTCACAGAACAGGTCAGCTTCAGCTGGCCAGAACAGCTCCTCAGACACCAGCCAACCATGATGGTCACCCCCCAGGCTGCGCCATCTGCTCCGCCAAGCCCTAGGTGCCACACCTGCTTATGGGGGGCACAGGGGCGGGGCGGAGGGATACTAGTGCCTGTCTCCTACAGCAGTTGGGAGGACGACATGAGCTCTGTGGTCAACAACAATGTCGCCAATTACAATAACAATTACAACAACTACAATAATAACAACGTTGCCAATGACAACAACTAACATGGACTGAACTTCAAGCTAAGCATGTTTCCTGCATTATCTTTCTAGACACTGAAGAGCTTGCCTGAGATCCCACCAGTGGGAGACAGCCCAGCAAGGATCTCAACTGCCAGAGCCTAGCTTCCAGCCTCTGCTCTGTCTGTCTGTGTTCTACTCAGCAGCTTCAAGACCTACCCCGGAGTCACCACTCCCTGCCGTCATCCTGTCCCCATTCCCAAGGCACAGGGAGGCTAGGCGGGAGGCCTCTGGGGGCTCCAGCCCACGGTGTGCACAGCCTAGGGTGTGGATCCCTCATCCTGAGGACGGCCACAGGACCTGCCAGCCAGGCCAACTTATTAGACACAAGTTTCAGACACCGTTCCACATGGCCACCAGAGAGGAAACTGGGCCTATAGAGCTTGAGCACCTCAACCTTGATGAAAGGAGAGAAGAGGAAAAACAGGTGTAACAAAGAGAAGAAATCCTGTCAGGCTTCCCGGATGAGAATGCCAGCACCCACACCCCATACAAATTACCCTGAGTCTCTGGGCCAGTTTCCTCTTCTGAACCAGCCTTCTCAGGCTATTAGACAGAAAGGTCAGGAACTCAAACCCCAAGGATTCCTCCCTCCCTCCATCTCTGAAAGGACAGACCACCCCCCAGATACAAATAACAGTAATACCCACTGTTATCTCTAAAGAGTTCCTACAGTCTGGGCTCTTACCCAGGGAAAGGCATCGAACTCCCCTAGCAAAACAGGGCAATTATTACCTCATTTTGCAGCTGAGAAAACCAATGCCCAAAAGGGGTTTAAGATTTAGGTAATTTGCCCCAGATCCCACAGCTAATGGTAGCAGAGCTGGGATTTGAACCCACAACTTTTGACTCCACTGTACAATGCTACCCACTCCCACCAGTGTAGAAATGACCCACAGGCAGCACCCACCTCCAAAGCATGGAGCCTAGAAGAAATGAGATGTGTCCTTAAGAGATCTGAATTCCAAGCCAGGTGTGTGAAGGGCCAGGTGAGGGGGCCATGTCACAGGCTCTGGCCGTGCAAATGCAGGGTGCAGGCCATGCCAGTTCTGTGGCATGAGGACTGACTGTATGGAAGTTGTAGCACTGGAGCTGGGCCCTGGTTGGGGAGGCCTGTGGGGGGCCAGTGAGGGGAAGTGACTGGCGTGCAGCTCCTTCACTAGATGCAGAGATGACCACGGCGGCAGGGAAGGCTGCACACAGGCAGGGGCAAGAGGCAGGTTCTGCTTGAGGGTTGATGGGGAATGGGAGATGGGGCATAGAGTCACACAGTGGGCTACTCCCCAGACCTAGCCCACAAATAAATAAATGCTCATTTGCAACATAGATTTTTTAAATTAGATTAATCCAGTCCCTATGAAAAAATAGAACAGGGAGAAATACGAAGGGCTAGGAGGCAAGTTAATATAAACTCTCTCCATCTAGAAAAGAGCTTTGGTCCCATCTATGACTCCTCTGGGGGCACACTGGCTCTTGGCAAGAGGCCACACAGCCCTAGACGTCCATGTCCTTTCCTTCTACCAAGCTCCAAGCCTCCAAGCTGAAGCGGATGAGCAGCACTTTCTAAGCCCCACAGGCAGGAGAAAGCTGGTGACACCCCCTCTCCGGGACCAGGAGACCCTGCTTTAACCTTTACTGCAAAGAAGGAGGGGAACAGCCCTGCCCCTACCCCAGCCTTCCCACTCCTCACTTTCTAACTCACAAGCCCTTTCCTGCAGCTCCTTCTGATTCAGATGATTCATGATTCAGCCTTCTTTCCACACATTTTGAAAAAAGAGAGACTGAACCCATTTCACAGACTGGAAAATGGAAGCAGAAGGCTCCAGTCCTCTGGGAAACCACAGTCCACAGCCGTTCGGGCTCTGGCAGCTGATCCAGATGTCCCGAGGGGCCCCTGGAAGGCCAGCCGTGCTGAGTATGTTCCACAGGGTAAGGACTCTCTCAGGCAGAGCACTGCAGGCCAGGCAAGTATGGGGAACTTCCAAGAAGCATAGGAAGGGGCAGCTCAGAAGAGCTGTGAGAAAAACAGGGGGCGGAAGTGGGCCGAGCACCACCCCAACTGCTGAGATTCTCGAGAGAAAAGGGAACTGAGAGAAGTCCCCCAGACCTGACCCTGCCAGCACGCACCCTCTGCATGCTCTCCCCCATACCTTTAACAATGCTCACCACGTATCTTCAGCAATGGAGACCCTGCCTCCTCCCCAGGCACCCTAGTCCCCTGTTAGCCTCCTGTTCCCTTGGTGCTTTCTCTGCCCTCGGCAGGCACCAGACAAGGCTATGTCCTCTGCCCACAGATAGCCCTGCAGGAATTCAAAAATGGTGGCCCTGACACTTAAGGGTCCTAAACCTTAGGTCACCTGCAATGATCCTGATCCCCAAAGCAGCTACCAAGTCCTGTGGACTCCTCCTCCTTTCCTCAGCCCCATGGCCTGAGTCAGGCTTTGGTCAGCTCTCTGCTGGACCACAATTAGCATCATTTCTGAGTAGGTCTCAACGCCACCAGTTTTGCCATCATCTTTGGCCAAACGACTTCTGGGAGGAACAGCCACTAGGGCAGACACAGTTCTGGCCCGTGTTCCAATACAGTTCTGTAAGTGACTCAAGCCATCTGAGTCTCCACTGCCCCATCTGATCAGAGCAGGAAGAGAGGCTTCTGGGAGAATCAACAGGTGAAGGGATGGAGGTGGGGGTCCCAGCGGCAGAAGCTACTTTGCAGGGGTGCTGTGAGATTTCAGCGGAGCGTCCGAAGGAGCCTGGCACGAGACAGTAACACGCATTGACTCAACGAGCTGCTTACAACCCTCCGTCCTCTACAGTATACAGAATAAAATCCCAACTCTAGAGCAAGACACTGCAAACAGCCCACAACCGAATCTTGCCTCCCACTGCCCCCCTTCCCCTAGGCTGCATCCTCGAAAACACTTCCTCCCCCAGGAAGCCCTGCCGACGTTCACAACCGAAAGAGCTTTTCCCCTCTACTGACCTTCCAAAGCCCATCTCTCACTGACCACGTCCTGCCTCTTTACCATCAATGATCCTCGTCTTCCCTCCCCCATCAGACCAGCAGCCTCTCCGCTGAGAAACAAGCACCACCTCACCCTATTTCATATCCCCATCACCCCACTCCGCAGACACTTTCCATACATATTTAGCAAATTACCCTAATGTTCCATTTCACGTAAAGCACGTCCAAGTCCTCCAAACAGTCCAGATATTTCAAGCCATACCCAAAACCAAATTCCAAGCCAGCAGAAGTCTGCCCGATCTCTAGGGACTTGCAGGCCTGGCTTTGGTCCCAAAGTAGGGAAGACAGGTCGAGTAGGCCCAAAGCCGAGGGCAGTCAGAGCTCAGGGCTGCTAAGACTAGAGCCCGTTTCTATGTTTCTCAGATGCAGATCTTTCCGCTGGCCTCTGGGCCAACCCCCCATCTGCGATTCGATTCCGTATTTGACCGCATCCTCAGCTTCTGATTTCAAACTGTTTCTCGCATGCCTCTTGCCATCCTGTCTTGCCTCCTGGCTCCATCCCTTCACCTGTTGATTCTCCCAGAGGCCTCTCTTCCTGCTCTGATCTGGATGGTAAGGACCATCTAGCCACATGCCAAGGGTTGTCCCCATCCCTCAGAACTCCTTTCAGCCCTCCAGCCCCTCCCCTCTCTGCCCTGCATTTCCGAGTGGAACAAGAGTGGAATTTCCACTCTTGTTCCTACAGGCTAACAAATCTGTCCGCCCAGGAAGATCCCCTATTCGTGCAGTCTAGCAAAGGCCTACAGACCCTCAAATCCCAGATCTAGTGTTGGCACAGCCCTCAGAGCAGCTAGAAAAGTAATGCACAAACTTGCATCTCCCAAGAACTTTCATTACCTACCGCACTCCATTGTTTTAAGACGTCATGTGTTAATTAGCAAGTTGTTTTCCATTTGAAAGAAATTACTGAAGGCTCCCAATCAGAGCCCAATCAGCAGTCATGAGATGGTACCCCCACTAAAAGATTGGGCCAGCACAGGTCATTGAAGCCCATGGAAGTCTGGGTCACCCCATACATTGACTCACGGGCCCACTCTGTGTCCCAGGCTCAGAAACCCTATATACACATGCATTTTCCAACAGTTTTCTGTAATCCTGACACTGGCTCAAAGTCCACCTACCATTATAGTCCTCAGGGACCTTTGTGCCTGGAGCATCTAGGACAGCCCATTAGCTCAGCAATAAGGACCCTGCCACTGATTCACACAAGAGGACACCTAGGCATAAATCTCTTGGCCTTACGTCTCTTGTCACCCCAAGGGCTCCACTTCTTGGCCCTACCTCTGCCCTCTGCGGATCTGAAAGTGACCTGGTCTGAATGGAGATGAAAGGCTCTGCCGTCCCCTGGGTGCTGGGGAGAGGCCTGTTGACAAAGCCACCAGCTGTCCCTAGCTGGAGCCAGGGAGACCGGCTCCTCCCTGCACCACCCGCACTGGGAGAGCATTCCGGCCACAGGCCCAGCCAGCAACAGAAGTTGGACCATCACTGGACTCCAGTGGACGTCCCTTCTGCTCCAGCTGCCCACAATAACAAAAGCCAGGACACCAGACCTCATGCTGCGCCAGCACCAGGCAGAAGGAGCATCACCTAGGGATAAGGGTAATGGGGAAATGGGACAAGTGTCCTCATAATTTGAACTGAAAATAACATGAACTCATAGTCACAGCAGGACCTTATAGAGCTCTGAGGCTGGGGGAGGAGAGTTAAAGCCAGCTCCTCCGCATCCCACCTGTGTGACCTTCACCATCCTGGGCCTCAGTTGCCCCCTTAGCGAAATGCAGCTAACAGTCAAGTGGGAGAACTGAATAAAATAATGTATGTAGAACAATTAGCCCAGTGCCTGGCACATAGTAAACATGCAGTAAATACTTGTTGAATATAAACATGCCACCGTTTACTGACATACCACAGGCTCTCATTTCATCCTTATTCTAGAAGATACTATATATTTTCCCATTGTACAGGTAAGGAAACTGAGGTGAAGGGAAGGGAAGGAACTAGCCCAAGGTCACAGGGCTGGGAAACGACAGACACCAGGTCAGTCTGCACCTCAGACCAGGGGGCAGTACTGCCAGAGGCCGTTCTGAATGATTGGGGGCTGGCGAAGAGGAGTACAGGGCCGGGGCTAGACTGGAGGTGGGGTTCTGAATCCCCTGGGCCTGGCGTGGCTCCTGGCTGACCCGTGTGCTCGAATCCGAGAAAGCCGAGCCAGGAGGCCAGTCCCCAGATTCCCGGCCTGTCCCAGGGCCCAAGCGTCCACCCGCGCCCCCTCCTCACCCCGTCCCAGAGCGCTCAAGAGCAGCGTTCAACGCGGAGACTCCTGGCTCCGTGAAGCTGGAGGAGGAAGGGAGTTAGAGACCAGGCCGCGCACAGTCCCGAGAAAACCGGTCCGGCTGCCTCTACCCTGCCCGGAGCAGGGACCCGGCCTCTAACCCCCCTCCCTCGCCAGACAAAAGTTTCCCCTGTTCGGGAGGAGGGGAGGGGGAGGGGGCATTCCTCGTGAGTGACATTATCCGTGACCTACAGCTGCCGCGCTGCCCTCGCCCGCACCCTGGCCTGCCCCCGGCCCCCGCTTGGCCCCCCACCCCTTTGTCCTCCACCCGGGTGCGCCGGGCCCCGGCAGACTCGGCTCGCCCGCCCGGCGCCCGCCCGCACTAAACTTGCGCCGGGGGCCGCCTGGGCCCCGCGCGGCCTGCACGCCCGGCTCGGGCCCCGCCGGCCCGGCGACAGGGGACTGGCTGGCCCCGGCCCTCCCAGCGTCTTACCTGCCCAGGCTGGGGCGCCCCCCGGGGGAGGAGGCGCTCCCGGAGAGCCGCGGGACGCCTGGGTTCTCCCCCGGCCGTGCAGGCGCCGCGGGGCTCTGGCCCCGGCCGGGGTTAACCCCTCGCCCGCCGCCTCCCGCCGTTCCCACCCCCGCTCCACGCCGCAGCCGCCGCCACCACCCGCTCCGCCTCCCGCTCGCTGTCCCCCTCCCCCTCCCGCCCGGTGCCCAGCCCCCAGTCCCGGCCCCCTGCACAGCGCTGGGGCAGCTCGCAGTCCCTCCCCGCGCCCCCCACCCCGCCCCGCGGTCCCGCGGCGAGGAGGTGGGGGTCTCCCCGAAGACTGGCAGTTGGGGCGCGTTACCATGCGCCCCACAGCCCGTGGGGCACAGAGGGGCGAGCCCGCGCGCCCAGGGCCCCCGGCGCGTCTCCCCTTCCCCTCGCCCGCCGCGGTGCCTACCTCCCCGAATCGCGGCGGTGGGAGCGGGGTTCGATCTCGTGATGGAGCGTGGGTGCCGGCCGGAGATCTGCTCCGGAGGCCCGGCGGCCGGCTGGCGTGCGGCGAGCGCCCCGGGGCGGGGGCCGGGGCGGGACCGGGCGCTGCTATCGAGGCTGGATTTCTCGGCTTCCACCCGGATTCTCCCTCGGCTCTCCCGGCCGATTCGGTGCTGCTCGGCGACCACGTGACGCGGGCTGCCTTTGACCCCTGTCTCCGAGCGGGTAGGGGGCGGGGGCCGGAGGGGGTGTCAGATGCGGGACCCACGAGGGCCCCCGGCAGCTGCCCGGCGTCCCGGAGGCGGTGACCCCCGGGGAAACAAAGCCCGGGGGAAGCCAACAAGTTATTCGAGGTCAAAGAGGGAATAGCGCTGGGGGTTGGAGAGGCTTCGAAGAAAATGAGGGAGACAAAGACCCGCGCCCGCCGCGCCTCCTGGGCCCCCGGGGAGCGCCCTGGCCGGGGCCGAGGGGGGCCTCCGGACTCTGACGCCGCTGGTCTTATGACAACCCTCCAGGACCTCCCCAGACGGCTCCCCCCCGACAACCCCGTCTCTGACTGAGTGACCCCTCCTGCGCTCCTGGGCAGGCCTCCCCCCACACACACTCCACCCCACCTTTGCCCCGACTCTCGAAAACCCCTTTATTTCCTTTATCATGATTATCTGGTTCATTTACTGGTCTCATTGTTTACGAGGATGTCATCTCCCCCAACAAGTTGTTCCCAGCTGAATCCCCAGCACCTGGCCTCGAACTAGCAGATGAAGGGGTGGATGACCTTTAACAGATTTCTTCTTCCACTAAGCCTCAGTTTCCCATCCTCAGTGTCATTTCAACCATCTCAAGGACCCTGCAAGTTTTGCAAGACTATAGTGGCCATCCTTATTAAATGGATGGGGACAATGAGGCCCAGAGAGATGGCATGATTTCTGGGAGTTTCAGAGAGAGCTGAGTGGAGTCTGTGTTCAGATCTGACTGCTCTAAGCAGAAGGGCTTTTTGCCCTCTGTGAACCAACCAGAACAAGGAGAGATGGGGTGGGGGAAGGAGCGATTTGATTAGTGAGCCTTGAGGATCTCCTCATGTTGGGGGTCACTAGGCCCCTTACCTGGAGATCCTGTCTCTCTGGACCTTGGGCGAGGCTGGGGCAAATTTGGAAAACAATACATCGGTAGTTTCCTAAGGACCTTCTGAGTTTCAAGACTGACTGCAGGAACAAAGGTGAAAAAGCATATAAGCAACCAGAGCAAAGCCAAGAGAGGTAGAAAGGCTGAGCTGCCCATATGACAGTAGGAGACACTTGTCCCCATTTCCCTAAAGAGTAACTTTGTCCTGGAGGAAACAGGTTTTCAGCCAACCCACCTATGTCAGGGAAGGGGGGGTGGGGTGCTGAGGCCTGAACAAGAAGCTGTGCTCAAGTAACAGCTTTGCAAGGAGTACCATCGGAGAGGAATGAGCCTATAGTGGTAGTCCCAGGCCCCAACTGCCGGCCATTGCAAAGAGGTGCTTGTGCACACTCCAGTCCTGCCACCAGTCTGGCCAGGGAAATCAGCATCCACCAGCAAATTATCCTGTAGAGTCTATATTTCTGTCTTCAGTGATCTAAAAGTCCTTGAACATACTCTCTTAGGCAGGTTAAACAAGCCCCCTAGTACCTTACTCATGCTAATCTCTGCTTTAGAAGAGATTTCCATTTAGAAGAGATTTCCATCCACATGAGGTCCTGTGAGCATCTTGTCTGTGCCAGGCACTGAGGTCCTAGTAAGGGAGAAGCAGGTTTGAAAGAGACATGGGTCTACACTCAAGAGGGATATAGACATGTTTGGAGGTGATCAGCGTGCCCCTCCCTGTGTCCAGGAGCTGGCTACACTGAGTGCCTGCTGGAGAGGCCCAGGGCAAGAAGTGCAATGCCTTACCAGTAAGAGGGGAGCAGAAAGAGGGAGCTTTGGGGAGAGGCAGTGTTGGAGCAGGGTCGGGAGGAATGGGTGGGATCAGGGTGGGGAGAGTTAATGCTCTGCACAAGGAACAGCCTGTGCAAAGGCCCCATGGAAAGTGCTGGGGGAAAGCTGAGTGTTGTGTGGGTGGGAGGTAGGGGGCAAGAGGAGGAGGGCAGAGGTAGCAAGAAGGACAGAACGATCAAGAAAACTGGAGAGGTGGGTTAGGAGCAGATTATAGGTGACCTCTTGGGAAAAGCTCCACAGATCCGACATTCTCTTGAGAGCCTTGTGGACCAAGAAGGCTCTTAAGAAGGTGAAGGAGGTGATAGCCAGGCTGTGGGAGGCCCAGGGGAGGGGAGGCGAGTCAGGTCGCAGTCCTCATCCTCCTGCCCAGGCTGACTGAGATCTGGCATCTCATCAGTGGAATAAAGCATTTGGGAGGCAGCAGCGAGCTGGGGTAACTCCCCATCACTGATAGCTATGTCTTCCTACTCTTGTCATGTCTTCAGAGTTGCTGTTGACCAAGATGGCCTCAAGGCCCTCTGGCTCAGCGTCACCCAGAAACCCTGTGAGGAGGCAAGGCCCAGGCCCCACCCAGAGAATTTACCTCCACGGGACCATGGACTACGAGAAGCTGACCTGCATTTCTAACCACACCCAGGAAGACTGCCAAGATGCCGGTTCCTCCATCCCCTCAGGATCCACTCACACCTCTCAGAGCTTCCAGGATTTTCTCTGCCCTGACAACTCCCTCTGCCCAGATCCTCTCCTCAGCCCCAGGTAACTTCTCCCTTGCCCACTTGATATGTTCTCTAGTTGTTCCAAGGTTACCTTTATCCGATTCCACAAGTCAGAGGCTAAACTCATTTCTTCCACCCAGACCTGCTTCTCCCCCTTCTCCTGTGGCCCCAGCTCACATTTCCAGTCCAGAAATCTGACACTAGCCCCTTGTCCCCGCATCCCATCCGAGAGTCAGTCCCTTGGTTCTGCCTCCAGATTCTTTTTTTTTTTTTTTAATCTAATGCAACCCCATTTCTTCTTCTTCCCCATTGCCGCCCTAGTCCAAGCTGCCATCTTGTCTCCGCCATCTTCCATGTTCACGGTCTCTTTATCATTCTCTCTCCCTCCCTCCCACTTTGCTCCCTCGGATGCAACCTCCTCATTCTCATTTCCCACTTAAAGCACGGCTTACCATTAATCTTAGGATGAATTCCCTGCCCCGATGTCCAGCCTCACCTCTCATCCAAAATGGTACGCCCTACCTTCCCCTTGACCTGACTAATTCCTTGATAAGAGCGCAGACTCAGCCCGACTGCCGGCTTTGAATGCTGCCCTTTCCACTTACAAGCTGTGTGACCTTGGGCCTGTTTGTCAAAGTTTCTGTGCTCAGCTTCCTTATCTCTAAAATAGGGACAATAATAGTATTGTAGTTGGGGGGGGATTAAATGAGTTAAATATGTCAAGCCCTCAGGATTGTCTGTGTCCAGGATGACCGGCATATACAAGTGTTTAAGTGTTAATTGTGATCTTTTAGATTTCAGGCTAAATTTCCTTTCTTCTTGGGGCTTTCCCTACACCCGTAATCCGGACCTGGTCTACATGCCACATCCCCTCTTCATCCCCTTAGCTACTTGTCCCCTGCCCATCCCTCCCCCTAGAGTACAAGCTCTGTGTGGGCGGATCCTCGTTTGTCTCACACGGCTGAGCCCCATGGCTCTGCTCAGCCCAAGGCACAGCATAGGCAATTCACACACATTGGCGAACAAAGCAGAGGAAATGAAATTCAGCAGATATAGCACCAGATACATACTGTCCACCTACAAAATGCTCATCAATGGTACTTTATTCATTTATTTATTTGACTTTTTTTTTTAAGAGGTAGAGGGAAGTGGGGAGGGAGGAGTGTAGAAAAGGAGCAAAGGGAGAGGGAGAGAATCTCAAGCAGACTCCGGGAGCCAGAGGCAGGACTTGCTGTCAGCACCTTGAGATAAAGACCTGAGCAGAAATCAAGAGTCAGATGCCTAACCGCTTAATCAACTGAGCCACGCAGGCGCCTCTATTTGACATTTTTTTAGTACCTCTCCTGCAGTCTTCCTCATCCCATTCTTAGGGGGGAGGACAAGCAGAGGGATATAGAGATGAACAAGACAGAGGTGGCTCCTGCCCAGGAGGAATGCACAGTCCACTGCAGAGAGGACATGTCAATACAATAGTCATGTGTTCTTACAGGAGCCTGTAACAATTTTGTTCCCCTCCCCCCACCAGAGCTCTTTGAAACAACAAAAAGTGAAAAGTAACTAAAAACAGACACAGTTGCTGATTGTAGCCAACATCCCAGTTCGGAGCAGGGCTGTCTTCAGAGTGGGAAGGGTAGGTAGGTCATGTCCTAAGGGCATTCAGGCCTCCCCTCCTCTTCCTCTGTCCAGAGAGGTCTTACTCTGCCTTCAAGGCTCCTCTTAAGCAGCAGCTCCCCCAGGAAGTCTTCCTGTTCCTGCACGGGTTCTTCACCGGCCCCCATGATGGCTTTAGTGATTTTCTAGGACTGTAGTGGGATTTGTCAAAGACAATCCAAATTCCATGTCATTTGCTTCTTTAAAAAAATAAAAGGTGATTCAATGAATGTGTAACTACATGTGATTTCATGTTTGGACTTCAGTGGAGGCAGAAAATAGCCTCTGTCCGACCACGTGACCTGATTTGTGGTTTGGAGAATACAGTCACCGTAATTACAGCATTGACCACATGGTGTAACAGTTTCCTCCCTCTCCCTCCTCTCTCTCTCTCTCTCTCTCTCACACACACACACACAAACACACACACACACGTGCGCACGCACACACGCATAGTTGAGTTCTTCCTGGCAGGTCCCGATAATCTCTTAAACAAATAATGGAGAAAATCTGTGAAATGGGCAGATTATCCATGCTTCAGATGGGCGATGGACATAAAATGTTCTGGAAACCAAGCAAAGATTGTCTGAGGTGGGGGGATAGGAGCAATTAATTACTCGTTCTGGTGCATGCCACCCGCTTTCTGTTTGTTACTCAGCAACCCAGACAGCCTGAAGCTCAGAAAGGTGAAGCACCTTCCCCTGAGGTCACCCGGACAGGAGTGGCAGAGATTTCCAATCCAGGGCCATCCAACCAAAGACTGAGTGTCCCTAACCACCCCACCTCGCAGGTGCCATGAGCCCCCACATTGTCCACGACCGCCTAGGTTCTGTGCTCCCTCCCCTGACTTCCAGGCGTTAAACTCCCATCCTTCCCCTGCTGTAAACCCTCTTTCATCGCAGCTGCTGGTGCTGTGCTGCTGCTGCTGTTTGAAGAGTACTTGCAGCTGGTTTCCAGAGCACTCCCACCTCCAGGGCCAGGTTTCTTTCCTGTTTCAAGCAGAACTTAAAGACACGAGTCACGCCTTCCCCAGACCATCCCTCACTCTCTAGAGCAACCACTAGCCCAGAGCTCACCTAGCACAGTCCCTTTCAAACGAAGTACTTTTCCTTTGTTTGGGAGACATTCTGAAAACCGAGTCCTGGGGATCATGCAGTAGTCCTGGGAGGTAGACATGGTAGAGATTATTCACCCCCATTTTGTAGACGAGAAAATGGAGATTTCGCTAACCTGGAGGAGATGTCCACAGGGGGCAAAAAGGCCCAGCGGTCGCTACACAGGACCTGCAGACCACCTGCCCGCAGGCTTCCAAGTCCCTGGAGGGTTCGTCTGGCTCGTAGAACAGATAGAACAACCCGGTAGGGTGAACAAACACCTTCACAATGCCCACACCAGGCGGTAATGGCTTCTGCAAACAAATGTAAATCGCTTAATTTCCCTTTTCACTGTGTTCGTTGTGATGCACCAATTACAACCTGGTGAAAGAAAAACACGCAAAGACTTGTGGTCTCTAAATGATGTCACTGCAAAGGCTCAAAGTCCCCTGAGGGCAGGGCAGGGTCCCGCGCTGAGTTCATGCCCTGCCAGCCGAGTGGAAGGCTCAGCTACCATCAAGATGGCAGGTGCCAAGGGCCTGGAGGGACTGTTCTTTCCCAGACTTCTCTGCTGCTGGTCAGAGGTGCTCTGCCTGGCCTTGCCCTTACCCCGAGGCCCCATTTCTCATCCACTCCTCCACTCTCTGGCCTCCTCATTCTTCAGTGCTCTTCACTTGATCCCCTGGAGCTAAATACTTCTAACATCACTCAAATCAAAATATTGCTTTAATCAAAAGTGGGGAGGGGGAGCATTTCTCCACAAGATTCCCAACAATTATCTTAATTTATTCTCACCACCCCCGGGGGGTAGGGCTAAGCATTACCATGGCCATTCTTTAGTTGAAGAAACTGAGGCTCAGGGTCCCATTAGCTGCTCCCTGCAACCCTGCAGCTGGGCCACCCGGTTTGGAGGCTGCCGTCTCATTTTCCTCGGTCCCCACCACTCCATACACATGCCCAGCCCACTTTGTTCATTTGCAGTATGGGCCCCTTTGACATTGTAGTTTAGGATTCTGAGCCAATCTGATATGCCTCCTTCCAGAAATGGAGAAACTGAGGCCGAGGGAGGAGCAGTGATGTGGTAGAGCTAGGACCTCCTGGGGAAGACCTGGCCCTGCATCCTTCCCCATTGTCCCACTCTATGTGCAGGAGAAACAGGAAGGGGCACCAGCAAGGCAAGGTCTCCCGGGATCGAGTATAGCTACCATTCTCCGGCCCTTGCAAACGTGCCGGCATGGAGCGGGTGGGGGGCTGGAAGTTGGCTCGATGCCTGGCATGGCGGTCAGGGTCATGGTCTTGTCTGGGGCTGTCTGCACCAACAAGTGTAGAAGGTGTATCCTTCTGAGGCCCCTCTTCACACCCACCTTCCCCGGGCTGGGTCTGTTCTGAAAGGCAGCCGGGGGTAGAGAGGCAAGAGTGAGGGAGATGCAGGGATACCTTCCCCCACGTCCCCCCACGGCGCACACTGCACACAGTCCCACTCATTCACAATCATGACCTGTGCCCCTCTGCCCCAGGTACCCCCACCCACCACCCTCCTTCCGGTGCTGAAGAGCTTCGGAGCCAGATTGTCCTGTGTTGGAATCCCAGGTCAGCCTCCTCTCACTGTCATTTAACTAGCCTCCCATTGTTTATTTGTAGAACGGGGATAGTTATATTGACCTCATAGGGTAAATGAGGTATCAGGAAGCTGCTGCACCAGGCCGTGTGCAGCTAAGGTTGTTTCTGTGACTTTCTGCAACGTTCGCCTATGGCTCTTCGGGGTTGCTTTGCTCTCTGTGGTATACACATGTCCCCAGAGACTGACTCACAGGCTGCCCTTGGCCCTCGGACACATAGCCCTCCCACCTCTGATCCATCTGCTCCAGGCAGCCTGGGCCCCTCAAGGCCTGAGCACAAGCCATGTCTGCCCAGCATCCCTCTGCCCAGAATGCCCTCACCTCTATCTCTTCACAACTCCAACTCCCACCTCTTCCTTTAAGTCCCACCTCCTCCAGGAAGCCTTCCCTGACTGGCCTCTGCTCCTCTTCTTCTTCTTCTGTATTGACGAGGCCCTCTGAGTCACTGGCACTTAGTCCTGCCTTGGAATTCCTGATTCTATTGGGGGGTGAGGGGGAGGCTCTTCCTTCCTCCTCTAAGAGTCCCTTAAGTTTGAAAGCAATTTCCAAGCGTATTTGGGGCACTCTAAATCAACCCCCTGATTCTTGTGCCATCCCATATCCCCATACCTGTTTCCCACCTACCTGGAGCTGGAAATAGGGCAGATGGAGACCATAAGCTACAGGCCAGTTATCCAGGTGGACAGACAGGGTAATCTACAAATTGGGGTAGGCTGGAAGGACTCCCCCTCCTCTGTTATTGGGGCCCCAGGACCAGTTCTGCTGAGGGGTGGGGAAACAGAGAGGGTCATCTGGAGCTGAGGGTCCCCGCCTGGGGGTGTTTGAAGCCCACCTTTAGGAACAGCTGTCAGGGTAAGCCCTACAGCCTGGGAAGGGGGAGGGACAGGACCCGGAATCCCAACCTTTCATGGGGACCTGACCAGCAGGCCCTGGAAGGTGCTCTGGGAACCGATCTCAAGGATGGAGAAAAGGGCAGGAGGTAGATTCCATCCAACGTGAAGAAACTGAGCATTCAAGAAGCCCAGCAGCTTTAGCTCCAGTGAACTTTCTGCCAGGGAAGGGGTAGGCAGAAGCATGTCAGCACCACTCAGGGTAGGATAGAAGCATCCCTATGTTAGATGGGAGAAAAACCAGGATTCTTCTCAGATTCTTCAAGGCTCTGAGAGGTACTAAGAGTCAAAATCCATGATATAAAGATCTGGAAATCTGGTTCTAAAATTCTATCACTTTAAGGTTCTGAAATGTCACAATTTCATGATTCTGAGATTTTAGAAAAGATTTTATTCATTCATTCATTCATTCATTCATTCATTCATAGAACATGTGAGCAAGGGCAGGGAGGGGCAGAGGGAGACGGGGAGAATCTCAAGCAGACGCCTTGTTGACCACAGAGCTGGGTGTGGGACTTGAACCCACGACCCTGAGATTGTGACCTAAGCTGAAATCAAGAGTTGGATGCTTAACTGACTGAGCCTCCCAGGCACCCCAGATTCTGAAATTTTTTTAATGTGATTCTTAGGTTCTAGAACAGCTCTATTAGACATATAATGCAAGCCACTCACTGAATTTTAAATTTTCTACTAGCCACATTTTAAAAAAATACAAAGAAACAAGTGAAATTAATTTCAGCAACATATCTTATTTAGCTCAATATGCCCAAACTATTAACATTTTGGCATGCAGCTAATATAAAGCAACTATCAATGAGATATTTTAAATTCTTTTTTTTGTATGAAATCTTCAAAATCCATAGTTAGTTTACATTGACAGCATATCTCAGTTCGGACTAGTCATATTTCAAGCACTCACTAGCTGCACATGACTAGTGGTTACAGTGTCAGACAGCAGTTTAGAGACCTAAAATCTATGCATTTTTCTAAAACTCCAGGATGCTATGCATCCAAGATTCTAGAATTCTGCAGTATACTATGGTTCTATAATGTTACAATAGTGATTCCACCAGATTGAAATGTTTCCCCAAGTTTTGTGGATAAGGCTTCCTCCCTACATGTGTGGAAAGAAATGCAGGCCCCTGCAGAGTCCCAGGAGGTGGGAGCCAAGGAGCCCTCCCCTCGGCTGCCCCCTCCATCTGGCCCAGCCCGTGGAAGAGGGGAGTGGACGTGCCCGTGTGCCCAGGGAGCTGGCCGCTCTGTGCGGAGCTGCCTCACCCGCCATCTCTCGGGCTCATCACCTCTCCATCCATGCGCACAAGCCTGGAAGTGAACCTCCTGCCTTTGAATCTTCTACGGGAGGGGGCATGCCCCTGCCTCCCTCCCTTCGCTTCTGTCCACTCTGGAGAGCATCTAGGGACTACTGGAGCAGATGGAGCTAAAAGTGTGGTTGAAATCCCAGATGGAGGCCAGTGAGGGTGGAACTGGTCTCCATTTGCTGGAGGCTGAAGCTGGGAGCCCCGTGGAGGGCAGAAGTCAGAAACCTACTATCTAGGGTTAGGAGACCCAAGAGGGCTCTCTGAGGTCATGTGATATATGCCTTAAATTGTGCAGATGGGGAAACTGAAGGAGAGCAGAAAGGGTTTCCTAATCTAGGCATAGCGCAAGTGATGTGCTCTGCCAGGAGGATGTCTTCTGGTTAGCCACAGGGTTCCTCTTACTCCCAAATTCCCTTTCCTGTCTCCACTTGTGGGGAAAGTCCAGGTGGAAAGCTGGCATGGCAAGAGGCAGAGGGAGAGGGAGAAGCAGATTCCCCACTAAGCAGGGAACCCTATGCAGGGCTGGATCCCAGCACCCTGGGATCACGACCTGAACCAAAGGCAGACACTTAACCAACTGAGCCACCCAGGTGCCCCTACTGTTCCATTTTCTATAGGTGGGGAAACTGAGGCCCAAAGTGAAGCCATGATCTGTCTCAGGCAGCAGAGCCAGAGAGGGACAGGGTCTTGGCCACTGGGGAATCATTGGTTCAACACCCATCCAGGCAGCCTCCCACCTTGCTCGGCCCACACCCCCCCACCCCCCACACCCCACCCCCTCACCCCGACACCCAGCTGCTCTGTGGAGACAAACAGTAGGAGTCACCCACAGCCACATTTTCCATGGGCTGCTTCCAGACCGGGTTTCCCCTCTGAGGAAAGTCCCAAGGTTGTTCTGCCTGGTCAGGAGAACCAGGGAGGAAATGACAAAGATCCTCCTGCAGAGGGTGACAGAAAACAGCCCAGCCTTTGGCCCCTAGGGATGCGGCTTTGCCAAAGCGGGGGCAGGGCCAGGTGTTGAGGGGAGGGCCAGCAGGAAGGTAGACCTGGAATCTAGATTTGGAAAAGCACAAACTTGAGAGTGCAATGAGCTGAGGTTTGAATCCCAGTGCTGCCGCGTGACCTTGAGTCTGTGATTCTCTCTCCGCTATCCGATGGCGAAGGCCCATCTCCGGGCTCACAGCAATCTGAGTGCACAGAAACTGTACCCATGTTTCCTGCTGAATAAATGTTAGTTCTCGCTCAAATGCCCCTCCAGGAACCAATCAGTCCTGGGTACCCCCCACCCCCGCATCTGCTACTGTTTGCTGCCATAACTATGCTCCATAAATACTTACTGAATAAACAAATGAATGAAGGATGGTTACCAAAATACAGCAGAATATAGAGGAGGGCTTTGAATTAGTTTATCAAGATATCTGACAGACGGTCACAAGTTCCTGGGTGGCCTCACATTTTAGAGAATATAACAGCCTATGTGGCTAAAGTACTCACTGTGCATCAGGTTTGGCTGAGGACCTTAGAGCACTCAGTTCTCCCAGCAGCACTGAGAAGGTGTGATGTGTTCTAGATGGGGAAACTGAGGCACGGAGCAGCTAAATAGTCCCAAGGTCAACTTGCTGGTTGGTGGCCACCCCTAGGCATGGACCCAGAGCTCACAGTCTTTACTCAGGAATGGCCGAGGGTTCTTTCACTCTCTTTTCCAGGTTCCCCTGACCAGGACTCCTCTGGAGGAGGGACTCTCTTTCCTGGCTGGTGCTGGTGCTGCTCAGGGCACCCCATGAGTTTTGGAGGCCTCTGCAAATCAGCTGCTGGGAGTGTATGTGGGAGATGAAGTGGGGGTTGGCCCACCCCAAAACTGTTCCCCAGGCCCTTTGTCAGAGACAAATTTTCATAGCTTCCCAGTGGGCTTGCTGCCCAGAGGGAGGCAGGAAGCAAGGCCATGGGGTTTGGGCTCCACCTCCTTTGTCCTGCCTCAGCTCATCCTCCCCCACCACTGCTGCTGCTTTGTGACCTTCCTCTTCTTTGCCCAATATGGACCTTGAACTTGAGGTTCACTGTCAGGCAGACTTTCCAGCATGAACTCAGTAACTCTGGTCTGGGAGTCCAGGGACAGAGTTTTATGTGCTGCCAAAAACCCAGGGGTGCGTGTCTCTCCAGGTGAACAGGTTTGTACAAAACCTGCCCCCAAATGGGTCGGGAATGGGCCAACAGGCACACATGCACACATCGGTATAAGAGAAGCTTCACGATGATCACGTGGTTCCGTCCTGACCTCTGTGCTTAAAGATGAGTTAGATGGTCATCACTCCTATTTAAGAGAGGAGGAAACTGAGGGCCAGGAGGATTAGGTGCCTATCCATGATTACGCAGACATATAGAGGCAGAGGCAAATGTTTACCCAAGGCTCCAGAGGCTGTATGGTAATAATAACTACTATTGCCAGTGTTTACCAAGCTGACTCAGCCAAGAGCTCTTCTCTTATAATCTCCTCAACACTTTCAAGTAGTGACCCTCATTTTACAGATGAAGAAACTGAGGCTCAGAGAAGCACATTGCCTGCTCAAAGTTCAGTTATTGGCCACCACTAGACAGAGTGTCGAAGTCACACTTGAACTCATGTCTGTCTGGCTCCAAAGTCTCAAAGCTGGCAGGCGAGACAGGGCTGCCTCCACCGGAAGTAGAGGAGACATCCTGTTTCCCAAAGTGGGGCTGGGGCCAAGCCCGGCCTCACTCCCTGTACATGGTGCTGCTTCAGGCCTGGGACACACAGCTCCTGGGAGCCCCTTGGGGGACAGGTTCTGGGAAATGTAGCAGGTGCCTCGGGACATCGGGGCATGCTGGGGCCACACCTATGTGTGAGCCCTCCACATGTAACAGGACCCCTGATCTCAGCCACTGTGGCCCTAGGGCACAGATGAGCTCCCATGTGTGTGCACACAGATTCCTTCCTTCCTTCTATCCTTCCTCTGTCCCTTCCTCCCCTCCTTCCTCCCTCTCTTCTCTTCTTTGTTTCCTTCACCAAACACCACCCAAGTGGCCTTTATCTTTCTACACACAGACACATACTTATTTTGCCGACCTCCCCAACCAGGAATAGCTACACAATTGATGGGGCCAGTGCAAAATGAAGATGCAGAACCTCTTGTTCAGAAATTAAGAATTTCAAGACGGTGACAGTGGAGCTTTCAAGCAGGGGTGGGGCCTGGTGTGCATGCACAGGGGGTGTGAGTGTCCAGAGGGCAAGCCCACGTGCCCACCTCCCCAGCTCAGCTCACAGCTCACCCCCCTAACTCCAGCTGCCTGCTCCTGACACAAGGCCACTTTACCCTCCTATCTCACCCCAGAACGTTCCAAGCTCTTTCCCACCTCAAGACTTTTATAAAGCACATTCTCCCTGCTGTAGACCCTTTTCCCGATCTTGTCTCATAACTGAGTCCTTCTCACCGATCAGGTCTCAGCCCGAATGCCACCTCCCTGGTCCATCTGTGTATCCCTTCCCAGTGTGTGTCATAATCTGTGACCTCACACATACTTCTCAGTTCACTGTTTATTGTCCCTCTTCCCCCCTCAGATGCTGGCTCCATGGGCAGGACCCAAGTCTGCCCTGTTCAGCTTTGAATCCCTGGGGCCCAATCCAGTGCCTGGCACCTGGGGCCCAATCCAGTGCCTGGCACCTGGGGCCCAATCCAGTGCCTGGCCTGGCCCAAGAGTAGGTATTCAATAACTATTTGTAAAACAGTGAATGAATGGACATAGACACCCTAATACACACACACACACACACACACACACACACACACCCCTTCTCCCACCCTCCTTCTGCAACCCAGACAGTCTAGCACAAGGATGCTCCCCAAATATCCTGGTGCCCCCGACATCCTAACACAAAGATCCAATGAGACCCAGAGGGGCAGGATCCTGAGACCTGGAAACAAGGACACATAGAATTGCCAAGGCCTGAAAAAAAAGAGAAAGAGAAAGAGGGAGAGGGAGGAAAAGAGGAAAGAACAGAGACAGAGAGCCAGAGGAAGGAGAGAGAGGTAGACAAAGAAGCGAGAACAAGTTAGGCTTGGTGATAATCCTGTTTCTTCTCTTTATTAGTGAAACTAATAATTACTATTAATACCTGGCCCCTCCTTGGCCCTTTCATCCAGGCTGGTGGGGAGGTTTTGAAGATGAAAGTCCGGGGGTGGGGGTGGGGTGCCCTCAGATGCAGTTTCCAAGGCCTCACAACCACTAATTAAACTTGGGAGACCCCTCCAATTACCCCTCCCCACGTCCCCCATGCTGTGCCACCTGACTCAATGCCTTTCCAGGTGGGAAGCAAGCTGAGGGGCTGTTGCTGGGGAGGAGGGACTGACCGCAGAGCCAGGTGTGGGGAGGTGACAGAAAGAGGAACCTCACACCAGGTGGCCCTGAAATCGAGAAATCCTGCCCCCAGCTGAAATTACAGCTCATCCCTGAGGCTGGCTCCCCACCCCCACCCCAGGGTCTCATCTCTGAGCCCTGCCAGATGGCGGGGTGGGGGTGGGCGGTGCCACCGAGGAGACTCTAACTGGACAAAGAGAGTGTCCGCGCATCCAGCTCCTCCACAAGGCTCAGGGCCACCCAGTCCTGGTCTCGGACATCCTCAGGGAGGCCTCCCCTTTCCCGCAGCTGTGACTGACCTCAGCCAGGCTCCCCTGCGCATCTACAGCTACCTTCCGTGCCAGAGCCACCTGGACTGTGGGCTGGGTGACCTCCCCCAATCCCTCGACATTAAAACAATCTAGAAGCAGCAGCGCTGACCTTTCCAGTGAGCCTCAGCTGCCTGCCTCTTCTTTCTGCTGGGAGGTCCTACGGCTAGCTCCAAAAATAACAGGGCTTGAGCTTCCCACCCTCCACTCAGATCATGACCTCTCCCAGGCTCCACCACGTTGATAAATGGCCCCACTATCCACCCACTGCTCCAAATCCTACAGATGCTACTTCCAATGTATCTCTCAAATCTGGATTTGTTCCTCCCATCCCCACAGCTTGAGCTTCCATCTCTCACCTGCATGGCCACCTCCACCTGATTCTCCAACAAAACCAGAGTGAACTTTGAAATATACAAATCAGAACATGCCTTGCCCTGCTTCAGGCTCCTCACTGCCTTCCCAGGGCATCCACCCTCCATGGCCCACCAGGGTCCTGGCTTTCTAGATGTTCTTTTCCCCAGTCTTTGCCTGCCCCCTCCTCCAGGCAGTCCCTCAGGCTCTTCTCTGCCTGGGCAGCCCTTGCACTAGCTATACCCTCTGGCTGTTTGCCTTCTTTTCTTTCAGGTCTGAGAGTCTGGTCCCCACCCCCCTCCAAGAGCATGAGCCCAGCCCTGTGGCCTTCTCGAGTCTGAGTCAGCCTGTTTCCTTCACAGCACTGGGCCAGTATATTCATGCATCATCTGGCTGGTTCCACTCCTAGATTCCGCCTTTGGGTCTGCAATATCCATTGCCTTATGGTCCCCCAATGTCTGGCACAGAGCCTGGCATGTAGTAGGCACTCCACAAGCATCTTGAATGGGTAAATGCCCCAGAATCTGTGTCCTGCTACCACCACCCCATTGGGCCTTGTTCTTCTCAGAGGACCTACGAACCTGAGCAGATTCTCTGGAAGCCGGTCCTGCAGCATGGGGACGGGCAGAAGCCCAGATTCAGAACTGGGAGGCCTGGTGGCCACCTCACCTCAGGCATGTCCCTGGCCTTCTCCAGTCTTGGCTTCCTCTCTGGAAAGTAAGGATAAAAATCTGAGCTCTTGGGGGTGAGAGGAGGCACAAAGAGAGAATGTATGCCAAAGCCACCTCACAACCATGTCCCAGGGGGATGTCCTGACTGAAGGGCACACACACAGACTCACACTCACGCTCCCCAGCCAACTTCTGGGCTCAGAAACTGCAGAGCAGGTCCCCAGCACAAGAGCATCCCGTGCCCACCCCTACGGCTCCGCCAGCCTCAGCCTGGGCCTGGCCACCCCCCGCCCCGGCCCAGTGTGGGGATCAGGCGCCATCTAGTGGGAATCACGGGTGGGAGCAGGCATTCTCAGCCCCTGTTCCCATCTCTGCCTTGATCTCCCTCTGAGGGCAGAGCAGGACCTAGGAACAAACCCAGGGGCTGCCCGTCCAGGTCCTTAGCTTCTCATCTCGGATCTGGGAGCCCACGTCCCATTATTACCTACCCTCCAGCCGCACAGAACTTCTCCATGAATGATCCTTTTTCTACAGACTCAAGACCTTCCCACAAGCTCTTTTCTTGGCCTAGGAATTCTCCCCCACCCTCTTCTCCCTGTCCTGGCGGATCCTGAGCCCCTACTTACACCCCTGGCCCAGCTAGGTCTGCCCTCTGTTGCCCCCCAGGCACCCTCCCATCCTATTACTAAGCCTACTCCGCATATATACACCAGGCTTCTTGCCCAGATCCCTCCTTCAGCAAAGACTTTGGCAGAGGCCCTGTCATGCTTCCCTCTGCAGGGTAAGGGTTCAGAGGGGCCCATACACTCAAGCTGTGAGTAAGTTCTAGGAGCCTCAGAAGCAAGTGGCTCACAGCCTGTGGAGGGTGGACATTGGGAGTTTCCAGGAAGGACTCAGGGTGCTGCTTCAGGCCAAGCCCCACCTCCAGTCCTAGTGCCCACTGGGCCTCCGTTGGTCTCTGACTCGTGGCTGTGTGTCTGTGGTGAACTCACTCACCCTCTCTGGGCCACAGCTTCGTCTTCCCACGTTTCCCTTGCTCCCCTTCACAAAACTTGCCTCCAAGAGGAGCAGAGGATGGAAGCCATCAGCAAACTAAGGTCTGACCTACTGCTGAACGTGGGAAGTTTGGGCATTCCAGCCTGGGCTTGAGGGCCCAGCAAAGGGCTGGGTGGGGGTTTGTCAGATGAATTCCCTATTCTTCACTTACCCACCCAACAGATGTTTAGAAAACCCCTAGATCTGAGATTTGAAATGTCGTGTTCTGGAGTCAGATCACCTGGGCTTGCGACCCTGCACCACCCCGGACGGCTGCTGACTGCTTACTTGTTTGCTCAGTTGTAAATGAGGGTACTAAAACAGTTCTGCCTCCTAGGGTGATGGCAAGGACTCCACAAGGAGACACCTGCACCCAGCTTGGGACAGGGTCTGGCGTGCTGTAAGTATTCCAGTAACACAGGAGTTTGCGCCACTGCTGTTGTTCACTGGCGGCTGCTGGGCTCAGTTATGAAGCTCTGCCGCCTTGACCACCCGCCCCACACTCAGGCCTCCCTTGTCTCTGGCACTCCGGTCCCCGGTGCAGCCCTGGCAGCCCCTCCACAGTTCCCAGCCTTCGATTCCCCTTCAGTTCCTTAAAGCCTTCTGGAAGTCTGCCCTCAGGAATTCCAGGCCATCATCAATGGAACTTCCCTCTCTCTCCATCTCTTCTCTGGACTTTCCCATCCTAAGAAATCCGCCCCCCCCCTCCACATCTCCCCGCGTGCCTCCACGTGGCTTCCCCTTTTGCTTCCTCAGCCTAGGGGTGGGGGTGAGGGAGGGTAGGAACCACAGGGTCTGGGCATGTTGTCCTCCTACTCCTCCTTGTTATATCCAGGCCATTCTCCACCTCCCCCCAACATGCACACAAAGGACCCCAGTTTTTAATTTTGTCACGTATAGCTAACATGCCTTACTTCACCTCAATGAAGACATCTCCGACCCCTGGGTCCCATCTTGCCTCCACCCTTAAGGCCTTTCCCCTGGGCTCGGTATCCCTCTCCATCTGTCTATCCCTGTTTTAGTTCTTGGTTCTCTCAGGATTCCCACAGAGGATGCTGCCTCCATGCTGGCCTCTGGTCCCTTGATCTGCTCCTCTCTGCGAAGAGCCATTCACTCCCATGGTCACTACCAATGCCTGCAACTCCTCTTTCCACCAGCGTCTCAATCCCCTGCCCCTCAGCCCCTGACCTCCAGCCCAAGGTATTAGCCGGTAACTGACTACAGCTGTCCCCTTGCCCCACTGGGACCGCTGACCTGTTGCCCCCCAGTCTTTATGATGTCCCTTAGCCCCCTGATGCTCTCATGATGTCAGTCATCCAGCTTCAATGTCATGCTCTGTCATGATCCTTGCTCCTGTGCTCTCACCCCCATTCTCCTGCCCCTCTTCCAAGTTATCTTCCCTTGACAAAACCACGGCTCTGGTGTAATCCAAAGCTCTGTTATTCCATGGCTGCACCCATGCAGCTGATCATGGCTATGGAAAACACCAACCACCAAACTCAAGTGTGCCCTTCGTGCTGCCCCAGAATTACCCTCTAGTGCTCTAGATCTCGGTGACCACTTTAAGACTTCTCTCGCCTCCAACCTTCCCTATCCCCCAACCCGTCCCCAGCCTCGTGCTACTCCCCTCACGAGACTACTCTGGAGCTCACCCCTGCATGTGCTTACCCTGCATACCTCCCTTCTCCCCCATTTACACAGATGCGCTACCCACACCCCTACCTCAAGTCAATTCCTCCCTGCGGGCACTAAAGCCCACCAAATCTCGTCTGCTCAAAGACACAGTGCCTTCATCAAATTTTCATGGTACTAGACCATTCCCATCAGTGTCCACACATCTGTTACTGATACAACCTTTAAAAAGAAAATACAATAGAACCTCTAGTTCTCATTTCCTCATTCTCTCATCCTGTCCTCTTCACACATTACCTTCATTTCTGTCTTAAATTGACTCCGTTCAAGCTTTCCCCGATACACACGCACCCTGAAATGCTCTTGTCCACGTCCCCAGTGCCCTCCATGTTGCTGCCTCTGTGCACATTCTAGCTTCCCTTACATCTGCCTTTGGGTGCCTCAGCATAGCGGCCCGCTCCCTTTCTTTGTTTGGCTTCCTGGACACACTCCTCTTGATTTTCCAACCATCTCACTGTTCCCATCTTCTTTTCCCCTGGCTATCTCTTTCTCTTACCCCCATGCTCCAGTGCTCAGTCCCTGGACCTCTTCTCCAATTGTACTAGCCCCTCAATGGTCACCAAGAGACTCATGATTTCAAATACCATCTAGATGCTGAAGACCCCTCTCCTCGATTTCAGACTCATCTATCCCTAAAACCTCCTTGGTGTCTCCACTTGGATGTTCACTAAACACCTCAAACTCAGACCTACGACTGAACATCTGATCTTCACCCCAAAGTCTCCTTCATTTCCGGCCTTCTCCATCCTAGTTCATGGCAATGCCATCTTTCCAGTTCCTCCAGCCAGAAATGCTGGAATCATCTTTGACCACTTTCTTTCTCATGTGCCTCATGTCTAATCTATCAAAAAATCCTGTTAGATCTACTTCGGAGACATAGTCAAATTTTGATCGCTTCCTTTTGCCCTCACCGAAGCCCCCTGGGTCTCAGCTACCAGTATCTCTCCCCTTTAAACTGAAACCCCTCCTTCTTTTTTTTTTTTTTAAGATTTTATTTATTTTATTTGACAGACAGAGATTACAGGTAGGCAGAGAGGCAGGCAGAGAGGGGAGGAAGCAGGCTCCCTGCGGATCATGACCTGAGCCGAAGGCAGAGGCTTTAACCCACTGAGCCACCCAGGCGCCCCTGAAACCCCTCCTTCTATGTTAGCCCCTCACCCTCACTCCCACCGAGAATCTATTCCCCACAGAGCATCTGCATAATCTTATTGAAACATAAGTCAGGGGGCGCCTGGGTGGCTCAGTGGGTTAAGCCTCTGCCTTCAGCTCGAGTCGTGGTCTCAGGGTCCTGGGATCGAGCCCTGCGTTGGGTTCTCTGCTTGGTAGAGATCCTGCTTCCCCCCTCCCTCTGCCTGCCTCTCTGCCTACTTGTGATCTCTCTCTCTGTGTGTCAAATAAATATAGTAGTAGTAAAAACATAAGTCAGATTCTGCCACTCCTTTGCTCAAAACCCTCTCATGGCTCCATTCAGAGTAAAAGCCAAAGTCCCTCCAAGACCTAAAAGCCTACATGATCTGCCCACACCAGCCATTAGCTCCCATCACCGCATCTTCTTGTGTCTCTCCCAATTTCTCCCCCTCACTCTACTCCAGCCACACTGGCCTCCTTACTGTTCCTGGAATATGCCAGTGGTACTCCCACCTGTGGGCCTTTGCACATGCTCTTCCCTCTGCTTGTTATAATCTTTCCTTAGATATTGGCAATACTTGCTCCTTTTTCTGCCTCCCACTTCTGCTCAAATCTCTCAACAAGACTACCTTGTGCTCTCAGTTTAATTTTGTCACATGCCCCCCACCCCTTCTCCGGGAAGCCCCCAGACCCACAATATCCTTTATCCCACTCAACTTTTTCTTCTTTCCATAGTAACTGATCAATTACCTTCTAACATAATAGAAATTTATTAAATAATATTACGTCTGCCCTTCTGCCAGAATATAAACCCCAAGAAGGTAAGGATCATTATCTATTTTGATCACAAATGTACCCCAAGTATCTAGAACAGTGCGAGACACATACTAAAGGCTCAATAATAAATGAATGAATAAAGTATGAGAAGTCATGGAAAACATACTCCCTGTGATTACAGTGTTGATGGTGCATGGTGTGGGGTATGATGGGGAAAGCAGGCAAGGCAACAGAGAGGTAAGACACAGCAGGAAGTGGCTCCCGCCATTCCTCCCATGATCTCCCAACCCTCTTCCCTTGCACAACACCGCAAACATACTGGCCATGTTTTTAATCCCTTGAACACTCCAAGTGCCTTCCCACCTCAGGCCCTTTGCATAAACTGTTCTCCCTGTCCAGATCATTCTTCCCACCTTCATTTCACTAACTCCTGCTTTGTTTTAAAGTCTTAGCTTAAATGTCATATTATCATATCTCAGAGTTCGGCACAAAGCAAGTGCCCAGTGGAGACACATGTTTCAATATGCATGTTTAAAACTAGTTATTACCTTATTTTATAGGTGAGAAAATTAGAGTGCAGAGAGATTACAATTTTTGTCCAGGGATTCACAACTAACAAGTCTTTGTAGGAATAATAAATATGTTGACTAAATAATCGAATTAGAGTTTGAAAGCAGTGACTACTGATTTCTGATATGAAAATAAGACTTCCTGGGGCGCCTGGGTGGCTCAGTGGGTTAAAGCCTCTGCCTTCAGCTCAGGTCATGATCTCAGGGTCCTGGGATCAAGCCCCACATTGGGCTCTCTGCTCAGTGGGGAGCCTGCTTCCTCCTCTCTCTCTGCCTGCTTCTCTGCCTACTTGTGATCTCTGTCAAATAAATAAATAAAATCTTTAAAAATAAATAAATAAAATAAAATAAAAATAAATTTTTAAAATTATTTAAAAAAAAGAAAGTAAGACTTCCCTATAAAAAATGTTCTTTTTAAAATATGTGCCTTATTTTATTTTTTTAAGTAAGCTTTATGCCCAGCATGGGGCTTGGAACTCATGACCCTGAGACTAAGAGTTCCATGCTCTACTGACTGAGCCAGCCAGGTGCCTGTAAAAAAAATATGTTCTGAGGTGACTGTATAGATTACCTTCAGTTGTAAGACCAAGCCACGCTCCCTTCATGAAATCTTCCCTCACTGAGGTCTGTGTGTTTAAAAAAGTTCTTACCCAAAGCAAGAACTCACTCCACAATGCTTCAGTCTCTACTATCATACCTCTTCTTCTTTTCTTTTTTTTTGAGGTAAAGTATGCAAACATTTGCTGAGATTCATAACTACATAGATGTTAAAATAATTAAATACAATACTGTCAAATATTCTATGCAAATAATTTTGAAATTCATAAAAGGAAAGAAAATTTTTTTAATTTAAATTCAATCAATTAAGTGACTCATCGGTCTTATAGAATACCCAGTGCTCATCACATCCCATGCCTTCCTTAATGCCCATCCCCCAGTTACCCCCTCTCCCCACTCTCCTCCCTTCTAGAACCTGAGGGTTGCTATCATATCTCTTCTATTGAGGAACTCACTACTAGACAACTAAAAAGCCCTTCCTTTTCAGGACAACTGACAGAAATTATGCAAATGTTCAAAACAAACCATAAAGAGATATCTCACCTTCTTAACATGGAAGAAATACAAGGAGACATATTTAGTCTCTCAGTTGAGGAAAATTGGAAATTGATAAGAACTTCCTGAGGGGCAGTTTAGCAAAATGTACCAAAATTCCAAATATATATTCTTTTTGACTTCTGGCAATCTACCCTGAGGGGAAAAAAATAGCACAAATGTGTGTACATTTATAAATTCTGTTCCCAACAACAGAGAACTGACTAAATAAATAAGAGATCATCCTTACAAAGGAATATCCCATAGTAGTTAAAAATGATACAATACAGCTATTCCCGGTTGCTTACAAGGAAGAGGATTGGGTTTCTGGGGTCAGAATTGAGAGGACTTTCTTTGTACATACTTTTTTCATTTCTGTAGTTTTTATTTTTCTGAATGCATTTAATATTCAAAATAACAAATGAAATTAAAAATATTTGTGGGGGCCACCTGGGTGGCTCAGTGGGTTAAGCCTCTGCCTTCGGCTCAGGTCATGGTCTCAGGGTCCTGGGATCGAGCCCCACATCAGGCTCTCTGCTCAGCAGGGAGCCTGCATCCCCTTCTCTCTCTCTCTCTGCCTGCCTCTCTGCCTACTTGTGATCTCTGTCTGTCAAATAAACAAATAAAAATCTTTGAAAAAAAATATTTGTGAAGAAGGCACCTGGGTGACTCAGTCGGTTAAGTGTCTGCCTTTGGCTCAGGTCATGATCTTAGGGTCCTGGGATCGAGCCCCACATAAGGCTTCCTGCTCAACAGAGAGCCTGCTTCTCTCTCCCCGTCTGCTGCTCCCCCTGCTTGTGCTTTCTCTCCCTGTCAAATAAATAAATAAAATCTTTAAAATAAATAAATAAAATAAAATATTTGTAAAGAAATGTTGAAGATCCCTACTAGTTGTTATGGGAAGATGTCACAATGTTGAATAAAAGATAGTTACCAAATGACAAATGGAATACAATTTTATTTACCTAAGCCTGTGTATTATACAATAAAAATATAGACATAGATAATAGAACTTTTTTCTGGAATGATGTTCCACCTCAATAATGATAATTTGATAATTATGGTATCATTAGAGGAAAGAATGTAGAGATGATTTTTACTTTTTTCTACAAGTTTTCCTTTGTTGTGTAGATTGTTTATATTGAGCACGGATTTTTTTTTAAAGCATCAAGGAAAGGGTGCCTGGGTGGCTCAGTGCGTTAAGCCTCTGCCTTTGGCTCAGGTCATGATCTCAGGGTCCTGGGATCTAGTCCCGCATCGGGCTCTCTGCTTGGCAGGGAGCCTGCTTCCTCCTCTCTCTCTCTGCTTGCCTCTCTGCCTACTTGTGATCTCTCTCTGTCAAATAAATAAATAAAATCTTTTAAAAAAAAAAAGCATCAAGGAAAGATATTATAAAGGTATTCTCTTTTCTTAAAAAAAAAATAAAAGGAAGTGCCTCTTCTGCATGTATTTGCATAGATTATGTTTGGAAAGGACATATACTAAGATGTTAATTGTGGGGGGTAAGACTGTCATTTCTTTTTTCTCCTTTCTGAATGTTTGTATTTTCTGGGTTTTCTGTAATTAATTACTTTTGTAAAAGGAAAAAGGAGCAGTACTTTTCAAAAAAGTTCTTCCTTAAATTGAGCTAAGTCTATTCAAGTGGCACCAATACTAGAGAAGAAAGGGATCTGTTATTCTGTATAATCGCTCATCTTGTTAAAAAAAACTTTCATACATATATGCAATATATACAGTCCACTACATGGGCTTTATATACAAATCTATGTACACACACACACGACCTACTTCTCAGCTGGTCCCCATATCTCCATCTATACACTATCCCAACACTTCAAGGTCCTTCAGTATTAGAGGGATATATGGAAGTGGCTCTTAAACGGGTAGATTATGAAGTAAAAATTCCAAATCAGCCACAAACGTGTGATTTCGGTTAACATCCCCTATCTGTAAAAAGGGAAATCAAACCAGTTATCTATTTGATAATTTTGTGAGGATTAAATTAAGCAACGTCTATAAATTGCTCAGTCCAAGCTGGTGTGTAATAAATATTGAATAATTTATTCGTATTTTACCCAGTACATAGTAGACCAAAATCTGTGATGATCGCTGTTGTTGTTGTCATTGCCCTCCGCGCCGCGAGGAGCGCTGCCACCTCCAGGCTGACCAGGCCCGGGGTCAGGCTACAGGAAGTCCATCTAGCCGAGGCCGCCGCCATCTTTGCACACTGGCCCGCCTCACTGAGTAGATGTAGCTGTTTCGTGCAGTCTCAGAGGCAGACCCACTCGCGGCGACACCCTGACCTTGTCTCCTTTGGTGCTCTCTTAGGTAAACCGCCTTTGCCGAGGGTGATTCTTCAATTCCTTGGAAACACTAAAGCCGGCATCTTCCGGTGCCGGCCTCGCTCCGTGACCTCGGGCGTACACTTCCGGGGACGCGAACGTGTCCCGTCGCCCCGCCTGCTCCCGCTCTCTCTTTCCGGTAGCGGAGTCTGGAGAAGACGCGCAGGTAGGAGGCCTGGGCGAGAACAATCGAGCGGCATCCTGCGGCAGGGGTCACCCGTCGGGGTCGGGGACGCGGGACTGGGGGGTTTCGGTGGAAGCCGAGTCAGTTGTGGGCGAGGGGCGCGGCCGGTCGACCCCAGAGTCAGGGGCGTGCCTTGTCTCGCAAGGTGGCGGTCTTCCCCGAGGAGGAGCCTGTGAAATGGGGCCGAGTGCGGTCGCAACCCTGAAGGCTCTGCCTCCGCGCTGCCGCCACCGCCACATGTAAGGGACCGCACGGCTTGGTTGAGAAGGAGCGGGGCCGAGCGTGATGTGGCCTCGCCTCTTCTCCGCCAGGCTCTTGGGGCGTCGCGGGCCCGGCCTCTAATCCGCAGTTGGTTTCCTGGTTTGGGAAATGGGATTACCTGTCGCTCCGATCCCACAGGGTTGTGTGAGGATTCACGGAGAGAATCCGGAGAAACGGCCCTGTGTTGGGTGCTGCCTAAGTCTGGGTGATTGCTAAACCTGGCACGTTGCAAATACTGGGCGCTTAGGACGCGCCGCGCGAACCCGGAGTCGGGGCGGGGAAGTGTGCATCAGTGTTTGCTGAGCACCTTTGCTGTGCGTTTATAATCTGTTCTCCAGGGAGCGTTGTCATCACTTCACGGCGACACGACACGGGGTGGGGAAACGGCACCGCAGGCATCCGTATTCATGCTTCTTAGTTCAGATCTGCCGGAGTCTTTCTGGGCTTCATCAGGCAGAACTTAAACTTCTCTTCTGTGAGCTCCCCTGGCGACGTCCTTACAGTTCTTACTCTGTGGGACCTAATCTGAGTTCAGGAGCAGTTACCTTCATACACCCAAGGCCTACACTTGTGCGCGCACTGGGGAGATCCAGGGACCGGGAGACGTGGACTTTTCCGGGTGTGGAATTGTGGTTATTCGTGGAATAGAGGCATCTCGAGGCAGGCCAGAGAGTGCTGGGCCGGAGGTTGGGACACTGGTTTTTAGGTTTGGTTTTGCCACTCTTTACAAACCTAGGCAACACTGTGTTTTGTCTTCATCTGGAAGGGTACAGCCTAAGTCATCAGAGCCCTCGTTATCTTTAGTGTCTTCTGAAGGTGTTGGGAAGCTGTTCTGATTCTTGAGTCTCAGCAGGGCCGGAAGGCCTGGGGCTTTGGTCAGAAAGGAGGTCCTCTTCTTACTTAGTCTTCGCATTATTATCCTCACCTGCTTTTCTCCTGTTCGCGTCTCCCTCCCCTGGAGTCTGTGAGTGTGTGTCAGAGAAGAGTTACCTGCTTTCACTAATAGTGAGTTTTTGGGATGGGGCTTTTCTCTTAGCCTTCCAAGAGGAGATGTTTTATTGCCTTTAATGCTTGATTCTAGTAAAAATTTTAAGAATTTGGTTTTAATGAGTTGTGGAAGGATAGCAGGAGATCAAATTGGCTTTTGGAAGGATCTGGTAGAGCACAGGATATGTAGTGAGAGATGAAGCTAGAGGGATATGTGGGAAGGGACCCTTGAGTTGTTTTTTTGTTTTTTAAGAATTTAATTATTTGAGAGAGAGAGACTATGAGCAGGGGGAAAGGGAGAGGGAGAAGTAGACTCCCCGCTTGAGCAGGGAGTCCAACATGGGCCTCGATCATGACCTGAACTGAAGGCTTAGCCAGCTGAGCCACCCAGGTGTCCCAAGGTACTTTTGAATTCTAAGCCAAGAAATTGGTGCAGAGTTCAGGCAGCAGGTGCCTTCCATAAAGGGTCTAAAGGTGTCACCAGTTCATAAGTAGGTTGTTGGGCTTAACTGCCTACTAACCCTTTTGGATGTGGTCTTAAAGTCTTTGAGCCTAACCTGTAAATGGTACTTGGGGGCCAGGAGACCAGAAACACTTCCTGGCACTGGAAGTATTGTGAGATGTAGACAGGGAATCTCTATTAATAATAACATGTAATGTAGTATTTGCCCCAGGGGTACAGGTCTGTGTATCATCTTCACCATAACACATACCTTCCCCCATGTCCATAAGACAGGGCATCTCTTAACTTGGTTTTCCACTCTGCTCTGCAACTGACTTGTTGTGTCATCCTAAACAGATCATTAGAAATTCCTCAGGATATGTATTGGCATCAGTAAAGCCCAGGGATAATGGCTTTGCCCAGGTTTGCAGAGTGGTCAGTTGAACTTGGAGGTCTCCAGAGACCTAAGCCAGTGTGTGTTTCAAGTTTTTGAGTCCACTTGGTAAAAATTTGAGGGATACTTACGATCTGCTTAGAACTCTAGGCTCCTTTCCTATAAGTGCTAAGAGCTGTGCTTTCGGTGGATTCAGGAAAAAGGTTATCTCAAGGTACTTTGCTTTTTTTCCCATCCATCAAAAGCCCCTAAATGCAGGGAGAAAGGAGTTTTAGGCAGAGATGAGATCTCACAGACTAGATAGAGGAAAACAGGACATAGAAGAGCAAAACTTGGGAGAATTCCTTCAATTGCTGGGAAGAAGGGGCTGTGGAAACCTTGTCCATTGCTAATATTGGATTCTTTTCCTTCTTTTAGAAATGGCACCTCGCAAGGGGAAGGAAAAGAAGGAAGAACAGGTCATCAGCCTTGGACCTCAAGTAGCAGAAGGAGAAAATGTATTTGGTGTCTGCCACATCTTTGCATCCTTCAATGACACTTTTGTCCATGTCACCGACCTTTCTGGCAAGTGAGTACTTGGGTGAAGAGGCACAGGCCAAACTGGTAAGGTCTGGAGGAAGAAATGCCCGTGGAACTGGGTGGCAGTTTAAAGAGTCTTGAAAGAATTAAAAAGAATGTTCAGATAAGAAAATGTATTTGGTTGTTCGGCCACAAATACTGGGATTTCCCAAGCACTTTGGTTAGAGACACATTTTGTGCCCTTAATGACCTTAAAGTATAATCCTTGAATCTTCAGTCTTGGTATTTTGTAGGAGCGGGGGTGGACAGGAAGTCCTCTCTGTGTACAGGTTCTGGCTGCTGTTAGCCAGTTTTTTTGTGACACGTGAAATCACTCAAATTTGAAGCTTTGGTTTTCTCATAATATTTGTGGTGAGGTTAATTGTGCCTGCCCCCTGGAACAGTTGGGAGGATTAAATGCAAAAGTAAATTTATATTGTTAATACAGTGTTCAGTTACTTTGGGTCTTCATGACCCATCAGGTGGACCTTCATCCTCTGCCATACCTGACTGGCACCATTTACTCAGTAAGAATGCGATAAGCATTCACAGTCCTTGGTGGATAAGAGAAATCACTGAGCTTTTGTTCCCAGGGAAACCATCTGCCGTGTGACTGGTGGAATGAAGGTGAAGGCTGATCGAGATGAGTCCTCTCCCTACGCTGCTATGTTGGCTGCCCAGGATGTAGCCCAGAGATGCAAGGAGCTGGGCATCACTGCCCTCCACATCAAACTACGGGCCACAGGAGGAAATAGGTACATAGGCAGGGGCTGGGTGGTAAAATCCCCGGGCTTGGGAGCCAGAGCACTTAGATTTGAGGCTTGGTTTTTCTCTTGTGACTTTGTGCAAGATTCACGAGTGTGTTCAGATTCAGTAGTTGACTGCTGCACCACTACTTCTACTCGCCCCCCACCCACCAAGCTTACTGTTCATTGAGCACTCAGCTGCATACAAGGTGTTGTGTTCTAGGTGCTAGGAAAGAAGGATGGAAAAGGATAGCTATACCCTCTTCTCGTTCTGTGTAGAGGTGCCTAGACTGGTAGGACAGTCTGACTTTATTTTTTGTTATTATTATTTTTAAAGATTTTATTTATTTATTTGACAGAGACCACAAGTAGGCAGAGAGAGAGAGGAGGAAGCAGGCTCCCCGCTGAGCAGAGAGCCCGATGCGGGGCTCCATCCCAGGACCCTGAGATCATGACCTGAGCCGAAGGCAGAGGCTTTAACCCACTGAGCCACCCATGTGCCCCAAGACAGTCTGTCTTTAAACAGCCTGAGTAGGGGTTCCTGTGCTTTCCATTTGTGGCAAGTGCTGGGAAGCAAGTACAGTGTGAGGGATGGGAGTTAGTGATAAAGTTTAATTTCATCTAAGACCTAAATACGCCAGGAGTTGGTCCAGTGAAGGAAGGGCAGAGGGGAGAATATTCCAGCCAGTTACAACTGCAGGGAAAAGGTCTTGAGCTGGAATGAATTTGGCACATCTGTGGGGAAGAGTTGCGTGTGGTATGATCAGAGAGATAGGCAGGAGCAAGTTCCTGCTAGGTATTAGAGGAAGCATAAGGATTTAGACTTTAGCCAAAGTGGGGTGGGGGCATAGGAACTTTTTAATAGTAATGACTTGATGAAATTGGGGTTTTGTTTTGATGAGAGAATGTGAGTGCAGAGGTGGGCGGGGGTGAAGCAGTATAGAGGGAGAGAGAATCTTAAGCAGACTCCATTGCTCAGTACGACCCTGAGATCATGACCTGAGCTAAAATTGAGTTGGATTTGTAATTGACTGAGCCACCCAGGTGCTCCAGAGATGGGGGTTTTTTTTTCTGTTTGTTTGTTTTTTAAGATAACTCCTGTTTCAAGGCACCTGGCTGGCTTAGTTGATAGAGCACAAAACTCTTAACCTCAGTCATGAGTTCAAGCCTCACACTGGGCATATAGCTTATATTTAAAACAAAACAAAACAACAACAACAACAAAAAACCTATGCTGGGGCGCCTGGGTGGCTCAGTGGGTTAAAGCCTCTGCCTTCAGCTCAGGTCATGATCTCCGTGTCCTGGGATTGAGCCCTGCATCAGGGCTCTCTGCTCAGCGGGGACCCTGCTTCTGTCTTCCCTCTCTCTGCTTGCCTCTGCCTAGTTGTGACCTCTGTCAAATAAATAAATAATTAAAATCTTTTTAAAAAAAAAAACAAAACCTATGCTTTGTGAGCAGCAGACCAAAGTGATCCTCTGGAGAGATATTAGTGTTTTGGTTTTGGGTCGGGGAGCGGCTGGAAATGGACAGATTGCCCCCCAAAAATTACAGCCTTGGCAAGGACAGTCCGCTGCAGGCAAGAACAGAGCTTGAACTCTGATG
This sequence comes from Mustela lutreola, assembly GCF_030435805.1. NCBI lineage: Eukaryota > Metazoa > Chordata > Mammalia > Carnivora > Mustelidae > Mustela > Mustela lutreola. The sequence continues at coordinate 42,286,117 of NC_081294.1, read as the reverse complement.
CATGGGCCAGAAAGTATGCAACAAAAACCATATGTAGCCCACTAAGCCTTAAATATTTATTTTTTGGTCCTTTCTGAAAAGTTGCAGATTCCTGAACTATAGAGGGTTGTGGAATCTAGAAAGAACCCCTAATGAGTTGGACAAAGCTTTTCTTAATGTAGGTCCTCATTTCCCTAGAACCAAAACCCCTGGACCTGGGGCCCAGTCAGCCCTCAGAGCCCTTGCCCGCTCAGGAATGAAGATCGGGCGGATTGGTAAGTGCCTCCCTCTAGCTACCACTTGGATTTGCTTTGAGTCATTGACCCTAGAAAACTTGTGTTGTACCCAGTAGGATACAGAGCCTAGTCCGGGGCCTATTGGCAGTTAGGGTGCCAGAGGTAATGGGGGTTGCAAGAGGCATCATACGACAGAATTTCTTCCAGAGCATCCCTGTCACCTTGATGTGAATGTTGACTGCACAATTTCATTTCTGAACCTTTGCCCCACACTGCCTGGTGTGCAGGGCCAGAGACTGGCTTGTGGAACTGATGGGAGATAATTGTCTGTCCTTTTCAGTGCTCCTTAAGGGAGATGGCATTTTGTGTGGTCTGTCCCCTGAATTGTAAGGCTGTCTGCATACTTGGTTTTTTCCTACTAAGTATTAGAGTGTGCTAGTCATTGTAACGATGAAAAATGAATGCAGGGAGCAGCAACTCCCGTGGCTGAGAATTGTGGCGAGTCCCCTACATCTGCCTAGTGTCTGCCCCCTCACACCCATGATCTCCTGGCCCCTTACTCCTAAGAAGGTATTAGTTCTTCCCTGTTTCTCTGCATGTAATAGCATCATATACTAACCACCTGGTCTAGTTAATGGTTTAGCTTTTTACCTTTTGAAAAGGAGGTAGTGTTCAGTTGCCCCTGTTTAGAATAATCTTTCCGCTAGAGAGTCCATGGGCTAGATGTCAGAAATTGGATATCTCCCCTTTTGATCTTGTAAATTGAGTGTCTTTTCTGAACCCTGGTTTTCCCTTCAGAAAAGTGAGTTCAGACCACCTCAGAAATGTTGAGGAAGCAGCAGATGGGGCAGTCCATGTCCATGTGTTACATACTGAGGATACACATGGGGAGCAGCGGGATTCACTGTTGGTCTGTTTTCCACTGGTTTAGGGAGGCTTGGACTCTTTCCCATCCATCTCTAGGCAATGATGTTTTTTCTTCCTCCCTACAGAGGATGTCACCCCCATCCCCTCCGATAGCACCCGCAGGAAGGGGGGTCGCCGTGGTCGCCGTCTGTGAACAGGATTCCTCAAATTACTGTTTTCTGTTAATAAATTGCCTTTGTGTAAGCTATTTCGACTCTCGTCTTCTCTTTCAGGAATATTGGATTCTTTCTTCCTAGCTACATTTCACCAGGATGGGAGACTCACTGGTGGTCACAGGTGCAGGACAGAGGAGGCATTTAGTAGATACGCAGCTTCAGAGGATGTAGATAACTTGCCCAACAGGAACACAGGAGGGATTGGTTAGGCCCCTGACCTGTGACAGGGTGAGCCTGTGTTCTGTGAAGTGACTTCCTGGGAGGAGTCACCTAAGGAGAGGTGAGATGCCTGTGCTACAGGTGGGTCTCTTCCACACAGCTTGTTGTGGCCGCCATCTAAAGCAGGCCAAGGCCTTAGAGACCTTGTTTTGAAAGCGGAGATGTTGGTTCCAAAAATGGACTAATTCTTAAAGAGCTGGAGCAGAGTGGAAACTGTTGAGCCAAGTGTAGTCTGAGCAGAAGAGGAGCCTTCCAGACTTGAGCCATATATAAACACATGTGGGTGTGTACTCGCCCCCCACACCTTCTGTGCAGAATTGGGAGCGCACTCTGCTGCGTCTTGCTTGTTCTCACTTGGCAGATCTTGGAGATTGTTCCACATCAGTACATAAAGTACATAGAGATTTGGTCACCCTACAAATACACACCAAGCCCTATTTTCATCAGTGATTAAAAAAAGTTTTTGCTCTCCGGAAGCTTGCATCCACCTCCAAGGACCCAGTGGCACCAGATGGTATGGAGTGTTCTGCGAGAGATTAGCATAGGGCCCAGTGATGGTGGCTGCTACGAAGTTGGGTGGTTAATAAAGTAAGCTGGGGAGAAGAAAATGTTATTAACGTAAGGAGGAGAAAAAACATGTACTTTCCTGTATTTAAAAATCCACATGGGTTGAATTGCCTACGCAGTTCAAATATGTTGTTCAAGGTTTCAGCTATAGTCCTTCAAGGAGAGGGGAGCATTTCAACTCTGTAATACTGTTTAAAAACCCATAACCTAGTTGGAGGACATTCTACAAAATACCAGTGCTTAAGTTGTCAAAAGTGATGAAAAACAAGGACAGAAGACCAGAAGAGATTATGGAGACAGAACTAAATGCGGCGCTGGATCCTGAACCAGAAAGAGGGCGTTAGTGTGAAAACATAAAATCCAAGTAAGACCTGAAGTTCAATTAGTAATGTACCAACATTCGTTTCTTAATTTTGACAAATGTTTTGTGGTCGTGTAAGATGTTAACATTAGGGAAAGCTAGATGAGTGGTATATAGAAAAGCCATATATAATCTTTGCAACTTTTTGGCAAATCTAAAATTAATCCAAAGTAAAAATGTGAAGGGGGGAAAAACGAGGGTACTACTTACGGTCAGCCTGGTTTCTGAGGCAGGGTATGTATAGACCCTCGAGTGGTAAACAGTCCTGGGCAAAAATAACCCAGTACCCCCAGCTTCAGACTGTAGTTTCGGCAAATGACAACTCAGCCACTGAGTGAAAATTTCTGTGATAATGGCTGCTTCATAGGGTATCCTAAGAAATAAGATTCAAGTGTTCAGCACAGTGCCTGGCTCTGAAGAAGCTACTGCTATTCTTATGCCTGTTGAGTTCTTATGCCAAGGAGCGTGAATGACAGCTGGCTGGAATCCTGGTGGAAAAATGCTGGCAGTTGCTAGAGCATTCTTTTTATTTCCTGTGATGGGACTTTGCAACTTGTCCTGCTGTTTCCTGGTAACCAGGGATGCAATCAGGCAGGTCTTTGAAAGCAGTTTCTTCAGTGGTTTGCAAGGAGAGCCAATTTGCACAGCTTGGTTTGGAACAGAGTAGTCTGTTGGGCACAGGCACGCAGGGCAGGAGGACTGGGTGAGCCGTTGCCCACCTGTGACTCGGACCGTGGGAGCCCAGCTTTGGCAGGTGAGCCTGATGACATGGGCTACAGCTACAACCCTGACCAAGCCTCTAGAAATGGTCTCTTCTGCCTCCTGCCTCCTTTATCTGACCTGAGCCCCTGGAAGCCTCCTAAACACGCCTCCCTGTCTCCGCTCTGGCCCCTGCCTAGCCCTAGACCACAGGTTTTGTTACTGGTCCTGCCACACTTCACCCTCTCCTGCCGAAGCCAAACCTACTTCCTCTCACTTTTCAGTTCTCCGAGGCTTCAGTCTCCTGCTCATGTTACCTCCTGGCTTGGCTCCTTCAGCATCTTCTCTCCCTCACTTCACCTCACTATCTTCTCATCTGTTAGTATCAGTTCTTCATCACCCTCCTGGGTGCCCCTCAAACGTGCTTCACTGAATTCCCACGGCACCCCTACTTCCCATGCGCCACCACTGTCCCCTGTAACATTCTAACTTTCCCTACTAATCTGTGAGCTCTGAGAGGGCCAAGTGGGTCTTGTTCAGTGTCTTCCACCCCAGCCCAGTCTCCCAAGTATGGGCTCAGTAATTAATGAATCACTGAAAGAATAGGTGAATGGGCTTCCTCCCTCTGGAAACCAAATAGGTTCTATAAACTAGATTTTTTTTTTTCCATAAAATTTTTTTGAAGATGTTTATTTTTTTTCGAGAGTGTGCATGGGCAAGCGGGGGAGGAGCGGAGAGATTCTCAAGGAGACTGTACACTGAGCATGGAGCCTCATGTGGGGCTTGATCCCATGACCCTTAGATGCCCTCAGCTGAAACCAAGAGTCAGACGCTTAACTGATTGAGTCACCCAGATCCCCCTAAACTAGATTGTTTAAAGAGCCTTGTAGATACTTGATAAATTAAAACATGCGTTCCTGTGCTTCAAAGAGATAAAGGAACTCCCCAAGGGCACTCAGAAATGAGGGGGGATAGTTCAAGATGAAATGGATTAGGGAACACAGCTGTAGGCAGAGAGAGTTGAGGTAGCCCTTCTGGCAAATACCAAATCAGTGCCAGGAAGTTAAGTCTAGGCTATGCCCTTACCTCTCACTTCAGGTCCAAAGTGAGGAAGCTGAAGCTTGACTTTCACAATAAGCCAGAAGTGCTCAGATTTCTGGGCTAGTATATTCCTAATAGGGCTGTTCTGGGTCCTTGGCAAAAGCAAATCCTCTGGAAAGAACAATTGAGGCCCTCTGGTTTCCTACAGATAAGGTTCAATTGAGTAGGACCCTCCCCACCAACCAAAATACTGAGACATGAAAATAGGCACCAAATGAGAGTCAACAAAGTTTTTAACATATCCCAAGGACTCCATATTAGAATTTTTAAAAGATTTTACTTATTTACAGAAAGGGAACATAGCAGAGGGAGTGGAAGAGGGAGAAGCAGGCTTCCCGCAGAGCAGGGAGCCCAATGCGGGACTCTATCCCAGGACTCCGGGATCATGACCTGAGCCAAAGGTAGGCACTTAACGGCTGAGCCACCCAGGGACCCCAACTCAATATTAGAATCAACAAAATATGAATAATCGGATGCCTTTGAAAAGGAAGCAAGGAAAACAGTACAATAGTTACTGAAATTAAATACTCAGTGGATGGGTTCAATGGCAGATGAGAGCCAACAGAAGAAAGAATTACTGAACTCCAAAGTAAAGAAATTATAAAATTTAAAGAAATTACAAAACCGAAAAGTCCAGTGGGATTGGAACTGAATGTAGTCCTGGATTGCTCCCTTCCCATTCTGCCTGAGTGAGGACACTAGCCTTCCAGTTAATCTTCATTGACCTGGGTGATGATGTGGCTCCCTGTCATCTAGGAGTTTACTTTGAAGGTCATTTTTAATCTCTAAATGCAGAATCAGGAAAACTTCCCAAGACATGACTTCAGGGAAGCCATTGATCTTAGTAGTGCAAAGAGAAGATGGGTTAGGAACTTAAAATTGGTCAATTCTGTCTTGGAGAGAAAGGGGCAAGCAGTCTTGTTGCGTGTAGTCCTGAGGTGGTAGGATTTGGCCATCGGATGGAGTTGGGAAGAGGTAGACTTGAGTTACCAAAGAGTTTTCTAAAAAAGCTGCTCGAAGAGGGAATACAGCTGCTTAATGAACTAGAGGTCTCCCCATCATTGGAGGCATACAAGTATGAACCAGACCCCCAAAGCTAGTTACATCAGAATCTCTTAGTGTGGCAGAGGTCACTGTTTCCCAATATGCCTTTTCTTCATTTTCTGTTATAAAAAGGAGTCTCAATTTTTAGCTGGATGTATGGTTGATCAGAATAAAGACTCAGTGGCGCCTGGATGGCTCAGTTGGTTAGACATCTGACTTGATCTTGGGGTTGTGAGTTTAAACCCTGTACTGGGCTCCATGCTGGGCATGGAATCTACTTGAAAAATTTAAAAAAAGGGGGGGTGTGCCTGGGTGGCTCAGTGGATTAAGCCTCTGACTTCAGCACAGGTCATGATCTCAGGGTCCTGGGATCGAGCCCCTCATCAGGCTCTGCTCAGCGGGGAGCCTGCTTCCCCATCTCTCTCTGCCAGCCTCTCTGCCTACTTGTGATCTCTCTGTCAAATAAATAAAATCTTAAAAAAAAAAAAAAAAAGGATTCTTCAGGCAGCTCATTGTGGTCCATATGACTTAAGTTGTGGTCAATGACATGTAAGGATAATTTGTGTATGCAATTTGCAGGAAGTATCTTGGAATTATTAACTATAGTCACCTACATTATATCCCCAAGACTTACTATAAGTATAGGAAGTGTCTTGTAGGGGAAGAGGCATACCATTTTAACATTTCCTTTATATAATTGCTTTCACATCCCTACTGGAACCTTTCACCTTATCAGACAGGCTCTCCCTGACCATCACAGATGAATTAGTGTTCCCCACCTATCCCCCCACCTAGCCATTATTTTCAAGATATTTAGCCATTTACTTGCCATATTCGTAGCACTTAACTCCACCTGATACATACATCTAAGTGTGTGTGTGTGTGTGTGTGTGTATGTATTTGTGTGTCTAAGTCTGATGGTCTTCCAACTCTGAGCGTGCATCAGATTCAGGAGGTCTGGGATGGAGGCCTAAAGATTTGCATTTCAAACAAGAGGTAGGTGCTGCTGCTGTCAATGGTCTAAAGACCACCATTTGAGAACCACTGGACATGGCTTTTTACGTTCACTGCTCTATCCCAGTAGCAGGAACGGTGCATAAGTGGTGGTCCTTTGTAGCTATTTGTTGACTCAAATTCCTGGCATTACCTCATTTAATCGCTTTGAGGTAAGTACTGTTATTATCCACATTAGGGAAACCAAGGGTCAGAGATAAGTGACTTGTGCAGGGGCACAGCTAGAAAGGAGCAGAGCTGGGATTTAATGCTGCGCTTGTCTGTAACCACAGATAGTGCCCTTTAATCACTACACTGTCACACGGGCAGGTGGGGGCTCCTGGGGCTCCTGGGCAGGTGGGGGCACAGTCTGACTGGCAAGGAGGTACAGGAAGGGGATCCGCCTATCCTCGCTTCTGCAAAAGACAGGGAAGTAGATGGCAGCAGTCCTGCTCCTTTTTTTTTTTTTAAGATTTTATTTATTTGACAGAGACACAGTGAAAGAGGGAACACAAGCAGGAGGAACAGGAGAGGGAGAAGCAGGCTTTTCGCCAAGCAGGGAGCCCCGACAGGATCATGACCTGAGCCGAAGCAGGCACACCTAACGACTGAGCCACCCAGGTGCCCCCAGAGCCCTGCTCCTAAGGGAGCCTAGCAGCTGCCCTTACTTGTGGCACTCACTTATGGGTGAGCACTAGGTGGCAGCATCATTCTGATAGGAAGCTGCCTGCTTGGGATAGTGATGGTGTCTAGGTTCTGATCGGAGTTCTTGCCACCATTAGTTCTCCCGTCCTAGGCATATCCCATGGGCCTATGGGTAGGTCTCAGATTCCCCATCTTTACAGAGAAGAGATCAGATCTCCTTCATCTCCAAAGCACCCTTGCAGCTCAAATACCACCTTGAAGAGACAGGTACAGGCACTAATATTCAAACACCCCAAAACTAGTTATACTATTGTTTTCTCCCCCACTGGAAAAAAAGTGCAACCACCATCACCCCAAAAAAACTACAAAAGTCCCGCTATAACAGTAATGTCCAAAAGAAATATAAACCACAAAACCGAGCCACATGTAATTTCAAATTTCCTAGACCCGTTAATAGAGTAGAAAATAATATAAATTGTAATGTATTTTATTTAATGCAGTATATCCAAAATATTTTCATTTCAACATAGTAATATGAAAATTATCAAGGATTTTACATTCTTTTCTTATTGTAAGTGTTTGAAATCCAGCACGTCTCAATTAGACTAGCCATGTTTAAGACTTCAACTGCCACATGTGGCTAGTGACTGCCCTATTAGGCAGCACAGTCCTAGAATATTCATGGCAAATGTTTGTTGAGGTAGGAACTGTGGCTGAGTGTTTTATATGCATTATCTTAGTCCTCACAGCACCCAATGAAGTAAGCAAGGTTATTATCCTCTCATTTTTGCAGATGAAGAAACTAAGCCTCCATGACACTGAGTGTCTTAGGCAAGATCACATACTGCAAGTAAGCAGAAGAGTCTAGATTTGAGCTTGGCTCTGTCTGTCTCCGGGAAATGGGCTCTTCATCATGATATAATCTAGCCCTGCTGGTAGATACTCAGTCATGGGGTCCCACTGACAGGGTTCCAAATCCAGGGAGTGCAAAAGCCTGGAGCCAACAAGAGGGCCTGTGAGGGTAGGAGGCGAGGCCTTAAGCTGTCATTCTCCTACCCTAGTTGTGTATTTGGCAACGTTGAGCTTGGCTGGCAAACCACCAGTGACTCCGTCAAGGAGAAATCATGATCTTAGGAAAATCATGTTTGCATGATGAGTAACTGAGCTTACCAAAAAAAAAAAAAAAAAAAAACCCTTGCATCGGGAGCAAATGAAAATTGAGAACTGCAGAACAATAGGATTAAACTACAGGTGAGTGCAGAAGAATGGGTAGACGTTGTAGCAAATAAGTGGTAGGTTTCCCTCAGGAAAAATAGTGATGATGTTAATAACCAAAATTTATTATGTACTTACCAAGCAACTTAAATGTAGCATCTTACGAATCCTCATAATCACACTAGGAAATAGGTACGACTCTCATTACCATGTTACAGATGAGGAAACTGAGGCACAGGACTCTCTAGTTAGCAGAGTTGAGATTCAGCCACAGTAACTCGGTCTGGAGTGTGTGTTTTGGATTGCTGTGCTTTCCTACTGCCTAGAACAGTCTGCTTCTATCTCTGGAGGCATGCAAATAGATTATCAGGGATGTGAGGAAATGCTCAGAAAAGGTCGTTCCTGGGTAGGACAGGAGCCTGGTGAACCGATACTAAGCTTGTCTGGAGAGTGAGTGTGGAAATTGCCCACCTGAGACAAAGATAGGGAAACAGCCATATCTGCCTTTCAAATCTCTCCCACAGGAATTAGGGGTACAGGAGGCATGGCCAAAGTGAATAAGGGGTCTTTGGAGGCAGCATGGCATGGTAGTTAAGAGAGTAGAATCTGCAGACAGCTCAGACCTGCATTCAAATCCCAGCTTTGACACTTACTAGTGTCCTTAGCTTATACTTATCTCATTAATCTCCCTGAGGCTCCTAGGGCTGTTTTGACAATGAAATGAGAAACCGTGTTATGGGAATCCATTATACTCACTCACAGAGGTGAGACACCAATGGGGAACAAAAGCCAGGAATGAAGGCCTTGGTGTACTTCGGGAAGTTTCACTTTTTCCTCAAATCCAGTAGACGGTGCTGTCAGTGGCAGCCTTTGCGCAGCGAGCTGCCATGCTGAGGCAGGAGGGCTGAGTCCTGAGGAACAGCACGGAGGTGTCGGGGCACTCGTTTGGCTGCCATGGAGGGGAGACCCTGGGGAGGAGGCTGTGTGACAGAGTAACCTTGCTTGGGGGGCAACTTCTGCAGAAGACCCTCACTGTGCAGGAGCTGGGCAGGACACTTCTCAGCCCCGTCTGTCCCCATTCCCTCTTGAGTCATTCCCATCCACAAACCTGCCCCAAAGCCATGACCTGAGTCCTCTTCCGGCTGCTGCCCCCCCCCCACCCTCCACCTCCCCATGCTGCCCCTTGCACACTGGCGCCATTTCTCCCAGTCACCTTCCGACCCAATTCACTGATCTTGTGTCTCCATCTCCCATGGCCTCCACGTGGCCATGCCCAGGGACCTTCTCCTCCACCTTGTCCTCAGCACAATCTGCCACAGTTAACACTCCTCCACTCCTTTACTGGGATCTGTGAGCGCACCCTCTCCTGGCTTTCCTTCTCTCTGACGGCTCCTCTACGCTGGTCAGGGTTGCTCCTCCATCCAGTCTCTAAATGTTGAGGGTCCCTAGAGCGCAGCCCTAGTCCCAGGGTTGTAAATTCCATCTGCAAGTTGATCATTTACAAAAGTCTGTGTTCACTCTTTTTTTAAGTTTCAGTCTGGTACCATCAGACATCTACTTGATGTCTGTGTGGGGGTGTCACACAGAATACAGCCAAAACCAAACTCTGAAGTCTGCCTGTTCCAGAATGTGCTCTTCCATCTTTCCCATCTTGAATGCCACCATCTATTGTGCCCCAAACCCCGGCACCATCTTTGATCTCATTCCCAAAGCAGATGCTGACATCTCTCGCTTCAAAACAGCTGTGGATTCCATCCACTCTCAGTCTCCACCACTACCGGAAATCACCACCATCTCTCATCTAAGCCACTTCACGCCTAGCTGGTCTCCAGGCTCCCACTCCTGCTCCCCTTAAATCTGCACGCCACACATCATTTTTATTTTATTTTTTTATTTTTTTATTTTTTTAAAGATTTTATTTATTTATTTGACAGAGAGAAATCACAAGTAGATGGAGAGGCAGGCAGAGAGAGAGAGAGGGAAGCAGGCTCCCTGCTAAGCAGAGAGCCCGATGCGGGACTCGATCCCAGGACCCTGAGATCATGACCTGAGCCGAAGGCAGCGGCTTAACCCACTGAGCCACCCAGGCGCCCCTCACACATCATTTTTAAAACATTAACCAAACCCAGCCCCTTCCTGTCTCACACCCTCTGCTAGCTTCCCATTGTTTTGAAATAATACCCACTAGCACCCAGGCCTGCATGATCTGGCCCCTGCCTAGCCCCTCAACAACATCTGAAACCACTCTCTCCCTTGCTCAAAATGCTCAGACGTATGGCATTTCTTTTTGTTCCTCAAATGTGCCAACGACTTCCTATTTCTGTGAATGACATCATCTTCTCTGTCACCCAAGCAGGAATGCTCCGCAGCATCTTGGTCCCATTCCTTTTTCCAGAAAGGCCCAAGTCCAGTCTGGCCCAAGTCCTGTGGACTTTCCTCCTGACCTTTTTACTCTTCGTCCCCATTCCTCAATGTCTCAGCCACAGGCTCCATCAGGCCTTGCCTCTCCAGCTTGACTTGTCACGACAGTCTTCTAACTGGTCTCTCTGCCTCCAGATCGATCCCTGACCCCTAAGCTTAACCCCAGTCTCTGGTAGCCTGGTATCTGATTGATATCTGAATCCTGCTCCACCCTCTGGAGACTGGGGCTCAGTCCTCGCCGGGTGTCTTCACATGCCCCTGTATCCTAGTGCCTGGTGTAGAACTGGTGCTTGGTACATATGTGTTGGATGAATGAGTCATGGGGAGGACTACTCAGTCTGTCCTGCTCAGAGGCACTAGCTGAGATCACAAGACGAAAGGCTATTTACCTGCCTGCCAGATGGCACCTGGAGAAGAGTCTGGGAGTTCCAGATCCTAAATTGGTTGGAGAACATCTGACCTTGGGCAAATCAGATTCTTTTTTTGCTCAATTATCCCTTCGATAAGATGGGAAGAAACAGAATAGCTAGTCTCTTTTTCCCAGAGGCACTGTACTGTATTCAGGGCCTTCTGTTACTAAGTGCTTTTCGTCCAGGCTCTCCTTAGACCTTCCCAGCAGTCCCATGAGGCAGTGGGGATTGTCTGTCCCTATCATACAGATTGTCAAGGAAGCAGCCGGAGGCACTGTGTTAAAGCGCAATCAGATAACAGCACTCCTCTGCTCAAAGGCTTCTTCCCAGAGCTCTGATTTCACTCAGAGGAAAGGCCAAAGTCACGAACATACCCACAGGGTCTGGCTGCATACGTCACTGATCTCATGTCCATTTACTCTGCAGCTCAGTGACTCCACTCCAGCCACACTAGCCTCCTTTCTACTCCTCAACCAAGCCAAGCACATCCCCACCATGGGACCTTTGCTCTTCCTGTTCCTTCTGCTGAGGACACTTCCTCAGACATGGGCTTGATAAACCACCTCACCTCCTTCAAGCCTACCCTCAAATCTGGCCTTGCCAGTGAGGCCCATCCTAATTAATACTCTATGAAGTGCTGCAGCCTGCCCCCATCCGCCTGCCCCAGCAACGCCTTCCCTTTTTCCCAGCTCGCTCACCTGTCTCCCACAGAATAGTTTACTTGTCTCTCTCGAGCATGTGTTCCATAAGGGCAGAGATGGTTATCTGCTTTGTTCATTGAGGTAGCCCAAGTACCCAGGATAGTACCTGGCACAAAGCAGATGTGCAATCAGTAACTGTTGAATGAGTGGAAGAAGTAAAGCAAGTGACTTGCCTGGGGCAGGTGTAGCAGATATGAGACTGGAGCCCAGACCTGCTCCTTCCCCACGAAGAGCCCCTTTTCTGGCTCGGTATTCATGGCCCAAGTATACTAGGATCCACGAAGGCCCCACGCCAGGCCATGTGGGGTGTGGACAGAGCCGGACATGAACAGCCTGCCTGTCACCTGGGGTAGCTCTTCCTTCTCCAGGACTTAAGGGACTAAGGAGAAGAACAGGGCATGCCTGAGGCCCTGGGCAACTCACCTCCTGGCCTACCCAAGTGAACTGGCAGGAACTCACACCCCTGGAGCCTAGAGTATCCAGGCCAAGGAAGGGCAGGCATTTCAACGGACCAGCTCGAAGGGTACAGTATGAGACTCCCAGGAAGGCCCTGGGTGGGAGGATACACAAGCTTGAACAGACAGGCTTGCTGCTCCCTTTTGTTGAGCAGCTCCAAATCTCTGGACACGGTCAGGGTCCCTGATTCAGATTTAGCAAGTTTGCAGGAAAAATCACATTGAGCTACCAAAATTTTATTGCATAGTTAGTCTCTATGTCAGGCATGTGTATGCTAGCTCATTCAATTCTCCCAGCAACCCAGTAAGATGGGTTCTGTTGTATGTCTATTAGATTCTATTGTGTGCCTATTTTACAGATGAGGAAATGGAGGCAAAAGGGAATTAAGTAATCTACTTAAAATTGAATATCTAGTAAGTGGTAGAGCTGGAATTTTTTCCTATCAAAACAGACAAACAAACAAACAACTTTTGATAATTACTGAGAAAGTCCAAAAAAAAAGCACACATTATGTGTCTATGCTGTGAAAGAGCCCACTGTCCTCACAAGTGTCAGTGTTAACAGTGATGGGAATGTAGTGTCTTCTTAGCAGCCAGCACAGTGCCTGTATAGGATTTGTGTACAATTGCCTTTTTTCCCAGGACCCTGGGAACATGACCTGAGCTGAAGGTAGGTGCTTAATGACCGAGCCACTCGGGAGCTCCTAAAAGTGATCATTCCTAAACCCATAACAATAGTCAACTATTGTTAATTTTATCTAATATCTCTCTGTATCTTTCTTCTGAACCATTTGAAAATATGATGCAAACATCATGTCATGTCACCTCCAAGTATTTCATTTAGCCTTCAGCGCCTAAAAGGAAATATTCACTTAATGGCCAAAAATTCTATTATCCCACCTAAGAAAAACTGTAATTCCCAAATAGCCTCTAATATTCTATCCAGATTCACATTTCCTCAGTTTCTCAAAAATACCTTTTGTAGCTTTTCTTTTCAAACCAGAATCTTGTCAAGATCCACAAATTGCAAGGATGCCTTGGTGGCTCAGTCGGTTGGTTAAGTGGCTGCCTTCAGCTCAGGTCATGACCCCGGGGTCCTGGGGTCAAGTGCTGCATTGGACTCCTTGTTCAGCAGGGGGCCTACTTCTCCCTCTGCCTGCTGCTCCCCCTGCTTGTGCTCCCTTTCTCTCTGACAAAGAAATAAAATCTTAAAAAAAAAAAAAAAAAAAAAAAAGATTCACAAATTGCATCTTGTTATTACATTTCTTCAATCTTTTTAAAAAAGATTTTATTTTTATATAATCTCTACACCAAACATGGGGCTTCAATTCCCAACTCTGAGATCAAGAGTCCTATGCTCCACTGACTGAGCCAGCCAGGCTCCCCTACATTTCTTTCTTTGTTTTTTAAAGATTATTTATTTATTTGAGAGAGAACAGAGTGAGCAAGTACATGAGCAGGGGGAGGGAGGGAGAGGGAGTTACAGGCTCCCCATTGAGCAGGAAGCCTGATGCAGGGCACAGTTCCAGGACATTGGGAGCATGACCTGAGTGAAGGGAGACACACTTGGCCGACTGAACCACCTAGGTGCTCCACCCCTACATTTCTTCAATCTTTTAAAATATAAAACCCTGTCTACACACATATCTTTTTCATGGCATTGGCCATTTGATGGTAACAGTCACTGTCTTGCAGACTGTCCCTGGATTATTTCCTCATGCTGTCATTTCACTTGTTCTTCTACTCCTTTAATTACTGTAAACTGGAACTTAGGGGTTTTTTTGTTTTTTTAAAGATTTTATTTATTTGACAGAGAGAGGGAGTGATCACAAGTAGGCAGAGAGGCAGGCAGAGAGAGGAGGAAGCAGGCTCTCCACAGAGCTGAGCACTGATGCGGGGCTCGATCCCAGAACCCTGGGATCATGACCTGAGCCGAAGGCAGAGGCTTTAACCCACTGAGCCACCCAGGCGCCCCTGGAACTTAGGTTTTTTTTGTTTTTGTTTTTTTTTTTTAATAAAGATTTTATTTATTTATTTGACAGAGAGAAATCACAAGTAGATGGAGAGGCAGGCAGAGAGAGAGAGGAAAGCAGGCTCCCTGCTGAGCAGAGAGCCCGATGCGGGACTCGATCCCAGGACCCTGAGATCATGACCTGAGCCGAAGGCAGCGGCTTAACCCACTGAACCACCCAGGCACCCCCTGGAACTTAGTTTTAAAGGTAGATTCAGGTTAATGAATTTTAGAAAAGATATTTCCCAGCTGATGCTGAGTTTTATACTCCATTAGGAAACATAACGTCAGGTTGCCCCACTGTTGGCAATACTAAGTTTGATCACTTGGTAGTGACAGCAGTAAAGTGCCTTTCCCTCTCTGTGACCAGCAGGGACCTTCGGGATGATACTGCAGTGTGTGGATATCCTGTCACTCTCCAATCTTTCATCTCATGGTTTTGGCATCCATTGGTGACCCTTGCCTGAACCAGCTATTACACTGGGCTTAGAAAAAGGTGATTTTCTAATTCTATCTTTTCTTTTCTGTTAGTTTTCTGACATTCTTCTGTAAAGAAGAATTTTTCTTTATCGATTAGGATTGAACAATAGTTTCTTCCAAAGAGGCAAGGTAAATTATTTTAATTGGTTCTGGAATTGTTCCATATTTGGGTGGCAGGTGCCCATTCAAGGTGGATCCTGGATCCTTCTTTTTCCTCTTTTTTAAAGGAGTTCCATTAAAAAAAATTTTTTTTATTTAGACAGAGAGCACGAGCATCACGGAAGGGCAGGGGGTAGGGAGAGAGAGAATCTCAAGCAGATTCTGCACTGTGTGTGGAGCCTGACTCGGCTCAATCTTATGACCCTGAGATCATGACCTGAGCTGAAATCAAGAGTCAGACTCTCAACTGAGCCACACAGTTGCCCCAGCTCCTGAATCCTTCTGACAAATCCCAGTAGTCCGAGCACTTCCTTGCTTTCTGGAAAAAAAGATGTCTCCAACACACCTATCTGTATTTTCTTTTCCTCTGCCCTGTGATCCAGCTATGGGAACTTGGATGTAAGAAGTCTGCCCCAGAGCTCTTTTGTTTAACTGCAGGGGCCAGTCTCAGCACTGACCTTGCTGTGTGACCTTGGGCCAGTTCCTTTCCCCTTTCTGAGCCAGACTTTCTCCATATGAAAAATGGGGGAGCCAAATCCTACCTTAACCCTGTATCTCTCTAAGGATGTGTTAGATACCAAGCCTTTCTACTTTCTATTACTTTGTCTCCTTCCCCATGCAAGGAGAGATGGGTGGCACAGAACTGTACTGGGCAGTGGGGCCTTTGTGACATTTGGGACTTCTTCTTTTAGAGAAGATGCAGGGAGCCCTCTCCCACCCATCCTGGGGAAACTGGGTCTTGGGGTCCACCCTCCTGGCTGGAATTAGTCTACAGCCTCTTCTGGGCAAGGCTAGGTTGACCTTTGGGGTCATCCTCCGCTTGACCTAAGGTGGTTCACAAGGGCAAGTGTTTAGGCTGCCATTTTGCTGTCACAATCAGCTTAGAATCAATTGACTTTGATGCATTTTTTTTTCTTGATTTTAAAATTTAGTTTTACTTTGTATCCAAGCTATAAATTTACATATTTAAAGAATCAAATACTTCTATAAAGCTTGCTGTGAAAAATAACATTTCCTCACCTTCCTCTTTATACTGCTTCAAACTTTTTTAGCCAGTTCCTTTGGTATTTATCTCTGTATCTCTGAATAACTTCTGGTATTACTTCCCGATTTTTCAACTTTAAACAATATCTGGTTGGTTTTTCACAGTGGAAGAGGAAGATTGAGCCCTCTTTCCTCTTCTGTCCCTCCGTGTCACTCTTTCTGTCCTCTCATCCTCCCTTACGTCTCCGTGGTGTGGATGGTTACGTATGATCAACTTTCAGTGTTCGCCGTATTAGGACTGTGTGTATACCATTCAATTTGAACCACACAGTGTACGAGGATTACTCTACATTTCCTATATAACTTTTGTTTTCCCAAGACTTAATAGTTGTCTTGATTTTTCACTTATTTAATTTTCTTTCTTTTTTTAAAATTAGGTTTTTAATTTTAATTACAGTATAGTTAACATGCAGTATTATAGTAGTTCCAGTGGTACAATATAGTGGTTCAATAATTCTGTACATCACTCAGGGCTCATCCTGATGGGGTACTCTTTAATCCCCATAGCCTCTTTCACCCATCCCCCACCCACCTCCCCTCTGGTAACCGTCAGTTTGTTCAAGAGTTAGGGGTCTGTTTCTTGGTTTGTCTCCCTCTCTCTTTCTCTCTTTTTTCTTTGCCTTTGCTCATTTTCATAGGTTTCTTAAATTTTACCAAGAGTGAAATCATATATTTGCTTTTCTCTGATTGACTTATTTGCTTAGTATTATATACTCTCTAGCTCCATTCATGTTGTTGCAAATGGCAAGACTTCAGGTTTTTTTACGGCTGAACAATATTCCATTGTGTTCCATTCCATCTTCTTATCCATCACCTTTTGATGGACACTTGGTCCCCTTCTATAGTTTGGCTACTGTCAATAATGGTGCAATAAACAAAGTTGCTTGTATCCCTTTGAATTAGTGTTTTTGCCTTTTTTGAGTAAATACGTAGTAGCGCAACTGCTGAATTTTAGGTTAGTTCTATCTTTAACTTTTTGAGGAAACTCCATGCAGTTTTCCAGAATGGCTACACCAGTTCACGTTCCCACAAATGGTACATGAGTGTTCGTTCCTTCATTTACTTAATTTTCTATGAAATTATCATAATTTAATCATATACTCTCCAAAAATGATCTAAATTGCCTCTCAGTACATACAGGCATATTAGATATCTATCAAGTTTGTCTTGCGGAGTTGTCTTTCAGAACTTTTGGGCCTGATCCAATGTAAATGTTTTGTTTAACTCCTAGAGTTTCTGTGCGCTACCCTCCTGGCAATCCTGGTTCCCTCTCCCGAACTGAATTTCAGTTTCCCCTGTCCCAGGTCTTCTCTTATTTTTAGTCAACTTCAGTTTGGTAGAACATTACTTCCTGAAGCTTTCTGAGAAAGGAACATTTTTGAGATATTGAATGTCTGAGAATATCTTAACAACACCCTCCTGTATTTGATAATTTGGCTTAGTAAAGATTCTAGGGTGGAAATCATTTTCCCATAGACTTTTGAGGGCATTGCTCCATTACCTTCTGGTTTCCGGGGTTGCTAAGAAGTCCAAAGTCACTGTGATTCCTGGGTTTCTGTATTTTTTTTTTTTTTTCCTTTTTGGAAATTTGGAATTTGTGGAATCTTTGTCTTTATTTTTCTGAAACCTCAACCATGATATCCCCTGGTTTGAAACTATTTTATGCCTTTTCCTTGGTACTCATTGGGCCCTTTCAGTTTGGAAATGTATGTCCTTGAGTTCTGGAAATGGCACTGAGTTATTTCACTGATGATTTCTTCCCCCTGATTTTCTCTGTTCTCTGTTTCTTAAACTCTGATATTTGGCTGTTGGGCTTCCCAGATCGGTTTTAATTCTCTTTTCTTTTAAATTTTTCTTTTTATCCTTGTGGGAAATTTATCTTTCTGAGATATTAAAAAAAACTTTATCTTCCGTCTACTGACTTTAGTGTCTTCCTTTGTACTTTTAATCTTCAATAGCTGTGTTTCTCTTCTAACAGCACCTATATCTTTATAGCATCCTATTCTTGTTTCCTGGGTACAGGAGCAGGAGCATCTTTTATATCCCTAAAGCTATTCATGCCCATTTGCTTTCCTCCATGGTGCTTTTTTGAGGTCTGGTTATTTGTTTAGTTCATTCTCTTTTATGCTGGAGGCTTTCTTCAGATGTTCCATGATCTTTGATTGTCTAAAAAACCAAATGGAAGCTGTGATCCATGAGTAGGGCTTATCGAGGGCTTCCCTGTAGCATTATCTGTCCAGTGGGGAACCCCCAATGTTAGTATATTTAGATCATTCCTCCTGGTATGGTCATGTTCCCCAAAGAAGGATCTTTCCATGTATTATCTTGAGGGAAAGACCCTACCTTCTAGCATTCTGGGAACTGGGAGGGAGAGAAGGTTGGGACTCTCAGCTTTAGTACCAGCCCATGCCCTTTACTATGCCTGGGGATAAACTTCCAGTCCTCTCAGAGAGGGAGGTGTACTTGGGGAGGGAGAGGAAGTGGGAATATCCAACTGTTTCATAAACCGACCTGCAACCAATCCTCTTCTTTTAGCCCCACCTTTACGCCCACCCAGTTGCCTAATAACCCAGTTCCTGAGCCTGTTCTGCCATGTAAATAGGTAGCTTCTCGGCTTTTCTAGCTGTGGCTTTAGGATTTAGCTTTCTGGGGTCTGCTGTGGGATCTACCACTAGTCTATATGCTCTACAGCTTCCAAAATTCTGCTGCTGTTTTCTCTTCTGTCCTCTTTGTCCTTATAGTTTACATAAAAAAAAGTCATTTGAGAGAGGAAGCAAAGCTATATGTGTGTTCTAGCCATCCTTACCAAGAAATCTTTTTTTAAATTGAGCTATAATTCACATACCACAATATTCAAGCTTATAAAATTGTACAACTCAGTGGTTTTCCATATATTCACAAAGTTGTATAACCATCAACACTATCTAATTCCAGAATATTTTCATCACCCCAAAAGGAAACCCTGTACCCGTTAACAAGCATTCTCTATACCCCCTCCCCTGCCCCCTCCCCACCCCCAGCCCCTGGCAGCTACTAATCTCCTTTCTGTCTCTATGGATTTGCCTATTCTAGACATTTCGCAGAAATAGAATCATACAATATGTAGCCTTTTATGTCTGGCTTATTTCATTTAGCATAATGTTTTCCAAATTCAAACATTTTGTGGCATGAATCAGTACTTCATTGTTTTTAAAAAACAACAGTTCTGTTGAGATTTTCACTCCTCTTTATGGCTAAGTAATATTCTATTTTGTGGACATGCCACATTTTATTCACTCAGTCATCAGCTGATGGCTATTGGGCTGTTTTCACTTTGGGGCTACCAGGAATAATGGCGCTATGAACATTTGTATACAAGTTTTTGTGTGGGGGTGTATGTTTTCATTTCTCTTCTGTAGATATCTAGGAGCAGAATTAGTGGGTCACATGGTAACTCAGTGTTTACCTTTTTGAGGAATTATCAAATTGTTTTTCTTTTTTTTTTTTTAAAGATTTTTAAAATTTATTTGTCAGAGAGAGAGAGAGAGAGAGCGAGAGCGAGCACAGGCAGACAGAGTGGAAGGCAGAGGCAGAGGGAGAAGCAGGCTCCCTGCGGAGCAAGGAGCCCGATGTGGGACTCGATCCCAGGACGCTGGGATCATGACCTGAGCTGAAGGCAGCTGCTTAACCAACTGAGCCACCCAGGCATCCCTCAAATTGTTCTTCAAAGTTGTTGAACTATATTATTTTTTTAAAGTGAACTCTATCCCCAGCATGGTGCTCGAACTCACGGCCCTGAGATCAAGAGTCTCATGCTCTACGGACTGAACCAGCCAGGCACTTGGCTGCACCATTTTACATTCCCACCAGCAATAATGACAGCTCCCCTTTTTCCACATCTTGGTAATATGTGTTATTATCTTTTTGATGATAGCCATCATAGTGGGTATGAAGTGGCCCTTCACTGAAGCCTTGATTTGCTTTTTCCTGGTGACTAGCAATGGGGAGCATCTTCCCACGCACTTATTGACCATTTCCACATCTTTGGAGAAAAATCTGAAATCCTTCGCCCGTTTGGAATTAGGTTGTCTTGTGACTCTTGAGTTCTAACACCTCTTTCTATATTCTGGACATTAGATCCTTATCAGATATATAACTTGTAACTATTTTCTCCTATTTTATGTGCTGACTTTTCACTTTCTTAATAGTGATCTTTGAAGCACACACACTATTTTTCTTTGGCACTTGTCTTTTAAGAAACATCTTTCAAGGGGCGCCTGGGTGGCTCAGTAGGTTAAGCGGCTGCCTTCAGCTCAGGTCATGATCTCAGAGTCCTGGGATAGAGCACCGCCATCGGGCTCTCTGCTCAGTGGGGAGCCTGCTTCTCCCTCTCCCTCTGCCTGCTGCTCTGCCTACTTGTGCTCTCTCTCCATTTCTCTAAAAAATAAATAAAATCTTAAAAAAAAAAAAAAAGAAATGAAACAAGATGGGATCTGGAGGGAGAAAAACCATAAGTAACTCTTAATCTCACAAAACAAACTGAGGGTTGCTGGGGGCGGAGGAGGGAGAGGGGGGTGGGGTTATGGACATTGGGGAGGGTATGTGCTATGGTGAGTGCTGTGAAGTGTGTAAACCTGGCGATTCACATACCTGTACCTCTGGGGATAAAAATATATTATGTGTTTATAAAAAAATTTTTTTTAATTTAAAAAAAAGAAAATAAAAAAAAGAAATGTCTTTCAAAAGTCTTACTTTAAAAATAGCTTTATTGAGTTATAATTGACATGTACTAAATTTTACATATTAGTGTGCACAATCTGGCAAGCTTTGACATATGCATACATCATGAAAATAGCTCTACAATCCAGATAATGCCCCACGGTTTCTTTCTGCCCCTTAGTCCTCCTTCCTTTTTGTCCCTTCCTGTGCCATCCGACCTCCATCCTCGTCTCTTTTCTTACTGTATATTAGTTTGCATTTCCTAGAATTTTATCTAAATGGGATCACATAGTATATACTCTTCTGTTCTGGCTTCTTTCGTATAGCACAATTATTTTGAGATTCATCCAGGTAGTATGAGTATCAATAGTTCATTCCTTCTTATTGCTAAGCAGTATTCCATTGTATGGATAAACCACAGTTTATCTAGTCACCTGTGGATGGACATTTGGGTTGTTTCCAGTTTGGGGCTGTTATGAACATTTGTGCTGAAGTTTGTTTGGATACATGATTTCACTGGTCTTGGTTATCTAGAAAATACCTGTTAAATATTTGAGTAACAGTTTCATTTCTTGAGCATCTCTGGTAGTACCAGGCTCTGGGCTAAATGCTTATTTAATCTAACATCTCTGCAAGGTTAGTGTTAATAGTCCTTACTTTCCAAAGACTATAACCAGTACAGACAGGTCAAGGGGCTGACTCAGGTCATGGGACTAGGGTCTTTCTGACTTGGGATTTGAGCTTGGGTCTGGTGCTTTGAAGGACATGTCTGCTTTTTCCCCCTCCCCTCAAAATATGTACACTATCTCCCTTTATTCTTGAAATCTAAGACTCATTGAATCTTCAAACCACAAAGTTTTTTTTTTTTTAATTTTTTGAAAAAGATTTAATTTACTCATTCACGAGAGACAGAAAGAGAGAGGCAGAGGCAGAGAGAGAAGCAGACTCCTCATGCAGCAGGAGCCTGATGCAGGACTCAATCCCAGGACCCTGGGGCCACCACCCGAGCTGAATACAGATGCCCAACCAACTGAGCCACCCAGGTGCCCAGACCACAACGTTTTTAAATTAAAAACTACTATAAATTACTAAAAAAAAATAATGTAAATTTTGAAATACACAAAAGACATAAAGATTAATAAAACAAATATGGTAGGTAAGCCACAAGATAGTAAGAAATGAAACCTTGCCAACGTAGTTAAATCTCCCTTGGGTACGCTTCCCGGGCCCTCTGTAGAGGCCCCCACTGCCCTGAATTTGAACCACATGGTTTGGACTTCATGCGTAAGAGTAGAGTGGTTAAAACCAGGGATTCCCCACTTCTTGGATGCCTGATCCTGAGCAAGCACAGAGCCTCTCAAAGCGGCAGTATCCCTACTTATAAATGTCCCTACCTATATATAAAATATAACAGGCTTCAAAGGGTCGCTGTAGAGATTCAATGAAACAAACCATGTAAAACAATTAATACGGTGCCTGGCACAAAGGAAAGTTTAGTAAGTGGCAGCAAATGTCAGTACCAGAGCCTTAGAACCGTGGACGTGGGTTCATAAAATCCTCAAGTTAGAAGGGAGCATGGGGAACATGGAGCCCATCACCCCCCCCCCACACTTCTGCACCCACTCATCAGTGGGGGAGCAGGGGAGACAAAGGCATTTTCTGTTTCAAAGTGATTTCCTGTCTAGGGAGTGAATGTTTGCCTATTTCTCACAATATCCAAAGTGCCTTGTGAATCCACAGGTCTGCCCAGAAACAAGTGATGAGGGCCCTGAGCAGCCAATGAAAGTATGCTGGCCTTTCTACCTGTCTGGGGAGCCCCCGCCTCCCCATCCTGCCCTGTTTAAGGCAGCTTTGCCCAAGTGGGGGGTATTTCCAGCTTTGTGGTTTTCACTTCCACTTTTACCAGGTGGGCGGAGTAGGCTCCGGTGGACAAATCAGATTCCTCCTCAGCTCCAGCTTCAAGAGGTAAGCTAGGCATTCAGGGTCCCAGACACCCAGGCACCGGTGGAGGCAGCAGCAGCAGCAGCAAGAGCAGCAGGAAGTGTGGGGAAGTCCAGAGGCCAGAACCATGGAAGACCAGCGCGACCTCATCTCCAACCATGAGCAGCTGCCCATGCTGGGCCAGCACCCCAGTGCCCCAGAGAGGTACGTGTGAGCTGCAGGAGAGAGCACACAAATCCTGGACCACACAGACAGGCCTGGGTGCTGCAGGGGGAGCACTGGACAGGGAGCCATAAGGGGATGGGTCCAGGCCCTGACTCTGGGTGGTTTTCAGCAAGTCTCTGGCCTGCTCTGGGCTTCTGTCCTCCCTCCTGTAAAATGGGGGCGCTTCTCCAGGGCAGTCGTTTTAAATTTCTTTGCATGATACACTTTTGTTCTCAAAATCTCAAGACAGCCGCAAATTCTCCCCCTAGACTATCACACAGTATCAGCGGCTTCACAAACCGCCTGAAGGTGAACTGTGAATCCTGGGTTTGAAACCTTGGACTAGATTTGGAAAATGTTATGGATCCAGAGTTTCTCAAAGAGGATGGTAGAAGCTGCTCATCACAGTGGAGTTTCTCCCTAATCACCACGGATAGGTGTATGGGTTTTTATCAGGGAAGTGTAGTTGCCGGTGTTTGTAGAGTAGATGGACATGTCTGCCATTACCGGAGAGATGCTGGGGGGAGGCAGGAAAAGACAAGGGTGGGGGAGGGCTTCTGGCTAAATTTTTAGAAGGGATTGAAGGTTGACATGGGTCATGCCCTGCCTGTGTCCCTCTCCCTTGTAGCAAGGGGCCAGCACAACCATCCAGGGGACCCCAGGACCCCTTTCCCAGCCCCAGCATTGTTTCATCCAGGTGTTTCCCTGAAAAAGAAAGAAAAGAAGGAAGAAAAGAAGAAAGAAGAAAGAAAGAAAAGAAAGAAAGAAAGTTAGAATGCAGCTACCCCATAGCCCTACTCTCCCCAGTCTTCAAAAAGTAATTTGCAGATTGGGGCAATTGGCTGTCTCAGTCTGTAGAGCAAGACTCTTAATCTCAGGGTTGTGAGTTTGAGCCCCATGTTGGATGTAGAGATGACTTCAACATCTTAAAAAAAAAAAAAAAAAAAAGTAGTTTACAAATTATAGGGACTCAGAGCTGTGATGTCAGCTGTTGCCAGGCAGAAAGGGCTTTGGGAGAGACACTCAGAGATATCATGAGGAACTGCATTCTAGGGGACAGGGGTGACCAGATATAGACCATAGAGCATGCCTGTGAAAATCCCAAAGAATTCCAGGGCTAGGAGGGCTGACTCTCCTGTGAGGGCTAGATTCTGGTCTAAGTTCTGCTGTTGTCATATGGGACTTAGACAATTGCTACTTCTTATTGGGTCTCAGTAATAATAAAAGCAATGATGATACTAGACATGCTAATAGTTCCCTTTCACTGACCACCTGTCCCCAGTCCTCAGCCAGGGTAATTTCTATGATGAGTTACGTGCTAAATCCAACCCTAACTCTTATTTTTTTTATTTTTTTTTAAAGATTTTATTTATTTATTTGAGAGAGAGACAGTGAGAGAGAACATGAGCGAGGAGGTCAGAGGGAGAAGCAGACTCCCCATGGAGCTGGGAGCCCGATGTGGGACTCGATCCCGGGACTCCAGGATCATGACCTGAGCTGAAGGCAGTCGTCCAACCAACTGAGCCACCCAGGCGCCCCAACCCTAACTCTTATAAGTCCAGTACTTTTATTAGCTCCTTTTTACGTAAGAGAAAATTGAGACGTTGTTAGGCTTTATTAGTTAGCAGCTTGCCGAGTTATGACAGCTAGTGAGTATTGGAGTCAGAATTTGAATCCAGGACTAGCCTGATTTCAAAGTGTGAGCTGGCTCTACCGTCTGGCCTCCTTGTAGAGGCAGGACTTTCAGAGAGGGCTGGGAGGGCCACCCAGTAAGTTGCAGACCTTGTGCAAGCTCAGTGTACAGAGAGGGTGCCCCCTCCTCAAATCCTTGCCTGGTTTCCCTTTCCTTCAGGGACTGCTTCTAAAAATGGCCCCAGTCCTGTGTGCTAGGTCCATTCCAGCTTGAGCCTGTTCCTCAGACCCCTTTGTGAACTCTTCTGCCTCACAACATTTGTATCATGGTTCCTGCTAGCTCTGGTTGGCTCCTGACTTCAGCCAATTATTATTATTATTTTTCATTCAAGAAGGAGGCAATGGAAAGAAGGAAATGAAGAGAGTGGTGGCAAGAGTTGGCAGTCAGCCAGAACCAGGGTATCCACATTCAAGAGGCAAAAAGAGGAAGAAAACCAGATGCTAAAGTTAACTATTAACTCCTCTGAGAATACTCAGTGCTAATTGTCCCTAGGTATGGAGCCAAGAGCTTTACTCTCATGATTTTTTTTTTTTTTTTTTTTTTTGTCTTGAGACTTTATTTATTTGAGAGAGAGAGAGAGCTCGACAGAGAGAAAAGGAGAGCAGGCTCAGGGAACCTACGACAACATGGGACTCAATCCCACTACCCTGGGATCATGATCTGAGCCAAAGACAGAGCCTTAACCTGCTGAGCCACCCAGGCGCTCCTACTCTCATGATCTTATTTTATGTAGCAATTCTTTAAGTAGCTATTCCTACCTCAAGTTCCTCAGAGGGGTTGACTTGCCCCTGTTCCCTGAACTAAGGGGGTGGCAGAGCCAGGATTCCACGCCAGGTGTCATCTCCAACATGACCGTGTAGATTCTTTGGCCTTCTGAGAAACTGAGGTTCAGAGAAGGTACAGTGGAAGGAAGAACTGGGACTGGATTGCGTGTGGGGTTGTGGAAGGGGTGAGCATGGAGACGAGCTGGAGATCTTGAACCAGGCAAGACCCATCCTTGGGTGGACGTTCACAGAAGCCAGGCCACCCCTGTTTCTGGAAAAGGCCAAGAAACAGTACTTGTTTTCCACTCCTGTCTGGTCTCCTCCTTTTCCCCACATGGGGTTTTTGCTTTCTCCTAACAGAACAGCAATCTTTTGGGCTGGACCTTGGCCCAGAACATAGAGAGGACTGGCAAGCAAAGAACCAATGAAAATGAACTATATATGTGATGTCATCAGTTACTAGGCAGAAGGGTCTCCTGGAGTTTCCTAAACTGTCCTTGTTGGTTCCCAGAGTAAGCAGGGTACAGTGACAGACTGACAGTTTCTAGTGGGGTTCTGGTAGTCCCACCCCAGTGAGGTGGGAGAAAATGGGCCAGGAGCTCTCAGGGTCCTGAGGCAGAATCCTTACATTCCCTAAACTGTGACATGTTCATGTGCTCCCAAAACCAAGCCCAACAGCTCCAAGGACTATCTGAGGTCTGGCCACCCAGCCCTGTGCAGCCAATTCGTTTAGAGAATGTGAGACACTCTCCCAGTCACACAGGCTCAGGCACCGTACTCCTACTGAAATCTACCCTGGTGGATAGTGCCATCTGAAATACGTAGGTGGTCACAGATCTTACCTCAAAGAAGAAACCACCAAATCCTAGAATTGTGCAGGTGAGAGGCACCCACATGGCAAGCCCAGACAATGGCAGAGACTTGCTCAAAGCCAAGGAGAGTGTGGGGCAGAGGATGTGTCCCCAGAGGGGGTGGTCTGACCTGCTCCTGTCTGACTTCCTCCACTGGCTCCAACCTGCTCCTAAAATGTCAAGGCTTCGGGGGGCGCCTGGGTGGCTCAGTGGGTTAAGCTACTGCCTTCAGCTCAGGTCATGGTCTCAGGGTCTTGCGATGGAGCCCCACATCGGGCTCTCTTCTCAGCAGGGAGCCTGCTTCCTCCTCTCTCTCTCTGCCTGCCTCTCTGCCTACTTGTGATCTCTCTCTGTCAAATAAATAATAAAAAAATCTTTAAATAAATAAATAAAATGTCAAGGCTTCACTTCTCGTTTTCAGGTGGGCCACATGCTCTGCTGTCCAAGGCCCACTTCCTTCCCTTTTCTCTGATTTCACTGCAGGGGTTGGGTAGGTAGGGGGGTGTGTTAGGGGTAGCTGAGGGGGTGGCGGAGCTGACGGAAATGGGGGGCATTCCTCTGCTCTCAGTCAGTCCTTGGGCCAGCCACCTCTGTGGACCCTGCCCTGACCTATCTCCTTCCCCACAACAGCAAGTGCAGCCGAGGAGCTCTGTACACAGGCTTTTCTGTCCTGGTGGCTCTGCTCCTGGCTGGCCAGGCCACCACCGCCTACTTCCTGTACCAGCAGCAGGGCCGGCTGGACAAGCTGACCGTCACATCACAGAACCTGCAGCTGGAGAATCTGCGCATGAAGCTTCCCAAACGTGCGTGCGCCACCTCCATCCTGACCTCTCCCACCCACCATCCTTCCCTCAAGACCCCATCCCTGCCCCCACCTGGGCCCACTTTCTTCTCCTTCGGGTCTGGGATTCCAGCCCCTTCTCACTAGGTTGGAGATCTCGGTTCCCAAGATGAGTACTCTCTTCCCTGGGCACCGGGACCACACCCACACTCTACCTCCTGTCCCCACAGCTCCCAAGCCTTTGCACAAGATGAGGGCTGCCACCCCCATGCTGATGCAGGCACTGCCCATGCCAGACCTGCTCCAGGAGGTAAGGACGACCTTAGGGCAGTAGAACAGGGAGGTGTCATCTAGCATGGGGAGGGCAGGTGCTGAGGGACAGGGGATGACAGCTGAGCAGCAAAAGCCCACTCAAGGGGGAGGAAAGAGCCTCATCAGTCCATCCCTGGGATGTTTACGAAAGGCTTCTCGTTTCCCAGTGCATCTCACAGCCGCCTCCCTTTTGTCATAAGTGGGTGATGTTTCTGTCACGAAAAAATCCGCTGCCCACAGTGCCCTGGGCAGAAAAACTTATGCAGATCTGACCACTAAGGACATTGATGCAGTGAAGTGACTTGTTTGAGCTCTCCTACTTGGGCTCCTACTCATGGGGTGGTGGAGACAGGCCTGTTCCTGTGGGGCACCTGGAACTCCAGCCTCTTACCCAGACCTGGAGCATTGGCTCTGTTCCAGGGCCCCTCCTCTGTGGGTCAGTACTGGTGACCCCCTTTTCTTTCCTTCCACAGCCCTTGCAGAATGCCACCAAGTATGGCAATATGACACAGGACCACGTGATGCATGTGCTTCTGGTGAGTGCCTGGCCATGGCCCTGCCTCCCCACTCAAGTTCCCCTGATACTGTGCTCCAGGGCCTGCACCATTCTGGACTCACTGGATTAGTGAAAGAACGCCAGTGTGGCCCTTCAACATCATCTGTAGTCTAGCCCTGCCGTCCACTTTTTTGAGTGTTTGAGATGGAGGATCTGAGGCCCAAAGCCCAGAAGTGACTTGCTCAAGATGCCCGTTTTTTCCTTCCCAAGTTTCTGCTGCATCTCTACTCTGTACCAGGCACTGTGCAAGGCTTTGGGCTCACACTGGGAAGAAATCAGACTCTGCTTTCGACCCCACGGGGGTCCCAGGCTAACATGGGAGATAGACAAGTGACTAGGTGATAAGGGACAGGCAGGAGAAAGCAGCAGAGGACCCAAATAAGTGGGGGTAGTGGAGGAGGTGTTGAGGAAGGGAGACCTGGAGGATGGGTAGGGGTCTGCAAGGAGTGGAAGACTGGGGGTTATGGGTAAGACCAGGCCTGGAATCTGGGTCTCTGAACTCCCGGCCCTGGGCTCGTACAGCTGTGCAGCTGGAAGGCCCTTGGTGCCTCCCCTGTCCTTGGCTCCATTATGGCAGAGGTCCAAGGGAAGGTGGGTGGCACGTTTCACCTTGTCTGCCAGAGAGCTCTTTAGACCTTCCTTCCTGTCTTGCTACCCCACAGGAGACCGACCCCCTGAAGGTGTACCCGAAGCTGAAGGGAAGCTTCCTAGAGAACCTGAAACACCTTAAGAACACCATGGGGCCCCTGGAATGGAAGGTCAGCAGCCACCCCCTGCGCTGGCTCCCTCTCATCCCTGACATCTAGGACAGGGCTGGGAGAGGCTCCACGAGGGCTGGGCCGGGGAGGCCACCTTAGAAGCTAGAGGTGGGGCACCAGCACCAACAAAGCCATAGCCATGAAGAGGGCTTGGAGCTGAGGAACCACCTCGACCAAACTCCATGGGTCTCTAAGCAGGAACTCAGCTACAGCTGGACTCGGCTGCTGGGTCCCTCTCGGACCCTCCACATCTGTCCCCAGGGGCAAAGTTGGGCAGGGTTGGAGGAAGCTATGGAGCTTGACCCCTTGCCTCGATCCTGTCAGGTCTTTGAGAGCTGGATGTATCAGTGGCTCCTGTTCGAAATGAGCAAGAACTCCCTGGAGAATAAGCCTGAGGTTCCACTAAAAGGTATGCGGAGCGCGAGCCTTGGGATGCCAGGGCTTCTGGAAGCTCCCTCGGGGCTCTCTGGGAGCTGCAGAGGTTAGGACCTAGAGCACTCCCAGATCCAAGCCCTGGCACTCTCCCAGTCTCTAACTCTCCCTCCTGTCTCTTCTGCCTGTTCCTTCTGGGCTTGGCTGCTTCTCTGCACTCCCCTTAGAGGATGACCTCCGTCGTGGGGGACGGCACTGCACACGTGGGCCTGGAGCAAAATGACCCGACACATCCCATCACATATCATCACAGTGACCTTCTCCACTCGACCCTGCACAGGCTCTCATGAGGGGGCTGGGGCAGGGCTCATGAGCCCAGCTGCAGAGGGACCTCCCCGAGCTCACACAGCCAGTATGGGCCGGACGATTTTCTAAACCTAGATTTGTAGAAGGCACTTTGATGCCATTGTGACCAGCTCTCAGCTGATGTCTGAAGCCCTCTACAATGTGCTCAAAGAAAGCCCATTTGCACTTGGATAACTCAGTAACAGAGGCTCAGACTTCCTGAGATGCCCATTGCTTTCCTCAGAAATAAGAATCATAGGAGCAATTCCTAACTTTAATAGGCATTGAGTGTCCGAAGAAATCACCAAGTTCTAGGATAAGTGTGCCACTTGGCCCTCTTCGATCTCACACCTTGTTGGTTCAGGCCTCAGTTTCCCCCATCGGTGCCAGGGGTAGAGTGAGCACAGCCACCTGGGCAGAAGGCATTAGGCCCACAGCAGTGGTTATGTGGATTCTGCTGAGACTCTGGCCCAGGGTCTGCTCACTCACTATGTCTTCACCATGCCTGTCGCTTCAGCACTGACCCAGTGCCAGGAGGAGGTCAGCCGCGTCCCCGCCGTCCACCCTGGCACATTCAGGCCCCAGTGCGACGAGAATGGCAACTATAAGCCGCTCCAGTGCTATGGGAGCACCGGCTACTGCTGGTGCGTCTTCCCCAACGGCACCGAGGTCCCCCACACCAGGAGCCGTGGGCACCATAACTGCAGGGGTAAGCAGTGCCCACTCAGCCGGGGCGTGCCCAAGGAGCAGAAGGGCCGAGAAGGCGGAGCGTGAGAAGGGCCTCCTGGCACACCTGGGACAGGCCCCCTTTTATCCACCTACCATGCACTCGTCATCGGTTTGTCCATCGGTCCTTCCTTTCCTTACATCCACTCATCTACTCACTCACCTGTCCTTCTGTCCTTCTGTGAACGTCACACAGCTGGCCATGGCCCATGGTCCACCCAGGGGTCCTACAGGTCTACCCATCTCATGTCATCACTCCCTCCCTGGGCCTGCCCTGAGCACACCCAGCAACAGTCCTGCTCCACCAGGCACGAGGCCGGTGGCCAAGGCTGGGAAGGAGAACCCTGGCCCCTCGCCAATGGGTGTGGGAGGCTGGACTGTCAATTGACACACGGCCTTGCTGCTCCCTTGCAGAGCCACTGGACATGGAAGATCTGTCATCCGGGCTGGGTATGACCAAGCAGGACCTGGGTCAAGGTGAGGGCCCCTGCAGGGGTCACTCGGGCTCCAGCAGCTTATCCCCCGGGACGCCGAATCCCTCAGGGCCGGCGGGCCGGCATAGCACGACCGTGGGCTGTCCTCCAACCTCCCCGGGACATCCTTTTCACACCTGACGACCACCGTTAGGGCCTGTAGGGGTGGAGACTCCTCATCTCTGAGATCCCAGGATGCTGGGAAGGGGCAGGGACGACAGGGGACCCCAAACCTAACCTGCTGCTGCTTCTCTGTAGTGGCCGTGTGAGAAGAGCAGACGCTGACGCCAGCACACAGCCCGCCCTGCATGGCCACTGCCTCCTTGCTCCCCTCCATCCCCCAACCCTAGCCCCTCTCCCAAACTGCTCCCACACTCACTGTCTCCCACTCTGCGCCGCCTTCCGGGACACCCTGGCTCCTGGCTCTCCATCATCCTTAGATACCAGTCACGTCAGGGAACACAGATTTAATGATGCAGGAGGGCCCTGTGGCCCGACCCATCGATCAGCAGGAACGTGTGGCCCAAGGCGGTAGACTAGGAGGTATGTGCTATGGGAGCTTCAGCCTCCAACATGGGAGCCCCAAGATCCAGGCCCAGGGATGACACGGAGGGTGCACGGAGAAGAGACAGTGCTCCCCCACACCCAATATGTCTGCCCTTTTGACCTTGCCTTTTTAGCCTGTTTAGCTGGGGGAAAGAGCCATCCTTCCCCTCTCCAGCAGCACACCCAGAAGAACCAGCCTCTTTACAACACCCCCACCCTGCCTAGCCCTTCCCTGTGTGCAGCCAAGCTTATCACTGGCCCTCAGGGCCACATCTCTGAGAATAAAAGTAGTAAGTAGGACACTTCTGGCTCCTGATTGTTGTTGGGATCTGGCTCATGGACCCCAAGGAGGTATCCGAGACCTTGAATCCAGTGGTCTGGATGGGAGGGCATAGCCCAGGGAGCCCAACCCCAGATGCCCGTGGGGCCTGGCCAGGCTGCGGGCATGCACTTTGGACACAGACGCTATTGGTTTCCATGGTAACACACAGGCATACTCTACTTCCAAAAAAAAAAAATAGGCTCTTACCCAGAGTTGTTTAAGTTCAAGTTCCTCTTGGTCCAGCTTCCATTTTTCCCCAGCTCTGTTTTCACTTCCCTACTAAGGACCACGTGAGTGAGGATGGACGGCAGTGACACAGGCTGCCAGGAAGCAGGGGCTGTGGGGAACCAGGAGCTCATGCCCTACGTAGACCAGACCCCTGTTCTAGGCCAACACACTTAGCAGGGGAGAGAAGCTAATGCGGGGCAGGGCCCTGAGAGAAGGGTGCAGACGGATGCCAACCCAGGTCTCTCAGATCTCTGCCCAGCTCTCTCCTCTCCTGCAGATCTTCTTACTCTCATTGGCAGAAGGCTCAAAGCCCTGGAGAGAAAGCTCCCTGTCCCCTGGGGCTCCACACTGCTCTGGGCAACGGCACTGCTGCCCTCACCACATCCTGGAGACGTGTCACCCTGATGTAGCTATGGAGTTCATACATTTCTTGCCTTTGTCATTCTAGAACCTTCGTTATCTGAACACGAAGGCAACTCAATCCTAACTGGTTTACCTGCTCCTACTCTGCCCACGGTCCTACCTCTGGGGAACCTGCCTCCAGCTCACACCCGAACTTCCAAAGGTGGTCACCCCCCACTGCCCCTCTTCTACTTCCTGCCTCTGGATCTTGGCCTGCCCCTAACCCAACAACCGTGACGACGTGCAAGGTCCCCCTCAGCGGAGAGGCCACTTTGGAGAGTCTCGTTCTCTGGCGACCTGTCCATTCCACTCACCACAGCGTCCCAGAGCCCTGGTGTGTAGTCAAGAGCCAACCCTGTGCTGTGGTTTGTTCACCTCCAAGTGTCAGCCAGACTCTCCCTTCTAGGAGTAAGTCAACTGCAAAACAGTTGTCGCGCATGCACTGGCAACTCACACCTTTCCTTTAAGCCTTTTATTTTCTGAGTTGTTACAAAAAACCACAAACAAACAGGGAAAACTGATAGAGGACAAAGCCTCTGCATCAGCCAGAGACCAGAGACGTGGAAGGAGCTGTAGGCTGGGCCTTGCTAAGTCTGCAGGGCCCAGAGGTGGAAAGTCCAAGGCCTCTGGGCCTGTTGGGTTTGAAGGGAGAGGGGCAGGTCACTTAAAAAAATATATATATACTGTACACATCTCTAGGAAGCAATCTGTGTCAGGACAGAAGTCAGACGTGGAGTCAGTGAGTGCAAGTCCCCAGAGCTGGACGCTTGGCCGCCACTCCCCTCAGGGCTCACTGCTCGGCCAGCGCGGACACAGTGGCTGGCGGGCTTCTTCTGGGGAGGAAGGGGAGTTAAAGATTCAGTTCCAGCCCATGGTGGGCAGAGGGCTGAGGCACAGGGCTGGTCGCCACTTGGCTAGGAAATCCCTGGGTGAAGGAAACACATCCAGACGTGAGATTTCCCGACCATTTTCTCCAAAGAGAAAAAAATAAAATCAAAACCTGGGGTCTCTGATGCAGGGGAGAAGCCTGAACCACAGCAGACACTTGCACGGACTGGGTCCCAGAAACGCAGCCAAGCGCTCTGGTGCCCTGCCTCACTCAATCCTCACTGCCAGCCAGGCGGGCTCTGGGTCCCTGCCATTTCCGGGAGGCTGGTGGCTGCTGGGGTCCCATCAGCCCATTCCCCACCACCTGGAAGCACAGCTCCATCGGAATGGCTTATCCTGAGGAAACCATCTTCCTCCCAACGAGGAATGCTCTCAAATGACAAGAACACAAGGAAGAGGAAGTGAACAGTGGTGGGGAGATTCTGAGCTGTACTTGACCTCAAGCCTCACCCTCCTCTGCAAAGCAGCACTACCCCAGTGCCCATACCCAGGGAGGGTTGTGTTGCTGGCTGCCATCACTATTCTGGATCCTTCTGATTCTGCAGCTCTGTTCCCGGCACCGCCTCAGTGGCCCCACGGACCTTGAGGTCCCCGCTCCTTCCCTCTGCCTGGGCCCTGCGACCAGGCCAGATGCTAGAGCTACGCTCCCACCCTCACCACAAGGGGAGGTCGGCAGGGATCCCCGGGCCCCAAAGCATACCTGTCGCCGCGGGCCCCTCAGACTGTCTGCTCTGCCGTCTTCTTCTGTGAGGAGACAAGCATGAGGCTCCTGTGCCTGAAGCAGCTCCCCGCCAACCCCGTACGCTGTCCACCCCCGCCCACCCCAGAAGCATATGTGATGGTTCTTTCTTGAGGACTCACAGCTCTCCCCAGAACAGATACTGGGTATACAGGGGTCCCCAAGGGCAGGGATGGGGCCCCATTTGCCCAGGAGGCTGAAGACAACAAATGCTCAGCTTTTCTGAACACAGCTGAGGCTCCACTGGCCACAGCGAGAACGGACCCGTGTGAGGTGTGGCGGGCCCTCTATTCCGGTGATCAGCCTTTGGAACCCATAGTGTAGAGGGGTGGAGGGGTGTATTTCTGCAGTGGGGACACGATCCTGGCTGGGGTACACAAATCCTGGGGAATGTCTCCTCTCTCCTCAGCCTACCTGGCTGGCCTCCCTGCCCCCGACCTCGAGGCTCTCCTTTCTTTATCTGTCCCAAGAACATCCTTCTAAAAGACGGGGGTCACTCCCATGGCTTCTACACACACACACACACACACACACACACACACACACACACACACAAGTCCCTTCCCCTCAGGGTGGCACCTGCCTTCCACCCATCTTCAGTGTGTCACAATTCACAAGCCCCCAACCCCTGGACCCTGAGAACGGGCATGGAGTGGGGACCAGGTCTGGCACATACGAGATGGGGCTGATCACATTCACCCTGGGGACTAGGTCTGGGTCCTTCTCCTGGCTAGATATTGCTCAAGAACTCACGCTACCTTTTTCTTCTTTTTCTTTTGGAATGGCGAGTCAGGGTCTTTGGTTGAGGCCTTTTTCACTTTCTTCTTCTTTTCCTTTTTTTCCTTGTCTTTCTTTTCTAAAGAAACAAAGTAAACCCCCTAAGTAACAGAAGCATTGGTGGTGGGGGAGGTCAATGTCAAGAGATAGGGCTGGTCTCAAGGGATCCTAGAACTACTCTTTCCAATGCCAGGTCCCCAGTGCTGCCCACACTCTGGGGACCCATCAAAACACAGGCCCCAGGGGGTTAAGCCACTGCCTTCCGCTCAGGTCATGATCTCGGGGTCCTGGGATCCAGTCCCGCATCGGGCTCTCTGCTCAGCAGGGAGCCTGCTTCCCTCTCTCTCTCTCTCTCTGCCTGCCTCTCCATCTACTTGTGATTTCTCTCTGTCAAATAAATAAATAAAACCTTAAAAAAAAAAAACACAGGCCCCAGGCCTGCAACCACCTACACTGGTCCAAGTGGCCATGGGCCTGCCTTATGGTTTTCGGCCCCATACACGGACCACCTGGACTATTACTATTTTTCTTTTACTCATGTTTTAAAACTTGTACACATTTACTTTAAGAAGTGACATTCTGGGACGCCTGGGTGGCTCAGTTGGTTAAGCAGCTGCCTTCGGCTCAGGTCATGATCCCAGCATCCTGGGATCGAGTCCCACATCGGGCTCCTTGCTGAGCAGGGAGCCTGCTTCTCCCTCTGCCTCTGCCTGCCATTCTGTCTGCCTGTGCTCGCTCTCTCCCCCTCCCTCTCTCTGATAAATAAATAAAATCTTAAAAAAAAAAAAAAAAGAAGTGACATTCTACCGTAACGGGAATATCACCTATGGAAGAGACAAGGCTGGATGAAAGGAGGTTCCACAGTACACAAGGTCTAGCGCGGAGCTCAGGAAGGGCCGGTGACCGTGACTTCCAAGGGGAACCTGCTATCTAGGTGCCTGGGCCATGGAAGCAGGAAGCAGAAGCGCACGGCAAGCGAGCACTGGGGGTCTGCAAGTAGGCCGTGCCCTGTGGCTGCCTCTCTGCGTCTCCGGGCAGGCCAGCCCAGGAGCTCCGGGATCCACTCTGGCTCTGCCACTACCATCCCCTGGCCCCACACAAACCAGTCGGCAGTCTTTCCCTTCGGTGCCTGCTGCGCCCCTGCCCCCCGCCCACGGCGTGCTGACTGGAGGCTCTTAGCCTGGGCCCAGGAGTTTGCTCCGGGCTGCGGCTGGCCGGCCACTTACTCTTGTCAGATTTCTTCTTCTCCTTCTTGCTCTTTGGGTTGCCTTGGTCTCCAACCTCAACCTTCAGTGTCCCTGGCTCCCCTTCTGGCTTCTCCTTGGCTCCTCGGGAGTCGGAAGCCTCTTTCTCCTTCTCCTTGGTGTTACCACTTGCTCCATCTTTCTTGGCTTTCCCCTTGGGAGTCCTGAGGGCCTTTTCTGGCGAGCCAGCACCCTCCCCACCTTCCCCGGCCACCAGCTGCTTCTTCTTCTTGTTCTTGGGGGCTCTGGCGGCCGTCTGGTCCCCCGAGAGCTTCCTCTTGCGGCCCACCCGGCCCTTCCTGCCGGTCTCCTTGGCAGTGTCCGCAGCCTTCTTCCTCTCCTGCTCCAGCAGCTCCGTCAGGACCTTCACCACTGAGGCCTGCACCTGGGCCTCATTCAGGGGCCAGGGTTCACTCAGGAGGCGCCGGCTGATGTCACTCTGCAGTGCCAGCACTGAGGCCTGGGGGTTCCCGGCCTCCTTCTTGGGCTTCCGGGGCTTCTGAGGCGTGGGATTAGCCTCTTTTCTGCCTGTGGAGAAAGGACATGGGGTCACCATCGGGGAGAGCCAGGAAACAGGCTACCGTACAAGGGCCAAGGAGGGGATCTAGGGACACAGTCCACCTCCTCTGACGATGGTACAGACAGGGAAAGGGCGGCCCAGCAGTCACTCTGCCCAACCTCTGGCCTCACACCTTTCCAGCAGCCTCTAACTTAGCTTTTTTAACTTAGCTCTTTCGTCTCCTTGCATTCAAGTCAGGCTGGAGATGGAAAAGGACTCCAGAATCTTAAGGAGGGGAGTGAACTCTATCAACAAAATGAAAGCTCAGATAGGAGGGAGACGGTATTGTCCAGTCAGAAGTCCAGAGATGGGAGACCAGGGACTTGGATTCCAGGTTTGCCTATCACCAGTGCACTGGGGAACCATGCTCCTCCCACAGCCTCGGTGTCCCCATTTATAAGATAAGGGCTTAGATGAACAGTGAGGCCTCTGTTCCAAGTCACAGATTCATGGTAAAAGCTGGTCAGAGGACAAGGCAGCTTAGGGGGTGATGGGCATGGTGTATACACACGTGGCAGCTGACTAAGCAGGTTTGCTCCCTGCCAGAGTGACTTCTGGTGCAGCCTTTGTTTAGAATTTTCCACGCCTCTGCTCTCCTTTGATAATTGTGTGCTGACTACACGTGTGAAAAAAACCGACCACAGCCCCCTCTAAAATGTCTCCCTGTAGCACCCGCCTCTCACCAAGAAGGCTGGGGAAGAAAGTGAGCAATGACTCTTCTGCTGACCCAGCAGCAGCGAGCTGCGGCTAAAGCCAAGGCTGGGGCAGTGGGTGCAGGGCGACATGAGCGGTGTCCCACTGCTGCCCCTACCTCCCCAGGTGCCTCAGCAGGTTTCTGCTCCTTCTGGGCCTCACAGACACAAGAGTGCCTACATGCAGGCTCTGAAAGACGCCCGGGGGCTGTGCCCAGGGGCTTGGCCCGGCTCCCCGTCACGGGGCTGGGGGCTGTTCCCAGCAGCAGACAGTGGGCCCCCATTGGGAGCTCACGCAGCTCTGGCCCCAGGGCTGTGGTGGGCTAGGGGAGGCGAAGACGGCAGGAGGCGGAAGGGTCCCCAAGGCAGACAGAGGCCCGATTCAGTTGTTTAGTGCTTTTTGGCAAGGACAGGGGGTGCGGGGAGAGGGAAGCTGAGGAGGGCACGGTTCGCGCTGGCAACCTCCTTCCCCGCAGCCCACTTCTCAGCTGCCTGTCTGCAAACACCGCAGAACACCCAAGCTGGGGAATGCCCAGGGCTGCTGCAGGCATGCCCATCACAGCTACCTGTTTCTCAGCGCTGGCGAAGTCAGAGCTGGCTGAAGTCCCTGGCTGGGGGACCTCAGCAACTCTGGTCTGCCCTCTCAACACTATGTGACGATTCTGTGTGCCATGCTTTGACACTCCCTGGATGGCTCTACTGTGCCCTGTGTGACTAGACACAGAGGCCCAGTGTGGCCAAGGTCCTGTCCAAGGCTTCACAAGAAGTCAGCCCATCACCAGAGGTCTCTGCCATGTGCTAGAGACTTCTCCAAAAGTGGCTCTTGCCTTCTGTCTGAGCTGCCCTGAGTTCCTAGCCCCCATACCACAAGCCCCTTTGTTAGGAAGCAAAGTTAACGGAGACAGAGAACCAAGACCACTTAGGGCAAGGGTCACCCTACGGCTAAACCAGAATCCCACAGAGATGGAAAACCTGACTTCCAGGCCATTCCATATCATAGAAGCCAGACACCTGGGTGTGGGGCACCAGGCCTTGGTTGGAGATGCCCCTGCGACAGACAGGACCTTATCGGTAGGCCTGTTCCTAAGGCAGGGAAAGAAGGGGCCCACTGCCTTGTCCCTCCGGGTCCCACTCTGTTTCTCCTGTGGCCCTTGACTCACTTGTTTTAGGGGATACGGCACCTGCTACATGTTGGGGTTCCACTTCCTGCTTGCTGTCTGGGGCATCTTTGGTGGCAGAAGTAGAAGAAGCCGAAGGGTTGAGGTCTGGCTTAGGAGTAGCCTTTGAAGCTTGGGAATTGGCCAGAGTCGGCCCAGGGGTCACATAACCTGAGAGGAGAGACTGAAGAAACCCAGTTTGAACAACTGAACGAGGCAGAACCCTGCTCCACCCTTGAGGGCAGAGCCTGCCGTGCAGAAGCCATCCCAGGAGCCCTGAAGATCAGGCTGGCTCTCAGGCCCAGTGGGGGGGCATGTTAGCCCTTTGAATGTACCTCCTGCACTATTTTAATTAATACAGACTTTCACCGGGTACATTTAAGAAGACAATCTCTTACTACTAACGAGAATGGAAAATCACTACTGCTTGCCGTGTACAGAAGATAACCTTAAAGAAATCCCATCTGTTCTGAAATGTCTTTTTTTTTCTGGGACTCAGCTAAAATCAAGGCAAGCCTTTTCCACAGGTTCTCAGAGTCCACCCCTCATGGCATGCTAAAACAGAGCCTTGGGGGAGAGAGAGGGCCCCGCTGTGGGGGACGGCCTCGGCCTTACACTGTAGCAGGTGGCCGTCAGCGCCCGCCCCCAGGCCTCCAAGGGGCCAGTCCCCTCCCTCACCATTACCTGAGAGGGTGCCACCACCTCTTCCTCGCTGGACTCTGCTGTGGTCTCCTCCACCAAGGTCTCTGTTGTGGAGGGGGCTGGACCTACTGGGGGAGCACAGGCCACCTGTTGGGAGGACCTGGGATGGCCTGAGCCTTCCACTGGTCCCTTGCCCTCCTGCCCAGGCTTTACCTGCTCCTATGACTCCCTCCAAGGTCAATGGCTATTTGCAGCCTTTTAAGCAAGACTTCTGAATGCCAAAACCTTCCGTTCTAATTCCCAACGCCCAACTTATGCTTCCCTGCTTTTCCGTGGGGGAAGCATAATCTTGGGATTTTAGGGGGCCAGCTATGGGAGCCTGATGGTAAAAAGCTGGCAGCAGTCCAACAGTAGGGCTGGAAAGTCTCTGGTATCATCTGGACCAACCACCTCGTGTGGCTGTATAGGTGGGGAAACTGAGGCCCAGCATGGGGATGACAGGGCCAGGCCACAGAACAGCTGGAGATATAGAGCTGAGACCTGAGCCTTGTACTCCACCACGCCACCACTCCCCTGCTCTGGGCCCACCTAGCCTTATCCTGGGTCCCTCACCTAGCCTGGGGGCCGAGGAAGCCATCCGGGGCCTGTCAGCATCCTCCTCGCTCCCTGAGGAGCTGCCGCTGCTGTCATTGCTGTCACTGGAGGTGTCAGAGGCCTTGGCTTTGGTGTGTCCAGTGGGAGTAGCTGTGGCACACTGGAGCACAGGGACCTCAGGCTTTCTGACCTTGTTGGTCCCCTTGGCTGGCACAGGGAGTGTTCCCAGAGCATTATCAACCTGATTTGGTAAGAAAAAAAAAAAGGAAATAGAAGATAAACTGAAGGGAAATAAACTCGGTGCCTACCGAACACCCCAGTTACCTCCGACATAGGCGCCTGTTAGCTGCTTTGCACCAAGGCCTCACTTAGCACCCTTCCCACAAACGCTCAGCTTGGCAGCAGAGGTCAGGATGTATGTGCTAATCACAGGGCGGGTAAGTGCTGCTGCTGGGATTCGGGCCCCTGTCTGTGCCCTCCCTTCTGTGCTCTGTCATCCAGGGTGACGCCTGGTCCCACCACCACCACCAGGCTCCCAGCTCACCCCACTGGAAGACAGGGTCCTGACAGCAGGAGGCTGGGCCTCACTGGCTTTCTGGGCAAGGACTTTCAGGGCGGCCTGGGTCAGCGGGAGGTGAGCAGGGCTCCTCTTTGTCACCTGTGGACAGCCACAGGCAGCCCTGAGACTTGCTAGTCCCTAGGATGCCATCTGTGCTAGGCCCAGGTCAGATCCTGGCTGGGGGAGGAGGG
This sequence comes from Mustela lutreola, assembly GCF_030435805.1. NCBI lineage: Eukaryota > Metazoa > Chordata > Mammalia > Carnivora > Mustelidae > Mustela > Mustela lutreola. The sequence continues at coordinate 42,246,281 of NC_081294.1, read as the reverse complement.
GACCTGTACTTGCACAAAGAGCTGTGGGGCTGGAGGACGAGACTGAGGGATAGTCAAGACTGATGCCACCATGGGGGCAGGAAACGGGGCCAGGCTTCAGTTATCAGCTGATCATACCGTTCTCAGGGGATCCCCCCAGGGGAGGGAAGCAGCCTGGGTCCTACCCGAAGCCCCCAACTCAATCTGCGCTCGCACTGGGGAACAGTCCCCAGCCTGGTGGCTGCAGCCTCCTCACAGGCCTCCCGGGGGCCCTCCTGCCCACACACAGACCCCTCCTCAGGGAGACGGACTGGAAAGGAGCTGGGTGGGCTCTCCCCACCGTGGAAACTTCCAGCCCCACCCCCGCATCTCTGCTGCTGCGTGGCCCACACGGCCCGCACCATGGCCTGTCTGGCCTGGCCCCACTCGCCTTACTGCTTCCTCCAGCTCTCCCTGCCCACGTGCTTCCCCAGGGGGCCCCAGCCCAGGTTCCCCGCCTGGAGTACTGGCTTGCCCTGGCCTGGCTGCTTCTCTAGCGTCAATATTGCTGCCTCAGGGAGGCTGCTCCCCCTGTCCTTCCTAAAGCCACTCACCGCCTTATTCTCTAGTTTATACCCAATTTCTCTTAAAGTACCCACTAGTTGGCGAGTGCTTTACTTTCTGGCTTCCTTGTTTCCTGGCCCGGCCCATGAAGGAAGGGACTTTCCCCCATTGCTGTCCCCACCATGGTGTCTCCAGTGCCCAGCGTGCAGACGCACTCGGCAACCCCGCTGGCTGAACGGCGGTGGGCTTTCCGGCTGCAGTGACCAGTGACCGGTGTGCAGCTACCCAGCTCCCATGTTCCCAGGAAGCCTCTCTCGAGCCGGAGCTTGAGATGAGCCCCTCTGGGCTAAGGGTGCCCAGCTCCTTCCTGTCCTCTTTGGGGGGTGACATGCAATGGGCTGGGAAAGCTGACCCGCAAGGCCCAGGAGTGCAGTGAGGAGTGAAGAGGCCTGGGCCCCGGCCCTGCCTCATCCTGTACGGGCCTCTGTGGTCCTGTTGAGGGGCAGCCCTCAGCTCGTGCGCCACGAGCCGCTAAATTCACCCTGCTCAGGCGGCAGGTTCAGGCCAAGACCCAAAAGAAACGCACCACAAATGGTTAAGGCCAGGAGATCACCGTTATGCCCACTAAGAACAAGCAAGATTTGTTCACAGCACTTCCAAACCGGGAGGGAAAAAGAAAACAAACCAGAAGTGCAAGGGTGCTCGAAGGGCTGCCGCGGGGCGTGAGCTGCACCCTGGCTCTGCCTGGAGGCCATGCTCCCATGCTACTCCTCCTCCTCAGCCCAGGGGTCTCCAGGAGCCCAGTTGGCACTGCAGCCAAGCCGGGGAAGGTGCTGGTGGCGAGGAGGCGGCTCCTCGCGCGGGGCTGGAGGAGAACAATGGCAGTCCCACCCAGCAGTACCCGTGGAGCGAGGGAGCCCCCCTCACCCCTGCCAGCTCGCACGGCCCACCCCTGCCCATCCGGTACCTGAGCAATGGGTTTCTCCTGTTTCTTGCCTTCTGACATCCGACCAGACACCGCGCCGCTCCCGGTCCCCACGGCGTTGGCTCTGACGGCTGGCCTTGGCTGGGCCGTGAGCACACTTGTGCTGGTTCTACTGGCTGAAACAGAGCAGGGCGGGGTGCAAGTTAGGGTACACAAGTCATAATCCCCAATTATCAGCCCTTCCTGGGGACACGGCCCAGTGCTCACGGCACCTGCAGCAGAAGCCTGTCCAATGCCCTCCCCCTCGGGGCGCCTGGGTGGCTCAGTACGTTAAACGTCTGCCTAAGGCTCAGGTTACAATCCTGGGGTCCTAAGATCGAGTCCTGCATTGGGCTCCCTGGTTGGTGGGGAGTCTGCTCCTCCCTCTGTCCCCAGATTCCCCTGCTCATGTTCTCTCTTTCTCTCACAAAAATAAATAAATAAAGAAAAAACAAAGCTCCCTCCCTCAGCCTCACAGGCAGGAGCCATCACTAGCTCCGTGCTGCAAGCTCAGGGGAATCAGCTGTGGCAGTGACCCCAGGACTTCACCCCGGCTCTTCCCACCCTTCAGTCCTCCACACCACCGCCCCTCAGCTGGCCGGGCCACCACTCTGAGCAATGCTGGGGAGCACTGCTACGGAGTGGACTCTGCATTTAGAAGAGTCTCCGTAAGAATATCATGGTGATCTACAAAGGCTCAGTTCTGTGTGTTCTAGTGCTCCGTGTATGCCCCAAAGCCCATGCACGAAGCCCATAGCTTCCTCCAGCATGGCACTGCCCACCCAAAGGACAGCTCTATGGCCAGCAGGAATCACATGGTAAACGCGTAATGTCACTGTCGGTCAGGTAAAAACTATGGCGCATGCATGCACAGTAGGAGCTCACTAAAAACACAGATACAGCCGTGGTTCCTGTAAAGTGAACAGTTCTAAAATGGCAGTAATTATTCCAGACAGTGGAATTATAGTGACATCTTTTCCTCGGAGCTATTCTGTACTTAATGAGCCTACCAAAACCAAGTCTTCTTATCATCCTTGTGGAGTGTCATAATAACAACATTAGCCATTTTCCTGATGGCAACGGGAGTATCACAGATTCTCAGTCATAGAAACCTCAGACAGGGTCCTGTCTCCTACCGAGAGATGGGATCTTTGCCTACGATGTCTCCTTTGGGATTACCTAACCCTTTATACATGCCACCAGGACTGGGAGGCTCACTACCACCTCACAGCCCTCTCCCCGTTCACACAGTCAGTCGTTACGAAGCTTTTCCTCCATTACGTAGAAATCTGCTACCTGCAGCTTCTGGCCACTGGCGTGGGTTCTAGCCCTTGGAGCTGGTACAGAGAAGTCCCGGCAAACTGTCTCTGGAAACAGAGATCAGGACGAACCAATGTCGGGTGCAGAGACCTGGCCTCAGGCCCCTCCGGACCCACAACTGTGTGCCGTGTGACTCAGCCAGCAGCCTCCCCTTTCCGGTCGTGGTGAGGTCTGTGCGTGTGCTGCATGCGTGCACACGTGTGTGTGTGTGCGTGCATGCATGTGCCGGCAGCTCCTGCCGGGTGAGCCTGGCGGCCGCAGCACACAACTCAGCCCTGCATGGGACTCAGTCCTGCACGGCAGGCCTGTGCTCACCAGGAGTGGAACACTGCGTCGCGGGGATCACATCCTCATCCTCACTCCCAGAGGAGGAGCTCCTGGCAGTGCTCTCCGAGGCCCGGGCCTTCCTTGGGGTGTTTATAGCTGGGGCGTGCGTGGCGGTAGCAGCTGGGCCAGCTGGACTACGGTTAGGGTCGACAAAAATCAGAGGGGGTTTAATCACCTTGAAAAACAAAAACAAAACATATCCCCCCAGTGATTAAAGGCTTGGCCAGGCAAAGGGGAGGGCAGGTGGGGGGCTGCCAATGCAAGGGGTCCAGAGCACTCAGGGCCACCGGGCAGGCAGAGGCCACCCCAGCCGCCCATAGCATTCTTCGCACGCCCCAGGCCCATGCACCTGCTAAGACCAACACAGCACCTCACAGCCCCTGAGGGGCTGAGCCTGAGCCCCTGAGCCCACAGACCTGGAGCCCCTGAGGTCAGCAGTGCTAGCTCTACTGCACAGCTGGGAGAACTAGAAGTCCAGAGAGGAGAGAAGAGTTGCCCAAGGCTGCACACCTTCCCTGAACTAGAGCCAAGCGCAGAGGAGCCAATTCAGCCTGCCTTCCTCTGGCTGACTCCAGGGCCAGACGCTGGCCAAGCTGGGTGCTCTAAGCAGCGTGCCCCCAGCAGCCTGGCTGTCATCCAAGATGCCCCTGTGGAGCTGCGCACAACCAAGCTGCCCCTGCCCCAGGGACACTGGAGCGGCCCACTAAGTTGTGGCCCGGGGTGCCACAAGCCATCTACTCTGAGCCCACATCTTTGGCAAACCACCTGCACAGAGGAAAAGCCAAGGCGAAGATATTAAGGGACCGAACACCATGTGAGGCCCTGTGTGAACTCTTATCCGAACACACCAGAGATAAAGACCGCTGTTCGTGAGACACTCTGGGAAGCGGGGATCCCCAGCGCGCAGGCCAGTTTCTTAGGGTGATGTTGTATGTACGGCGGCTGTCCTCTCAAAGAAAGGAACCTGGGGGTGCTGGGGAAGGAGTGGAGGGTTTGCACAAAGTGGGCCTGGTCACGAGGGCAGCCCTGCTGAGGCTGGGGAAGGCTCGTGGGGGTTCTTCACACTGTTCTATCTTTGGGCAGGCTTTACAGCTTCCAGCGAGGCAGCACAAGAGAGAGAAAGAGGCTGCTCCCTGGGATCCTGTGACCAGGCCAAGGTCACAGCTCCAGTGGATATGCCCACGGCATGCGAAGTCACTTCACATATTTGGAGCCAGCGAGCCGGATGAGCCCACACCTTCCATCCCCAGAGATCAGAGTCTGTCTGAATTCCATGCCTTCTTTGGCCTGGGGGAAAACACAAGGCAGCCGGAGGAAGCTGCCCAAGGCCAAGGTCTGGGACCCCATCTCACCCATTACCTTTGGGGCCCAGGGTGCGGTGGGAGAGGCACCAAGAAAAGTCAAGAAGAGAGGGGCCCGCCCAAGGGTGGGAGTTCTGCTGGGCTGGGGCCCTTCCCACCCTTGCCAAACAGCCTCCCCCGCGGCTGCTCTGATCTGCCACTTCCAGAGCCTGCCTTCCCACATGATGAAAGAGAGAAGGATGGAAAGTGGGAGAAGGCTTACAGTTGAGGGAGGGGGGATCTATATATATGTGAGAAGACAGAGGAACAGATTGTCGGGGACGAAGAGAGGCACCGAACCCACCGAGGCAAACAATAGCGTCTGGGATGTTAAAAGCAGCTCAGCAGCAAAGCCTCCTCCTCCCTGTTGCACCTGCCCACACGGCCTTGGCGCCGTGGGCGGAGCAGGAGGGCAGGGACTTAAGGGGTCGGGGGCTGAGCCCAGGACCCGACAGCAGTGCAGTGCCAGCGCACCGTTGGAAAGGTGGGTCGTGGGACCCAGGGAATTGAGGAAACCCGTCTCTGATCCCACCTCTGCTGGACCTCATCATGTGCAGAGGCCCCTGAGCATTGAGGGCCTCAGTTTCCCACCTGTTAACAGGGCTATTAGTAATCCCAGGCTGGGCTCGCTCACCAGAGGGGCTCTGATGTGCTTTGAAACTGCACAGCACAGCACACAGAGGTGACAGATTCACGGGAAGCTGATGCAGCCAGACACTGGCTGAGCCTCCCTGAAGGTGCCGGGTAGCAAGGGCCTCCAGGGGAGGCAGGGACTCCCTTCCTACCACAGAGCCAAAGTTGGGGGCCTTTTGTCACAGCTGGGCTCACCAGCTGTGCCCTCATTCCAGTCTGGGGCCGACTGGGGTTGGGGGGCTGACCAGCCCCGGCTGTTAACTATGGGAATAAGGGACAGAGCTGAGAAGGCACCCAAGAGCCCCTCACAGAACTGACTGGGGGCTAGTCAGCAGGTCCTGGGCCAGCCCCACACGAAAGGGCTGGGAAATCCCAGTCTCCAGGGGTGGGCCTGGAGCCTCGTGGTTCTCCAGCCCCCAGGGAATGTCACCCCACGGGATGAAAAGGCTGAGGCTCAAGAGAGGGCAAGTGGCCTCACCCAGGGTGACCAGCAAACTCTGCCAGAGCTACACTGAAAGTCCTGGAGCACCAGACAGGAACTCCTTCTGGGACCAACCATGCTGAGGCTCCGACTTAACACTCTAATTCAGTTTTTTATGGTCTTTATCTCAGACTCGACCCAAAATGTTGAGGGAAGAGCTCAGGTCTTTTTAATATGGTACATACCCTAGCACAGACCCTGGCCTGGGGTTCATTATGCCAGCCCAAGAGGGCGGAGCCACAGACCTTCCCCTCTGAGGTCTCTCTCAGAAAAAGAGGCTGGGGTCCATCAGTGCAGGTGGGGAGACTGGGCACAGTGAGGGAGCCTGGGAATGGAGCCACAATCGCCCGCCTCCCAGCCTGAGGCTCTGTCCTCCATGGACACTGGTCCCTTTTCTCCAGACAGGACAGTAACAAAAATAGAGGGAAACGTGTCAATGGAGAAGTACCTGACAAATGCATAACAGTGAGACTAATCATGCTCTGCGAGCTGGGGATGAAGGAGCTAAGCAGCACCCCGCAGGGAGGAGAGGCTGCAGCTTCCTCAGGCTGTGCCGTCTGCCCTGAATCCTCCGAGGGAAACACATGAAATGCCAACTTTTTTCCTGCTTCTTTTTTAACAGGGACTCCAGAACCTTCAGGACTAACACACCAATTAAATGGTTGAGCTTAAGCATGATGTTCATTTTAATTGTGTTGGCCCCCGCATTGCAGGGCGCAGCAGCCCCCTCCTCCCAGCTGTCCCGATCTGCTCAGAGAAGGAGGTGGCCTCCTAAGGGTGCCGGGACTGCCGGACAGTAAGGCCCGGCGGCCCTGCTCTTTCCCTGGTGAGAGGCCAGCGCACGCAGTGCCAGGCCATGGGCACAGTATGGATGGCCTGGATTCAAACGCCAGGTCTGTCCACTTGTTCTGGCCATGGGACACCGGGGTAGGTCACTCAACTTCTCTGAGCCTCACTCCTTCCTCCTTCAAACAGGAATAAAAGGACTACCCTCAAGAGGCTGCGGTGGGGACCGAGCAGGATAACAGAGGATGGGGTTTGGCCCCCAGAAAGTGACCGGTAATGGCAGGTGTAGCTGTTCATCAGGATTCCTGTCACCTGTGCTACAGAGCAGGGAACGGCAGCGAGCACCCCACCCTGTCACTGGGGGTGGCACGTGGCATCTGACCTCCCCGGTGGGCCAATCAGCACATGGTACGGCAGGTGTACGAGGGAGTGGTTGAGGAGAGGGTCTGGTAACTGTAGGACTCCAGGGCCCCTGAGAGGACCTGGTGGAGGCGTCCAGGCAGCTGGGGCTAAAGGACAAGGGCACTGCCGTCCTCTGGGAAGGCTGGGCTTACACAGAGGCCTGGACTCAGCAAGCTGGGGAGACAAGGTGGGCCTGGTCCCAACCTTTGGGGGTGAGTCTGGGGAAGCTGGCGGGTGCAGCAGAGAATGTGAACGTGCACCACAGGCACCGGAGTGAGATCCCAGATGTGCCCATCGGTTTCCAACAAGCCCCATGGTGAAGGCTTTCAATTCCAAGGAGCAAGCAGGGATATACAGGGAGCAGGGGGGCAGCATCGCCCCTGCCCTGGCTTCTTACAGATCATGAGAATGTGGGGAACGGATTTCACCTCACTGGGCTCTGAGTCCTGATGCCTCAAGTGGGCCACAGCATAGGCCCTCCTGGAACCGGCATGCCCCATCAGGCAGCACGCTGTGCATGGACGCCACCCTGCCTGCTGCCAGGGCAGACACCTCAGCCTCAGATGGGGAGGGTGTGCCCGGGGTCATGGAGTTGGCAGCTAGGAAAGCCAGCCCGGTTTGGCTCTGAAGCCTGGATGTTCAATGATGTTCTGCGGCCTACCTCCCGGGGTCACCGTGAAGATAAACAGATCAACCAGGAGACTGTGAGGTGCTGTTTAAATGGCAAAGGTCTGCCCTCACTCTCCCCCCACCCCTAGCGCCTGCTGCCCTGAGTCTGTGGTGTCCAAACCGAAGGAAGGGCCTACCTGGCTGGACGGCAACTCCTCGTCACTGCTCTCCGAGGACCCCTCTGCATTCTTCTCTGGGGCTACTGGTGCCAGGGGCTTGCTTCTGGCAGCTTTGGAGATGCCCTCCTTCTGGGGGAACAAGCACACAGGCAGGGGAGAGGGGGTGTTAGCCGATGGGGAATGCGACTGAGGGACTGGGGTGGGGAAACCCCGGCCAGGGAGCAAGGACTTTCCTATATGCTGGCTGTCCACGGTGGCAGCATGGCCCCCCTACTACATGCACGGGAGGATAGCGGCTGGCTCGGCATGCCCCGAGGCCCCCGGAAACCCAGGCCTGCACTCTGCCGATGCCCCCTCCAAGGCTGACTCTGAACATGAAAGGGACGTAGGAGTCAGACCCCACTAAGACCCGAGGACTGGAGTGCTATTGGCCAGGTGTCCAGAGGAGAGGAGACAGCAGTCCAGGACAAGGTTGCAGAGGTGAGCCAGTGGTCCCAGCATGTTCTATCTGTCTGTAACACCCCCAGGTAAAAAAAAAGCAGGAGCCAGCCAGAAGTGTCCCGAGGCTTCACCCCCTCCTGCCAGACCAGGCATTAAGGAGAGGGGCTGGCTGGGCAGGAGCCACAGTCGGGGGGCCAGAGGAGGAGAGCACGGAGCAGCAGGCACCAGTGGTGACCAGAACAGGGGATCCCAGGGCAGGGGCCAGAGTCCCCCACCCCCTTCGCTACTCAGTCCGGCCAGGCAAAGCAGTAGAGCCACCTACACTGTCCGAGTCCGGTTTCTCAAGAGCAGCTACGAGATCCTGAATTGTGTCACCTCCTACTTTTTAAATGGGTCGGCAACACCGCACACAGCAACAGCTGTGCCCCATGCCTTCCTCGCTATCAGAAACCCAACTCTGCTCTGCTAGGGCTGGAGGCCCTCTCTCCCAGCCGATCGCAGAACCATAGGCCCCTCATCACTGAGCAGGGGAAGCCCATGCCTTAGATCTGGACAAGGGGGTGAGGGGAAGGGAGGTCAGCTAGTGGACGTCCTAGCTCTTCTGGGGACGCTGCGGCCCTGCCATGACAGCGAGTGGAAGGTGGAAGAAATCTGGGTCACCCATGAGGCCGAGCTGAAGGAACCACCTCTGGAGCAGCTTTCCCCCAAAGCCTTGTGCTCTGTGAGGTAACAAATCCCCTTTAAGCTCTTGGAATTAGGTTTTCTCTCCCAAATTAGGATGTCCTGATTCAGGAGCCCACTTAAAACTTTAAAAACAAACCAAAATACTGCCGTGTTTGAACAGGCCTGGGACCCTTGTGTCTCAGTCTGGCACTTAGGCCCCCATAGACGTGACAAGCAACTAGAAGTGACTACTGCCTACAGGACGGCTGGCCCTGGTGGATCCTGCCTGGCTTCACATTGCCTCCCCTTGGCAAACCCCTAGCCTGGAGTGCCTGGCTCTACTTTTTTGTCTGGTGAACCCCTGGACTTCCTTCAAGCTCTGCTCAATCATCTCTTCCAGCTGCTAGATGCCTGTTCTCCCAGCTCCATTGGACAGAGCACTACCAGAATATTCTCCAATAATCCAGCTACTTCATCTTGCCCCACTGACTATAGGCTCCATGAGGGCAGGGCCAACACCTTTCATCCCTTTATCTCTGCCAGTGAGAAAGACTGTTCGTAGTTGGTCTGATGCACTGAAGACAGTGGTCAGTGCTAGAAGCATTTAACAGACTTCTTGGTGCTTGTTTAGCTCCTGAAAAAAAAAAAAAAAAAACCAAACAAACCCAGAAACCTAAGAGAGGAGGAGCTCGGCCTGGCACAAGGATTTCCAGCTTTCCTTAAGAAACAGAGATGTGGCCACACAGGTACATTTCCACAAGGTCATAATCGGCTGCTGGAGTTGACAGGGACCATCTTTCTAGTTGGCACCAGAGCTCTCCAGTTTGCCCTATCTGCCACCACCTTCTACTGCCTCTTCGGACACCAACACTCAATGTTGGCTACGAGGCCATCACACGCATCAGCCCTCTCTGTCCTGGAGTCTGTTTCCCTGAACTTTGGCAGGACGAGGCTACTCCTGCTGCCTTCTGCACAGACAGAAGGGAAACCATTCACAGCAAAGTCGGTTCCTCATTCCCTCCCCCTCCCCACTCCCCAGGCTTCATCCGGTTAAACTTTCCCTGGGATCCCAGGTGAGGGAGGGGACTCCTCTAGCTCCCTGGTGCCTCCTGGTACTTGCATCACAGCCCAAGCCTCAAGATGCCCTGTGACATCCTGGTATTCTCAGGCTCATTTACCTTGGCAGGAATTGCTGGTCTCGTCTTCTGTGGGGCTGGCGTGTCTCTTCGGGCTACGGAGGCCTCAGTGGGTACAGGAGTGCCCGGGACACCTTTCATCGGGGAGGCCTTGGTTTGGGGGTGCTTTATAGCAGGCTTCGCCTAAAGAGACAGAGGATGGCTGCTGGGGTAAGGGTCCGGGAGTCATGGCTTTCATCTGGTCTTCTTTCCTCACCTGGCCCTGAACCCAAGTCCTGAGTGCGGAGAGGGCGGTGGCAGCTCAGAGGCCTGGTGTTGCAGCGGCTTCCTCGTTAGGCCTCACCTGGGCTGGCGCCTCCTCCTCGCTGTCAGACTCCTCCTCACTGCTGCTTTCCGAGTCCTCCTCTGGCTTCCCTGCCTGGGTGGCTATGGCTCCTGTCTTCTTGGGAGGGGCCACTGCAGCCCCTTTCCTGGAGAGCTCCTTGCTGGGGGCTGAGGCAGTTCTGACCTGGGGACTCTTCCCTGCAGGCTTCACCAGGAGTGAGAGAAACAATTAGGGGAAAGAGCCAAAGGAACTGCAAGAGCTGCTCTCTACTCTCCCCGGGCCTCACCTGAGTGGGGACCTCTCCATCACTGTCCGACTCCTCCTCGCTGCTCTCGGAGTCCTCCTCCTGTGGGCTCTTGACTGGCCCTGGCTGTGCCGGGGCTGCTGTGGCCACTGCCTTTCCCACAGCTGGCATGGACCCCTGGCTCCTGCCTGAGACAGCATTGCTCTGGGGAGTTCTCGCTGGTGGCTTTACCTGCATCGTGAGAAGGTAACGGCATTAGGAAAGGAAGCAGACAGCACAGCTCCGTTTAGGTTAGCCCACTCACGGTGTGACTGTGCAGAAGTCTGTCCCGCCTGTGCAGAGCCTTGGCTAGGCTGTGCCAACTGCGTGGTCCTCCTTTCCACCCCACCTCTGGCGCCTCCTGGGCTTCTGGACCCACTTGCCTTGGCTGGGGACTCCTGCTTGGCTTGAGCAGCTGCCATGACCCCTTTTCCTGGAGCTGATGCTGCCCCTTTGGCTGAAGCTGCTCTGGTGGGAGCTGGGTTGGCTTTGTTCTGAGGAGTTTTCATAGAGGCCTTCATCTGGAAAGAGAAACAAGAATTACAGAAGGGAGAAGATGAGATGCAGTTAACCAAGAACTCTGATTCTGGAGTCAGATGCTGGACTTTGGATTCTTGCTCCTCCATTTAATAGCTGTGCAAACCTGGGCAAATCACTAACCT